>NC_143513.1:79304263-79924263 GCF_031878675.1 Megascapheus bottae
TATAACTAGACTACTTCTTAATTTCACTATTGCATATAATGACACCAAGCTGATACCACCCAAGTTCATCTTTTCCTCAACTCTTCTGCTTAGATATGTGGTCCGCAGGGGTCAATATCCCAAAAGATTCTAGGAGATTTCACTCTTCTACACCTCTTTAGCTTCCCTAGAAAACCAGAAAAGGCAATTAGCCCAACACCTTCCTGGACCCCTTCAAGGCAAGCTTCTGAACTAGACATTGATATGACACTGACCTAATCCTACACTCTAGATTCTAGTTAGTGTGGCCAGGGTGATGTCAACTGCATGGACACAGGAATCTCAGGGGAAACACTGATTTCATTAGGAGCCACACCCTGCTTTGTCATCGTGTAGACAATAATATCATCACCCTCAACACAGATGTAGGATAATCACAACTCTTGTATGATAATTAAGTGAGGTCTAAAAGGGTAAAGACAAGTAGATAGATGGCTTGTTCTTCCAAATGAATGGTAAAAAGGTGAAGAAGAGATATCTAATATCTCATATTGTTACAGTATCTCACTTTGTTACCTGATATATCGGATATATTTGTATTTGGTTATTTGAAGTTGGATAGGGAACTGGGGAAAACAAGATGAGGGGTGGGGGTGGGGGGGAGGGAAATGGGGACCAAGACACGAGAAAGGGTATCAATGTATGGGAATTAATGCACCATCTATCTGGCAAATATCATGTAACCCTCGTATTAATTACAATAAAAATATATTTTAAAAAAGGTGAAGAAGATAGAGTGAGAAAAGATATTTTCCTTCATTGTCAAGTGACTGCAAAAAACTAAAGGAAATCAAAGATGTACTTATGGTATTTGTTAACTATTTGCTCTATTCCCTTTGAGGAAAGATCATTTCTAGAAGCATGCAAGTGTATACTACATTCTGAAGTAATATGGTAATCTTCCCTGTGGTTGGCCCATACTTGATTCTAAGTAACTATTTGATGAACGACTAATGAATATGTGAAAAGTTGCTTCAATAATAGAAACAGAATCTATTTTAATATAGAAAAGATTATTACAATCCAGTAAACACATAAGAATGGCCACATTAATTTCCTAAAATTTGTCTATACAACAAAGATTTCCTACTCTAGGACACGCTTAATTTTTAGGAGAGGCAGGTGAGGATTATTGTTTGTGCCAAACTAAAACAAACAACAACAACAAGAAACACTGAGTGTTCATTGTTGACGAGGAAATTCTTTTAAGCAACTAAAAACTGTGAATTAATGACATATTTCTCAAAGTTTGAATCTCAGATCCATATTCAATAAATTTTATTCTGTGGAGCATAATGAATGATAAAATTTCTATACTTCACACTCCTCTCTTAAGGGAAATGGAGGAAAAGGCTAATTATTTATAGTTGAAGTAAGAGTGATTAGTGTTGCTTGTTCCTATGACTAATTAATGAGGAAATAGCATGTCCTTACCCTTTGATTTGTTGTTGATTAATAAATCAATAAAGTATTACTGGAAGGAGAAAAGAACAGAAACATTCATATAATGAGACGAGGGCTGCCCTTTTTCACTGTGAATGCATATGGCCTCAAAAAAATCCACATCATAAATGAAATTAGCTGGGACCATTGCCAAACTTTTGAAGGAGGACTAGGATTGATGGCTCATGAAGATTAAATTATTCATTCATCCCTAGAACATGAAACTCCAGGACAGAGTCTGAGACACAGCCATTATGACTAGAACTTGACTTTGCCCTTATTGCTGTGTGTGGTACAATACTTCATAATCAAGAATTTAAAACTTAAGCCTTGTTACTCTAGTCTGGGTCAGGTGTTTGGATGATGCTTTAATATAGCCTAAGTGTCCAGAATTTACATAGGACCACGTATTACTGAGAGGCTGAGCAATACATCATCCTATATAAAGGTATATAAAGATATTTTAGAGCTTTGAAAATATTCCTACATGACATTATGCTGTTTGGATAGAATAGTGACAAAGTCAAGATCCATGAAATTTAGATTCTTTGAAATGTTTGTGTAGGAGATATTATCATTATAGGGATATCTGTAGATTAACAGTCTGAGAAAAGTACAGAGCTGGCTTTAGAATAAAAGCAGATAACATGTTAGCATTCCATTGGTTCTTGGTAAGCCATAATCAAATATGGTATATTAGAGATTCATAGGCTGTTTGGTCCCACACACAATCAGGTCTACCCCGTAATATTGCCAAACCCAGAGGTCTCCTTAGGATGGCTCACAAAAAACATTCTTTTCCTTGACTTCACCTTGGAAGGTTCCTTACTTCTACCACTTTGAATCACACACTGTACTGACTCAACATCAACCACAAGGTCAAAGCTAGCCAGTTAAAGGGGACCTAGAGCAGGATCCAAACCTAAGCTGAGTGTTCCGTGCAAGGTGGACAAATAAAAATTTTACAAAGCAATTAATGGAGCTGTCACATTTTAAGACAATGGCCACTTAAATGTTTTAGAAGAATTCTAACTAATCCTTCAAGATGAGAACCCTCAGCCTTCAACCCATTGTCAACCTTCCAATGAGGGCAAAAAATAAAGTACATACACATAAGTAAAAATATTAAGCAAAAATAATTCTCAAGATGCAATATTAAAACAAATAAGTTCACCATTATAGATGAGTGAGAACTTACATAATTTTCCTGAAGATGGCCATTGATTTTATAGCAAGGAAATGATTCATTTAAGAACTGATATTTAAAAGAGAAATTTTTTTGTCAAGATTCCCATCTTAACTACAAAATTACACCTCTTTCAAAATTGCCTGACAAAAATTATCATCATCCTAACTTCAACCAGTATTTTTTCAGGTGTCTGCAATGAAGGTTAAATTTATGTGAATGATCAGCATTTTAATCTTTAAGCGACATACACAATTTCAAGCGCACAACTTTGTGATAGAAATAATTACTTGTTCAATGCAATAAGTCTTGTATCTGAATTTACATGGAAAAACCTTCTTTTTACCAACCAAAACAACAAGAATATTCACCTCTATTTGGTGTCCTCCACTTGGTTTCCTCCTACGTGCCCTATACTAGTTACTAGAGCAACATCTGGAGGATTTGATTTTACATGAGGAAAGTTTACAGATCTAGAATTATTTAGCTTTTTCCACTTGAACAGAGTCTGTGCAAATAAAGCCAGGAACTTGTGACCTGCTAGCTACTCAGGAGCCACAGAGCCAAGGCATTTGGTTTAAAGCCAGCTCAGGCAGAAAATTCCTGAGATTCTTAAATCCAGTTAATCTGTGTAAAGCCAGAAGTGGAGGTATGGCTCAAGTGTCAGAATCTTCACGGTGAGCAAAAAAGCCCTGTGCGAGTATGGAATCTGGAGTTCAAGCCCCAGTTCTGGCATACAAAAAAGTATGAAACGAGGTACTTTTCCAGAGTTAGACAAATGATATGTGACGGTGAAAAGAAAAAAAACCAACAACAAAAAAAAAACTGCAGGAGTCTTGTTTTTGTCTATGCACCACAGATTCATAGTGCCCTAGTGAGCTTCAGGCCCTTTGTCCTGGCCTAATGTAGTGTGAAAAACATCAATCTTACAATGTTATTGGGACTAAGAAGCCATTTCACTGATTAGTATGGAGATTATTGGAGTTAAGATTGGAGTTTAATCTCTTAATCACTATAGAGAATAACAAGATGTTCAGATTTGTCCTGAAATTATTCAATCTTATTTGTAAGCCTAACTCTACTCTCCAGATGGCTAACTGCTATCTTCAAAGGCACTTGTTCCTTATAGTTACTTCTGTAGTACTGACTCTTAACCACATTAGCCAATAGGGGTGGGAGACATATCTCCAGGTTATTCGCTCCAGATCTCAAAATAGGAAAGAAGAAATAGTCTGTGTGTTAAGCAAACGGTGAACTCGAATTTTCTGCATTCCTCTGGCATCAGCGAACATGATCAAACACCATTCAATCTCATCTCTGCTTTGCTTCCTCCCCTCTCACCACCAAACTTACCAAGGAAGAATACAATCCCTATTTCTTCTTTAATCTGAGTTATACTGTTTGATCAGGCAGCTGAAAGTATGTGATAAGTTCCACTGAACTAAAAGAATAAGGCCTAGCTTTCCACACCTAGTAGGAAATTGGATTTGATGCTCAAAATGAATCCTTTCTCTTTTTTTCCCCTTGCTAGAACAAGTCTTATTATTATTATTCCTTTATGGGATAGTGTTTTCTCATTGGCCTTTGAAGATAGAGTCCTTGGAAGGGAAACTATTTCAGAGAAAAATATAAGCATATCATTTTATTACTTCCCTCAAATCACTCTCATAGCAAAAAGGCAGGCATATAATATATTACTAGTCACACAGCTGTAAGACAAGAACAGACACCTGCATGGTAAAGGGTGAAAATACAGAGATTTGAAGGTCACAGGAAAGTGCTCAAGGTCACAAAGTGGATACAGGTAGAGAAGTTCTTGTGAGATTTCATAATCCCAGAGTGTGTGTGTGTGTGTGTGTGTGTGTGTGTGTGTGTGTGTGTGTGTGTGTGTATGTATTCATCAGTTTGGCAACCTCTTCTTTGCAAGACTTCTTTAAAATATCTAAGAGTGGAAAAGTTTAGTGAGTATTTCAAAACACTGACAGATTTGATCTGGAGGAAATGGAGAGGAGGCAAGAACAGCATATTTGAGAACAGAACCTTCGGGCATCTTATGAAGCATTCATCAATCCAACCATGAGCAATAAATGTGTTGCTTCATTTTTTTTCAGCACCCAACCTGTTGTCCATACTGCTTTGTTATTCAGCATGAGAACTCAGAAGGTATATTCAAAATCTTTCTTTTTATTGGATGATTTTTGTCCATATATTTAGGTCTGTAATAACTCTTTAGTGACCATTCATTAACAGAAGCCTATTACATAGATGGAATATTTTACTGGATTAATATTGAATTTTAAAATTAGATTTGTTTTAGACACTGGAACAAAAGAAATCCTGGAGACTATACTTTCATATGTTTGGCTTTTTTCAGAGATAGTTCATTTTATGTGCCTCAATGTAAGCTCAATAGGCTGATATAAATATTCATTCAGAAAACTCAAAGCTTCATAAAATCCCAAAAATATTTTCAGTGGCATCTCCAAATGCGCAACCTTAAAATTTCAGAGTTGAGATCTGTCTTGACATGTTAGAACTTTCCTAATTTTGAACACTAGATATTCTAAGTGAAGAGTCTGACAAATCATGGAGATTTCAGACTTGATCACAGACATTCACTATCCTATGGTGAGGTTCCTTTATGAGCAATTAAATTTTCTTCTAACAATGAAATAAATTTTCTAACTCTGCCATGTGAGCAAAAATTGAACTTGAGTTTGACCTTGAATGAGAGAAGATCAGAAAGAACATAGTATATAGATCATTCCTACATGTCTAGGGTATAAGACCCTTAGACAAAAAACAATGTTTTTTTCTTTAAAAAAATCTGCTTATACAGTTATTAGAATTTTTATTATCTTTAGCTGGTTGTAGAAATGAGGTGCCATATACAAAATCAGTTTATAAATGCAATGCATCTTGATCAGTGTCATTTCTTCGACATCTTCATCCCCCTTCCATTTACCCTTTTCCTTACTTTTCTCACGTATGGGGAATATGTGATGTGATATATGTGATTAATCCTTGATTGATTTTCTCTTACATTTGTCTACCCCTCTCCATACCCCCTCTTAGAAGTACTCGTTTCTTGGTGTTGATTTTGTTGTGCTTTGACTTAATCTTTTGAGATCTTCCTCTTCATAGAATCTATTATATTTCAGTTAATACATTGGTAATCACTAGCATACTGTCCAATGTATTAACTTATATGTTTATAGGTAAAATTTATCTATCCCCAGTTAGGGAAACCATACAACCTGTGATCCAATAATATCATTCCTGAGCATTTATCCAAAAGAACATAAACAAGGTGACAGCCAAGCCACAAGCACAATCATGTTCATTGCAGCACTATTCACCATTGCCAAGATATGGAATCAGGAAAACGTGATATATTACTTACTATACTATATTCTTCTAGGTGATTCACATGGTTTAGTTAGGAGTGACTGCTATTATTTAGCTCTTAACTGAGATCAGCGTAAACACTGGGTACTATAAATGACCGGGAAGGTTTGTGTTTCATAGTATTTTTCACAGAGTCAGTCTAAAAATTGGCTTTGGCTTTTAATAGTGTTGTAGTTAATACTTTGTTTCACTGGACAGCATCTATAAAAATGCCCTTGGAAACACTGAATTTTCTCAAGGTCTGGGGAATCATTTATTAATTTTTAAAGCATCCATTTCTATATATCTAAATTGCAATACCAAAGCTACTTTCATTTCAGTGGAATTATTTATGTGCAGGCAAAGGTATCCTTTCATAGAAAATGAAATTTCAATATATGTCTAACTCTGTCGGAAAACCTCAGAATTAAAAGAAACTTTCTTCCTGCTTTTAAATGATGCTTCCATGACAGTCATAAATCTCAGGCCTCTTTTCTGCCCAGAAACTTTGGATATTTATCAATTTTTGGTCCTCTGCAGCTGAGTTACACATAATGAAAACATTAGTGTGGAAAAGTAAATAAATAGGATTGTAAATCTTATTTAACTCAGTGACACTCATATTTTTCCTTTATGTAATGACACTTGAAAAATCAATGGAATGTCAGATTACATTTAGCTACCATATCTGAATATGTGGGACTCATGCACTGTGAGTGATCCATATATTAATTTATCCAAACTCTAATGTGGAAACTTGAACAATATGACTATTTGACTATCCTAATTTTCAGAACTCTTCCATCACAAAGTTGTATTCAATGACTCAATCGATTCAATAGCATTAGATTCAAATATTCTCGTTTCCAGGGCATGTTCTGTGACTCAGAGAAAAATACTAGCAATAAAGAAGAATTATGCATAACTTTTGATTGTGTGTGTATGTGTGTGTGTGTGTGTGTGTGTGTGTGTGTGTGTGTGTGTGTGTTTTGGTAGATGGAACTTGATTCTGTCAGTGTTGGATTCAGCTCACTGAGCTTATGAGATACATTCATTTCTGAATTTATAGGATCCAGTTCTTTAGCCAACAGCACTGATTCTTCTATACACATACTCTCAGTTTTCTCACAAGCTGTACTTTCTTTTTCAGATTTTAAGCACTACACCATTTCCATTCAACAAGATGACTATGATTATGCTGCATCTAGATCAATGTTATCCCCTTTTGTTGCTCTCCCCATCTTTCCCAATTCCACCCATACTCCTAAGTTACACCGTTCCATTTTACCAACGTACAATGAATAGAATGAATAGACATGGGATAGAACAAATTTACATTTTCTCCTGAATCCTCAATTTCCTTACCTGCAAAGTTGTTAAAAAATAATATTGCTGGAAGGAAGACTTATTATGAAACCAACGAAGATTAAACTCCTGGGCTTCATTTGCAAGAGTCTGCACGATATGTTTATATCATCTTGTCTTTCTAATATTTACTTCAATAAAATATTAATGTGCTTTTTTTCTTAAAGGAGAACTTTAATATTCTATTTTAAAAATCAGGCATCCTCAAGCTGAGCTCTGATTTCCCACATTGCTTTGGAAGGATGGTCTGAGGACCAAGGAAGACCACATGCAGCTCCATGCAGTACTGTGCATAGGAGGCAGACCTGGACATTGTGCTCAGATATGCATTAGTCTCATCACAACAGTAACAGAATGGAGGACTCTATGCAATTTGCAAAGCCAGTACTCATGTAACTCAGTCGTTGTTGTTACCCTAATCACTCACCATTGTTTATATTTACACGTGAGGTTTTGTGATTCTCCAAAAGGAAAAAGCAGTCCCCCCTATCCATTGAGCCACAGCATCACTTCCAATTTTCTAGTGGTTAATTGGAAATAAGAGTTTCAAGATCTTTAATGCTCAGGCTGGCTTTGAACTGTGATCCTCAGATCTCAGCCTCCTGAATCACTAGGACCCTGAGTTCCACACCTGGCTTCTTGTTAACCTTTTAACTCCAGGCATTGGTAAGTCATGTGGCACACTAAACACTCATGATAAACAGGTAAACATGGATCGCATCAGTCATCATCAAGATTAGACGTGATGTAGCCTTTCAGGATACGAGCCGAATTATGAAATGAAATCCATTAGAATTAACATTGTTATCTGTACAGTTAATAACTACATTTACGTTTTCTGCTACTCTCCTATCTCAAATACTTTATCAGAACAAATGCATTCATTTGGGTAAAGTTTATTTTATCTGCAAAGTTATTTTGCATACTCTTATGTCTTCCTAAGAGTAATTCCTTCAAGAAACAGCCTTATATTGCCTTGACCCAAGAACCCTAGGAAAATAACAGTAGGAGAGAAATGTAATTAAATATTCATACGAATCATTATTCTCCTCTAATTGACTTATTTGCTCTGCTCAAATGGGTTTTAATGCTAATGCTGGACAGACCCTGTGTGACAGCAGCTGCTCTACCTCCTCGCCCCTCCATCCTCCACTCACTCTATACCAGCAGGAGAACATTCAGCTTAAGGTTACAGAGAATCTGCTCATGTTGATAATGTCAAGCCATCACATTTCCGTTTAACAGACATCAAATCAAATGATGCATGTCACAGAGACATAAATATTATGTCCACTGGAAACAAATTTCTAGCCATAAATGCATAGCATCTTTCAGCTTGTAAACATGAAATACATGCTTGAATTTTTAACAGTAAGATAGAACTGAGGTTCAAGCAACTACCTCCGTCTCAGATGATCCAACAGTTAACTTATTGGAAACAAAACGTATGAAATATTTTTTTTGCATTCAAAATGCCCTTCCCCTTAAAGTTATTGACTAAAGTACAATCATGCTAAAACATTTAATATCATCTCCCACAAAGGGAAAAATAGTAGCTTGCACACTGATGCTACTGTCTTTTGAAAATAAAGATAACCCTAGGTTGCCTCCCACCAAGGAGAGAAGCAAGCTCCTGCTGGGGTTCCTTCACAGACCTCATACTGCTGATCCCTCCTGAAAGCCTCCTTTCCCTTTGCCCAGAGCAAAAATACAAAGTACAAACAGCCGGCCTCCCACTCCTGAGTAAACATGAAATCACAATATATACACAGTTTGGCTGGCACCCAGTGTATGCCGTCTGGGTTCACTCAGGGTAATTCAGAACCATCATCAATTGAAAATCATTATCATACAATTCAACATCATGATTGCATACACGATTTGGACCGACATCCACTTCATGAAATTGACCAGAAAGTCCCGGGATGGCACAAATTACATCTCACAGTAGGTTTGCAGTCTCGTTAACTCTGTGGGAAGATGTGTTTATATGGGGGAGACCGTGAATAAATGTTTGCAGAACTCACCAAGTTCAGGTGAGTTGTAAGCTAGAGAATTTTCTGAGACTGTGATAATCACCAATCCTCTTTTTCTTTTTCCTCCTTCTCTATCTACCTTCCTATGCTAACCTCTCTCTTCCTGTCTTTCATTTTGAAAGAAGGACTGAACTCAGAGCTTCACATTTGCTAGGTAGGTGCTCTACCTCTGAGCTCTGCCTCTAACTCTTTTTTTCCCTTGTTATTTTTGAGATAATGGTTTGTTTTTGGTCCAGGCTGGGCTGGAGGATGATTCTGTCTCTTATTTATACTTCTCACTGTAGATAGGATGACAGGCACATGCCATCACACACTTCTTTTTCCATGAAGATAGTCTCTGGGTCTTTTTCTGTCTGGGGCCATTGTTTTCCTGGAACCATTACTCCTTTCATATGGTTGGGAAAATAGGCCTGAGTTATCAGGCTGACTTGTTTTAATTTTTGTCTGTGTGGTACTGGGGAATTGAACAAAAGTCCTCATGCATGCTTGGCAAGCACTCTACCACTAAGACACATTTCCTTTTGTTTTGTTTTGTTTTGTTTTTTTCAGAATATGTTACTTATATAGCTCCTTCAAAAAGGAAATCACAATACTTTGAAGCCATTGTTTCAAAAGGCACTGAACCCAATTCAGCCTGCTGGTGCTTCTCCCTGAAGTTTGATCCCAACCTGACCCTCAAGACAAGGTTGCCTCCCACCAAGGAGAGAAGCAAGCTCCTACTGGAGTTCCCACATAGGCCTCATACTACTGGTCCCTTCAGAAAGTCTCTTTTCCCTTTGCCCAGAGGAAAAATACAAAGTACAGAAGGCCTCCCACTCCTGAGTAAACACATGAAATCACAATGTATCCAGAGGCTGGCTGTCAACCAATAAAACGGCAGTTCTGTTAAATTGCATTATGTAAAAAATGGGATTTGTACTAGAGTTGTTTTATAGGAAGGTGGTTTATATCATCAGCTCTTTCATTGAAGATCTGGGCTGTGATGAGTCACCCATAAAACTGGTAGAATAAAACTTCGGGAGTGGCTGTTGTGAAGTTGTTGCTTATTTATTTTTTTAGCCCTCCGCCCCCCCCACCACCAAGGCTAATAAAACAGGGCTATGCGCTTCAACAGTTTTGATATTGCTCATGCATTTGATCAAAAGAATGGGAGTCATCCTTGGTACTCCATTTTAATTTGATTTTTAAAGACTTCTGCTTTTAGCTTCCCTGCCTAGTTCCTGCCCTTTTATTGGAAGGTGCAGGTATACTTTAGCTATCACTCCAATTCACACCACTTCAGAGAAGAAGCCATATAAATCTACCATAACAAATAGGAACGAGTTGAGAGACCGGTTACAGAATAAAATCCTTGACCCTCCTGTCGTTGTGTCCAAATAAAATCTACCATTTCCTAAATTTATGTACTGTTCAAGCATGGCCCTAACTCATGACCTTGATCCTTCTTTCATTTCCTCGATTGCTTTTCCTGACAATCCCAAGAAACAGTTGCTGTGACTATTCTCATTTAAGTCAGAACAAAAACAGAGCTGATGGGAGATTAACTCCTTAAAGTAAGAGTTGAGAGTCCAATCCAATTTTCTCTATAAAGATTTAGGCTCTTTTAAGCATTTAGACATGTTGCCTTACAAAATTTCAGCTGCATGTATTCACTTGTACCTACATAAACATGCATGCATACACACAAGAACACAGGTAGGAGAATTAATCTTTGGCAAAAATACATATACATATATATTTGTAAGTGCACAAACACACACACACACACACACACACACACACACACACACACCTGGGAAGGAGCAGGAGGGAAATTCCTGGGATGATTGGCATACTGTAATCATTACAAATGTATGGGTATGTACATTGCATGGGTAAATGCCTTCATTATAACACCAGCAAGGAGGTGTCACTGAGGCTTCAGGGGTAGGGTGGTAGCCTTGAGCTGAAGAGCTCAGGGACAGAGTCCTAGCCCAGACAAAAAACAACAAACAAACAAACAAATAAACAAAACAAATAGTGTAACCCTGTCTCAAAGCACTGTCCTGGAGCAGAGATCTGATACACACCCAGATATGCTGGCACCAGCTCTGCCAGTCCCTCCTCTGATCAGAGCATGTGAGTGGAAGCATCCAATGATTTCCCTCATTGTGCCTTCCACATCTGGGTTTGGAGAACTTATTCTGCCAGCACTATGATGCAGAGCTGATTAAATTTAAACAGCCACAGACATGTAGTGTAGCATATCACACATTATGGGTTTAAGATATGGAGTCAGATCTCAGATAATATTTTTGATATAAGTAATGGGAAACAAGAAACAATAACCCTAGCAGATTTGAATTTCTCCTTAAGGGAAGTTCCATCATGCATTTCTTTGAGGATTTAAACAGATGAACTAGATATGTCTCCATTTCTACAAATGAGTCTCCTTCAGGACTTTGCCATTAAAGTCACTACTCATAATGTAAAACAATCTCTGTAATACTATTTGTGAAAAGAAACAAAGTAGAAATGCATGGGTTGGAATAACAGGTCTACAGATTTATGTTTCCATTTCTCTAAAAAGCAAGACATTGCAAAACCTTCCACCTTTATGAGATTTGGAGGTAATATATGTAGATAAACAGCAGTGCTGCCTTCCAGGTACTAGGAAAGAAGGGTGAGAATTAAAAGCAGGAAATCCTTCTCAACTTTTCCTGGGATTGACAGTTTTAACTTTTCAAAATGCTCAGGGAAATGCAATATGCCTTGTGTCACAGCTTTGCATAATTTATGAGTTGTTTTGTATCCTTAAATTACTAAAAGGTTCTTCCATGGAATATCCCCAACATACCGAGACCACTAATGCCACAGATAATGATTTGGCATTTGCTAATGCCCCAGAATGTTCAGTCTGAAAGATTTCAGTTCAGTCTGAAAGACCCATGTGATTTTTACAATAGAAGTTATTATGTAGTTGAAGAGGTCTTGTGAATGATGATTCTTCATAGACTGCTAGAGATGGAAGCAATGTTAGTGGACATTCTAGCGGAAGCTCATAGTTTTATGGATGAGGAAGCACAAGCCCACAAGAGGAAAAGTGGTTTCTTCCAAAGGGATGACAAATAATTAGTGGCCAAGCAGAAGTGAGAGCCCAGATCTCCCACACCCCAGAGCTTTCTATCAGTCAGACGACACTAATATATCTTACAACTTAGGCCCTTATCTTTCCAAGTGACATCTTCACTGTCATTTCTATACTCTGTAGTTTCTTCTCAAAAGAAACTTCTATGTAAATCTTTTCTGTGTGACTCTCACTGAGTGACGGGTCTTAAGATGGTCTCTTCCTTAGTAGAAATGATGAATAATGAAAAATGAATCTCAAAACACTCTAGTACCTACTGATATGTTAAATATATCTTAACATCCATTCATGCACAGTTATATTGAAGGTTTTTATTTCTGTCTAGATCATATATCATCATCTAGACGATGTTATATTACAGGAAACCCAAATGCTCCGATTTGGTGGAGCTGCTTTTGATTATTGTCCATGGTTTAGTTTGTGCTTGGTACAAAGGGATCAAATTGAAACTGAACACAAAAAACAACTCTTATAGTGTCTTACATGTAGACTTGAATATTTGTTGAATATAATGAATAATTTGTTCATTAATCTGATTTCATATTTGAATTAATGAATTTTGCAATAGAATAGATAAAATATCAATTGTAAAATAAGTAATTAATTTTATTATTTAAAAAGGGTAACATTTTAAATTTTTTGTTAGTCCTGGACTTGGGCTCATGGCATGAGCACTGTCCTTGGGTTTTCTCAAGGCTAGAGCTCTACCACTTGAGCTATAGCACCACTTGTGGCCTTTTTCTATGTATGGAGTACTGAGGAATGGAACCTGAGTCTTTGTTTATGCTAGGCAAGCACTCTACCACTAAGCCAAACTCCCAGCCCAAGGGTAACATTTTAAAATGTTCATTATTAGCATTTGAGTTGCTTTGGCTTGAAATCTGAAATCCCTGGAAACAAACAGACCCATAGTTGATACAATTTGAAACTGAGTGGGGAACTTGTGATAACAAAATTTTTGTTTCATGTGTTTTCACTACTTATCTTCTGGCTTTTATGTATTTCTGTATAGTATGAAGCATGTTTGATGTTTGACTAGGTCTTATCAATAAATCATGCTTCTGCATATTCCTGAGACACTTTTCTACATAGAAACCCCAACTTTTTACCTCAAAGTCCTTTGACAGGTTTCACTTTCATAAATTCCACAACTTCTCCTTTGTGCACTTCCTAATGATGCTCACACATAATCCAACAACTAAAAGACCAGAGAGATACAATTGTCAGTCAATTTCAAATCTGCCCCAAGGACTCAACAATAATGTATTTCTTCGATGATAATGATAAAAATTAGCCATTATATTACAAAGCACATTGATGAACATCCAGATTAACTTTCAATAAAAAATAATTATGAGAAGGTAGAAGGCAGACCCAGGCATAGTGGTTCATGCCTGTAATCCTAGCTACCCAGGAAGCTGAGATTTGAGGATCATGGTTCAAAGCCAGCCTAGGCACTAAAGTCCATGAGACTCTTAGCTCCAAATAACCACCATGAAACCGGAAGTGGCACTGTTACTCAAGGGGTAGGGAAAGTTTTGAGCTGAAGAGCTCAGAGACAATACCCAGGCCTGGAGTGCAAGTGCCACAACCGAACATCCTACAAAAAAAAAAAAAAAAAAAGAAGGAGGAGAAGGAGAAGGAGAAGGAGAGGAAGAGGAAGAGGAAGAGGGAGAAGGAGAAGGAGAAGGAGAAGAAGGTGGTAGCAAGCAGGTGATAGGAATGTGGAAAGGAGGGCAGGGAGTTTGGCCTAGTGGTAGAGTGCTTGCCTAGCATGCACAAAGACTCAGCTTCGATTTCCCCGTACCACATACATAGAAAAAAGCCAGAAGGGGTGCTGTGGCTCAAGTGGTCAAGCTCTAGCCTTGAGAATGTCCAAGGACAGTACTCAGGCCCAGAGCTCAAGCTCAGGACTGGCATTAAAAAAATAAATAAATAAAGGAATATGGAAAGGATCACAATGACAGAAGTTTTAGATTGCTGGGTCATCAAGACTGAAGCAAAGAGGGGAGAGACCTGTATGACCATTATTAACTTTGCTGGCTGAATGACGTGGTGTGGTTGTAGAGCACACTACAGAGGAGAAGAGGAGAAGCATAGCATACATGGCAGAGAAGTCACTGCATGGAAACTGAATATGTGCTGGGGAGAGAACATTGACCTCAGAGGTGGTCACTTAAACACTAGCAGAGTTTGCAATTGTCTGTGCATGGCAACAATAAAAAAATAGAGCTGTTTTGGTATGATGTCATCACATGATTATTATTATACATTATTATATAATAACATTACTGTTATTATTATTACTATTACTACATTTCCTATAAGCCATTTGATTGGTCTTTGTACCAGAAGAGACAAGTTCCCAGGACTGTTGTGTACATCTGTGTTTGATTGGATGAGAAGAGAAGGACTTGTACATGAATCATTTTGAGACATGCAGAGTTCTAGGTGCTATATAATTAGTAGAAACCTATTTTTAGGATAATTTTATTTTAATGAGTAAGGCTGACCATGTATTACCATAATAACACTAGCAATCTTAGTAAATATCCAAACCTATTTGGTGTAAGAAGTACAATATTTTGTTGCTTATGGAAATATTACCAATACCAATGCTAATCCCTCTCTTATATAAATGTGATTCACATTCCATCTCTTTATGCAATTTCCTTATTGTTTTATCGTTTTCCTACTATTTTCCTCTGGCTCTATTCTACAAATAATGAATATAGCATTTTAATGATTCTTGTAAATAGAGACCATATTTTTTGTTCATGAAGCACAAGGAAAATTTTATTCATAATATTTTATTTCTGTCATTGTACTTGAGATTAATAGCACAATTTCTCAGCCACAAAGTTTATTATGGGCCATAAAATTGAATGGGATCTCTTTTCTGATTGGCTGAGGAGATGAGTTTAATCTTATGTAATTATCTTTCAAATCACACACGCACAAGTACAATAAAACCCTTTATCTATTGGATCACTGAACCATTTCACGTGATTTTTGAAAAGATTGATATTCATATAAAATGTATATATCTTTCAGCTATTTTCCTATGGTAGAATTCCTTAAAGATAAGCAAAAATCAAAATCAAAACTAAGACTAAGCACTAAATGAATACCAGTACTATGTGAGAAAAGTTAGTGTCTTCCTGTGCTATCATATATTTTTCTATTGAAATGAAAAGGCAAAGCCGGGTGTGGGGGCTCACACCTGTAATCCTAGCTACTCAGGAGACTGAGATCTGAGGATCAAGGTTCAAAGCCAGCCCAGGCACAAGAGGACCTGAGACTGTTATGTCCAATTAACCTCTAGCAAAAATGGCAAGTGGGGCTTGGCTCAAAGGTAGGGTTGTAGCTGAAGGGATCATGGACAACACCCAGGCTAAGTATAAGCCCCATGACCCACAAAAAAAAAAAGAAAGAAAAGGCAGATTATGGAAGCAAAAGTGCAAGAAGTAGAGGAATATAAGAATATATAAAAATAATAAGGTATAAGAGCAAGAATTAAGGATACTACAGTCCTGCTAACACACAAACTGTTGTGCACTATCCTATGCCTTCAGTTTTTCTTCAATGAAAGTCTTCCCCAAGTATCTGATCATGGGTGTAGAAAACTCATGAAGGAAGTAGGGTAGGTGAGGGTAGGGCCATAGCTTCATAACCTGACCCTTCAGTGCCTTCTTGTTATTCCTCATGCCACATGGTGTCTCTGCATAACATCAGCTCAGCCCAACCACTGCTTTGCGTTTTTGTTTTTCTTGGTTTTTTGTTTGTTTGTTTGTTTAGGACAAACTTAAGACACGGGTCAGCAGGTAATAAAGTAATGCAATGAAAGTATATTGACATGCTTCCAATGTCAGTGACTCAGGCATACCATCTTTTATACCTACTCAGTAGGCTGAGAACAGGTAAATGTGGTTTGAGACCAGCTTGGCCAGACAAGTAGTGAGGTGAGACTTCTTATCAAAGGTGAGCTGGGTGCAGTGACACATGACTGTCACATTAGACCAGGTAAGGGACTTGGGTTGGAGAATAGTGGTCTCAGGCTAGTTCTGGTAGAAAAATCTGCAAGACGCCATCAGGAAAAAAAGGAAGTGAAGTATTGGTGAGTGTCTCTCATTTTAGCAACAACACAACACCTAAAATAGATTGCAAACCAGACCTCCACAAAAGCCAAGCCTTGTGTTGATCACACTCAATAGATTTTATAATTTAGTATATATTAAGTGTAATATTGACACATTATTATGTAATATGTAGTAATATTTTATTAGTATATGCAATATATAATATAATAGGTATATAGTGTGTTGATGAGTTCTATTCTGTAAGAAAAGAATATGCTATGACTTGGTTTTTTTTAATCTAGTCTCCCAGTTATGAAAACTAGTTTTCCAAACTTTTGCATACTATATTCACTTCATTTTCTCTTCTGTTTTTGGCCAGTCCTAGTGGCTTGAACTCAGGGCCTGGGCATTGTCCTTGAACTTTCTCAAGGTTAGCACTCTATTACTTGAGCCACAACATCACTTCTGGCTTTATCTGTGTATGTGGTACCAAGGAATTGAAGAAAGGGCTTCATGGATTCTAGGCAAGCACTCCACCAAACTCCCGATCATATATTCATCTTTTATGAGTAACCTTCTCTGTAGTCAGATTCATTGTCAATGTAGCAAGATTTTTAATTTTTGCTAAAAAAATTGACACAACTGAAACTAAAAAAGGACACAAGTACAGTCTAATATAACTGAGTTGCTTGTAGCTACTATTCTTTTCAAAATATTTGAAAAACACTACTTCTGAACAACATTGTTGTCATCCTTTTTTCCTCTTACAAAGGAAATAAAATTCAACTTCACTCAGAAAGTAAAAGTTAAGTATGAGTATTTTGAATGCGGTTCACTAAATTAGCAAGTAAAAGAAGTCTTAATGGCTTTCAACAAAAATAAAGAAATAAGCATTTGTAAAGTGAACACAAACAAAAGTAAGACACTTTTTCCAAATACAAGGTCTGTATTGAGTCTTCCTCAATGCCTATGAATCACCCAAAGAATTTTGACCTGAGAAAAATTTATATTTGGCTTACTTTATTGGAAATGGCACATAGTGGAAATCAAAGGATTCCTTAAAAAAAATCGAAGGCACCTAGTGTCCTAAAATTAAGAGAGATGAGCAAGGGCACAAATCTCTCACTCCAGGGACTTTGTTCTGATGTGGAAGAGTCACAGGAATTCCCTTCTACTTTAGAGCAGGGTCTAGCAGGAGCAGAGAAGCATAAATGCCACTGAACAGCCTCAGAGGCAAGCACTTTCTTCACTGAAGTGTTCTCTGGCAGCCATCTAGAAAGTCGATCATGCTGTGTTTCAACATATTGGAAGCGTCTCCCTTCCCATTTCTCCATGGAAATCAACACTTTAGGTCAAGGTTACAGTTTAATGGACTATAAAGTATTCTTTAACACTTTTCCCTTAGAAGGGATGAAGAATGACGAATGTTAAGTAGATGGAATTTGAAAATAATCAGTGGTAATGATTGGCTGTTACTGTGTCTCTCCCTTCCATAGTCTTTAAATGTGATTGGCACTATTTGTTAGCACTGTACAGACACAGATAAGACTATAAGGTACCTTCCATCAAGAAACATGTCTGTGATTATATCATAGATGAATATATCTAAGATAAAGATCCTAAAAGAGTTTCTGGAGTAGGATGGACAAGCACCATTAGCCTCAAGTTAAGGAGCAGCTTTCATTTGTTGCTCCTGAAATCACACCAAGTATCTTACTTTGAAGACAGGCAAGCAGAGGGGACCATGGAGAGCCACCTGGAGCTTTTGCCTGGGAAATTAAGAATCCAAAGGGAATTCTGTCATCTCTAAGTTGTCTCCTCTGGGTAAGGGCAGATCCAAAGTATTCCTACTCCATTTCCCCAAGTTACTGCTGCTGCCAGCATTCAACATCTGTCCTGAACATTCAGGTTGTGGTGTGTTCATGCTCGACGCACATGGGAAAACCTTCACCAGGTCAAGTCTGCACTACTCCACCTGGAAGAGCCCAGAGAGCGCCAAGCTAGAGTATTGCCAGCCGCCGCTGTCACCCCACCACGCCAAAATCAGCAAAGGCTTTACTGTGGAGCCTTTTGGTATCCTCAATTATTGACATGCAATTTAGGCATCAATGTTCTCTGATGCATAATTCACATGAATGATTATATATGAATGGTAGTGCATTTATTTTTGTAAAATATTGCTGTTTCTCTGTCTCTCTGTCTCTCTGTCTCTCTCTCTCTTTCTCTAGGAGGTACTGAAATTTGAACACAGGGTGCCTTCTAGTTGCTACTCTTCCACTTGAGCTAAGCTGCTGCTTTACTTCTATGTGAGTTATTTTCAAGATAGGGGCTTTATGCCTGACTCACCTGGACTGTGAACCTTCTTTTTGTGCGTCTCTTTGCTAAGGAGATTACCTGTCATTGATTGAGATGGAGTCCTGCAAACTTATTTGTCCAGGCTGGCCTCGAACCATGCCTGATCAACTAATCTCTGACAGCGAGGATGACAGGCCATTCTGCCTTACTTCACAATTTCTGATACTTTATTTTTGGCTACAATAAAAATATATGGTCCCTATAAGATGTTACAATTTACTTACATCCCAAAAAATAGGACTGGGATCTGATGTGACCCTAATAGAATGCACATTCTTTATAGTACCCCTCACTCTTGCTTATTTTGCTATTTGATATCTGCCCAATGTCACCAAGAACCAATTAGAATGAAGAATCAAAATGACTAGGACAAGTTCTCTAATAAAATAAATTGCTTTTCTAAAATGCATATGTGGCTTCTTTATTTGTGTCAGTTACCAATTGCTGCACTGAATAATGCAATATTCATTCTTCTTATGTTCCCAGTGGCAAATGTGAAGAGTATTTATATGGAATGTTACTGTCCAGATTTTAAAAACATTTAAATAAGTAAATAGAGTTCTAAGTTATGGACAACTTGTCTTATATGAATTGATTTAAAAAAAAAACTCTATTCTACCAGGCTAAAATAGAAATGCTATATAGTTAATCGTATTTAATGGTTTTCTTATTTAAAAATGAATAAGTATCAGTAGGACAACATATGAGGATTGGTTGTGCTATGTACTCATAAAAAATCTGGGAAATATGTATTTTGATTTAAGATGCTAAGATTTCATTTTAATATGACCATGAATGGTGGGTTTATATCAAGTTAATATTTAGCCAGTAAGTGCAGGAAATTCAACAGTAATCTCACATTCCTTTCTTTAGGAAACTGTAGAAGCTTCTGGGCTCTTGATATTGTGATATTTACATTTCAAATCATACATAATATTATTAATATCATCATTAGATGCTAATTCATAAATTACCTATATGTTTTAATGTTTGAATTTTTTTAGGTTTTTTTTTACCTTAAAGGAATAAATTATGAGTTGTCTCCAAGAAGTTAATTTTTTCATGTTATAAAGTTGTATAATTAGATGTAGACAAGAGCTCTATATCAAATTTTAAGGGAATTCAAACCTGCATTATACCTTATTAAGTTAAATTATTTAAGGGAAAACATTAAGGCTAATCTATTGAGAGAAAGAAAGAGGATAGCCAGAAATAAGGAGAAAGATGATTTGATGCCCCTGGGATAGGCTGATGAGAGAGGTTCAGTATTTCCCAAATGCTACCAATAATCCTGAATGGACAAGAATTTCATTCACAAAGCAGTGGAGAGTATAAGCTACATGCTTTTTCTCGAGGAATGACTCCATAAGTAAAAGCAAGAGGCAGTGCAGACAAATTAACATCTTGAAATAACGATTATGAAGTAATTTTTCAGTAGAGAACAATTTCACTAAGGTGACATATCAACCATAGAAATTTATAAATATTGCTTTCTATTTTTAAATGCCAATTGTATTCATAGGTTAAAATATTTATTTCTATCATCTCATAATTAACTTAAGATTCAAAAAAGTGATATTTTTCTCCTGTAATTAAGAAAACCGAAACTAGAACTCCAATCAAAGGCACTTATTTAACAGCACATAAACTGTTATGTCTGGAAAAATTGACATTTTAAAGCAGTTTAATAATTGCGTGTGCCTAGAGTTTGAAAAGAATTTGGGGAGACAATGTATTTAAATGTATACTTAGATCTTCAAACTTTTTACTGTCTCAAAAACGAGGTGTGTCAAAAAAAAAAAAGGAAAACAGAAGTAACAGTTCATGTTGATAGGATTGAGTTATTTTACTTGGGCCATAATATAAAAATGAGGCCTATTTTCTCAGGAACAGACAACAGTAATTATTGTGCTCAAGAAACACACACACACACACACACACACACGCACACACACACACACACACACGTACAACTAAATTTATTTTCTCTTTTTCCCCTTATGGTTTATCTCATGTTGTTACTGTATCTGACTTTGTACCTGGTATATCATATATGCACTTATGTGTTAATTTGAAAGGGGAAAAACAAGATGATTGGGAGGGAAAATGGGAGAAAAATATGGGAAGGGGTATCGATGTTCAAGGAGTTATGTGTCCACCACTTGATGAATATAACTGTAACCCCTCTATATGTCATCCCAACAATAAAATACAATAAAAATGGATTGAAATGTTCAATGTACCAAACTGAAAAGACAGTTCAGGAGAAAAAATAACTTACCCTCTCAAGATGCTTATGATGTTAAAGTGACATTGTATAAGACACAGACTTCCACAAATCTTTTTCTAAGTCTTAGAAAAATTTTGATAGTGGATATATGGAACATAATCACAGAATCATAATGGAACTTACCAATGGTATAGGAACTCAGAACTTGTACTGCTATAGTGAAAATGTCTTTTTCTAAGTTTACTAAATGTAACATATCAGTAATTAAACATGTATGTATCATTTTGTTTTGGTCAGTGGTTAGCTACCCAATCACCTGACTATCATCAGGGTATCTTATTCTTCATGTATTTTGTAATATATTTTGTATTTTTACTTTCAAGAGACTGATTTCTTATGAGATTTAGGAAGTTCTTCTTAAGTACTTCTAAACAGAAAAAAACTTCTATAGTGAAAGGGAAATGATTTAATATTTTATAATGTTCTTTTGATGTTATGTAATTTTTAATGTTTTCTTTAAGTAGTTGTACAACGGGGTTTCAATTCAACATGTCAATTTCTGTGTAACATCCTTTTATTCTCTCCTCTCCACCTGTCTAAGTTCCATTCATTCACTCATATAACCACATTTTAATTTCATAGTGCATATTGAGTATTATGACTATATTTTCCCACCATTCTTTAATTCACTCATCCATCTCCCTCTCATTTCTTCCCAGTCCCCTCCAGGAAGATATGTTTTAACTTCCTGGTATTCCTTCTGTACATATCAAAACTTAATCAATTTGACCAAGTATATATGTAGATATTGTTATAGATAGCTCCCATATATGGGAAAATACTTGGGCCCTTTGTCTCTTTAAGCCTGGCTTCAAGCAACGTAATTTTTTCCAGTCCTTCCGTCCCCCTAAGAATGGTATATTATTTTTCCTTATGGATGGATAAAACTTCATTGCAACTCTATATGATGTTTTTTTAATCCACTCATTGGTTATAGGGTATCTAGCCTGGTTCTATAAGTTGGCTGTCATGAATATGACTCTGCAAATGAGTTTATGTTATACTAACTTATAATCTTATCTGGATAAATACCCAAGAGTGCTATTGCTAGATATAGAGTAGTTCTCTCTTCAGATGAGAACTTCCCATATTGACTTCTATAGTGTTTACAGTAATTTGCATTCCCACCAACAGAGTAGTGGAGTTCTGTTTTCCTTATGTACTCTCATCAGCATCTGATTTTTATATTCTTCATTATGATAATTTCATCTGGCATTAGACCACTTTGATTTGCATTTCCTTTATTGCCAGAGACAGTGAGCATTTCTTCAAGTCTTTATTGGCCATTTGTACCCCTTCTTCTTAGATACATCTACAGAATTCCTTCTCCATTTGTTAATTGGGTTACTGAAATGCTGATGTTTTAAATAACTGTTGTAACAGTTGTTAAAAGTCTTAAATGCTGTCCTCTCAGGTGGGAACATGTGTGACTATCATGTTCTTCCATTACGTTCCACTTTGCTTTGATGTTCTCTGGTACATTCTGCTCTATTAATGTCCATGTCTTATTAGATAAGGGAAAATGGCTACAAGTTAGGAGTTGATAAATGAAATATAAAATACAATGTGATGAGAAAATCTACTTGTCCATTCATGATTCATAACTGAGCTTTAAAAGTGTGGGGAGTGTATGCTTGAAAATTAAGAAGACAGAACAGGTTTCCAAGGCAGGTAAGTTCTTTAATTGCCTCATTTACTCTCTATTCAGTGCTGCCTTGAACTCTGGAAGTTAAGCATCTGACAATGATACATAAATAGATTTCCAGTGTACAAAGTTAAAATGCTTTATAGTCAATGGGAATTATTGATATTGTTATGATATATTGTCAATGCCAAGTTTAAGATGGTAGCAAAGCCATGATTCAGTGTGAAGAAAATTCTGAAATTCTAAATGTCCTTTGTGTAGAGTAATGTTTACAATCATGGAATGGATCTGATGAACGTGATTCTCCTGATCACTTCTGAACTGGCCCTTTATCGTTTCTTTAAACTGTCACACAATACTGACATGGAGAAGGAGCCAAAACGGGATGACTGCCATGGATTTCAAATGTGGTACTCTTCATTGAGCCCTGAAACCGCATGTGTATGCCTCCCAAAGATGGCATGGCTGAGATTTGTCCCTAGTTTCCCCTATCATGGATTCTCTCAGCATCCTGACAACCAGCAGGAACTCTCAGAATCTGAAAATATTGTTTTAACTGACAGGTAGTCAGTCTGAGCATTGTTTTGTTTTTAATATGAGTTTACCAACATCCAAAGTGGAATACCTCCAAGTTAAAAGTATTTGGATGAAGAGTGTTCAACAATATTTGAAGTATTACTTTAAAATGTTGGAAGATAATGCTGAGCCTTGTAGCTCATGCCTGTAATTCTAGCTACTCAAGAGGTTGAGATCTGAGGATTGCAGTTCAAAACTGGCCTGGGAACTAAAGTGTCCCTGAGACTCCAATTAACCACGAAAACTGGGAGTGGGGCTGTGGCTCAAGGGATAGGGTTGTAGCCTTGAGCTGAAGAGCTCATGGACAATGCCCAGACCCAGAGTACAAACCTCACAACAGAAAATTAAAAAAAAAATGTTGAGATCTGAGGATTATAGTTCAAATTCAGATCTCAGCCTCCTGAGTAGCTAGAATTATAGGTATGAGCCACTGATGCCCGGCTTCTCATATCTCTTTAAAGATGACAAAGTTAAAGACAAAAAGCAACCAAATTGGTAGACTATCAATTTGGTAGACTACCCAAGCTGATTTTTGTGCAAGCATAGTGGAAAAAAAGTATAAATAATTAAACAAAACAGAGAAACTAACACAAAAACTCTCAAACAGCAGACACTAAGTTAAGACTCATTAGCTTTGGGAATAACAGAAAAACTACTCAATCTCTGAATAATCTTTAATGATTAGACCATATACTGTTATCAGCACTTTGTCTTTGCAGTTACCCCAAAACAAATATAAGTGAATTGGCACATTGTAAAATATTATTTTAAAAATAGTCTTCTAAAAATAATATTCCATGTCCTTTCATTGTCATAATCATATTAAAAAACATTAACATTAACATTAAAGGGTAATGATGCATTTTCAAGAAACATAACGATACTACAGTTAAATGATTTGATGATCTATATATAAGCATTTTGCAAGTTTTGCCATCTGAATTTTAGTTTTATATTTTTACTCATCCAGATGTTTTAATTCTATGTAATTAAATTCTGTCCTCCTTTTATGTTTCCTTTTCTCCATTTTAACTTTAATATCCTCAGGGAAAATGTATTTGTAACAGTAATTTGTTTACCACTTTCTTTTGTGTTGATAATTTGATGAGTTATAATTAATTATTACTTCTATGTAAAGTGCTTTCTCCAGTTGTGCAAAATGAAGATCAAGAATGACTGATATAAATAGTTGGTTGGGGCAATTATTTCTAGTTTTTGAATTACGATCATGTTAGTGTATTATAGAATGTTTGGGAACTATTTATTCTTAGGTTGTTCCAAAGTGCTCTCTTTATTTTAATGTTATATTTGTTGATCTTTTGCTTTGGATAATAACTATTGATCCCAAAGCAAGTAATGAGGAATTTTAAGACCAGCAAAAAGAGATGTTCTATGAGTTAACCAAGATGTAGTTTGGAAAGAAATATTTCAAAAGGTTTTTTTTTATATTTTTTATTGTAATTAATAAAAAGGGTTACATGATATTTGCCAGACAGAAGGTGCATTAATTCACATACACTGATACCCTTATTTCAAAAGTTTTATACAAGGTGATTTTTCTCTTAAATATTAGCTATGGATAATCATATATTAATTATGACTATTGATACCAAAAGTCATGGACTTTGACTCTCATATATTTGTGGGGTCAAATTTGAGCTTATGATTTAAGGGCTGTTCTATCTTGAGTAAAACAACATAAATTCTCTTGAGTGTCTTCCCTATAAATAGCATTGTTAATATCAGCCTTCTCAGTTTAGAAGGAGTCTAAAATTAGATCACAAGGGTACAGGTAGAATAGAGAAAGTATTCAGGAGATTTAGTTTATATAACTAGTAAGGATATACGTTTATTTTCTTAATTTTTAGAGAGACCTTTATTTTTCTAATTTGAACAAATATTTTCCTTAACTCCACTACTCAGAAAAAATCCCCTACATTTTCATTCATTTTTGTGCCTCAACAGAATTGAATGATTTTTTTCACTTAATATGAATCTGTACATGTCTCCAAGAGGCCCTTCAAGGAGAGGGCTTGTCTCTCCTCATTCACTTCTCTGTCCCGCTGGCATCTTCCTTGGTTTGGGTCTGCTGGTGACTCACATTTCAGGTATAATACAAATGTCTCTCATTAGGTGCTGCTTCCATGTTATTTTGTTTCTTCCCAGCTTTGATGTTGGTCCATCCAACTCTCCCATGATACAAGCTTCTTTCTTATTTCCCCACAGGTATTTGAAAACCTGTCAAAGTGCTCTTTCCATTATATGCTTTTCATTATTAGGCTGTCATCACCAAACAAGTTTATTTCAAAGCCTCTTGGGGGGGGGGATGACAAGATACAGAGCATTTTATTTCCTTGTCCCTTCATTAGATTAGAAGTGTCAAGAAGGATTTAGACTGAATTTATTTTTATTAAAAGCAATGATAGATCTTTCTTGGGAAAAAAAACCTAAGGAAATAGTAGATTTTAATTTCCATGAGACTACAATAAAAATGAAGTTCTGGAAAAAGCCTTCACTTTATTATTAGAGAGGACTTTCATTCCATTCTTTCTTTTAATTCCTGGCAACAGTATTCTTTTGAGGATACAATATACTGTAGTTTTATTGGGGGTTTGGGGGGTGTCTTGGGGCTTGAACTTAACCTAGAGCTGTCCCTGAACTCTTCAGCTCAAGGTTACCACCCTACCCTTGAGCTAAGCCCTACTTCCCATTTTCTAGGGGTTAATTGGAGATAAAAGTCTCAGGTCCTTTTGTGCCCAGGATGGCTTTGAGCATTGATCCTCAGATCTCAGCCTCCTGAGTAGCTAGGATCACAGGCGTGAGCTACCGTGCCTGACTATAGTCATTCTTTAACACAAACTACATAATAAAATTTATTAGGTACCAGAAACAAACTACTTCAAAGTCGATTTGAAATCTTGTCCTCAGGTAACAACTTTGATCAAAAATGGTATATAACATTGTCAGTGAAAAAAATTCCAGTAGCTATTAAGAAAAAACAATGATGTTTTCACTGTGGTGTGCTGTGAAAATGTTAATCATCTAATAGTATCATGACATTGAAGTCTGAAGGGACTAATATTTAAGGGTGGAGTCTACAAAAACGAAGTCACGTGGCTTTATGTAAGTGCTTAATTGTGCTCCTGCTCTCAGTGGATGAGTAGTTTAGGAAAAAGTGGTATATATGCACAATGGAATTTTACACATTCATTAAGTAATGATATTGTACCATTCACAAGGAAATAGAAAGACTTGGAAAACATATTAAATGAAGTGAGCTTGTCCCAGAGAAATAAAAGTTACATGGCTTCCCCCATTTGTGGCAGACAGGATGAACCTATAAATCTGTATATCAACACAATGAGTTGTGTGCAAGTAGATACAAGCGAGTTAATTGAATTACAATAGACTAAGGAAAACTCAAATAGTATGTTTGCAGAAAGACTAGATCAATGCCCCACAAAATAAACACCAGAAAATGGGTAATTGCTATAGTGCTCTCAAAAGGAGAGGGGTAGAAGAATGAGAAGAATGATGGGGGTGACGGGCAAGGGCGAGAGAATGCAATCAAGAATTCATCGCATATACTACAAAATTAAGAAAAGTAAGGGAAGGGAGTATGGAAGGGAGGTGACAATGTTGAGGGCAGGTTAATACTGATCAAGATTCATTGTATCTGCAAACTCTTTTGTTCAATAGCAATTCTTTTGTCCAACTACTTAAAGATAATTTAAAAAATAATGATTAGAAAAGAAATATGGTACCTGCAGTTTTCCCATCATTGGATACATGAACTTTCAGTCCAAAAATATTAACTGTATTGATTATGTACTGTGTTTTCCTTGAAACTTCACCCTAAACAAGACATCATTACATTTCCATAGCATTTTCATTGGTTTGGGGATTATAGAAAACCTGGTATAAATAAAAGAGAAGATATGTTTAAGTTATAAATGAATATTTTGCCATTTTACCTGAGACACTTGAGCATCCTAGGATTTTGGTACTCAGATTGAGTCAGGGCTGGGAATTGGGTATTGAGTCTTAGAACCAATTCTCTAGATGGAATCAGCAGATAACTGTTTCTCCTAATATCTGCCTTGAGGTCTCAGAAGGAGAAGTCAAGGAGATAACATGACTTTAACTCTTTATTCTTTTGCCATTCTCATAGTTAATGCAATGTTGATCTGTCCCATGGCTCTGCTTGCTCATGACTGTCACTCCTGTTTGTCACAGTCTGGGCTCATTGTGTTCACTTGTCATCCTCTGATGAGTAGTTGACTAGACAGGTTTCTGCATGGAAATAGTGGCCAGAAGTGCCATGCAGATACACACTGAGTTTTGTTGTCAATAGCTAGATGTTAAACATCGTGGAAGCCTTTGAATGTCTAAAATTAGGAGGCACTGTGTTCCTTGGAGACTGAATAAGATAGCATTTGCATGAACATAAGCAGCTTTGCGAGTATATAAAATGCATAAAATTACTGTGCTTACTGTCTTTCAATGATATTAGAAGAGCCTAATGTATTGAACTTGTGATAACAATATAGCCATTGTTTTGTTACAGTGAGAATCATGAAGTTCATTTTCAGCATTAGTAACAATCTCTTCCCCCTGAGGCTCTAGGTTACTGCAGTCTTTCTTACACATAAATATAAAATAAGGAGATAAGTTAAACCAGAATATTTTTTTTACCAGTTTTAGGTCTCTGCAGTGATACAGAATATAAAAATCTTATATGAAGCATAAACATTAAAGCAATAGATTCAACGTTTAAAAATATTTCAACCATAAAGACAGCATTGAATCATCTTGATTAACTGGAATTTTAGTCTTTCAAATATTTGCTTCTCCAAATGGAATATTTTATAGGAACTCAATTTTGTACAAATTATTTGGTTATTATGAATGATAGATTTCACATTTAATAATGGCACCTCATTCTTGTGTGAGTAATTTTTCTTCTATCTTGTGTTGCATTGCATGACGTTGAAAATGTTACCTGATGTACTGATATAAATACAAAATGATGAATACTTTTGAGCTTTTCTTCTGTTTTTCTTTTTTTCCTTTATGGCAGTATTGGAACTCAAACCCAAGCCTTCAAGCTTGCTAGGCAAGCATGTAAGATATGGCCAAAAATGTGAACATTTGTTTATTTCCAGGCCATTTTAAGGATTATTTTTGGCCTATTAGAATGCATAGATCTGAAATCATAAGCAAGGGCAGACATGTTGTCAAAAATGGTTTTACTATTGCTTTTCTAGCATACTTTAAAAAATGGAACAGTAAGAAACTAGCAATACAATTAACACTTCATTTTGCACATGGATATTCAACGTTACATGAATATAATAAAAACTCTCCAGCACTAACTTTCAAGATGCACCTAAAGTAGATCTTCATGTTCATTAACTTTGTCATATCTATTCTGAAATGCAAGTGGAAAGAGGATGAGGGAACTAGGAAAAGTTCGACGATAGGAATCAGTCTTCCCAAAGTTTGTATTCCATTGGCTTTCCAGTGGGTTACCCAAATCTCACAAATGGCCTGAAACTTTAGACAGGGCCTTACACACGTTCACATGGATTTCAATTTTTGCCGAACTCTCTGTCTGCATCTTGTGACTTTTCATGGCTGAAGCCCAAATGGGAGAGACAAGAACAAAGCCAAAGCTAGCATGACTTAGACAACGTTCTGTCTAATCAGCGCGAATGTTATGCCTGCCCATCTCCACTAACCAGAGCACATCCCAGGGACTGAACACAAGCGATCTGAGGTCCTCCACCGAATGCCCAGCCATGTTCCCATAACTGTGACTGGGCAGGATGGAGGAGGATGGCCAGGGCAGAATTGCAGTCTACCACATACACCACGGTCCACTCACAACGCAGAGCCACCTTTCAGCTGTGGATTTGATAACTTTCCAATGAAATGAGATCCCCACAGCAATTTCCTCAATGAAGACATTGTGGTCTTTTAAGTGACCACCACTGACGAGCAGCAGATTTTAGCTTCACAGCCTGCTGCAAATGACTCCTTATTCCGTTTGGGGGATGTATCTGAAATTGGCAAGGGAGAACATAGAGCAGAAGGAGCAGAAACTGAGACAGAAGAGATGCTAGGACTGACACACTGCAGCAGAGTTCAGAGATAGAAACCCCAAACACTGAGTCCCGAAACTATCTTTGGAAGGATGATTTGATGAAGATTACAATTAGCAGTATTTTCTCTCAGGCACTGAGCCTTTCTCATGGAATAATAAGTTCAGTTTTGTGACTTCCGTTATCTTGTCTTCCAAACAAAATAAGAAAAAGAAGGAAACAATAAACAAAATCAATCACAAAGAGCCGGTGAATAAACTCTTACCTATTCAAATCACAGACACATTCACTTTAGCTTTCTCTTAAATTGTGTCCACTGTTCTATGGCTATATGGTAATAAAATTAATGAGATCAACCACCATAATAGCAATATAAACTGCTCCTTCTGTTTGCCGTTTGTCAGCAAATGTTGCCCTTTATCCTTGAAGCTTCATATACCCACAATGATGGGCTAAAATGCCTGTAAGTGTCCATGCTGTCCTCACAGTTTGCCCCAAGACTCTTCCATCTACTCTCTGTGCTCCTCACTTAATGCCTGCTATGGTCTCCTCTACTTGTACAATTTCAGACCTCTATGATTCCACCTAAATGGATTATTCTACCTCATATGACCTTTCTAGCCACTTTCTAGCAAGCTCCTGTTCATTATGCTGATGCAGCCCACAGGACATCTGCTGGAGGCGTTACTGAATCTCAGCTCACCCTGTCCTCCACATCCCCACACCCACTCGCTCTTCTGCCACAACCAAACCTGCACCATCAAATGATAATGGTGTTTGTGCACTTTCTCTTCCTTTGTCCTGCCTGAGTCTTCCTGTGTCCCTGGGGTGGAGGATCTGAAAGAATTATCTTGAAGAATTTAAATTTTATCTTCTATTCTAGTATGTATTTTAAGTAGTGCTCAAGTGACTTCATTAGGAATCCCAGGTTGAGTCATCATTGCATATTTAATAGTCTTACCTTAAAAACATAGTTGCATCTATTGAATATAATCATCTGACTGGATCAAAAATAATAGCTGATGCATAGACTACCATTAAGGTATAAAAACAGGATATCTTTATAATGAAAATATTAAAGTTTCAAAACAGAGCATTTCATTTTATTCTCTTTGGGTTTTTTTTTGCTTGTTTTGGTTTTGTTTTGTTTTGTTTTGTTTTGCCAGTCCTGGGCTTGAGCTCAGGGCCTGAGCACTGTCCTTGGACTTTCTCAAGGCTAGAGCTCTACTACTTGAGCCTCAGCACTATTTCCGGCTTTTTTCTATGTATGTGGTACCGAGGAATAGAACCTAGGCCTTTGTGCATGCTAGGCAAGCACTCTACCACTAGGCCAAACTCCCGGCCCCGAGAAGACTGATTCTTAATACCAACATATTTCAGGGTGAGTTCATTATATACAAAAGATGTTCAAATCTTTGCCCTGTAAGACAAGAAATGACATTGCTCATGAATTTAGAACTTTGATATGAATAATTAACATCCTTAATTTAAGATTGTGATACATATATTAAAAGAAATAATCTGTATTCACCTTTCACTTTGCTAAAAATATTAGTATGTATATATATATATATATATATATATGAATAAAATGAGGGGCCGGGAGTTTGGCCTAGTGGTAGAGTGCTTGCCTAGCATGCACAAAGGCCTAGGTTCTATTCCTTGGTACCACATACATAGAAAAAAAGCCAGAAATAGTGCTGAGGCTCAAGTGGTAGAGCTCTAGCCTTGAGAAAGTCCAAGGACAGTGCTCAGGCCTTGAGCTCAAGCCCAGAACTGGCAAAAAAACAAAAAAATCAATTTTCTCTACTGCATAAAGACCAACTAAACTGTTTTCAAAAAAAAAGAATTATTGGGTTTACTTCATTAGACTTTTGAAAACTCTGCCTCTTATTAAAAAAATAACTGAAACATCTACAAAGCTAAAATTGTGATTGGATTGAGATGTGCAGAATTTGTCAGAATCTAAAAGTATTACATTGCTAACAGATCTAAGCAGTCTATATAAAATCCTGTGTCTCAATTAGAAAAAAAAGTTCTGAGAGTCTATAATGGCCATTTGAGTTACTCTGGAAATAGCATTTCTATTGTCACAAAATTTCAGGAAGGTAAATTGTTTGTGTTCAGTGTATACACTCAGAAAAAAGTTCTCTAGATGTTTTTGGTAATTCATAGTTAGCTATCACCTCTCAATAGTGGTGTTTAGTCACAGGCTACATTGCAAGAGTATCAGGGTAAAACAGGAGTGTATTTTGCAGGAAGATTGATCATTTCAAATCACAGCTCTGTAGTCTCACAACCTCAATAATGGCTAGGAATTATAGGTTGTCAGAATTGGATTCTTCTTCATAGTGAAGTGGAATATTTCCTGGTTAACTTTTAAATCACGGAATATTTTTAGGCTTGGAGGAGAGTGGTGAAGACAGTACATTGCTTGCCCTCAGTTTTCCCTGATGTGAGCACCGAACACTTGTTTGGGCTAAAGGTCTTCCTGGCCTTTTCATGTTGACAGCCTCTGTGGCTCAGATCTACTTCCCAATTCTGAATCCTGAACAGCACCATAGGAGGCAAGTTCAAACTTAAAAGATTCAGAAAAGAGTTACATTGCTGGATTCTTTACAATTGAACATATTGACTGAATATATGATAAATCACAATGCATTCTAGGCATTTTATGCCATGATCTGCCATTCTGAATCTTATATCAGATTCATTTCACAGGATTCCTAGAAAAATTGAAAGTTATTTTTTATTCTATTTTAATTTCTTATACAAGACATAAAAATGCAGGTAGCGTTTGAGAATTTTATGAAAAATGTTCCTAGTCACAGTTGATGATATTAACATAAAGTGAATTCTTTCTCACCACACACACACACACACACACACACACACACACGCGCGCGCACACACACATGCACATGCACACACACACACATGCACACACACACACAGTGTCTGTTGTAGTTCCCTAACTCTTCCAATAAAGCAATAACTATGGCTGTTCTAAAGGCCCTAATTCATCTATTCTAGATATATCTGACTTACCAGCTTCAAGAAATACTTTATACTTATGGATTTATGGTGTTCAGTTGTCTTAGATTAAATTTTGGAGCTAGGAAGTTTTACTGAGCTGCATTATTGAACATTCTGTGAATAAGACAGAATTCAGAACTCTGAAAACTCAAGACACTAATGCTTAGCACTTTAGCTTAGCCAAGAAATTTAAAGTTTTAGTTCTATAAGAATCACTAGATATTGTGTTAGTCTACAGATGCCTCACATTTGCTCAGGAGATGTTAAATTTTCTGGTCCAAGGAGCAAATTTTAAGAAGCACTATCCTGACTGTAGAACATATTTTTTCAAAATAATATGCACACAATATACTAGCTATATCTTTGTGAATGATAAAACTACATTTCTAATTCAACTGCTTTTCAATAATCTGTATAAGAATTGAGTGTTCAAAATAAGAAAAGAAAAACTATGAACAAATAAAAATGTGTTTCTTAACAAATATAGGACATATTCTCTTGAACTCTCAGTACTATAGTATTCAAATTTTTGTATGTATTTTTGAAACATACAAATGAAATATTATTCCTGGGGCTTGAACTCAGAGGCTGGGTGCTGACCCTGAGTTCTTTTTTTGTTTTGTTCTGTTCTATTTTGTTTAAAAAAATAGAAAACATAAAAGTCTCATAAACCTTCCTGCCTAAGTTGGCTTTAGCTGTGATCCTCAGATCTCAGCCTCTTGAATAGCTAGGATTATGGGTGTGAACCCCTAGTACATTGCTAGAGCATTGCATTTTTTTAAGTATAACTTGCCCAATGTATTAATGGGCCTATTTTTTCATATATTTTTATTGTAATTAACAGAAGGGTTACATTATATTCACCAGATAGAAGGTGCTTTACTTCACAAACATTGATATCCTTTCTCATGTCTGGGTCTCCATTCTTCCCTCCACCCCCCTCATCTTGTTTTCCCCCTTCTGTATCCTATTTCAAATAACCAAATACGCAAATATACAATATATCAGATTAAAAGGTAGAGAACTGTATTTTAAACTTCAGTAATTTTCAAAAATATTCATATTTACCATACGTGCAATGCTGAAAATGCAAACAAGACAATTAGAGTTAAAAGTAGATTCTATTTATGTTTTCTTGTATACTACAATTTTATACACCTATGGCCTTTAATCAGCTATCAATTTCAATTTCTGCCATACTCAAGTATAAAAATGATTGGGGAGAAATGAGCTTTCCACAGTTTCCTTAAAATTTCTCCCTAAAAAGCATAATCTGATCATATGCAAATGTGACATCTAACAATCATCAAGGATGTAACTCATTTATAACCATGCTTCCCCTCAGCTGTTTTCCTGATAGCTTAATCTCAGATTATATTTTCTTGGATAAACTGTGAAGTCATTATTACCAGAATGTATAGTAGAATATAATATAAATAAGACATATTTCTTCATTACTTCAACATATTAATAACTGATATTAATAGCCTATACACTACTGTCTTCAACTTGTGGCTAAGAATTCCAGCTTTTTGTGGAATATTATAATTCAATTTGGTGTGTAATTTAATTTAACACTGCAGCCTCCTGCAGATTCTATTTAAGTTGTTCCAACTCACAGTTCCTTAACTTATCCCACACACAGGTACAATTCAAAGAAATAATGTAAGATTCTCTAGGGCTTTATGGAGAATGAAAAGATCATATTACAACCCATAACACACAATTACAATTAAAGTTTACTTGTACATTGTTTCTACTCATTATTAATCAAGATGGCTGAAGAGTCTTCTTGAAATGCGGTAAAGTTCATAGTTCAAAATTATACTGCCTCCAGATAAGCCAAGGAAATTTGAATTCATCACCTTATAAACAAAGAAAATATGCTTCAGAAATTGAATTCCATGATATATAGACATATTTTCTTTGGGAGTTCTGTTGTGGGATTTTGTATTTGAAAGACAATTTGAACCAATGATTCTCTGTGGGGAAAAATGGAATTGGATTGAGCACTTACATCTGAAAGATTAGAAGAATAATTTTTTAAATACTTTACTCCATCAATTGATTTTAAAAAAGAAAAGCCCACTTAGTGTGTCTTTGCAGCTGGAGGGACTCATGCTGTTTGGAAAGTGTGAAACACAAGGATTGAAAACTTGCCAGGGCCCTCGACTTTCTTTACCCTCTAGCTGCACCATTTAATCCTTCTGGCAGGTGATTTTAGACAGCAGTTTTCCACTTTTTAGGATAGTCTCAGCATGCTCCTGACATAGCTGCTCTGCATCAGGACAAACTCTGCGTCTTGCATGCATCCATCCTTGCAGAACAGTTCTTATGGAAGCTACACTGGTAGGCTCCATGGACAAATCTTGATATCTCACTATGCAGGCCATGGCCCTCCATTACACATGAAACACACTTTGGACTTTTTGTGGGCAATTTGGGGGGAAAAATCTGATGTAAAATGTGTTTTTGATGAGTCTGCTTTTCCCTTTATCAACCTTGCAGAAATCCAATTGAGCACAATGCTGGCTTGTTTCCTTTTCAAAATACAGGGGGAAAAAAGATATTTTTTGTCTTTGTCAGTGTGTATAGTACTCTGCCAGACTATAAAATATGAAAATTTCTTTTGCAGTCAAAAACAAGCCAATCACTAAGCAAAGATGCATTGCAACAGTAATTATTCTACGATAAAGTGTGCTGAACAGCAGATAGATTTGCAGATGAAAATTACTATCAAAATAACATCATAATACATAGAAACATATCCAATAGTATGAAGATGGGGGAAAGCTGGGCATTAAAATGATACCATTGTTGTCGTGTAGGCACTAAAAATAATAAATCTGAAATTCTGAGCAGAATTTAGGAAGTGATATTTTTCTTTTACTCCACATGAGATGGGCACAAAGTGTCTTCTTGTGCTTGCATGGCCAGTTGATGGCATATGTATAGTAATTATTTAACTCTCCAGTCCTGTGGCAGCACAAGTCACCATCTCACTCTGTTGTGTAGTTATTGACATCTCACATCTGGGCAATCTTCACTCTTTCATTTACCCAGTCACAATGGTGTGGATTTGCTTCCTGGGCTGTTTTCAACATCTGGATCCTTTGGGTGATTGTATGGAAGCCCCCCTAGCTTTGTGTTAGTGGAGCAGCGTTGGATACAGATGCTGCCTCCTTTCCTAGACTTCCATAAAATGCCTGCAGATATAGGCGAGAGAGAAAAAGAGAGAGGGGGGTGTAGGGCAAGGGAGAGAGAGGGGGGGGAAAGAGGTGCAATACTATGGAAACAACTAAAACTTATATCATGAGTCAAGGTCTTTGTTTGTAAACCATTCATTCTTCTGACTTGCAAGCTTTCCTTTCCTTTCGCTCCTTACTCTAAATTTATATCTGTCCTCTGTCTTCAACCAGAAAAAATGTCATCTTGAGCTTGTTTTCCTTGTTTTTTTCTCCTTTCTTTCCTTTCATTCCTTCTCCCTCCCTCCCTTCTTTCCTTCCTCCCTTCTTTCCTTCCTTCCTTCCTTCCTTCCTTCCTTCCTTCCTTCCTTCCTTCCTTCCTTCCTTCCTTCTTTTTCCATGCTCCTTTCTTTTTTTGTCATTTGGGTTTTTTTTAAATATTATCAAGAAGAAAATTGCAATTTGGAAAAGACTAGCTGACCAAATACTCAGATAAATATTAACTTCTTGCTTTAATGGGATCTGAGTTTATTTTTTATTTACTTGAAGGGAGAACAGATAATCAGAATTGAGTTCAAGGATGCAGTTTACTATGAAAAGTCATTTATAAATTAATATTTATAAATTAAGTTCCAGGCAGACCTTGAAAAGAAAATATAAGACGATATAGAAAAGTCTTTAAGTTTATTCATGCTTATAAGATGTGCAAACAAATGAAGCCAGGGAAATTTAAAAGTAATAACAACAATGGCATAGATTAGGTACTGCCATCTGAGTTTGCAAATAGGGAAAGAATAGCTGTAAAAAATGTGTCTGTTGTCACAAAGCTGGAAGAAAGATTCATCATCAAATGCATTCAACTTAAAAACATGCCTTGAAAAGAAAATTCAAATTTTCCTAATGAAACTCTCTGCTGTAACCTCAGCACTGAATATTAACGAATGCAAAAGTGGTTCTACCAACTGGACACGGTTGCTCATGCCTGTAATCCTAGGTACTCAGGAGACTGAGATCTGAGGATCAACGTTCAAAGCCAGCCCGGCACCAAAGGATCTGAGATTCTTATCTCCAATTAACCTCTAGAAAACTGGAAGTGGGGCTTGTTTTGAGGGTAGGGTGGTAGTCTTGAGCTGAAGAGCTCAGGGATAGTGCCCAGGCTGAGTTCAAGCCCCAAGGCAACTACCCCAGCCCCCCCTCAAAAAAAAAAAAGAAGTGGCTCTACCATGAGGATTTCCACAATTAAGAAAACAGAAAAAAAATTAAACATCTCTGTAAGAAAAATACTATGAGTCTATAAGAAAATAACTAATTATTGTGAAGTTTTATTGCAACCATGAACAATTTGGAACTGAATTAGATTAGCATTTTGACAAAAGTGAGTGAAAGAGTAATCTGTATTTGACACAGACTTAAGAGACATGGAACACTAGAAAGGTCACAGGCCCAGAAGTCTCATACACTATACATCAGAATGCACATGGATGGAGGAGCAAGTCAGAACAAGAGACTGAAGATTGCAGGCAGTGTCATTTGTAGGCAGCACACTGATTATGGATACAGATGACGTGGAAGCTACCTGAAGGACGGTAGATAACTTTCCCCAATGATGGTTAGGGCAGGCCCAAGAGAAGCTTCAGAAGTGACTGCAGAACCACTACTACCAGAAATATTACTCTGGCCATTTCGTTATAATGATGTGAGAAATCTAAAATTTATTTAGTCCATTTGGTGAACAAGCACGTGATGATGAGGACAAATGCTAAACTGTTGATCTTAACACTCAGAAGCTGAAAGGGGGAAAGACCCCAAACAATGAATTCGTAATGACTGGATTTAAGGTAAATGTGACGTGAGTTGAAAAATGCTAAGGGTTGAAAACCAAGTTCGCTAAAATTATGAATGTTAAAAAAGACATACTTTTTATACTATGCCAAACTATATATTATTGTTATAAGAGAATTCAACCTGGAGACACAGAGAAGCCACATTTGAAAAGTGAAACTGGGAGTCTTTATTAGAAAACCAGTGACTGTGAGAGGATACTTGTTCTAAAGATTCACAGCCTTAAATGTGCTTAAAATGTAAAGAAACTGAGACATGAGGATATTAGAACAAAGAAAGAGCCAAAAAGAGTCTCCACAAACCACTCTAATGGAAAACTGAAGAGGGACAGCCATGGTGCCCTGAGGAGAGCCACAAGACCCAAGATATGGTATGGTATTCAGTTCTTGTGTCTAGTGAAGATCTCTTTGGCCTCTATGTCAAAATCCCAAATTCGTTACTTAACTTATTTTCATAAAACCATAGAAGACAGGCATTAAGTTCTGTGATCTTGAGAAATTCTGCCTGGAAGTGTAGTCTTTCGATAGGTGACAAAAACCAGATTGGGCAACATTAATTTTTATTTAAAAAAATGGTAACTATGCTAACAACCATAGGCTCCAGTCCTACCTTTCCTGTTTCTGAGTAGCATATGACCTTTCTCAAGATTTATTCAATACTAGAGGTTCGAAGTTATTCAGGATTAGAAGTTAGAAGTTCTCCCAGAACTAAGTTTCAAACCCTTCTTATTGAGGAAGATGATAATGTTTGAGGAGAGGAAAAAAATGTCAATTTACCCAGATTTTTTCACATTGTACCCATGCATTAAATAATACAGTATCCTGGTTATAAATTAAAGTATTATGCATCAATTAAAAAAACTAAAGAGCACGCACGCTCTGTAAGCTACTCAGGAGGCTGAAATCTGAGGTTCATGGTTTGAAGCCCGATTGGGCAGGAAAGGTTGTGAGACTCTTGCCTCCAATCAGCCATTAGAAAATTGAAAGGGGTGCTGTGCCTCAAAGTGGTAGAGCACTAATGAACTCAGGGGCAGGGCCCAGGCCCTGAGTTCTAGTCCCAAGACAAACCAAAAATTGAAAATAAATAAACAACAACAAGCAATTTAAATCTTATTCTAAAAAAACTAGCAAGCTGTGCTGTTGTAGTCTGGATGTTTGTGATTCTAAAATTGTATGTATTATATTCCTAATCCTTGTTAAATTAACACCTTTGGCATGTTAGCCCACACAGAGGATAAGATGTAAACAAGAATAAGTCAGTGTCCTGGAGAGATGGAACTGGCCTCCAGCTGTGGAATTTTTTTTGCGTAACTTCAGTTTTAAATCTTTAAGAAGCTTTTTACCTGTGGTAGAAAAGTGCTTCATAAACCACTTAATGCCCACTTCATGAACAATTAGAAGGGGATACAAATGAAGCAGTACTACGCATTTTCCTCCCAGAAAACTCCCCTTGAACAGGAGCATTCTTCCCTGCTCCCTCACGCACTTTCCCTAAACATCCTGAATTGTCTACAAAGCAGTTTCAGCTTCCTCATGTTCCTTCCCTTTTGTTTTAAGTAAATCAAATACATTCTTATACATATGTTTAAGTATGAGGAAAATATATCAGATTGAAGGTAAGTTTGCACCAAATTAGACATACAAGCCATCCATGTGAAACTTTCTTTAGAAAACATGTACATGGCTAGATTGGAGCTGGGATGCTGTGGCATTGTAGGTCAACAAGCATTTTTGTGCCTGTCATCTTTCTCATCCCATGTACAGTTTACACCCAGATTATATATGTGTGTCATCTAAGCCTAGAAACATCTCTTTGAAGTTTTCTGTTCTCTCTGCCTTGCAATCTTTTAACTGCTGCATATTCTGGAGCAGGAAGCAATTTAAAATCATTCTTCTTTAACACTACTCACTTATGAATAGAATTTATAACAACAAAAACAATTTTAGAAGAGATAAAGAATATTTGTCTCTGTGCAAGTTAAATTTTACTCCAAGATGGAAAGAAAAAAGAAAACTCAAGTTATGGTCCTATGCTATTCCTTATGTGCTGTACTTGTTAGTTTCCAGTTGAAATCAAGACAAACTAAATCTGGAGGATTCAAACAGAAAAAGAATTTCCTGAGAACCAATTATGTTAGTTTATAGAACCTGCTGGATGCATTTAAACACTAGTAGAGAAAGCCATAAGAAACAGTGAAAGCCTAGACTGCCAAAATACAGCTAAAATTATAAAAATTATCACTCCACAGAGCTGAGTAGTGCAGGCTTTACTGCTGGAATTAGCATCTGACTACAGCACCATGGTCTTAATTTCTCTGTGAACTGCTGACACTGAAGCGTGTCTTTGCACCTCTTCTGCATTTACCTCATTGGTTATCAGACGGATGCTTCCAGTTGGCTGGGTTTAGGCGATGCATCATGCTTCAACACTTGCTTTTGCTCATCAGTAATAAGATAATACACATAACACCCCAGAACTTCAATAACTATTAGCAAGGGATCTTAGGAGAAGGTATATTTGTCCTTTTAGATTACTTGATCATCCAAACACCTGTGGGATGGATCTGAAATGCCTCTCAAAGACCCCATGATGGTAGGCAGTCCATAGCAACACGCGGCATTGGTGACTGGTGGTAACCCTAGAAAGTCGAACTCCATGGAAGGAAGTTACATCATAGGGACAGGACCTTGCAGGATCCTGCCCTTCCTCCCTCCCTCCCTCCCTCCCTCCCTCCCTCCCTCCCTCCCTCCCTCTCTCTCTCTCTTTCTCTCTCTCTCTCTCTCTCTCTTGCTCACTGTTTTCTCTCCCAATTATTCCTATGATTACCACATTTCTCTGCTATATGTTTTTGTAATGATGTATTGGTGATGCCTTAGGCCCAAAATAACGTGGCCGAAAAATGATGGACTGAAACCATTACCCCAAATAAAACTTTTTTTGTTTAAGTTAATAATGAAGTACTTTGTTATGCATACAACAATTTCCCAGAGAAGAAGGCAACCAATCTCTTCTTAAAAAAAAAGGTATGGCCACAACATTGATAATGCAATAACATAACCCCATTGGATTAGATTCGCTGTTTCTAGTTCATTATTTTACATTCGAAAATATACCCAAATGATGGCTTACATAAATATTTTAACAGGCTCAATAATTTCTAAACCTCTTCAGAATTAATTGTAAGTTTGTCATCTAATGGTGAACCAATTTGTGTTTTATAATTTGATTTTATGATATCCTGAGCAGTATTGATGCAGATTATTACATTTTCCTATGTGCATATTATGGAGTGAGATATGGTTATTGGGTCTCAGTAACACCATCTTGTCTCCACCACCATCTTGGCATCTTAATAGGTGATGGGGACTTTCCAGACACTCTAGGGATGACATGACCTTCCCACCCCCACCCCTAGTAGACAGGCCCTTGGATTCCTAGCAGTAGATGGACAGGGGATTTAAGCAATAGGTTTTTTTGATTACCATACCTGTACCATAAAATTTTGAGCTCCCTGTGACCCTGCTTCCTGACCAGGACGCTATTTAGGCCTCTCTGCCCTGACCTGGGGATGTAAAACTCTTTCCTTCCTCAGCATGCAAAACCTCCCATGTATTGTCTCCACTGAGAGCACTGCTGCTTTCTTCTGTCTGGGTTTATATCTCTATCTTAACCCCTAAAAGAGCTCCTGGGTAGAGGTGGTCTGATTTTTTTTTTTAAGAGACTCTATTCCAAGGGCAGCCAGAGCAATAAGGCTCAAGAAGATTGCAATTCATTAAGTTCCTTTCTTAGAATAGAATGAAGGCAAATATAGCTCATGTTCTTTCAAGAGGGAACAAATGACAAATTAATATTGTACTACATTATCCAGGAGTGCATGCATTATTTACATGAACTGTCTTAATGGATTCATCGGGCTAAAGAGACACAAGAAGAAAATGAGTTAACAATCACCTGTGTTCTGGGGGTGATACTCAGCTTCAGTCACACTGGAAAACATGGCTATAAAATCTACAAAGCAAGGAATGAGAGATACGTGATTCAAAGACGTGTGTGTGTGTGTGTGTGTGTGTGTGTGTGTGTACATACATGTGTGTTTACTTGGTGATCAAGGCCATAGGTCCTTTACAGAGACACTTCCTGGAAGCTGTCAAATGGATGTCCTATGAGGAACATATCTCCACAGAGTGTAAAGTGAACATTGCAGAAATTCCAGAAACGCTCATATCCAACAGAGAGGGGAAGGGACATATTGGCATTGGTACCACGTATTGATTATGTTAACTAATGGATCATAGAGAGGGTACAAAACTAGTTCTATTTTTATTATTATAATATTCTTTTTATTGTAATTGATAGAAGGGTTACATTATAGTTGCCAGATAGAAGGTGCATTACTTCTCAAACGATATCCCTTTGCATGTTTTCATCCCCATTTCCCTACCCCCATGCCATACTCTCATCCTGCTTTCCCCCATTCCCTATCCTGTTTCAAATAAACATATATACAATATACCAGATGACAAGGTAAGATACTGTAACAATATGAGATAACCAAGGGACAACAAAAGAGATGAGAAATAACATAGTACATCAAGAATAACAACCATACATTTGAAATATTATTCCAAGCTCTTATTAATTTTGTTCTAGGGAAATGATCCCAAGTTATGCTACTTATATCATTACTAAAGAAAAATATAATCCAATGCTTTCACACTTAACTTTTGAGGACTTTGTATTAGGAATTAATATGAAGGAAAAGAAGATCACTATCTACTTGAGAACTAAAGTGACATATGTATTTGAGCAATTGAACATCTGGAAATACAATTGCTTTCAATCAACTCTGTGAATCTATTGCAAGGGTTTTCCTTGCTTATTGGAAGTGCCATCATTCCCTGCTTGTGTGTATATCAGGCTATTTGCTGTCCTTGAAAGCTAAGAGGCAACTGGACAGGCCAGCATGGCCAAAGACCCCTAGATCACCACAGACCTACATCCTGGAAATCCAATTGTGTCTCCCCACTCCAGTTTCAAACACCTTCACAGCTGTCTTTGTACTATATAAAAAGCTCAAAACAGGTCACTCTTTCGATGTGTCTGAGGCTTACCTTAATCCAGGCATCCAGTTCACTTTTATTTGGATTACTTCAAGAGTTTATCCACTGGGATGTCTTGGGTCTTCTCAGAAATCATTCCACCCTCTACATTATCATCACAGCAAATTGTGTTACATTAAACATTCCATCATGCTATGCTTCTGCCCCATTGCCTATAGTTTGAAATCAGAATCGTCTCTCTGCAGAATACCCAAAACCCTCCCTACTTACACAAATTGCCAATGTCATATCTCAGTGGATGACCGTGTGCAAAGTAACATGAATTAAGGAATCAGAATATTCCTTTCATCATTTCTTGTGCTCAGAAATTGAAGAATTGTGGTGTTTTCTGGCAATTGTTTTAAGATTAAAATCTCACTTACAGTGCCTTCAATTTCACATTTCCAACCCCCTTTCCATACTAAGGTTTGAGTCCTAGCCCTACATTGAGTAGGCAGGCACTCAACCTTTTCCATCAAACTACCAGCTACTGTTTGAAAACCACATGGACTAGCCAGTGATATTTTGTTTGGTTGCCTTAGTGATAATCAGTGATAATGCTATTATTGCCTATGGCCTAGAAGAAAAGACGATGTTTTTTTATGCCAGTACTGGGCTTGAGCTCAGGGCCTAAGCACTGTGCTTGGACTTTTTCAAGCATAGAGCTCTACCACTTGAGTCTCAGCACCACTTCTGGCTTTTTTGATATTTCAAAAATACATGATTTTGGAATCAATATTTATACAAATCTCTGTTATGCCATTAGAATGTGGTCATAGAAGCAGAATTTCAGTGTCAGAAATTATGCAATATTTTTAGATTTTTGACATTGATTCTGAAACAGTTTGGTAAAAACAAAATAAGGCAAAAACAAATATCCACTAGATCCCAAAGTTCATTTACTTGTTAAAAAAAAAAGGAAACACATGACAATGGTTTTGCTTTGGTACCTTAAAAAACATGAGGAGTCACTTGTCAAAATCAACAAACTCAATCATCCAATAAGCAAAAACAAAGTTGTTTTGAAAAAGAAATGTGTTTGAACCCATCTGATGTAAATAAATGTGTATGTTTGTAGGAAGACAGTTTAATGCTGAAAGTGAATGTGTAAAAAGTCAATAGTTAGTTTGATGTTGCATAAGAACATTTATTCTATAACAATCAAGTGATATCTGATAGGATAATTATTTCCTCACAATTGCTGAACATCTGCTTTGTACAATGAGCTGCCTTGATTTGCTTTTTAATTAATTTAGAAGGTATTATAGGTACATAATAAAAATGTGTAGCACTTTTATTTGTAAGATATTTTTAGGTGATATATAATCATGCCCAAATTTTTCACAAAAATTTCACCCTGAAACCATCCAATTTCTGTATGTTTCATTTCTATTTTAGGTTCTATTTATATCTCAGCAGTGGCAAATAACCCTTATTTGGTTGTACACAGAAACATCATAAGAGTATCACTTTGATGAGTCTAGTAGCAGCCTCTCTAATTAGCAATTGAAAGAAATTTTAGCATTCATATTTATACCTTTTATCGAAATGGAATTGATCCTCTCTCTCTCAAAGTCTTTGGCATTAATGGCCAGGCTTTCAATCAAGGAAAAGGCCACCTCTCTGGTCTTAGGCTTAGATTTTAGACAAAATGCTTCCCCTTTTACCACCCTGCTTAAAACATTGGGGATATTAGTACCCTCTTAACTAAAATGTTTTTAATCTTCTCAGATTCAAATAAAGATGAAACACACTGTTGTACGTTGGTTCATCCTTTGTCCTTTCTCATCATCTTGTTGTTCCCTTTCCCAATAAACAAACAAGCATATATACAATACACCAGGCACTGAAATCAGATGCAGTAACAGTAGGGAATAAATTGTATGGGGGAAGAAGAATAAAAAGAGAAATAATATTTCCAATGTACTTCACATAGTACATTGGAAACAACAACCACAATGATAAACCTCTTGTTTCCGTGTTCTGGAGCTCATTTCACTTAGCATTGTCTTACATGGTCATATGCACATAGCTGTTGTGCTATTGTAACAGTGATATTCACAAGACAATATGTTGGAAATGAATTTTACAACTCAGGAGAGGGTGGGTGGAGGGGGTAAGTGGGAGAAAATCATGGGAAGGGATGACAACTTTCAAGAAATGATGTACTCACTTCCTTATAAATGCAACTGTAACTCCTCTGTACATCACCCTGACAATAAAATTTTAGAAAAAAGAAATTAAGCACACACAATTTTGTAGGAAAAAAAACGGTTAGTCATTCAAGCATATGAAGTTACTATCATATGCAAAATGTCGGCTAGATGATATCCGTATTATATTAGCTATTTCATATCAATGATGGATAGACGGACAGACAGACAGGAAGGCAGGCAGGCAGGCAGGCAGGCAGACAGGCAGGAAGGCAGGAGATACTACCTGGAAACAATGATGCAACTGAGATCCTTAGCGCTGGCACTTAGCCATATCAACTCAGCACACTGTACATAGTAGGCCATGTCAGAGTCATCTGACACCTAACACCCGAAGGAACAATATCAAAGAATTTCAAGTCCAACCCAAGGCTGCTACTGCCAACCCTGGACAGGGTGGTTCAGCTTCCCAGGAGAACATCAGCAGAGTACAAATGGGTTTCAATCTCTGCCCAAGAGGCCTGTGCCTTGAAGTGGGACTTTCCTTTGAACATGAAGGGACCTGCTTATCCTTCTGTGATTTGGAAGCCTTGGTCCCAGATAGAAAGGAAGGAGGCATCTGTCTGATTGCATGGTACTACAAACATAAGAAGGCCTGATGAGACAGTGCTGCTACCCTGGGGCAGCTCTAAATTAAACTGCAAATATCCTCACCCGCCCTCCGGAGAAACATTTGCCCTTATTTGTTCAGTATGCACAGTGTGTTCACCAGACCAGAGAAGGCTTGCTTATTATGTGATTCCAAGCCATTAAAGCTCTCCGACCACCCAGGAGGGGCAGGGCAAACAGCAGTTGGCTTTCTATGGATGAAGAAGGATTTAATGAGGGAGAAACGTGCAGTTCAGGTGCAATTCTGACTCATTTCCTCGTAAATATATAGGAGCTTTGAGGGTCAGTTGTGTGATTCAGCAGAAGGTAAGGCACTCGGTGAAAGTCCACATGTATTCCATGTGGCCAGGCACTCTTCTTCTTTTTATGTTTTTTTTCCTTGTGTTTTCAAAAACTACTTTAAGTATTGGCTTTCCCACTGAAGGTAGCAGGCATTAATCTTGAAATTGTGTCATGGCATCAAGTCAGAAACTAGCCCCTGGGTCAACTCTTATCTGCAAGTGGTAGCATTTTTTTTCTTTCTACATTTATGAAGTCATATGTGGGGGGGTTATGTCGTTGGCATTCATGTCGGTTTTTAGCACAGAATGTTATTAAGGTGTAAGTGTAGGGTGTGTGAATACCAAGCTTTGGGGGTAAAGTCCTGGATTCAGGATTACTTCTCTGTTTCACATCCTTTGTGGGGTAGATGTTGACTGAACACACCAAGGATTTTCATGTTCATCATTTAAATCTCAAAATTCCATGGCACTTTCCATTGATTATATCTACTTCTGTCTTTAACCTGCCCATCATTTTAGAAATGATGTTAAAAGAGAATGACAGTACAATTTTAGTGTCCATATACTGTTTGAGAAAACTTCTAACTCTGATTTTCTGACTCCCAATATGGCTTTGAAGTTAGAACAACAAACTAACATGAAATTTAAACACTGAAAACCTGATAAAGGCTAGTTAAACTGATAAAGGCTCAGTCTTAAGTTGTAATGGTTCAAATGACCAAAGTTCAATCCCCAATATCAATAATGACAGAAATATTTTAAAGCTATTGATATGAAATCTGTTGTAAATAAGGAAGAAGATAAGCATGCTTTGTAAGGAGCATGCTTACAGTCTGCCTTTCTGCATCAGAACATTTCTATAGCTAAAGATTAATGAAAACCCACATTTATGCATACTAATACATAGTCATTCAAACTTCTGAAAGAAAATCCCTAAAGGTGCTTTGTTGTAAAACTCTATTTTTCTAGATAGACGTAAAAGATCCTATAGTTTCAAGAGAGTTCTTAAATCAATCAACAACACAATAGCTACATTCTTCTGGGACACAGGTGTTATTAAACTTCAACATTTCAGCGTTCCTATTCCAGAAAATTGGCTGTGGGGAAGAGAGGTAAAGCATATAAGCTGCTGCATGGTAGATTACAAGTAAGTGCCTTTTTCTCTTTCTCAATAAGGATGTGTGTCCGTTCGTAGCCACAGAAATGCAGCTCAGGGTATAATAGGCTTGCATCACTTGTGTTTATGTGAAAAGTGCTTTTTGCCATGTCCCACTTCCTCTAATACACTAATTCATATGGCCTCAAATACTCTCAGGGCTACAGTTCTCACGAAAATGTTATTTTGTTTCCGAGGGGACATATGGAAGTACCTGGAGATGTTTTATGTCACAAAGAAGGTTTATGGCTGCCATTTGTAGTGGTTGAAGTTCATGGATGTTACTAAGTATTCTCCAATGCACAGCACAATCCCATTACTAGCAATTATCCTGGAGAAATGTGCTAGTGGAGTAGAATGTGAATACACCAAACACATTCTGAGTGACCTATATGTACATCAGAATTAAAGCTATTAATTAGTGATCATAAGCAAGATTGTTGAAAGACAGACTCTCCCCCCCTCCACAAACACACCTGATACCCATCTTAGGGCACTGGGCACTGTCTCTGGTCTTTCTTTATTCAGGGTCAGCATTCTACCACATACAAGCCACAGCTCTACTTCTGCCTGTTCCTGCAGCGTCTGTCTTTGACCCACAATCTTCAGACCTCAGAGTAACTAGGATTATATACCTGAGCCACTGGCACTTGACCATTTTATCTCTAGATGAATGTGTTTCTTCCTGTCTTTAAAAAACAACATGGGAAGCCAAGTTAAAATAAGAACTTTTTCCCCTAAGAATTGAATCAATTTTTTAGATGAGTAGATGATCCTCATGGGATATGTCATAATTAGACTTTACTATTTGTATCATAATGTATGTACTCACCCTTTTTAAGACTAAAAGCTCCAGGTGAGCATGGAATGTTTTGGTAGGTACATTACCATAACCACAGCATCAAACTGTATTTCTTGATGTGCAGTAAGCCTTAATGATGTTTATTCAATCCATGAATGAATAAACCTCTAATATTTCAGTTTGTCTAATTTATATTGAACATATAGCATGTAAAATATTTTATTCATTGGAGTTACAAGCATAAGATATTGCCATGTGACGACATCTGTACAGGGGCAGACTAAATGGAAATTAGTAGTTATACTAAACTAATAAAACTCTATCTCCTTTTAAGGGAAATTACTATACAGAAAGGCATCACTGAGGAGCTAAGTTGCATACCACAGGACCTCATATCTTGGATGTGAAGGATGGGGCAGAGAAGCACTGAACCAAGAGCCAGTGGCATCTTATCACCTATGCTTGAGAAAAAAATGAATTATGATATTCCCATACTTGGAATATCCATAAAAATTAATTACACAGAGGCTATCATGTTTTGAACGGTAACCTATTTCCTAAAAGACATCTATACAGAACTTATGAATAATGAAAGATTTGGAGGTAGGATCTGGATTGCCTGAGTAATACCAGGTGTTCCTAAGGTGCCAAGGGTGGAAAGAGAGAGAAAAGTTGCCAAGATCATCTGGTTAGATAGTCCCAACAATCTCAAAACAATCTCAGTCCCAACAATCTCAATTGTTAACCATTGAGCCCAGGTACTTTACAGGAAACAGGTTTGTTTTGAACTTGCTGATGTTAGCCCTCTGCTTCTACAACCCCATGCTGTGTTTGAATGTCATTGTCTTTAGCTCTGAGGTCCACAAGCCAAGTGTACAAGACCATTGTACTTTTCTAGCCACAAGCCAGAGGCAACCAGAAGTTGAAAGAAGATAGCAAACTCTTTCTAGAGACTTCAAAGTGGGTGTGGCTTGCCTGACACCTTGATTTAGGACTTGATGGCTACTTTTGTGGATCTCCAAGAAACTAATACCTCTGCTTTGTTCGAAGGCAAATACTGGGTAGGTCCGCATGAACATGAGAGCTTTGTGATATTTCAAGGAAGCAGTGACTGTATGAGCAAGAAATTATACAGTGGAGAAATTAGCACCAATGGTAGGAATGTGCTGAGTGAGTCTGTGGTCATAGAAAATTGGAGCCAGAAAAGAACTCTACTCTTCACAGCCTAGAATTATATCATCTCATTGGCTAAGGACTATGAAAAAAATGCATATATACCTCTTCTAGTATTCCTGCTTCTTCTTCAAGAAGTCAGGACCTCCCCAGGTTTATGTTTGTTCATTCTTATGGGAAATTACCCATTAGTTTCTAAGGTGGTATCATTTTTTTTATTGTAATTAGTAAAAGGGTTACATGATATTTGCCAGATAGAAGGTGCATTAATTCACATACATTGATACCCTTTCACATGTCTTGGTACCCGTTTCCCTCACCCCCCCACCCCCCACCCGTCTTGGTTTTCCCCCCTTCCCTATCAAATTTCAAATATCCAAATACAAATAAGTTCAATATATCAGATAACAAAGTGAGATACTATACCAATATGAGATAACCAAGGGACAGCAAAGGAGATGAGAGACAACATAGTACATTAAGGACAACAATCATTCATTATATGGCTTTTGTTTCACTATCCTGGAGGTCCTTTCAATTAGCTTCACATTATATGTCCTTATGTATCAAGAGTTTGCTCTATTGCAAATCTCTGCTAGTAGAGCCCAAGGTTTCTACTGATTATGACGAATGAGGGAAACCATTGAGCCTAAGTTCCTTTGAGTCTGGCTTACTTCACTTAATATGATTTTTTCTAAGTCTTTCCATTTCCTAACAAATGGGGTGATGTCATTCTTTCTGACAGCAGCATAGAATTCCATTGTGTACAAATATAAGGTGGTATCATTTTGCAAGCAAATCTAAGTTGAAAATTGTAGAAAAAAAGTGTTAACTGTTTTAACAAGTGCAGGGTGCAAAGTGAGTGTCAAGGGATGAGGGTTACAGATCCCAAGTTCAAATTTTATAGAAATGTCCTCAAAGAAATTACTCAGTCTTCTCTGGCATAACTTGAAATTCCAGTTGGTGAATTTTTTAAATTAAATAATAAGACATGATGGATACGACAGAAAAAGACTAAAGAAAGAAAACAATGTGAAACCCAGGGACAGTAAACCATTTGGTGCTGCCTTTCACTTGGATATGGAGGGGAGTATGTTCCTCAAGAGTTTAACTTTTGTGAATTCAACGTTTCTATTGTGTTTCAAGGTAGTGAACTGAGAATCAGATAAAATCTGTAGTGCTGGTACTGTAAGAGGAACACACACACACACACACACACACACACACACACACTGCAGTGGTATGAATTCATGCATGCATTTTCTCCCTATCTTTTGACATGTGATATGCTGACACTTCCCAAGATTCTCCCAACAACATGGCTGTTGCCACATGTAGGCCATAGTCTTTAGACATACAGAACTATAAGTCAGAATGAATTCTTTTCCTTTGTCAATTATCTAGCCTATGGCATTCAGTTATCAACAACAATCTACACACACACAAACAAACAAACAACAATGTGGTGAGGGAGGGTGAAGCACCAAGTGGTAAACTAACATGACTCTGATCACGATGAAAATTCATCCTATGTTTGTTACCACAGATTCTTCTCATATTAATTGCATGGTGTAAAGTGACTACACCAGGACTTTCTGTAAACTCACAATCAACTGGAAAATACAAAGTTCAAGCAATGGACTAATACATTTGATCTATCATCTTAGTTTCTAATGGCAGTGATCTTGGAGCAGAGCAGGGATTACTTAGCCAAGGAATTGCCTCAGCACATACAGAAGGGAAGAGCTTTGCAAGTTTACTATGATCAGGTTACAAAGTTCTATTTCCCTAAGATTGCTTTCAGTACAGCAATGAGCAAACTCTCCAGGCAGCAAATATTTGGACAAAGGCAGTTCAACTCCTTAGAGATTACATAGCAGTTAATAATTTAAGGTATGTTTTATAGGCTTAAATATTTTTCTTTATACCTGTGAGCGCTCTAAGTTACTAGACTTCTCCTGATTTTTCTAATAAAGAATAAATTTGAAATTCTAGATTTTTTCTTTTGTTTTGTTTTGTCATGCTCAGGGCCTGGGCACTGTCCCTATGCATTTTTTTTTTCTTGCTCAAGGCTACTGTTCTACCAATTAAGCCACAACTCCATTTCCAGCCTCTCCCTCACCCTTTTTGGTAGTTAATTGGGGATAAGAGTCTAAGGGCTGGAAAATAAACAAACAAATGAGTAAATAAAAAAAGTATCTCATGAATTTCTCTGCCTTAGCTGATTTTAAACTATGATCTTCAGATCTCACCCTCCTGAGTAGGAAGAAGTACAAACACAAACCACTGGGTACCTGGCTGAAATTCTGTCATGCCACTGTGGAAGCCTACCACCAGGACACCAATGCCGGGTTGGTGCTGGGGAGGACTGTGAGGTCTCTGGTACAGTACACCCAGGTTAGGGACATTGTCATAATGGGTGATATAAAGACAAACTAGTCTAAATGACTTTAAAATAAATCTTCAAAAGTTTTGATTGAAAACTCACTTGGTTCCAATGAGACCACCAATGTGCTTCAGAATGGATAGCCTCTCTCCTTATTAAAAACAACAGGTAATAAAAGTACTAAATAATATAAATAGGAAAGCACAAATGTACCTGTTCATTGGTATTAATTACAGAATTACTTTGTTGTGATTAATTCTTAGTCATATCCATGTTCATCAATAGTGGATTGGGCAAATGTGTTTAACAACGAATCATCATTAATAGTAAACAATCAGCTCTCTGAAGATGAGAAAAAAGATACAGAAAATACAGATTATAAAAACAGCGAAGGGAAAATATTTTCATAGTAAAATGTGTGAAGGCATGCAAGCCCAAATTAACATATTAAGGGAGGACTTAGTAGGAGGGAACTTTAAAGTTTCTAAATTACATATATATGACATTTAAAGCAGTATACATTTTCTGTTTTTTTTCTGGGATGATTAGCTTTATTTTTATATATTATTATTGTTTTAGTGAGGTTACAGAAATATGACATAAATATGACCCCAAATATCCTAAAGGATCATTTCTGTAGAAAGCTTTATTATTATTACTTACGATGTGGTGAATGTGTGGTTTGATCATTTTTACCATTATTCAAATTGATTGGTATTCATCCATTTATGTCTATCCATTCCATAAAATGAATTGCTTTTAATTAGAGAACAAGAGTTTTTAAATCCTGAAATTTCCAAATGGAGTTGCAATTCAGAATAAGCAAAAGGCAATAGAGGAGGAAATACTGTCAATGACGTGTTATGTACAGGGAGATTACTTATTGTCTGCACTCTTCATGCTGAGTAGGGAAATAGATACTTCAAAATGTTTGTTTTCTCTGTGCTTCCTTTCCTCTATGGCTTCCTCCCTGTCCCTTGCTATCTGACACTTCGTTAAATCTGTAGATATCAATCCCACATCTTCCTTCTTTCATCACTGAGTGTCTGACTTTTGACCTGAAGTCAGTTGCTCTCTGCATCATTTCAGATTCTGGGTCAACAGGATTCTCAATTCTGGATGTATTCCAACATCATTTCACATTTTTACAGGTAATGTTGTCACCCTCCTACTTTAGGAGCTTCCTCATGCTTGGGTCTTGATCTCATTTGTCTGCCTGGGATGTGTTCCAGCAGAGATAATTTCAAAGCACATGGCTTGTTAGAAGACCTAGTCATCTTCACTCACTTCTCACCTGATCCTGTGGAATTCTCTTCTCGCTTCAGGTTGGCAAGAGCCCGAAACTAATCTGTGATTGAAGAGCTAGAAGCGCTGGCGCTGGAATCCTTTGAGGCATGCAGATGGCTTTCTTGATTTGCTGAGCAGGACTGGTTTTGGTACAAACCGCATCCCTGGCCCTTTCTGGAAGGACACATTGCACTGGCAGCTGCCTGATTTCACAACTTAACAGTTTCCTTCCTTACACTAAGACCCAGACTGTGGCTCCCTCAGCATTCCTTTGTATTCCTAACTCTGCTCAGCTCACTCCTCCTTGCTGCCCCTTCTCAGGGATGATGAAAGTCTGATCCGATCTGCTGAGGTCTCTGTGCCTCTCTTCAATATACTCCACTGGATCTTTCCTAACACCCAGGGCTTCCTTTCCTTTTCCTGAAAAGATTCTAAAGTGATTATCTCTCTGTTCAAAACTCGTGCTCAGTCCCCCTCTCTTAGACTGAGGGCTACAAGTGAAGGAAAGGGACTTACAGGAATTCCAGAAAGAAGAAGCCAGGCACACTTGGCTTATATCCGTAATCTTATTACTTGAGTGGCTGAAATATGAAGATCATGGCTTAAAGCCAGCCTGGAACAGTAAAGATCTGTCTCCAGTGAACAAGCAAAACAACCTGCAAGTAGAGATAATGCTTCAAGTGGTAGCATGTCAGTCTTGAATGGAAAAATTCAAGATAAGAGACAGAGCCTAGGTCTTGAGTGCATGTGCCAGTACCAGCATAGAAAAGAAGGAAGGGGAAAAGGAAGAAAGACAGGAAAGAAAGCAAGAGGGAAAGGGAGAAAGGGAAGGGAAAAGAGACAGTTCGACAAGGAATAGACTTATTATATCCCTGAGCCTGAATATTGATGTAGATTTCGAACAACTTGAGAGTGTTTTGACTAATCCAGATTTTTTTTCCACATGGAGGAAGAAAAAAACCATAAGTTTAACTTCATCCTATGGACACAGGCATTTTTATTTTCATAAAGGTTGAACAACTTCCTAGTAAGGAATCAATTTTTATTTATGTATTTTGGGGGTAGAGTTTCTGTCATCAATAAACAGGTGAGGGTAACATGGTACTTTGGGACATTACTGTAGTAGATTCTGTATAATCCAACATTTGACAAAATCCTACTGAGAAAAAAGAAGGACTCTGATTCATATCTCTATTTCAACTTCCATTTACTGCCTGCAGGAGTTCAGTTAAATTACTTAATTCCCTTAGGTTTCCTTACCTGTAAAAGGTATATATATCATAGAATTGTACCAAGGATAAAGGATTTCTCCATACAGTGGCGATAACATTAATAAAGATGAGTCCTTCCATTTTATTAAGGATGATGGTATAGTTGAAGATATGCCTGTGTGGTTTCTTTCTGGAAGAATCCTGAAGATCTTGAAGCATAAAAGCAAATGACTTGCAAAAAGAGACGCTTATATCAGCATCGCTGTTAGAAACTTTTCAGATGTTAGTGGAGTCATCAAGGCTGACTTTTCTCACCAATTATTTCATTTGGTAACTGGTATATAATAGGCAAAAAACAATTTGATAAGAGCTTTGAAAGCGATTCTAACACTTGTCTGGTCTTTGACTTTCATTCTGTGACCTGCCCCTGGCAAACCTGGCACCCCCAAAGCCATACCTTTCAAGAGATAAGATGCGGAGAGGGTATCTGATAGCTTCAAACCAGGGCTAAGCCTGAAGCTGCAATTACTATCTATAATTTTAGCAGAACTTGTGATTGTCTGTCCTGGCTAATATAAAATGATTTAGAACAGAAAGAAGCAGCCACTAAATCTCCATTTGAGATGAGGAGCCTAACAGTTCACTGAAATCCAACTCCAAAATTACAAGGCACAAGTAAATGATTCAAGGAGGGACATTTATAGTGCATTACTTGATATGCATGGAATTTTTAAAAATAAGGTATGACTCAAAGCACCATCCATCAGACTAGTCTCAGAATGATCAAATGATATAGGGCAATTCAGGAATAAATCGTAATGATATTTGGAATTTTCCATGACAGAACTGTTTCTCTAGCAATTAAAACAGATTACATATGTATACATGTATATACATGTATATATGCATACATTATATATGTACATACACATATACATGTATATACACACATATACATACATTATATGTGTGTACGTACATATATATATATATAATGTGTGCACATATAAACATAAATTTTGAGTAGTGGAAACTGTAGTCATGTTCCCGAAATATTATAAGCTTTGAGATAGGTTAGAATACTTTCAGTATTTAAACATCTCAGAAATGTTTGAATGTTAGGACTTCTATGCACTTAGTCAAACTTGGTGGATAATTCCAACAATCAATTTTAATATTTAAGCATTACTTTTAAATTAAAACATTATTCAGAAACTATAATATCAGACACTCCATTTATTCATGGAGTGCTGTATGCTAAATGCCATTTGTATTTCTGAGAGACAAAACACTGAAATTTTATAGATGGACACATTTATGTTGTTTTTCCCAAGTCACATGAAATATATTTATTTTTGCCTGTTCCAATAAACATTCATATAAATATGTTGATACTTAACATCATTATCATTTAAATTAGCGTTTTTTAAGTTCAAAGTCAAGGTTTGCAATTTGATCTTAACCTGAAACATTAAATACACTAATATCTGTGAAATTTTTGAAGTGAATATTGTTTCAAGCATGAGGTATGGACTACATGCATCTAGCTATTTCTAGTCTTTTTAGTTCAACAGTTCTTCATAATGTGTTTAGTTACGAGTAGAGTCAAAGAATTATAGAATGACTGTAGCTCTAGTTTTCTCAAATAGTTTAAAATGCATTTATTTGTTTGATTAGATTGCCTCAGAAAATAGTCCCCATAGGAAAGATACTGGCAGGTCAAAGAAAAAAAGCATGGAAAAGAATTATATTTTTCAATTTTCATTTTTATGTAAAATATTAAAATAATTAAACTTCTTACTTAAAATATAAATAGGTGCTAGTCTCTGTCACAACTACATGTCATAAAACTATACTTTTCATATGGAGTCAAGCCTTCCTACAGTGAAGATATATGTATCTTAACACACATGTATTTTGTCTATGGAAGATGAATGTGGTTCAGTTTTCTTCCAATGTAATATCAGAACTGATGTCCCAATGCAAATGAAAATGCAATCAACAAGAAAATGGCCAAGTTCCCAGTACCAACTTTTCCTTGGCTGCACTATGAGACAAAAGCCAATAATGATAATTTAATCTCATTTAAAAAGAAATTGGCTAAGAGATAAGAAAATTATGCACAAAGGAATTTGCAATGATGATAAATCCATTATTGCTAATAATAATCGTGTATTTGCATGCGTGTTTGTTGGTGATTAGGTGAAGTTGTTCCCTGGAGAGACAATGTTTTTAAAATCACATTTGAGAGGGAAGCAAACTGAACCATATATTTTGGATAAGATTGAATGTTTCAAAATGGTTATGATTTGGAATTTAATGTCCACTAAATGACATATGCTACTGGACACTGTTGAGTGGCTGTTTAAAAGGCAATATTTAGTTGAAGGAAGTTTGGTAATGAAAAGAGATGTTGAGTTTCCAGGCCCTTTTCCTGTTTTTGCTTCCTAGATATCGTAAAGTAAGCAGTTTTTTTCTACATACTTCCCATTATATAATAATAAATAATTGTTATTGTTTTTGTTTTTATTATTCTTACCTTATCTCAGTCCCAAAACAGCAAGGACAATGGATCATGGCTTTAAACCTCTACATCCATGAGCCCAAACACACTGTTCTTACTGTAAAGATAATTTTCTCAGGTATTTCTGTCACAATGATAGAAGTGCAGAACAACTAGTTGCGTGGAAGAAAATAATACTGTAATTATTTTACATGATGACTATAATAAAATAAAACCATAAGTACTTATGTGCTTCTTAATATTTATCAATTGTCTAAAATGTATATTAACGTACATAAAAAAACTTGTGGGGAGGGTGCTATTTTCCCCATTTTATGAGGGAAGGAAACAAGAGTTAGAATGCTAATGACTTGTGCAAGAACATAGTTTAAATCATCTAAGTAGCCTCAGTTCGAATCCCCTCTTCTCCCACATTCCAGTTTTAGTTGTAAGAAGACTATCTACTTCACTAAAAAACAACTCCAGCTAACTAATGACCAAGATGGCAAAACAAAGTCCTTGTGTTATCTGATGTTCTCCGTTTTTGACTTTTTACAAGCCATTGAAATGTCAATATCCTATTGACAGTAAATCCTCCAGTCATTGACTGATATTAACTTTCTTAAAGGATGATCAAATAGCCCCACGGAGAGAGGCTGATGGGGTTTAGCTACTCAATTTACCTCTGAACGGAGCATAGAGCTAAGTAATAACACTGCTCATCTTCTGAACAGGTACCCACTTATGCCATCTGGATCAGCAAATGATTTTCCTTCCATTTCTCTCCTGCTCTCCTACTGATAAACCCTGAAGTTGCTGCTTGTGGTTTGACGGCTTACTGCTGGGCTATATTAGCAGCTACTTGACAGTTGCTTTCCAATCATCTTCACCCATTTTTATTCTGTGATGTTCAGATTTCTCTGCAGCTTTCGTCTCTGCCCTGCCCCCAGCGACTACCGACTATTCAATTGCTTCAATTGCTGTAGATATTTCTTGGACATTTATATAGAAAAGTATTTAGCTCTTTTTTTTTTTTTTGTCGGTTGTGGGGCTTAGACTCTGGGCCTGGGCACTGTCCCTGAGCTCTTCAGCTCAAGGCTGCTTCCCTACTCCTTGAACCATAGCTCCACTTTCAGTTTTCCACTAGTTAATTGGAAATAAGAGTCTCATGGTCTTTAGTGCCCCAGCTGGCTTTGAACCATGATCCTCAGATCTCAGCCTTCTGGGTAACTAGGATTACAGGCAGGAGCCACCATGCCTGGCTTAACTCATTTTCTCTATACCAAGGAGTATAAATTAAGGCTCCTGCAGAGAAAAATAATTAGGAATTTTTAAAATTATCCTCATCACTTGAAACAAAGTAGCTTTAAAGAAGTGATTCAGGCTTGCAGTGTGGCTTTGTGGCAGAGTGCTTGCCTAGCATGCGTGAAGCCCTGGGTTCAATTCCTCTGTACCACATAAACAGAAAAAGCCAGAAATGCTGGGCATGGTAAAATGTGGTTCAGTAGAGGTAAGTCTGTTCCATCTGTTTATAAGGGTAATATCAAAATTAGCTTATGAAATTGGAGGATACAATTTACCATGCCACAATCTGACTTTATGAAGGATTTTCTACCCCAAACTCTAAAATAAATCTAGCTAAGAATCTTCCAACAATAAATAAAGGGAGATTGTTTTCTTTTCAAGAATCTGGGATTCCCAGCACTTGCTCTTAATAGAGACTCTCATTCCCATTAATTTTTTTTCAGGAGAAATATTCCACAGAAGAGGAGAAACATGGTATTTGAAATGAGAAGAAGCACATGTGAATTATATTTTAATCCCCAACTTTGTAAATGCATGTAACTCTGTTTTATCTGATCTTAGCTTCTTCACCTGTAATGACATCAACAATAGCTTCTTTCCTGTTTAGTTTTAAGATTTTGATTTAGCCTCCCACTTCCACCCCATCAATCATGTCCAATCAAATTGTTTTTAACTGGGCAAAGCTCGGCCCTGGTGCATTCATCAAGGTAAGTGGCACTTACTCATGATAAGTCTCTGCCACAAAATATTCTTCAGGGACCGACCAACCTTCCCTTTTCTGCTGTCTTTCTGGGCAACTTCCCAAATCTTTAAGAACTTTGCTTTCTTTCCTCTACACACCAGGCCCCATTCTTCAACCTCAGCCAAAGGGATCTTTTCAAAATAGAAATGTGACTGTGTTATTCCCTGTTAAAAACCTTTGAATGACTTCCTCTTGCTCCTGAGGGATGGGAGTGAAGGGTCTAATGTTACCTGGTCTGACCCAGCCTAGCTCTGGGGAAATTGAAGGATGATTCTCAGATAGTATGATTACTTCAGTCTCATCAGCCTTGTACTCATCACCTGAGGCATATCCTTACAATTCCATGAACTCTTCCAAACAGGAGGTAACAGGGCAGAGGCCTCCATTAAAAATGACCAGATGGGGGCCGGGAGTTTGGCCTAGTGGTAGAGTGCTTGCTTAGCATGCAGGAAGACCTGGGTTCCATTCCTCAGTACCCCACATACATAGCAAAAGGCCAGAAGTGGTGCTGAGGCACAAGTGGTAGAGTGCTAGCCTTGAGAAAGTCCAAGGACAGTGCTCAAGCCCTGAGCTCAAGCCCAGGACTGGCAAAAATAAAAAAATAAAAAATGACCAGATGGTTAGAAGAATCTCTAAGAATGAAAAGAATGTCCGGAGGGTCGGCAAATATTGCAGAGTCACATAGAAATAAGAGCAACATGGATGTGAATTAAAAGGCATTTGGATGACTGCCATCTTCCTCTAAAGCATAAACTGCTTTCAGATTTGCCTTTCCTTTCTGAAATTGACAACATTTTCTCATCCTCGAATGGAGAGTGTGTGACTCATACTTCCACACCTTGGGTGAGATCAGTTTCTGTGGGATAAGATTCATTTAATAATTTCCACTGGGAAGTAATCTCTTGACAGTGGATGACCCCTCAAGAGAGAATTAGCACTGGAAGGTTCCCTTCTCAAACCTGGAGTTCAACTTTGGTGTCAAGAGGCAGATAAATCCCCTGAACCTAACAAGGTTGACGTCAGACACAATCTCTCCAGGGCTCTGGAAACAAACATGTTCTTCGTTTTGGTTTGCTTTTGCTTTTTCTTTTCTCTGCGAGTTTCCTTTGGAAGGGCTTGAGCTTGTTTTCCAAATCAATCTAACTTCCAGGCTGATTTCAGGAATAAATTGAATTTTACATAAGGGGGGTTCCACTAGCAAGCATTTGTCTTTATTTAAGGGCTTGAGAGCTAAAATCAAGTACCTCCAGCTAAATCAAGTGCCTCTAGCTCAGCAAACAAGCTTGGATCCTATGGCCTCGATAAGAGGCATGCTGTAAGGCCTCATGTGGAATCTGACCCCATACGTTCCAGTACCCCACAGGGAATCTGAACACAAGCACGCTCTATTGTATCACATGGAAGTGAGACAAAAAGAACAACTAGGAGCTATTTTTAAATTTGCCAGCAATATTCTACTTATACAAAACATGCTGTTGTTATATTGAGGAAAAATAAACTAGAAATAAATCTTAGAATTATAATTACATGTAAAATGGTACTATTAGTTTACCTGGATAAAGGCTATCAATAATGATATACTTTTGCTGTGCTAGGGATTAAACTCAGTTCTTGTGTGTGCCACACAGTTGATTTACTAATGAGCTGTACTCAAAGCCCCATAAATGCCTTTCAAGAGTCACTTTTAAATACAAATAAATGTCTCAAAATATTTTAAAAAGTACTAAATTATGTCCTATATCTTAGAAGTAGAAAATGGATTTTTTTTCTTAATCAAGTGATAAGGATTTCTTTTGACAAATGATTTTATTTTGTTCTAGTAAGTCTGGGAAAATGTCATTTTTTTTACTGATTTCAAATATGTATATGGAAAAATAGGTGAATGATTTGAATAATAAAATTCCTTCATTTATTGAGTGAATGAAGATACTTGATAGAGAGGACTTCATGTTCATATTCTTTAAGCCAGAGATAATAAGTACTAATGTACTCCAAAGAATTGTGCCAGGCTCACGCCTGTAATTCTAGCTACTCAGGAGGCTGAGATCTAGGATCAGGTTTTAAACTCAGTCCAGGCACTGAAGTTTGTGAGATTCTTCTCTCCAATTAACCACTAGAAGTGATGCTGTGGCTCAAGCCTTGAGCTGAAGAGCTCAGGGATAAGGCCCAGACACAGAATATAAGCCCCACGACTTGGTGGTGGTAGCAGGGAAGAATTGTGTGTCAGTCTTGCTATCTGCCTACAGAGCAGAATATGATGAAGACATCTCTCACACTATAAGCTGCACTTCTCACTGGAGCAAGACAATTGATGTTGCATAGAAAGGAAAGACTGCCTATGTCCATTCACCCTAGTACCTATTTCTTACCATTTATTGCAGAAAGAGTGCAAAATTAAAGAACCAATGAAGCAGACATTGTTGTGGTAATAATACACGATTTGAATGGCATACAACATGAATTTGGTGTAAAATAGGACGTTCACAATGGAGGATGTAGAGGGTTGCATGTAAGCATGATTCATTTTATTCATGGGAATCACAGAAATGAAAATATTGTTTATGCTTATTATTCTGCTATGCCAAACACACATTTCTATGTATCTTGACTAGTTATTTTTCCTGACTTTAAATGACATTATTAAGGAAGATTATACCAATAAATGTTCTTTCCTAATTTATATTATTCTCAAAATGTATAAAAGCAGGGAAGGCAACTCAGACTAAGTCTTCCTTCCTGGTATTTAACATATTCCAAATCATTTCTAAATGTCTTTTCATCTTTACCTACATTTTCATTAAGAGAATACATTCTTTATCATTTTTAAAAGAAATTTCATTAGAAGAAATTAACTTTGTTTTCTAGAGAAGAAATATGTCAAAGAGGTACATCTTAGTACAAAATAATTTTGTGACAAATATTCCAAAACAGAGACTGTCTATTTATTGGTAGCATTTATTGTGGTTCACGATAATCATGGTATCACTTCTTTTCTTCTTCTACTTTTGATTATTTTTATATTAGCAATTTGAATGATTTTTTTAAATACCAGAGAAATTAAAACATGACTAGCAGAGTAATTTAAGAAAAATAGGAATTCTTTGGAGGGAATGAAAATTCTTAAGTACTTGAACTGTATACCAAACCTCAGTGGCTCACACCTGTAACCCTAGCTACACTGGAGACTGAGATCTGAGGATCCAAGTTCAAAGCTATCCCAGGCAGGTAAGTCTGTGAGACATTTATCTCCAATTAATCACCAAAATAAAAGCCAAAAATGGAATTGTGGCTTTACTTATAGTCCTTGAGTTAAAAGACTCAGTGTAAGTGCCCAAGCTCTGAGTTCACACCCCAGGACCAGCTTTAAAGTCGGGACTGTAGTCTGGAACAGTTACAAATGGAACCTCATTTGTCTGACTACATACAGGGAGTAAATGGAAGGAAATGGGGCATGTTTGCTCTAGGGCATCATCACAGCAAACTTCAAACACCACCTACTTCAAGTCTCTACCTTGAGCATGAAGTTGAAGTGGAACAGTTGTCGGAGGGAAATTCATGCAAAAAACATCTCCATGTGTAGAGGACTCAGAAATACCTTTGAAGGATATTATCCCTTAGAACACTCATTCTGTGGAAAGCTTAGCTGCTAATTCACAATATCCCAACAGAGCAGAGCTGTTTCTATACTGGTGTTAATTATTTATTAATGTAGTAACAACACTTTAAATTCCAATTAAATTGTCACTAACTACTTGTGAAGTAAAGGCTACGATTCTTAGTTTCTTACTTCAGGGGAAATATACATGAATCTACTTCTATCTTTGGAGTCAATTGTAGGCCAAGACGATGTATTTGGGAATTAGAAACAAAAACAAAGCCAGATGCAAATGTTCAGTGCCGGGGCCAACCGGCAGCAAACCAGGGTTCGCAGATTGGGGTTCCTGAAATAGGGGGCAAGGACTAGGAAGAAATAGAAGAGAGACAGACACACCGGGTCCGGGATGTCCTCAGTCCAAGTAAAGACTGCCGCGTTTATTTTTCACTCCCCCTTCTTCCCTCCTCCTGACCCAGGGAACCTCCAGGTGTTACATTCATATGGTAAATCTCAGGTCATTTACATAGACTAGGGCCAGAAAACAATAAGACAATAAAGCCATTGTCTGATGCAAGTCAAGGTACAGTTTGATTCCACTCTGGCTCCCAACAGTTCAGTATGCTCTTTGCACAAGCTACTCTTACTCTGTGGGCTTCCACTGTGGATATCTTCATTTATTCTGGACATTTAAATAACAAAGTGAATTGATGTGCACATTTAAATCAAACTCTGCTCTCCTCTATGTTGAAACATTTACATTGCAGAATAAGAGCCAAGAAGTTTATCACTCCAAAGAGGAGCAAAGGATGTGACACTGAGTTTATTGATGCATAGTTAGTCTGAACTTGCAAAACACATTGCCTTTGATACTTCAGTTGCTTTTTTCAAATGCATTCCTGTGTTAACTATATAGATATAGGAACTACAATATATTTCTCTTGTGAGCTACAAACTACTTTTCATCATTTTAAAAAATTATTTTCATCAATTGGGAGCTAAGTGAAATAAAATTTTGTGAAATAAAAACTGCAGCTTTCTCCAGAAAATGTCATAACATCAGAGGACAAAATATTTTGTCATGAAAAGATGAAATCACATAACTGAATCTTGCCTTTTATAAAACCATAGAGAAAGGGTCACAAAAGTATAATCTAACTGAAGAATGTAACCCCGGGGTTACTTTGCACATCACTGAGCAAAAAAATGGCTTTTAAATGTTTATGTGATTGAGAAAAACAAAGCAGGAAGGATAATACATGAGTGCTATATAGAGTTAATGTTGCTCATGACTGGTGTTAGAGAGCCAAGCATCTACTAAGTAGATAAGTATGGCCTACAGAATTAAGTATTTATTTCTGGGACATTTCAAGAAAAAACAAAGTCACTGAACTATGCTTAACAGATGGAAATGGCAACTGCATCAAATACCAACACCAGGCTATGTTAGAGGCATATGGATTTATTTACTAAGTAAAGCAGAATGAATGTATAAAATCATGGAGATTATTTTCCCACTGTAAAAATAATCCAAAGTGTGTCATTCTTAGATTTCCAATAAAACTAGCTTCCAATGATACAATGAAAATAATTTATGAATATAATATAGTCATTAAAAATTTATATTTCCCTGAACATAGAAATTCATAGGAGAAAATTTGGCTTAAGAAAATGTACCCTGTGAAAGCTTTATCACCTTTTTCCTCTTCCTCTCCTTTAAAAGAAATTTAAAAGACCTGATAATTTCATCTTTTATCCTACTCAATTAAAATGGAGAAGGAAATTCCTCTAAATAATTGATAGTTTGACCTAGACCCTTACAATTGTTTCCTGGTTGCAATTCCAGACCTGGCTAGTATTATAAAAATACCAGTAATATAAAATGACTAATGGAATACCTGTTCATAATGAAATATTGCTTCTGGAAGCAATGTACTTATAGTTTTGTATCAATATTTAATAAGTAGTACATTTGACTCAAATGTAACTCATACTTTTGAATTTTCTCTCAGAAAAAAATAATTTGAATTTATCCCATTCTGCTCACATTTATACTCTAGAGTGTTTTGTCCAACACAGGCATATGGCTTTGGGTCCTGCTGTTTTATTTTATTTTGTTCCTTTATGTTTAACTTGGCTAAAGTTCATGATTTATCATTATTATTTTTTCTATACTTTTTATTTAGGAAAAAAGATTGCTGCAGATATACTCTCAAACACAGAAGAAAAATAGTTTAAAAATATATAAAAGGAAAAAAATCAGTATGGTGAGGTTTCAATAAAAATGTCATTTTCTGGTATTATTTTCTTTCCCCAAGAAGGAGGGAAAGTTTTGTGGCCTGCATGCTTGCTTAAGTGAGTGAGCAAAAAGTGCAAAAGTGAGTGAATACTTTGAGCTACACCTCTAATCCTTAAATGTTCTTTTTCCAATAGCCTTTCCCCTGCCTCCTGTGTAAATTAAAGGCAATCTTTCAGCATTTTCCACTTTCTAATAGTTCTTGAGATGGACACTGGGGTGGTCCAGTGTGAGCCTTCCACTGTGCTCAGATAGGGAGAGAATTCAGACCATTCAAGGACTTGGCTTCCCTCTGGAGATTTCCTGAGGAGGTTTTCCCTCTGGGTAGAGACTAGAGCTGACTGACAATTCAACAGCATTATAAAGTGGAAATGTACTTCTTAAATATGGGTTAATGGCTTTGTAAATTTAATGCCTTGAGTCAAATTGAATTAAACATTTAGTCATTCATCTTGAGCATCCCTAACAAGTGAAAGTTTCACAATACATTGAGAATTGTGAAATCCAAGTAACTTTTATAAATGGCCCACTTTGTCAGACAATGAAAAGGATTAATGAGATAAGACAATCTGCATTCTGCAGGAGCAGGGGAGAGGGATGGCAGCCTTTCTGCCTAAGGGAGGGTCTTTTCAGAGACCAAGACCTCTAAGTAGGTACTGGTTCCTAGGCACCTTGTGTGATTGCTAGGTTAACTAACGCAAAGATAGTCACTACAAACCCTCAAAGATGGGAACTTTCACTTACCAGGCCACTGGTTCAAGTTCTAATCAAAAAGATGATTTTTAATATTCAGTTTGTCATTTGAGACATTTCTTTTAAGTTACACCTTGTAATCAAAGCCTACAATTTAAAAAAAACATATATTTATTTAGAGACACTCAATGGTGATATATATTTGTGTTGTTTATGTTTTTCTACATGTTTAATTCCAGAATAATTACCTTGAATATGATACCTTCATTTTAAGTATAATTATAATATCCTTAATTTTCTGTATGAATTTATTACAGAATTCAATCCCAAGATATAGAGAAACCACATTTTGAGAGGTCAAATCATAAGTCTTTTTTGAAAGCCAGTGACTGCGAATGGACAGACACATGTCTCCTAAAAATTTTCAGCCTCAAATACATTTAGTACTGTTAGAAAATGAGCCATGAGGATAGTAAAGAAAGAGAAGAGAAACAATCTCACAAACCTGATCATCTGGAATGGAGAGCAGAGGGAGACACCATGGTGACCTGAGTTGGGTCAGGAGACTAGAGGCATGGCACGAAAATGGTGTCTGAGCTTGTCTGGGGGCCTAAATTCAGTCATGGCCAGTGGGCAGGGTCACAGGTTTGATAGGCCCAGTAACCTTATGTCTATAGGAATTGAGGCACACCCATCCCCTGCGGGTGGGGACTCACCTTCATTTTCACCAAGAAGCCAAAATGTCTCCAGCTAGACCTAGCAGCACGTGTCATTAAAAGAGTAGTTTAATTTTTGAATGCTCAAAGATTTCCTGTTTTAATGGGTTATGTGATTTTCATTTATTATGTTTTAGCCACTTAACCATTGTAAAATAGGGATTTTACTTTTTGTACCCCCCCCACCACTACAGATCTACAGATATTAAACTGTCATCAATTGAATGGATGTTGTTTAGTTAAACAATTTTAACTTTATAAAATCATTGACAGAAATCATGAATTCAGTCTAAATGTTAGCAAGCTAATACTTATTTTCCCACCAATCACTTTGGATCATCTTATGCCACAAGTCCTGCCTGACAAAGTGGAGGAGAAGCCAAAACTTTTATCCTCATTGCTAGCTTTGAGACATGCAGGAAATCCAGTTTGCTTCTATGCCAATACTGGGGCTTGAACTCATGATCTCTGCTTGCTTGATCGAACACTCGAGTCACACCATCAGAATGTGAGATGATGGAGATTGAACTTCACTGCTCTGGAATCTTGCTCCTCCAGATTGCTCATTCCTGAATAACTAGAATTTAATTTATAATGAAAACTATATATTTTATTTTGAAATTAATTTCCAAGATATTGTTTTACTCCACTAGTCATCTTCACAGTTTGCAGTGTATTTTATTGGATAGCCACTGTAAAAAAAAAAAAACCTTGTAAAAGTGTTAAACAAGGAGGTGACAATGACAAAAGTAAGGTAATGAATACATTTCTCTTTAAACACTGTGACCCCCTGCCTCATTTTCTCCTGCTTACCCCTCCCCATTCCCCTCCTCCCCACATTTTAAAGCTCATTTCCAATGTACTGTCATTGTTGCAGTAGTTCTTTCTATGTCCTTAGCTGAGCTGAGGAAAGGGGACATCATTAGAATATAAATTACCTTCAAAGGTCCAGAAAAGGCTAGGGAGGGCTTGATCACTAAAAACTATAAAACCAGGAGTTTACCTGCCAATAAAGTCAACTTTGCCTATTTTGGGGGGTCCAGGGGCCACCATTTTTGTGTGACCATGAAACTGTCAAGTCATTTGGAGTCTCACATTGCTCTTTGTTTCTTATTATCAGTGTCTGGATATTCTATCCAGAGCTTGTGTGTATAAAATCATATATCAAGTGGGTATAAAGCATGTTTTACATGTAATGTCATGTTTGGTGGAATGGGACATTGTTCAAACTTTGCATAGTATATTCCAACAGGTAGGAAAAGAAAGAGTAATAGGGCTGCAAATTCTTTTTTATATATATTTTTATTGTAATTAATAGAAGGGTTACACTATATTCACCAGATAGAAGGTGCATTACTTCACAAACATTGATAACCTTTCTCATGTCTTGGTCCCCATTTCCCTCCCCCCACCCCCATCCCTATCTTGTTTTCCCCCCTTCCCTATCCGACTTCAAATAACCAAATAAGCCAATATACAATATATCAGATAACAAGATAAAATACTGTAACCATATGAGATAACCAAGGGACAGCAAAAGAGATGAGAGATAGCATAGTACCTTAAGGACAACAATCACTCATTATATGGCTTTTGTTTCTATATCCTGGTGGTACTTTCATTTAGCATCATGCTATATGGCCTTCTGTATCTAGGTTTTAGGGCTGTGAATTCTTGAAGACAAATGATGTGTTAGCTACAAGGAACAGGGTCACCACAGAGCCTTGAGAGTCAGCCAGATCTGGCCTTGCATGTCTTCAGTTCTTCCTTGGCCCTAGCTGGGTTTCAGTATCTTGTAGATTCTGAAGGATACAGGTGATATTTTCTACTTCAAAATATTGGTGTAACTACTAGAAGAAATGCTACAGGATGGGCTTGGCCCCACAATTACAGGTAATACAGTCAATATTACTGGGGAATAATGGCTAGAAAACAGTGGAAAGTGACAGTACATTGTATTCTACAAAGAACAAAGGCATATAACAACTTGAATTGTATCTTAAAGAATGCTTTTATCCAGGAGAAGGAATTCCATATTAGATCTGAAGGGAAGTGAGCACCAAAAAATTCAAATCAATCATGTCCAGGAAGTGGTACAGGCTCCCTGGTGATTTTAAGGTGAATGTAAGAGTGTGAAGGCAAGAAAGATTAGATGCAAGGAGCTGAACTAGAATACAGTAGAAGGTAGACTTCAGTGGAGCTCAAGATGACAGATCAGAAGGAACTATTGTATATTCTGAAGTACTGAAGTAGTATTTGCTTGGGTTTTACATGGTATAATCTACTCCAGTTAGCAAGGGAGGAGCACTTTTCTAGGGAGTCTTTCAGAAAACGATGAGAAATGCCAACAGTGAACACAAAGAAGAGGTAAAGAAGATGGATAATTGGTGATATGTTTTAAAAAAGCAGCAAGCTTTTACATAAAGCTATAAACACATAACAAAGAATATATAGAGCTCCTATGCAAAGAATTAAAATTTTGACATATATGACTATACCTGCAAAAATGGTCATAGGTAAAATAGTGACATAAAAATATTATAGTTCATCCATAAACATAAATCGAACATCTTTCATTTAGTATAAACTAATGAGCAGTGCACAGATTTTCATGCTATGGAAATAAAAGTAGTTTTGTGACATTGACCTATGGGAATGTGCTACTCTTGCATAAATGATGGACTTTATGCTTGAAGTTTTTTTAAAGAACATTAAATAGATTAAATTTTTAGACTCCACTACATCAAATTCAAAAACCACATTCTAAGGGGCCAGGAGTTTTGCCTAGTGGTAGAGTGCTTACCTAGCATGCATGAAGACCTGGATTTAATTCCTTGGTACCACATATATAGAAAAGGCTGGGAGTAGTGCTATGGCTCAAGTGGTAGAGCCCTAGCCTTGAGGAAACAGCCCAAGGACAATGCTCAGGCCCTAGAGCAGAAGAAATGTGTATTATTAGAAATATATAACATGGTGAATTGTACACTGAGGTTAGCTCTGAATTTTTTGACAGCTTAAACAAAAAAGGGGAATACATTGTAAATATGAATTGCACTGAATGCCTATGATCGTCTTACGTTCTGTGATCTCAAGATTAATATGTGTACAATTTTACACAAATGCTTGGTACTTTCTGCATGGGACAACAGTGCAGAATAAACTCAAGAGAACCATCTTGTGTGCTGTTCTGGAGGTGATCAAGAAAATCAGATGGTACTGTGAAGGAAACTGATGCTAAACCTGTTATCAACTAAAGGAAGAAAAGTGATTATGATTAAACTGTGAGTCCCATCTTCCTCTTTATTTACAGCAATTTCCCTTTGAGCAAGCACTCAGGGCCTTGCAAAGGGTCAACTCTTCTTTCATTCTCAGCAAAACTAATAGAACCAAAAGATATAGCATATTGTCCTGAACTATTTGGAAGAGGTGTTAGTGGTAATTGGATAATTTATAGAAGACAGAAAAGGGCACATTGATGAAAATGTGGCTGGCTGAATGTCTTTTGAGGAAGAAATGTTTTAAGAAATAATGTAGAAGTTTTTGTGACAGGACAAAATAAAAAGATAAAAAAAAAACACCCCCACACAAACTTAACGCCCCAAATATGTTGAAAGTCCCAGATACTTTATTTTTGTAATTATTTTATAGTAATTTTAGAGCAAGTGGACTATCTCAACTTCTTTATTGCACTTAAAAGGTATGATTTAATGACAAAAATTGAAAACTAGTATGATAACATAATTGTTGTATTTGTTCATTTATTCCTTGTTCATGTATTCAAAAATCTCCAGCAACTACTATATAATAGAAATATCAATAGCTCAAAATGTATTATTTGCTATACTTCTGATGCAGTACTATTCACCTCGTATATGTTAATATATTTAATTTTTTCCAAGAGTGGGGAAAATAGGTTATTCTTTCAAAGCCACAGCAGAAAAAATAAAACACAAAAAAAGTAAATAACAATTTTCAGTGGTTGGAGAAGGGATTTCAAAAGGGAACATGGGCATTAGACACAGAATTGCTTGCTAAGTTCTAAATGGTAAACAAAGAAAACACTGCAGGGTAAAAGACAGTTTTTGACCTAAAGACCACAAAAAACGAACCATTGTCCCACAGGGTTATTGTTGTTGTTGATAATGCTTTACTGTCAGAGCTTTGCACTCTGGGCTACCAGACCTTCATGTCTAAAGGCATTTCCTAGTTAAACCAGTAAAAATCTTTCCTGACCAATGTCATTATGACTCTTGTCATCAAGTTACCATTTAACACGTCACACATTTTCTGTTTTATCAGGAAAACTTTTTCATATAAACCTGGCCCTTGGGAATTCTAAAAAAAAAAGTAGGTAAATGAAGTATTTGATTTTAAATAACAGGCAGTTTTTTGTTTTGTGCTGTTTTTTACAAACTATGTGATACTGTGTCTACTGTGCATATGGCAGGAGGTACTGGTGCATTCTGGGAGGCAAGTAGAGGGATACACAGGGGGTTTGGAGGAAATCTAGAGGGACTGGAATGCAGAACAAGAAAGAACCCTATAGGAAATACAACTTTATGGTAACTTTAAAATCCTTTCTATTTGCATATATAAGTGGAAAATAGAGATAAGAATCTTTATGTGACTATCAAGGCTTTATCAGTTATAAGGTTTTCCAGTTCCAAATCATATAACCTCCATCAATTAAATAAACAGATTGTATATCAGTCTATATTTTATTTATTCATTTAGGAATAATATGATGATCACTTCCCCCAACTCTGCTTTGCACCCAGCCATTTTGCTTCCCCCATAGATTGAGACGACAATTGTGAGCCTAGCCATTGGTTGAGATGAAGGCTCTGACCTCCTGATGCTCAATTATTATGTTCCTGTCTCTGCCTCCCATGGATCTGGGGTTACAGGCCCAAGACACCCTTTGTTACTGGTGACGGATCAGTTAACATGAGAATTCCCTCAACATTTGAATTGTAAAATGCAGTAATATTAACAGTAGATAGGATACTGTGCAACCAACCAACTTCTAGGATTTATTCCTTTTGTATACCTGGAGCTGAACCCTCATCGAACAGCAGAGATCAGGCAATGTTTTCGCCCCATAGTATTGGGATTACTGCTAAATACTTAGTTTAGCAGAAAACATTAGAAAATGGACATACCCAAGAACATTATTTTGGTTAAAACAAAATTGAAACGTCTCTTCTTTGGCCGTTTGATTTTTAATTCCTCTTTGAACTCTAGCCATGGGAGATAGTTTTCTGGGAATCCGAATGTGTGGTCTCTCTTCGCATTGCTCTGGGAAACACCTTAGGTGATGGATCCAGCCCGTCGAACAGGCCTCCTAGCTCTGGGTAGGCAGCCATGTGAGTGGACTCCTCAAACATCAGAGGAAAGACACCTCCCTGATATGCAGTAGAACATTCCAGAAGCTCACAGTTCTGACCAGAGGAACCTGGGTTCCAAACCGATTCACCTCTGAGTTGCAATGAATCCAAGTCAGACTTCCAGAAGAAAGGGGATTATCTTTTAACAATTTGATCTAAGTTTGAAGAACTTTCTTTTCTCCTATTGAAAGGTTACTGTGACATAATCCAACTGCAAATGTCATTGGGCCAATGTCATTAAGAAATTTTGTTTTTCTTGTAATTATCTTGCATAATATTGTTACTACTACACAGTGGGTCCAAAATTAGACTTGGTATTTCTGAGGCTAAAATGGGTAAACATTAATCAGAATGTCAGCATGTACAATATCTTTGAATGGAAATGCCACATTCAAACATCTGTTGGGGTTCTTTTCTACCTGGTCGGCATATTAACATGATAAATATGAATAGAATTTTTCTACTGGCATTTAATTAAAGTGAAATTACCCATCATTGTTACTGCACTACACAAAAGGTATTATTTATGTTGGTATTATTCTAATATCATATTAAGCTGAGATTGAATTTGTATTTTTGCCTTTTATAAATAGAACTATTTCTGATTACCTGGTATTGTTTAAAGCCAAGGAAGAGGTTTTGTTGCATTATGTGTGGAAAACATCTTTTCTTCTTTACAGAGTTAAAGGATAAAATCTGAGTACTTCATTTCAACAATGATTGCACATTTATTTGGCATCTTTAAGGATTTTGCATTTACAATGTATCCTGTGTTTATGTATACTTTTTTTTATCAGAGATAGCACTGAGATTAATTTTTCAACTGTTAATTCTCTGTGTAGTCTTCTGTTTCATTACTACTAGAGGCATTTACTGGATACAATCAAGTATTTCATTATGATTGTTGTATAGTCAAACATAATCAATTCAATTGATAGTAAACATAAAGTACTTTTTGCTCCATCTATCCATCCTCCCAACTATTCATTCATCTATCCATACTGAATTTATATATCAAAGCTAACTGAACTTAGATGATACAAATTTCTGTCTCACCTATGGTAACCATAAACTATTTCTCACATAGTTCAGAAATTTAAAATATGTGACCTTTTAATAGTTGCTTTTATCGACTATCACAATATTATGTAATATTCTACAGAATCATTCTGGTAGAACTTTGTGTTTAAAGTTAGCTTCAAAGGAGACTTCACTCAGTTCAGTTAAATAAGAAATATCAAAGATTTATGAAGTTTAATTATTATTTCTAGTTTATTAAAACAAATAGTTTTATATAGATAAGATTATAATCATAGTATAAAATTGTATTTTAATAAATGCATATTTAAAATTTATGAGTATTTTTTAAAGTAGGGCATAATGACTTTCACCTGCAATCCTGCTTACTGTGGAAGGCAGAGATGTGGAGGATTGTATGTCAAAGCCAGCACAGACACAAAACTCAGGAGACTATTTCAGCAAATAAAAGCAGAATGATGACATATATCTATCACCTCCACTTCATGAGAAGTAGATTAGGGGGATCACTGTCCAGACCAGACCAGGAATAAATGTGAGAGCCAATTTAAAAATTCAATGGAGGACCAGGAGTGTGGTTTAGTGGTAAAGTGCTTGCCTCGCATGCATGAAGACCTGAGTTCAATTCTTGGATTCCATATGCATAGAAAAAGCCGGAAGTGGTGCTGTGGCTCATGTGGTGGAATGCTAGCTTTGAGGAAAGGGAAAGCCTAAGACAGTGCTCAGGCTCTGAGTTCAAGCCCCAGGACTGGCAAAAAAAAATCAGTGAAGCAAAAATGTATAGGGGCTGTCTCAAGTGAAGGAGAACCTGGCTAGCTAGTTCAAGGACTTGGGCTTGAACTCAGGGCCACATGCTCTCCTTTGGCTTGTTCTCTCAAGGCTGATATTCTACCATTTGAACCACAGCTTCACATTCAGCTTTTGCTGATGAAGTGGTGATAAGAATCTCATAGACTTCCTGCTTGGGCTAGCTTTGAACATAATCTTCAGATCTCATCCTCCTGAATGGGGAGGGTCCTAGAATCCGCCACTGGCCTCAAATTTCTGAATTTTCTGACAGTAATTTACTGTCAAATAGTATGATACGTGCTGATAATTCATACAGACTTGTGATTGCAGACGGAGGACTACTGACACTGGTATTTGAGATTTTTTTTAGTATCCTAGAATGACAGTAGTGATGTTTTTAGTTTTGCAATAGAGCTTTTCCATACTGTCACACTTTAAATATGTTGGGCATTTTTCACTTGCATTTATTTACATTTTGATTTTTTAATTACTGGTACAACAACACATGAGTACTGTTTGGTGCTATCAATTATGAGTAGCCTTAGGTTAATTGCTACGTTTAATTTCCGATTACAGCTACAGCGTCTCATGACTTAGAATTGCCTCAGAAAGTAATAATTCTAGCTACAAAAGGAAATAGATTGAAATTGGCCAGACAGAAATTCATCTGTTCTCTCTATTCATACACAGCAAAACAAAAAACACTTGTGATGTGCGACGCGGCTGTCTGTTTGAAACCATAAACAGCCTCTCGATTGAGACATAGCTTTTCGTTTTCTCTACTTCTTGGAATCATGAAACAGTAATTAGAGTTGTCTGGCCATTCATGATTTAATTTTAGACAGTGTCTTTCAGTGTTTTGACTTCATTTAAAATGAAAGCGATCATTCGGCTTCCATAGTAATTGTATTTATCAAGTGACCCACATTTGTGACTCTCATACAGGCTCAAAGTCTCCTTTTGCCTGTCCACTTCATTAGTTCATGTCATTTTCTTGTAAGATCTTTCAGTGCGACAGATAATGAGCACTGCTTGACTTCCTCGTAAATCGTGGACCTGAGGAGAGAGGTTGAATAGCTAAGTGTAGGTTGCATCAAGGGTCCTATTAGAGCCCTTTATGCAAAAATGGAGTCCTACACTCTCTGACTTCCACCAATGGGGACTCAAATAGGGTTAGCAAAACAGAACAGGTGTAATATTGTTTATTTAGATAAAATCTTAACTCAAAATGCAGTGCTGGGATTTTATCATATGGAGGCATGAGAAACTAGATATTGAAAATTTTTAAAAATGAACTTCTATCAGAAGCCTGACCATAATGGGAGTGAACTTTGACATGGCAAACTCTGAACATAAATTGCTCATCTCCACAAGGCATGCAACACAATCGAGACCAGTGTCACAGGAACGGGGCAAGAAGAAAGCAGCATGCGTCACACTTGTGAGTGTTTCCTGTATGACAGACACTCCTACCACTCCTACCGCAGAATAACACCTGTCCCACATGCTTCTCTTCTCTCCAACCGCTCAAAGCCTCTTCAATGTAATCAACACTACTGTAGTTCTTGATGTGGCTCACTATTACCCACTCCTAAGGAAGAGTACCAGGGCCAGTGGTGTTTTGTTCTAATGGAGGTCATTCATCCACTCATTCATTCACTTATTCATTTCACACTTATGTACCAGTCCTCAAAGTATAATTACTTAATTAGAATTCTCTCCATTTACCACTGCTCATTGTGGCTAATACCATGTTTATCTGCTTTAATTTATAACGTTTGACCCACATTTTTATTTTCTTAATTTGTTTCCATGTCTTCATATAAATTTTAATGCTTGGTTCCCATAGTGCTTTCATATTTCTTTCAAGTGCTTCTTCAGAAATGGAATCCACTGCCATTTGAAACTACCAATTGACTACATAAATCAGCAGTAAAATTACAGTGATTCAAACAACATGAACAACAATACGATCATATACAGTAACCTATTTGATAAATTCCAAGGCAGTCAGAATCCAATATACTTCTTGGATTTTTTTTGATCTAGATTCCTGTGAATATTTATATAGTTTGATGATAAGATGGATTTGGAAGAAATTCCTCATTGTCCTTTGCTTATATTATGTGTCTCAGAGTTGCTTTTTTTTTTTCTTTTTTGGTCAGTCATGGGGCTTGAACTCGGCCTGGGCGCTGTCCCTGAGATCTTCAGCTCAAGGATACTGCCCTACCCCTTAAGCCACAGCACCACTTCCCATTTTCTAGTGATTAATCGGAGATAAGAGTCTCACGGTCATTAGTGGGTCTTCAGTGCCCTGGCTGACTTTGAACCTTGATCCTCAAAACTCAGCCTACCAATTAGCTAGGATTACAGGCATAAGACACTCTGCCCTGGCTTTCAGAGCTTTGTTGTTGTTGTTGTTGCTTTTTGTTTCTTTTTTTTTCTGGACAGAAATTAACTACCTGTTTTCTATAGATTTTTCAGTGGTTGCAATTTACTTTAGTGAACATTCATTTACCACATACTCTGAAAGTTGCTGACATGTTCTCAACTCTCCACAAAGTTTAAGTTATCACATTCCATTGGTTAGCCACCCCATTGTTTTATAGCAGGATGGTTGCCTTTTCCATTTTCCACAACTAGTTTGAAGGGTAGCTATTCCTATATAATAATTTCCTCTGTGTTAGCCCCAAAACACACCATTCAATTGCCGATGCTGTGTCATTGACAGACAGAATTTCCAGAAGTTCAACTAACATTTATGCATGCCATCTTCCTGAAGGAAAAATATACAATGAACTTATTCATAACAAGGCAGATCTTTTTAGGTATTTTGTGCATGGGAAATAATTTAATATTTTTCATCATGGTATTAAATCTCCATGAAATGATTATTTCTAGCAAGGTGGGCCCTAGATTGATAATTAATTTTATTTTAACTGAATTGTTCACATTCAAAGGACATATTAAACTGTTGAGAAAGTTACTAAAATATCGAAAGTGTGGACCTATTCATCTTAAAAGAACACTATTATAACAAATAATCTTATTTCCAAGCTAATCATGATCCAATATCATATAATAATCCAATAGCCAAATGATATACCAATATAATAAAATGAAACACATATCCAGTTAAAATTTAAAACCAAATTAGATACTTCTGAAAGTCATTTTAAATGTGCTTTGTCTATGGAATAAAAATAGTGCTACCCTCAACATTCCAACTCTGATAGGTTAACACACTCTTGCCCTGATCATGAACGTTTTGATTACCAAAGACTTTAAACCTGAAACTTGGGAGGGAGTGAACTTATAATTCTGACATCAGCATCACAAAGGTTGAGCCTTCTTTTGTGTTGGGAACAAATACTAGTTATTTAATCGCGGTAATTGCTACAAAATAGACTCCTTGGAAAGAGAGTATGGTAAAGAGTGACTTAATCACCTGGGAAACAAGGACCGAATGTGGACTGTGGATTGAATTTCACTGTGGACTTGTCACACAGCATCATAAGACTGCAAGCCAGGGTGTGGGCGTCCTATGTGAAGGTGCCAGACAGACAGCTGAAGATAAAAGCTCTCTGCCTTTGTCTCACACTCTCTAAACTGTAACTGAATGATTAAAACAGGAAGACAAGCATTTTTTAACTTTAGTCATAAAGACAAGACTTTAGAAATGTCTAAGACGGGTATGCATTCTCTAGGGGAGTTTAGGTGTATGTGTGCCTTTTTAGGGCCACCAAGGGTAAAGCTGTAGTCTCAGGAATGCTGTCACTGGGGATGGTAGAGCCCCTGGGAGGTACAGCCTTGGGGGATATCCTAAGAGAATTATGCTTTAGGTATTTCTGTCTGGTCCTTTTGGCAGGTCTCAAGAGAGAGTTATGATCTGCATCTGAGTTTTCCTACAGGAAGGGCTAAGCTATGAAGGGGAAGGGCCTCTCCTACCTCCCACCCCCATCCCCTGTCTCCTGTAGGAGAAAGGGAAGACATTTGGCAACCTTTCCTTCACATATTACCTATTGCCAGTTGTGCTGGTTTCAAGACAGGTGAGATCCACTGTAAAATGACCAATAATCTTCATGTGTTTGGAGCACAAGGCTTTTGTCTGTTTTCTTTTTTGTCCTGCACAAGGCAGCACCTGGCCTTGATCTGAGAGAGCTGGATCCGCATGCCAGTCTTTATTTTATCACATACATGACACGGGCCTTATTCACAAGAAAGACTTTTATTCTCTCTCAATTTTCCGCAGATCATCAAATAGCTGAGGGTCATTTCTGAGTTTTGGTAGAACGTCAGTTTCCAAGGAAAAAAAATGAGATTTTATGATTTATGATTGTGTGTGTGTGTGTGTGTGTGTGTGTGTGTGTGTGTGTGTGTGTGTTGATATTTCCTTTGAAAATAGAACTGAAATCCAAGGATTCAGGAAAGGTTGTCTTCCAAACTTAGGCAGGGATTTTTGAATTTTGGAATTATCTGACCTGAGGATAGTGAATGAGAAACATGCAGGCAATTTGCAGGTATCTACCAGCCCCACTTTTATTTTTAGGGACTTGCTTTCCCTTTAAGTTCAAACAGCAATACTGAACAGATTTTCATTTTTTAAAAAGTCAAGAAAATCTAATGGAAGTCAAGTAGAGTGTTTTCTTGGAAAGTATTATCTCCGGTCTGTCTAATGTTCCAGGTGACAGAGGCTCATCAGATTCTTTAGGTATCTGGAGCTAAATGATTCTTGTTCAATGTGTAATTACACTCACTTCATTTTTGTCTGGGAGACACGGGGACTCCTCCCGCTGTGCCCCAAAGTGAGGCTGACAGTTCTGGAGAAGACCTATATTAGAAGTCTTTCTTTTCATGGAAAATAGATGGATAAACATCTGCTTAATCTTTGTAAACAAAGTATGCAGGAGTCCACTTGTGTGCAATCATGAAACCTCTAAAGGTCTTTTGTTGAGAATGTTTTGTATTATCTCTTTAATTACACTTTGAAGGTTCTTTGTCTAAGCTGAGGCTAGTGCTTGAAATTGTAATTCACAGGGAGAAAAGGAGAGTCAAGTCTTTAGATCTCTGTCTCTTGGTGTTATAGGATTCTTTTCTCTTTGAGATCAAAGGCACAGACCACAATTCTGGCCAAAGAGAGTCTGTTGTACTGAGGTTGAACAAATCCCGGACAATATATAGCATTTGCTCATTGCTATATCCACATAAAAATGACCAGGAGGGGACTATACACTATTCAAGTGATTTTTTATTAAGCATTCTTAGGAAATAACATAGATAGATCCATTAATAAAGATGACAAATACAGATTCATGATAGATCCATGAATGGCATTATTCCAGTGGGATAATGTCATTGCTGCCTTCAAGAAAATCCACACACGGGAATGTGATTCTAAACAGGGATTAAAATGAACATTTACTCAAAACAAATCCCAAGAAAAATCTTAGACCCCCTCCTTGATTTGAAAAGTTCTGGGGCTAGCTTGGGATCCTAAAAATATAGAATTCCTTATTTTATAACGAAGGCATTGTTGCTTGAAATTGTTTCTTTTCCTGTGTGACTTGAATCTAACATCAGACCGAAGCCAGTGGCGTGTAACTTTGCTATCACACAACCCAGTTTTAATCTCCTCACTCCCCCCTCAGCTCAGGAATTTACTTCTTACCACTTTGCCTGGAGAAATTCTTTTTTTTTTGATAAGGAATGTACTTCAGTAAACGAATTCTCTGAAGATAAAAGTGTCTTCATACCTTTCCATTGGAGGGAATAACTTGAAATTAACATATTTCAATTTATTTTCAACATATTAGGAATTTTCACAGAGTGTTAAATTGGTCATTCTGAGGACAGAGCAAGTAAGTAATAATCAGAAGCATACATGTCCCTATGTGGGCATGGTAGTGCACGTTTGTAATGTCAACTATTTGAAAAGATTAAGAGAATTATAGTTCAAGGTCATGGGGGGGGTGATGCTCCCATTTCAACAAGTCAAACATGATTTTGTGCACTTATAGTCCCAGCTACACTGCAGGTATCCTATTATCACCCAAACTAAAAACAATTGAAAATAGAACTTTTCCTTCCACCTCCTGTTTAAAAATAAGGATAAAAGTTCCCAGTGCTTTAGTTTTTTCAACTATTGATAATACTGACATGGTAGAAACTTGTTTGAATTTTTTTTCTGTGATAGTCTCTTCCAGTCAGAGCACCTTAATTACAGCTGATTCATTTGTTAGTTTATTCAGTTTGTGTGCTCCTTCACAGGAATGTAATTCCCCCATCTCTTATGATACCATAAACTTCCATGTGTCTTTTCCCAAATCAATGCAGTTCAGTAGAGTATAAAAATACCTGGAATGTTAACCATGCAGACAAAATATAAAAATAACTTCTTGAGTCAAAAAAAAAGTGAAACAAACCTGGAAAACTGGCAGGTTTTAATACAATGGATAATTTGATTATAAAAATAATGAAGGAATAAAGTACGTTAAGTATGAAGATAGCTTAAACAAACCACCAAACAATGTAATGAAAGAGACAAAGGAGGAGATTAAGGGAAAATGAGAGAGAGAGAGGGAGGAGGGAGAACTTGTGAAAAGCTCATTGTGTGTCTCAATGAAATGATCCCAGTGGAACAGCAGAGGCTACTAATGTAAGCTAATAAAAGTAAAATTGAAATTATCTTTAAAACTCTAAAATCCAAGATGCCATCAGCTGTACACTGCTACATCTGAAAGAAAATAATACACAGTACAGCATGCTTTTCATTCATATTGGAAAGACACTAAAATAATGAGAAAATAGAGAAATGCCGATGACCTTAAAGACGTCAAAAGGGGAGTATCCTAGACTGTGCCATATTAAGAAGCAATCAAAGAGGTGATATTTTTTTCTCTTCAGCGTTAAGGCAAGTATCGTCAGTGAGTTGTCTTTCCCCACATGGTGTAAGGCCAAGCAGGAGCTAACATGCTAGAACTCCCTGGCTTCCCAAGTGCTGCCCTTCCTCCTTCTTATAATATAATTGTTTTTATAGTTCTCTGTTCAAGTACATCTTAAAATTTCAGTTGAGAGGGTGAAGGGACAGACAGATACACCCAACAGGGGGCACATAAATATGAAGGTGAAGACAGGGTTCAAACTTGAAGGACATTTGGTAAACTACTTTTATATTTCCTGCTTAATTTCACTGTCTTGTTAATTATACATCCAATCCTCATACGCGATTGTGAATATATAAACCTCTCAATTCTATGTTGGGTCTTAAAGACATATCATGTGATACTAGCTTGGCTAACAACTCCAAAATTAATACTCACTGTGATGATGCGTGATAATACTTAGTAAGCTGTTGCTTAGGTTATGCATTAGGCCACCCATGGAGCCTAACGATCTTTGAAAGAATTGCTCAGACTAGAGAAATCTTGACCTTATTTTCATGCTTTTTGTTGACTGGCCTCTCTGAGATGAGTACTAAATTAAGGATTAAATTAAAGATCCCCTACAGGTGATATAATTAATGCCTCAGGCAATGCTTACCTGTTACTGGTTTCCCTAATACTCTCATTTCATGTTTCCCCAATCTAGTTTTATTATCTCCCACACACTACCTTCCTTATCTGATAATGAGAGAAATAGATATTTGAACTAATTTCAATGGAAGGACACAGTTGCATATTTATATCTTGAAGAAAAAATCCAACAAGCTCTTATTTGTGTGCTTTCCCTCCAAGACCTTAAAAAGAATCAGTGCAATCTATTTCCCAATTCTGCATCCAGCTTTGGACAGCTTTGTACCTCCCAGATTCTGTATTTCATCAGAGCAGTGATGAATCAGAAGCATGGCAGTCATGGCATTTACTGATAGCAAATTAATTCTAACAGACTTAATTCACACAGGACATGACTGCCCCGTGCCTCTCAGTACTACCTTTTGTTATAAATAGAGGGATTTCAGCATTTATTACCCCATTTCCAGCTGTGTGTATATTAGTGACACATCATAGTCACAAGGAGATATTAAGGCTCATAGAGACAAGTACACTCACAAATCAAACTTTTACCACAGAAATCCAATGCTTTAGATTAGAAGAGTGATGAGTTTTCAGTACTTCACCATAACAATCTGAACAGCTCAAAACTATTTCAGCTTGATCTAAGACACCCAAATGTGAACGTCCGCAGTGAACCTCAAGGAATGAGAGACACATTTCATTGATCTAATCCAGATATCAAGCGACAGAATGAAATATTGCTCATCCCATGCACATGCCTTTTACACAACTGTGAGGCAAATACTAAAATTTGTCCTGGCCATTAATGAAGACAATAAAATCTTATTGGAATGAAGGAATCAATGGAGAAATTTCCCCTTTTCTGAAACTTAATTCTTCAAGGCTATTTGAAAGGAGAAAAGATATTGAATATTTATGGAACTCCATAATTCAATTCCTTTGAGCCAAGACTACACACAATCCTGAGTTAAGGTCAGTCTGAGATAATCAAAGAGTCAAATGAGAGAAAGTGCTATAAATGCCTGGCTATGCAATATAGTTCTGTACACAATGGAAAGGCAGCGTTAGCTAACTAAAAAAAATTGTATAAGGAAGATGTCTAGTTGCACAAAACCGTGAAACCAGTAAATATGAATTCTTTCCTGTTCAATTTGCATAATTTCATAATTATGATACAATAGAACTTCTTATATACACCAGAGGGAATTACAGTTTTATAAAAGCTTCATCTTTGACTTATAGTTCATCGAGCAAGCAGCCCATTCATATTTTCATTGCTTATCAACAAATGAGAAGGCTATATAAATGCTCAATGCATTTTGAAGGTCAACTTTTATTGTCGCATAATTTTAAACTAGCTTAACCTTCAATGGCTTTAGTAATAAAAAGGGGTGAATTAATAGCCTCTTAACTAAAGTGAACTTTTGATATAGAAACAAAAAGAATATTAAGTGTGCCTTGCCTTAACTGAAAAGATTACGAGCTTTATCCCATGAAATAAATTAAATAATACTAAAGATTAAAGACTATTCTATTGATAACTCAGATATTAGGGAGGATGATGTGAAAAGAGGCAGAGAATATAGATTTATTGCAGAGGCAAAATAATGTAATATCTTAATAAAAGCAAAATGGACATTAGCCTTCATTTATCGTAAATATGTACTGATCAAAACACTGTTTTCCATGTACACTAACCCTTTCCAATCTTCAGAATGCTTCACCTTCCTTCCCTTCTCTTGATTGAAGTGATTGAGAACTTTCCATTTAATTCAGGTATTCATATTGATATTTTTATATACTTACACATAGCAAGAATATTACCACCTGCTAACATATCCATAACCAAGTCACTGCTTGTTTTTGTGGAGTAAATACATCAGGCGGTATACTTGTTACACCGCAAATTTCAAATACACCAGTATTGTCTTGAGTGTGCATATGCTCTTACTCAACATTTTTAATTTCAGGGTGGCAGAGCATGCATGTGTTAAATAAATCCCTGATGGCTCTATTTTATTTAAGTGTTCCAAAATGTCCTTGCCAATCATGATTTTAGTCTTCTTTATATACAATGAAGGAATTCAGGCCCAGAGAGACAAAGATGCATGTTTTCCATTATGTGTAGAAGCTAGATTTAGCTTATCAACTGATAGGTAGAAACGTGTGGGGTAAGCAAATGAACACAAATGTATTCACCGACATACGGTAGATTCAAGGTGGAACTCAAATAGTATAAGTACTAAGAAAGGTAAAGTCAATGTTCAGTGAAAGTAAAACAGAGAGCAGATACTCAAAAGAGGTTAGATGGGGTCAAGGGGAAAGGAGTAAACTAATGAAGAGAAGAAGAAGAAGGGAAAACACAATCAGGAATCCAATGCATATCCTACAAAATTCAGAAGAGTGCGGGAAGGAGTGGGCAGGAGAGGGCTAAGTGAGGATGTTGAATGGAGTGACGCTGCTCAGGATGCCTTGTATTCATAGACTACTCCTGTGTACAAAAACAATTTGGGTTTTAAAAAAGTTAGTTTAGCTCTACTATATTATATGTACCAAAATCTAATGATATCTGATATTAGCTCTATTCACAACTGAAAGCTTCTATTTTACCTAATTATTAACATGATTATTTTCTAGGTGATTTCCTCAGTTCTTTATTTCTCCCCTGAATCCACCCTGTGGAAGGGATGGCAGTGATGGAGCATTCTGTAACAATTGCACTATGGTGTAATTTCCTCCACTTTTACGTTTTCCATAATTTCACTGCGTACATTTTTGCAAATTTATTTTCAATTACTCTTACAGCTGGGCAGTCATTAGAACATCTCATTCTTTCATTCAACCATCATTTAAAAAATATGCCAAGGACTCCTTGCAGTTTTGATAATACAGCACAATTCCTGAATCTTTCTTGAAGTCAGTGATATAGGTGAGGAAAATTCTTTTGTCATAAAACCATCTTATTTGATGAGCGTAGCAGATAAGGGACTTTAAAGTTGGGTGTTCTTTGTTATAAGAGAAAAGGCAGATAGAGTTAGGGTTAAGGTAAGAGCAATCAATGATGATTAGTATGATTTAAGCGTTCCAATTCTCCAATTAGCCAATGGACTCTATATATTATAAGTTCAGTCTAGTAATGAATTCATTTTTTTCACTTTTAAAATTCTCTTTAAATTGTGGCACAAAGAGGTTTCACTTCATTTTGTCAGCTTATGAGTAGAATACGTGTTGATAAATGTCAGTGCTTTTATCGTCCTCCCTCATCTCATCCAGCCTGCCTCCAGTTCCCTGGCTCCATTTTCATACCAACAGATTGAGAGTTAGGACTTTGTTCTCTCACCTTTCCTCTATTTGTTTGTTCTCCTCTCTTTGACCCCACCTCCTCCTGACAAAACAAGTTTTAGTCCTATAGTATTCAATTTGTTGAGCTTTAAATTAGTTGTTCAAAGAAGTCAGTGACGTCTTATCTCTTCACTTCTGTTGTCCCAGATACTATGATATTGCAATTTAAAATATAATAGCTCACTATATGGCAATAAAAAATTAGAAAACATTTCAATAACTGAGAAGTCATATGGGCATGATTCTTATTTCATATACACACTTATCTCCAGTGGGTTTCTGTCTGTCTGTACTATTGATTATATGCACTAATGCTTGCCCTCAGCCAAAGAGGCCATAGAGTATCATAAAGGACTGAGGGTTGGAGACATGCTTCTCAGGGGAAGGGTTTCTCTCTCACAGATCTGAGAGCCCATGCTCCTTGGCCTGCTTTGCTCTCCAAATGATGTCTCTCTCATCCTCCGATATCCTCTATGTGGTTTGATGGTGGGCTCTGAGTGGTCGCTCTTAGTCTGACCCTTCAGTGCCAGTGTTCTCTGAGCCCTCACAAGTCTGTGGCACTCTGAAGGCCACTCTGCAATATCTCATCTCACTTCCACACTCTGCTACAGAAGCAAGTTTGAAAGAGCAACAATTACATTTCACTTTTGAACAGAAAAAGCAACCCAGAATCACAATAAACTGTCACACAGATAATACAGAATGCAATAACATCATAGACTGCATTAATGATATAAATATTTTAATGTTAAAAAATGAAGTATTGTTCAGATGATTTTGTTTAAAAAGCCAAAATACATACATCATATATTTAATAGGTATGGATAGAAAATTAAAATTAATTTCATTCTTACTAGTTAACCATATTAAAAAATTCCAGTAATAAATATCCATGTACATTTTTACATATATGACACTCTTTTTTAAATGCCTAAGCAACCTTGTTTTTGTATTTGCTATAAAGATACAGAGAGGGAAACCATTGTAAACACTTATGTATGCACATTGCTGATCTCCACGGCCAAGCAAAATTGTTAACATCAGGAAATCGATGGCCTAAAGGAAAATTTAAATTAATTATAATGTGTTAAATATTTTGTGAAGTGTAATGACCCGAAAATGTGAATGCTCTTTGTTGTAGTGACTTGGAACCAACTGTTCATTTTATTTCATAACTTCTTATTTATTTATATCCATCAGCAGTTACTCTTCAAAAATGTCACATCCTCAATTATCTCCAAGTGTAAATTATCAAGAGATCTCAGAGAAATTACCAAATGAAAAGCCACCTCTGCCAAAAGAATCAAGGGAAATTATGAATACAGGCTTTGATTATTTGCTAAAAATGGTCACTTGAGAATTAATTATATAGTAACATATTTTATTAAAAAAGAAAATAATGCATGTCGCTATAATGAAACAATCATGCAGTTGTACTCTTGCAAGCACAATATTCTTGCTTGTTAGTTGTGAAACAGTTCCTAACTTGTGAAATGTCTCTAGTAAGAAGCCTAAGGGTAAATCAGGAATGAACCCCAGGGATGTTAAGGAGGGGTCTCCTGCTCTGTGTAAAGGAAGATGACCTCAACCTGAGCCTTCCTGAGAAAGGGGGGTGACTGTAATCAACCTTTGCATTTTCAATAAATGTTTGTGAGTCTAAATTATAAGATACACAACTCCAGGAACCTAGTTTTTTTGCTAAAACACATTGAATATCAGAGCAGAAACACATGCTGCATCTCAAATGCCCTCAATAAAGAAGGAAAGCAAGTGAGGGACAGGACAGGAGACAGAACATTGCAGGTACTGAAGTCTGTAACTAGTGCTCTTCTTTGCGCTCGTTCTCGCGCTCTCTCTCTCTCTCTCTCTCTCTCTCTCTCTCTCTCTCTCTCTCTCTTTCTCTCTCTCTCTCTCTCCCTCTCTCTCTCCCTCTCTCTCTCTCTTTCTCTCTCTCTCTCTCTCCCTCTCTCTCTCCCTCTCTCTCTCTCTCTCTCTCTCTCTCTGCATGTCTCTGTGTCTGTCTGTCTGTCTGTCTGTCTGTCTCTGTCTTTCTTCCTCTCTCTCTTGTCTCTGTCTGTCCTCTGCTCTGTCCCTCCACAAATAATTTAAACACTGGGAAAGAGATTATCAAGTGATCAAGTGTACACATGCCGTTTGTTCTGACTTTCGTGTATGTCTCTTCTTTGATTTATGTAAATCTTGGGTTCTTTGAGCCATTGCTCATCTTCCCCCGACTAGAGTAGGAAGCAGGGCCCACAGGGGGCATAATGTCACTTCTGCCCCCCATGGCCTGTTCACATAGCTGTGAACTTGTTCATCCTTTCCCTAGAGAGCAGCTTTATCTTCCGCTGCTCCTCTGCACGCGAGGCTGTGTGTCCAGTCCCTTCCATCCCTGCATCCCTTCCAAGCCCTAAGTTACACAGACACAGTCCATGCAGAATTCCCTCACACAATTGCTCTGTAGTTCTTCTGTTATCCTTCCATATTGTGTATGTATATGTTATATATTGTATTATATACAGTGGAATTATTTATATTTAAAGTGCCTAGAAATGTGCACACTGTGTGTATATCCACAGGGGCCTGCATACAAGAATACATGATAATCTGATGTGATTTGTTATGAGATACTGGGTCCATACACACACTACTTAAGAGAAATGAATTCCAAACACTTCCTTTTCCTCTTTTGAAACATTGCTAAGTTAGAACTACAGTTTAGCTACTCGGGATGAAGAGAATGGGAGAAGCCAATTTGAGGCCAATTCTTTCACAGGGAAAGGAAACCCATTACAATAAATAAAACAGTTTTAATAAACAAGATTGTTGTAAGAGTCATTGTAATCGCTGGTACTTGTGAAGGCATAGGTTGAAGTATCTGGGTAAAAAGCCAGCCAGAGGCAAAACAAACAAACAAACAAACAACAACAAAAACCCCACAAAACCTAGCTGAAAAATAATGGGAGCACAAAGAGCTGGAGTCATACTTCAAGAGCACCTACCTAACAAGTACAAGAGTTCAAATACCAGTTCTCTCCTGTCCCCCCAAAAACTACTTGAATTTGTTTCTTGAAATTGACCAAAGAAAAAGCTCTGGTACATGTAGGCTTTGAGATTGTTTCTGTGGTATATGAAATCTTGTTCATAGAGATTTATGTTAAGACAATTTGTATATTCTCTAATTATCTGAAGATAGTTAGAACATGTTCTTTCCTTCTGTGGGTGTCAGAGCCCTGAAACTTCCACTGATGTAGCATGAGGCTCTTTGGGAAGTTATAGTTACAATCAGTCCTAGGTCTGATTTTTCTCTTTTTGTACAATGGTTCACACAATTTAATAAAGTGAAATAACAGCGGCAACTCTTTCTCAAGATTCCTTCCAATGCACAAAATCCAACGGACTTAGAAAAATGAAATTGGGCTGGGCTCGGTGGCTCATGTCTGTAATCCTAGCTAATTAGGAAGCTGAGATTTGAGGATCAAGGTTCAAGGCCAGTCTGGACACAAAAGGACCTGAGAGTCTTATCTCCAATTAACCTCTAGAAAACGAGAAGTGGGGCTTGGCTCAAGGGTACTGTGGTTGCCTTGAGCTGAAGAGCTCTCGGACAGAGCCCAGACTGCGATCAAGCTCCATGATCCACAAAAAAAAATAATAATAAAATAAATAAATAAATCGGACAGAGCCCAGACTGCGATCAAGCTCCATGACCCACAAAAAAAAAATAATAATAAAATAAATAAATAAGTTAGATATATTAAAATTAATCTAACTAGAAATTTTAGAATACATCTTTTCCCCCTTTTGGTTTAGCAAATTTGGCTTTTCTAACTTGTTTGAGACTTCTCAATTTTTTTTCTCACATATGCTTAGTCTTCACAACGGATGAGTTATTTTCAAAGAAATTACATCATTACTGTATTCTCAGAATGAAATAACATTTCAAAAATGAAGAACACTAAAATTCAGGTTAACAGATAAATGTACAGATACTCTTTTGAATCTGAGCAACACTGAAATAGAATTTCAATGAAAAATATAAAACAATGAAATAATAATAAAATCATATAGTTTATAACCTAATAATATAATTATAAAATAATAAACTGACTTACGGAAATAAAGAACATTGAAACTCAGGTTAACAGATTAAAATTACCAACAGATTAAAATGAGCAACAAAAAATGTTTGCCATGTGTATATGAGCACATTTACCAGATAGTGCCCTGGATAATCTTATATTAAAAATTTAAAAAGTGGGCTGGGAGTTTGGCCTAGTGGTAAATGCTTGCCTAGCATACATGACAACCCAAGTTCGATTCCTTGGTACCACATACATAGAAAAAGTCAGGAGTGGTGCTGTGGTTCAAGTGGTAGAGCACTAGCGTTGAGAAAGTCCAAGGACAGTGCTCAGGCCCTGAGTTCAAGCCTCAGGACAAGTGAAAACAAAAATTACAAAGTTATCTGTAATCCAAATTTGAATGTCTATCTTCTGCCTTTATTACTGTATCAGAAATGCAATCAAAACTCAAAGAATTTCGGAGTTCAATCTGTTCAGATCATGCTTGAGAAAATGGAATTAGTTTACTAGCATTTTTTCCTGACTGCCATTAACCTTATGCAATGGTTTCAGAAGTGTCCCTTTGGATAAACTTGGGATAAGCAAACCTTTGCTAACGTAAGATTTAACTCTGTGGTTTACTGTCTTATTGGTAATAATATAAAAGTGGTAATGAAAGATTATTTCATTCTCACTGAAGGTAATCAAAAACTTGACTGATACTTTATCAGAAAAAACTTCCTAGGTATTAGGGCCAAGAAGAAAATAGATCTGGGGTCAGGAGTGTGGCCCAGTTGTAAAGTGCTGGCCTAGCATGCATGAAGCCCTGGGTTCAATTCCTTGGTACCACCTACAGAAAAGGCCGGAAGTGATGCTGTGGCTCAAAGTGCTAGAGTGCTACCCTTGAGAAAGCTCAAGGACAGTGTCCAAGCCCTAAGTTCAAGCCCCAGGAGTGGTAAAAGAAAGAACAGAAAAAAAAAATCTCTTGTAAGTTTTTGTACAGATCGAATTTATTAATTTTCTTTTCTTTTTCTTTTTGTTTCTTTTCTGTCTTTGCTATCATTCAAGGGGCTCAGTTAATTTGGTTAGTAATACTCTATAGTGATTGAAATATTCTTTTAAAAATTTCTTTGGTTATTTGTGGGGCTTGAACTTAGGACCTGGGATGCTGTTGCTGAGCCTCTTTTTGCTCAAGGCTACCAGTTGGCCCACAGGGAAACTTCAGTTTTTGAGTGGCTAATTGGAGATGAGTATATCATGAGACTTTTCTGCCTGTGCTGGATTTGAACAGAGATCCTCAAGCCACAGCCTCCTAAGTAGCTAGGATTACAGGCATGAATGAATCTATTTCTGTGCCTTCTGAAGATATTCCTAAATATTTTCACTGTCATTGTCCAATTTCACCTGCATTATGCTAAGCTCCATGGATTTTTATGAAGTGACAAAGTTATAGATGAAATAATATTACAACTTACATAATATTCAGAATGTAAAGTTTATTAAATAAGCAATTTTACAAGGAATGTGATAGGTCATGCAGAAACTATAAGCCTTAACTGTAACAACTCAAATAAAATTAGTTTAACATTTTTTCATCACAATTATAATAAATGATGGTGTGAATGCTTTCAAAGATATTTAAGACTTGGAACATGTTTGATTAATATATAAATATTAATATAAATGAAATAGTGATCCAACAATGATAGAAAGATAGAAAATAAATTGTAGTAATTTTATTCAAGACTACTGTGAGTTCTTGGGTACAAATAAAAGTACTTTGTCACAAAAAGTAATAATATTGCATGAGACTGCGACAATAAATTTTCATTGCTAAATTTACATGGTAGGAAAACAACTTGTAGACAAAGCAGCTCTAGCATTCAATTCTGGTGTTAATTTTTAAAAACAAAGCAAAGTGCCGGAATGGAAGCTATCTGAATTGGCAGTGTACAGCATTTCAAAATAATGACATTGTTTTAGTTTGTTAAATTTCCCAGGCATCCTTGTCTTTTCTTTGTTTCAAGAAAGACCATTATAGACATGAAATAAGACATTATTTCAATTTCAACCTCAGGCACCCTAATAAGTCAGTACCAAAGCACTTATCACCAGATGGAAGATACTATACTTACTTAGAATTTTGTCTGAACAAAAGCAAAAATCTGAGATCTTATAGAGTTAGCACTCTGAACTAGGATTGTGATATCTTGTTTTCATCAGTGAAATGATAAACTTAGCTTCAAAATACAGTTTTTTCCCCATAGTGACTCTTCATAGAAAAATAACAGAATAATTCAGTCAAGTAAAAATTATTAGTCAAAATTAGTAAAGGCTGGGCTGGGAGTTTGGCCTAGTGGTAGATTGCTTGCCTAGCATGCACAAAGACTGGGGTTCAATTCCTCAGTACCACATACAGAGCAAAAAAAAAAAAAAACCAGAAGTGGTGCTGAGGCTCAAGTGGTAGAGTACTAGCCTTGAGAAAGTCCAAGGACAGTGCTCAGGCCCTGAGCTCAAGCCCATGACTGGCAAAAAAAAAAAAATTAGTAAAGCCTTAGTGACAATTGATTTGGATTCTAATTGTTCCAATATGTCCTTTGATACTCCCTGACCAAGAGAGAGGTGATAGCCCACAAGCTCTAAAATCCCAATCCAAAGATACTCTTGCCTTCATTCAATCTAGTTTATTGCAGAATCTGTTATTGCTAACAGATTCATTTTCTAGTTATATGATTAAATGTCATTGTGCATACTAAAGTATAAAAAAATATCAATGAAATTGCAGATCTGTTTTTATTTAGCAACATTTTTGATCTATTAAAATAACTGATTCTTAACAGTTATACTTAGGAATCTTGACGGATTTTCACAGCTTGCGAACCACAAAGAAAGATGGGTGTTAATCAAGATAAGGTCTTTAATTCCCTACTCTTATATACCTGTAATATATATGTAAAAATACGTATTATATAATACAATTTCAAATAGAAAACAGATAAATTAATAAAATCAACCCATTTACTAACAATTTCAAATAACCATGAATCCATTCTCCCATTTTTTTCTGGTTTTCTCATAGAAAAATTAAGCTTAAATCAGAAAACACTAGTATTTTGTTGAGGCAGATCTAGTTGCTAGGGCCTGAGCCTTAATTTAAAAGTTTCACTGATAAGGTCAGACTCATCAAGGACAATTGCTGCTTTTGATTAATTCAGGATTATTTAATGTAGCTTCCTAATTACACGTTTTAATATCTCTTCACTTTTGCCAAAGTCTGTTGTCAAGGTATAAATCACAATTTCTTTCAGCAGCAAGGTAGGAAGGGTGTGGGGAGATGAAGGAATCCTCTGAGACGTGGGGGCCCCACACAAGGACTAATCTAACAGCCTCTGATTTTGACATGCTTTTCTTTCAACAAGTCATATGAGCAAAAGACAGAGATAGATGGGGAGGTGTTATAATATGTAATACTCTCCGGTCTCCATTTCTGACTGATGTCAGGACTTAAATAAAGAATAGTCAATCTTCAAGTCTTACTTCTGATTGAAACTTATTATATTCCATACAATGCATCTGTCATTTTATAAACCTGTGTGCTGTACGTTTAGATCAATACAGTTTCGTTAGCTCCTAGGGAAATTGGTACTAGAATTCTCCAGGATCTCCATATCTGAAGATGTATAATTCACTTACAAATAGCATAGCAGACAGTTGCATAGATTCTAAAAATTACTCGTATATTCATTAAAAATCTCTAGAATACTTATAACACCTGCTTCAAGAAAATACTGTATAAATAGTTGTTGCACTGTATTATTTAGGAAATAATCACAAGGAAACAAAGCTTCTACATGTTCAATATGGATAGATTTCCCCCCAATATTTATAATCAACTATAGGTTGAATTCCAGCATGTGAAACATTCATAAATGAAGAGATGGTCAGCGTAGCAAAGGAAAATCCAGCATTATTGAGCAAAAACATCTGTTCGTAGCTACTTCTTGTGAATCATTTATGTGACAGTAGGCAAATCACTTACCTGCTGTGACCTTCAGATTCTACTTATAGATAAGTGATTGCCAGCTTGTTCTCTTTTGAATTTTTTTTAAGATTTAAATAAAATATTGAAACTATACAAACATTAGATATTATAAAGATTATTTTTGTATTTTTTATTGTAATGAATAAAAGGGTTACATGATATTTGCCAGATAGAAGGTGCATTAATTCACATACATTGATACCCTTTCATATTTCTTTCTTCTGTTGCTACTTTCTTAATCATAGAGGATCATATTAGCTGGTTTCTCATATCTGTAATCCTACCTCCTCAAGACATTACGATCTGAAGATCACAGTTTGAAGCCACCCTGGGCAGAGAAATGTGAGAGACTTTTACTCCCAGCTAACACCAAAAGCTGGATGTGGAGCTATGGCTCTAGCTTTGACTGGAAAATGTGAGGGGATAGCACACAGGCTCTTGCTCAAGGCTCAGTAACAACACATGCGCGCGCACACACACACACACACACACACACACACACACACACACACACATTATACATATATTCTTATTCTTAACCTTGTGTCTTTCTGTATAGATGCAAGTTTAGGTCATTATATATAGTAAGTTTAGGTTACTATATACAGTAATTTATTATGTCATATGTAATTTGTGGTCTTTTACCATCCAATGTGTTTACTTATAGATCTTTAGGCACAATTTATTTGCAACCCATGAGAGAACCCATGCAATCTATGTTTCTTTTTGTCTAGTTTACTTCACTTAATATTTTTTCCAAGTCTTTCCATTTCCTTATGAAGCGTGCGGTATCATTCTTTAATGAGAGCAAAGGAGAATCTTCTCAGGAAAGGGTCAGAAAGGCTCAAGAGCTTTGCATATAATCGTATAAAATAATGTTTGTTAAAATGAACTCTAAGAAATGGAAACGAGATTTCTGTCATTTTGCTTTTCTCTTTATTCCTTTTTCTCCTTTGTTAGTGTTTTTAATTTCTGTACCTTTTGTCTTGTTTAAAGTTTATCTGTTTGGGGGAGAGTCAGGGAGGGTGAACTCATGCAACAGTGACTTTCTCTACACAATATGTTGAACATGAACTATACAATTGTTGGGGGTAGGAGGGAAAAACTGGGAGAACACAAGAGAAGAGGTGACACTGGTCAAAAAGAAGTGTGCTCATAACTTGATTTATGGAACTTAAGCTCTCTGTACACCACTGTTACAAAAAATAGTTAAAATGAAGAAAAAGAGGAAAGGGACTGAACTGGATCATGGTATATTCTGGTCACATTAAATATAGTATTATTTCAATGGAAGACAGAGAATAATATGAGGACCACAATGAAGTAATTATGTACGTGGGCAAGTGCAGTAGGTAAAAAGGACAAGTATGAGCCACAGACATGTCCTGCTTGGCAAGTTGAAAGCCCACATAGCCAGCTACTTGCAGCAGCTCTGTTGTAAATATACAGAATGAGAGGCAGAAGACTTAATGTTTAAGAACTAAGTAAAAAAAAAATGAACTTGCAAGGGAATCATGGTGCAGGTTTTCAAACAACGAAGTTATAGTTCATCCAAACGAATGCCACGTGCATTGTGAAGAGTGAGACAATGTCAAGGGGAGGGGGCAGATGTCTAGAGGGAGGAAGGGTGACACCACGGATAAAGCAGCCAATGCACTTATGTGAAAATAGAGGAGATGGGTAGGAAATGTAAGATATGGGGGAATGAAGAAGTGGCACTGAGGTCAAGATCCACAATGCTCATACATCATTAAGATGAGTTGAAACCCTTTCGTATGCCTGTTAAAGATAACGTGTAAAAAATTGTGATTTTTTAAAAAGATGATTCATGCCTGGTATCAAAGCATAACACATTTGTGAGGTTTTTGTTTTTTTTTTTTCACAAGTGCACTTGCCCATTCAAGACATGTTTTTCACTATTGCAAATCAAATTGGCTTTCTTAGCCACTTTCTTTACTCCATTTCTCATTTTCTCCTTGACTCATAAAGGAGAAACAGTGGATTATACATTGCGCTTTTAAACGAGATGATACTGTAATTATGCAGAAGGTTGGCTTAAGCTGTAGCAGGGACATGGCAGTTATTTTTTGTTTAATAGATTCATGTCTAATTAGCTGATCAATAGGGGGCAATACTGATGGTGCTACATAACTAGACTAATGTTATTTCACAGTGTGGAGTTTCCTAACACAGGGCATTCTCCTACGCCTTATTTCTTCCAGACCCCCGTGGTGACTGCTCTGAATTATTTAAAATTATTTCATCATGTGCTTCATGGGTGGTGAACACCTTTCACTGTCTATGCGGATGGTGTCTCTGTGTTCATGATGATGACTCTCATGATTTATCAGTCTCATGAGGTGGTGAGGAGAGATTCTACACCAAAAGAATGCAGAGGGGTCTTGCTCTCTCTTTGATTCTCTGATTTGATTTAGATAATATTCCCAGACATATTTACATCAACTCACAAAGTTCAAAATGTGTTTGTATAAGATACTATCATTATATGTTATTATTATTATTATAATTTCTCTCTCTCTCTCTCTCTCTCTCTCTCTCTCTCTCTCTCTCTCTCTCTCTCTCTCTCTCTCTCTCTCTTTGTGGATCATGGGGGTTGAACTCGGCTGGGTGCTGTCCCTGAGCTCTTCAGCTCAAGACTACCACCTTACCCTTGAGCCAAGTCCCACTTCCTGTTTGCTAGGCGTTAATTGGAGATAAGAGTCTCAGTTCCTTTTGTGCTGGGCTGGCTTTGAACCTTGATCCTCAGATCTCAGCCCCCTGAGTAGCTAGGATTGTAGGAATGAGCCACCATGCCTGGCTCTTATTCTCTTCTTTTATAGAAGAAGTGTTGAATCCTGTGTGAGTTAGCCCATAGGGAAGTAAGTGAGAGAAAAGCATCTGTTTATCAAAATGTCACTTCTTCCATTATTTTGTTATCAAAAGGCTCGGATGCCTGTTTTGTGAGCACTGATCTCATCATTGTACACCTCAGTGACAATGCATGTGTACATATTTAGGCAGTTTTTATATACACAGCAGATTTACTGTGGACTCGAATTCTACATTACTGCATGAAGATCAGCAGTGGAGTTTCTGGCCTAGTGAACTACTGTGTTTTTTTAATTTTTTTTATAAGTAAACTAAAGTTTTAACTATTTTATTGGAAAATTAATTCTTTTTTAAATAAAAAAATGCTTTTCTTGGATATGGCTCATTGGCAGAGCAGTTGTGTACTATGCTTGAGTCCTTAAGTCCAATCTGAAATAAAATGCTTCTGTATTTACATAGATCATAAGCAAAGAGGAGCTCCCATTAGTTTTCTCTACTTCTGGGAAGTTTTATTTTTTTCTCCATTGTACTGGGTTTTAAATCCTAACCATCCTTGCATTTATAATACAGGTCTGATATCTAATCTGTACTATGCTTTTTTATTGACTGACTCAGCCTGTTGTGGAGAACAGAGTCTTGAAAATTTATTTCCTTATTTCATGCCCCCATTTGTCACTAATTAGTAGCCTGAAGGTCTTAACAAACAATGAATTTCTGAATACCTCCCTCTTCATTTGCAGTATGGTGTTTATTTCTCTTCTCATTTCCAACTACAGAAGCTAAGGAAAATGCCTGGGAGGCCCAGTGAAATGAGGTGCTATAATACAGATGATAATATTCCTGGAACATGGAATTCTGGGTTAATGATTTGAAAGATTGATTGCAGTATATTATGTTATGAAAATATATGAAAGTAGAATAGTTCAAAAGCAATAACATAAGTCAGTGAAAAATGAATTCTTGGACTTTTCCTTTAAATGAGAAGTAATATGTAATGTTATTCATTGATTAAGTGGTATTTATTTAGAGACTGAGATTAGAAGGATTGCAGTTTGAGGCCAGCCTTGGATGAAAAATTCATGAGACCCATTCTCCATGGAAGTCAGGTATGTGCCTGTTATTCTAACTACAAGAAGTCTGAAATAGATCACTATCTGGGCACTTGCTTTCTGCTGAAGTAAGTGTCTGCCTCACAAGTACTCAGCAAAATAAAAAGCTGGAAGCATAGCTTAGAAGTACAGTGAACATGAAGCTCAGAGTTTAGACCTTGTATTACTACTTATTGAGTTTTAAAACTCAAAAAATGGATGCATGTATCACTTACATTTTTATCAGTTCATTCTCACTGTGCCCTCCGAAAATCTCTGCAGAGTTTGGACAAGAAAGTGGAATCATTGTTTCATGTAGGACTCGAGTGATTTCTCAGTTTTACAAATCGTTGATAAGCCTTTTCTCACTCTCTGTCCCTCTTTCTCTGTTTTTGTCACTATTCCCCTCTCTGTTCCTATTTCTCTTTTGTGTCTGTCTGTCTGTCTGTCTGTCTGTCTGTCTGTCTGTGAAATCCACACATGAACAAACACAGAGTCTTCTTATACTTTTAGAATTCTACATAACATAGAGTACCTACTCTCACTGACTTCCGCAGCTTGCTGCTTAATTTCACAATTCTGCACAGAGCAAATTCTATCAGGTGTTCCCCACCTCATACTATTTCATAAGACCTAGCATCTCCTTTTTCCAGTCAACAACATCTAACTTCTCAGGGCTGTGATCACTTCTCTGTTATGTCAATGTAAGGAAAGCTGGGAATCGTGGATCCTAGTTTGACTAAAGAGCAGATGCTCAAGCCTCAGTTTGGGAATGGAATAATATTGAAAGTTTTAGATGGGTGTAGTCTAATGAAAGAAAGATCAAAGGAAATCCTCACTTACTTGATGGGCATCCAGGGAGGACAGTATTAATATGTATAGAGAATTTTAATAACAGCTGATTGAAGATGTTTGATTGGAATTCATTATCCAAGAATGCTGTCAAGTATTTTGAAATAGTGGTCCTTTCTGATAACTAAAAAAAAAAAAAAAAAAAAAAAAAAAAAAAACAGCCTAAAACAAGGATGCTTCATTTAACCACTAAATTTAAAATACACTGAACTCAAAGTGCTTTTAGGATCATAAAATAAATTCTACCCATGGGTGAAAGGCATTCAACGATTTGTTCTTCAAAGGATGGGTCTGAAGAAGAGCAGGCAGTGTTTTCTCCAATGAGGTCCTTGGTACATGAGGACCAGTTAACAAAGGCCTTGAGTCACTAAATCTCATCTGGGCAACAGCCACTGTTGGTTCTTTTGTTGGAGCTGCTTTTCGTGAAAATAAGAAGATTATGTTATGGTCAAAGGAAGTTCCGATTTATTTTAATGACCCACAAAGAATTCTAAAATTAGAAGGCCAACCTCATAATTTAGAAAAAGAATAGGCGTCTTTCAGAATGTGGGCTCAATACACTTGAAATTCAACCTAAGACATGAAACACCACTAGGCTGGAAGGGAGGGTGCAATTTCTCTCATCTGTCTGTCTGTCTCTCTGCCTGCCAGCCTGTCTGTCTATTGTCTAGGGATTAAGAGGGTTGGGAAGTTAAGGACAGTTTCAAGGGTTCCAAGGCTTAGTTCTGTATTTAGATAAGATGACTGTGAACAGCTTCTTTCCTTCCCTAGACCACATCCATCCCCTCTGTGCTCATAGAAGGCATGTGTATTTTCAGGATCTCTAAAGTAGATCTGCCCCCATTTCTAATTCTAAGTCTTGAGTTCATTTGCAATCTGAGAGCTTTTGGATGAACAAACAGCATATTGTCCCTTAAGACATCAGGGTAAGCATTTGTCCCCTGGCAGTTTGTTACAACTAATCAGAGCTGCTACTCAACCGAATGTGACCTCTGCTAGAGGACTTTGTATGTTTTCTGTGGTGTTTTAGAAAAAAATCCATAATGTCTATGAAACATTCAATATCTCTTTTGCTACAATATTCTGAAATTTGTGTAAGTTCCGATAAATCACGGGTAAATATCATTCTTGTTATAAGATGATATCATATTTTATCACTTTGAGATTCTGCTGAAAGTACCTCTAAGTGACTTTTTTTTTCCTTTTTATATTTTTTACTGTTTTGCGCTGGTACTAGGGCTTAGTTGCTCTTCCTTAGCTTTATTGCTCAAGGCTTTATCATTTGAATCACGGCTCCATTTCTGGCTGTTTCCTGGTTAATGGGAAATAAGAATGTCATGTACTTTCCTGCCAGAGTTGGCTTCGAATCAGGATCATCAGATCTCAGTCTCCTAACAAGCTAGGTCCAGATGTGAACCACTGTCCCAGGCATCTTCGTAAGACATAGTTTATGACTTCATGTTGGCATTCCTATGTGCATGAAGCTGTACAGACCTTAGAGAAGCTGCAATGATAAAGCAAACACATTCAGTGATTTCAGTACTTGGTTATCCAGAATTAAATACTCTATCTCTTTGAGGACATGTGTGAATCCTCCCTTTAGCATTTCAAATGTTCTCAGTGAGAACCACTGAACATGGAATAAATGTCATCTCAGTATACAATCAATGCTAGCTTTGTGGCTCCCTATCGCTTCCTGCCATTCTGACCTTTCAGATGCCTGGATACCCAGCATTCAGTCTGTACTATGTCCGCATATTTTGATATGAATACTTTTCTCTTTAGCCAAGTTGCAGCTGGTTAAATTTCACTTTCTGAGAAATGAGGAGAATTGTTTCAAAACATCAGCTCTTCACTGGACCACAGAAAAGGAGCCTAAAATGTAATCAATGATCTCATATTTATTGAAGCTATGATGCACTATACAAATGCCACAGAAGAGTATAAATCACATGGAACATATATGTGCAATTGTGAAGAATACCGCATGGAAAAGCCAACTGTTCTGGAGTGAAAGAAACGAGGCACAACACATTTTGTGAAATTTGTAAAATATTGTATTTTGATGCTATTCGGTCCCAGAGTTTACAAATTACTCATTCCCCCTCCTCCTGGCCCCAGGCCTTTCTCTCTGAAAGAATCCCTCTAGGAAGTGTTTGGATAGTTGTGCAATGACCAAGTGAGTAGGTCTTAAACTTAAACAACAATTCAGCCAGTGGTACAGGCCTACCCACTCATTTCTGTGTTTTAGTAATGCCGGTAGTTGAATGTAGGACTTGACAATTGCTAGTCAGGCACCTGAGCCATGATTCCACGGCTTTCTGGTTATAGAATGTCTTTCAGATACAGCCTCACCAACTTTTGACCCAGGTTTTCCTAGAATCATGATCCTTTCACCTACATTTCCTGGCTAGCTGGAATTATAGGTAAGAGCCCCTATAGATATAGACATTTCCATGTTTTCAGGTGCAAAAAAAATGTTAGTAAGCCATGGATGTTTTCTACTGGGATAACTTTATGTTTTGGTTTAATAGATATTCTCAGGGGGGTGATTTATAACTAGCAAGGAAATCAGTCAATGATAAATGAATCCTTTTCTAATATATAGCAGAAGTTGTTCTCTGGGACAATGACAGGAATAGTGCTAACTTCCTAAAGCTTTTCAGAAAAGTTGCGTATTATGCCTTTATACATCTTTACTCATTTTCCTTTGCTTTTAGTCAAATTGCACAGTGATCTCTAGGAATTACTCAACACAAATATGTCAATGTTTAGCAACAGTATGCATGTTTTTGAAATGGGAGATAAGAGTATTGAGCTTAAGAACCATACATTCCTGTAATCTGTATGGAAGAAAAATGACATCTTAACTACAGTGCTCTTTTTGTTTCTTTTAACACTTGCATATGTGTTACAGCTCATGACAGGAGTTTTCATTTTCCAGCTCAGTCTTGCTTTGTTGTGAGATAAACTCAGTGTACTTCTCAAAGATTCAAGTGCTCACTGTGTGAAGTAAATTAACTCTTCGAGGGCTCTTGGGTACCAATTAATGCCCCAGAGGAGGTAAATTACTAACTGGTCCCTTGCTGCTTTGGAAGACAGAATTTGCCTCAAATGGTTCTGGAGCACTCTGATGGAGAGTAGATTACTCTTAGCTGTTCTCTGTAGGACAAGATCCATTCTTAAAAGGGAAAATAGATTCCACGTGGCCACTGAGCTCAGGCATCAGGAATGAGATGTCATAGCTATAGTAAACAATTAGAAGCTACCAATGCAGGTGATGAAAGCTCAAGAGGCATTAGGGACATGGAACACAATATGTGATTTTGCTCATATTTAACATTTTCTAAACCTAATGAGAATCTGAGATTAAGTGTAATCGTCTATCATGATTTAACAGGATGGATTATCTGTGATAGGTCATTTCTCAGTGTTCAATCTTTTATTTGTTCATTTAAAACATACAGAAAATATAGAAAGCAGCAGACTTTCACTCTGTAATTCTTATCTACAAATGGGTTTTTGGTGCTGGTGAATATTCTCATTGCTTTTTTTATTCAAAGAAATAAGATTAAACTCTTTTTAATTTTTGGCACATATTATAATGAGAAAGTCCAATATTCATAACATAAACATTTTAGTATTTTAATGGTGACATTATGTGTCATCATATCATTTACATCCTTAAATTTTCCTAATCATTAGATATTTGGTCCTCCTTTGATTCCAAAAATTCTCTTGTAGTATATCTTGAACATGTCTCCATTCCGTCTTTTGATGTACCTAACTAGTAAGAAATTCAATCAGCAGTGAGAAGAATTCATTATCCTTTAAGTATGAGGCACAATGAGGAGAAAGTCCACTTCCTGACTTCTTAAATTCTACCTTCTAATGGAGAAGGGAAAAACCACAGAGTACAGCAAAGACAAAATATCAAGTGTTAAATCATGATAACGGTGTGAGGAAATGTGATAAGAGAGTATGAGCAACCATACACTATCTATTCATTCACCTATCATCTAGCTATCATCTATATACATGTCTGTCAACCTATCAATCTACCTTTCTATCTATAACATTCATCTACATTACCTCAATGGTAAATTACTAGGACTAATAATACTTTTAGGGGAGTGATATTTTAGGCAGAAGAACAAGACTAACCCTGGAGTCATCTTAGCTGTAGAAACTGGATAAAAACATGAAACTAGTAATAGAGACTGAGAATCAGTGGATCAAAAATTTTAAAAAAACTCAGAAAAGAGAAGTGACATGGAACTATGATATATATATCATATATAAGATATGAAATATATATAAACAAATATATATAATAAATATATATTGAATCAGCAGAGATAACCAACCACAGATGATTGGATAAAAATAAGCTGTGATACATATACTGTGGACTATTACTCAACTGTGAAGAAAAAGATCCTTATCTCATTTGCTCATTTATGGAATCTAAATCTTAAAGATACAGATACTCAGAATTACTTACAAATAAGTATTAGAAATAAAGTGCAAACCAGGAGTCAATTGACCATAGAATAAGCCAAAAATAAAGAAATGCCATATTTTTCTTAAAGTTAAAAAACTTGAATATTAACCACGGATGTCCAACCTCCAAATAAAACAAATGTCAGAAGGAAGGGAATCTAGTAGTGTGAGTTCTTATAAGTATAGTAGAGAAAATACATTAGTGTCCATATTTTAAATATTTTGAAAAGTTCTAGAACACGGTGAAGAAATAAAAGAACCAAAATGCTTCCAGAAATAGGTGCTTTTCAAACAACCCCAAATTAAATCAGCACTACTGCCTTGGAAGCTGAAAGCAAGTGGAAGGAAAAACTATGGAAAATTACCGTTATCTTAAACAGTGCAAATTAAAAAAGAGGTGCTTGTTTGAAATGCCTACAATCAGAAATGGCAAATAGCTCCCAAATTTTACTCTATTTGTGAAGTACATATCTTTTTATTAAGAATTTTCCTTGCAAACATGAACAATCTAAATTGTCACAGAAGCATTTGATATCTTCTTACTAAACCCACTGTATCTCCCCTTTCAGTTAAAAGATCAAATTATCATTCTTCTTGTACAAACTCGCTACACAAGTTGAAAGACCGGGATAATAAGAAAGATACTCACAGAAGGCTGCATTATCATTAAAAATTCACTGTAGCTTTGAGGAAAGACTTAAGGGATGAGCTTATCCTAAGAATGAGCCTTTGATGTTTCTGAGTAAGTGAGTAGCTGGCTTGTCCTTAACCTTTCTAATTGATGCTTACAATAAAAGCAAACGTTCTGAGCTCCTCACAAGGTTCAGAGGGGAGATGGCAAATTAAATAATGGCTTTCCAAAAGCATATAAAATGATCAAATAGGTGTACCTGTTTAAATCTCTGTGAGTAGTGCTATTCATGCGGCTTAAATTAGCTAAGGGTTTAATGTATGTGTTTTGATTTATTCTAAAGTGTCCTCCCCAAACTATTATAGTGAGAGTGACACTGATTCAAGATGCATTTTATTCATAAACTGTTTCTTTGAATGGCAGCTCTTTTGTATAGCTACTTGAAGATAATTATAAAAGAGAAAAATATGATAATTTATGAGTGGAAGGTACTGAATATGTCAATGTTTTACTCCTGAATTTATTTTTACTTTTAGAGGTTTTATTTTCAGGTATTTATGCTACTGTGTGAGCTTAAACGTGCCTCATCCTAGACCAGAAGATGTCTTACATGTTTATAATCCCAGATATGTAGAGACAGAGGTCGGTGAAATTGAATGTAAGGCTGACCTAGGCAAAGTTAGCATGAAAAACCTTAATGCAAAGCAGGAGCCTGTCTCAAGTGGTAGAGTGCTTGAGAAGCACTCTATGTTCAATCCTCAGAAACACACACACACACACACACACACACACACACACACACACACACACACACACAACTGGTTCTAAAGAAGGCAAATAAAATTCCAAATGTTATTTAACTACTGCCAGAACCGACATCATTGTATTTATTCATACTGCATTGAATAAAACACACAAATATGATAGTTTTGCACCTTGGCTATGACCACAGAAAAGCAATATAATTTTCCTAATTTGACTTTCCTCTTCCATAATTTAATTAAAGTAATGTATTTAATTTCTTCTCTATTCTATGACTCTTAATAATTATTTCCAGGACTCATTATCTGGTTTGGCTTTCTGTCAGTATGAGTGAGCATTCTTGCTGTGACACTTGGGACTCCCCTGGTGACATGTGGAGATAGATGCAAGCAACTCTCATTCACCTAGGTCTTCTCTCCCCATCAGATCCACACACTGCTTCAGCATCCATTTTGGATACTAGGGAAAGGACCTGTGAGAGTCTTTTGCTGTATGTGATTTGAATTGCATGTATCTCATGGTTGAAACATCGTTTTAAGAACCACAGATGGAAAAAAATCTATTGTAGGCATAAAGTATCAAGGAGTTCCTATGTTTTACCTGTTCATCTGGGATTCTTCTGATTTATAGTCTCTTCTAATAAATGCTCTTAGGTTTAGGAATTCATGGAGAACTATGATGGGTTTTATTGAGCCAACTAAACATTGAGATACATGCATTTTCCTATTTGAAGTTAGCTCACGTCCTTAACTGTGTAGATGTTAATTTGGTCCTCCTTTGCCTGTCACCTAATGGAGCGATTTGATGTAAGATTAAAATATTAATGCTCCTTCTAACTAGATCCTGGGCCAATTTCAAGTCTCAGCTCTCCTTGGTAGTTCTTTAAGGAATCTTCAGTAGTAAAATTCCAGTTCTTCATCTCTTTGATATTAGTCAAATCAATGGACTTTACTGAACAAAGTTATGCAGTTAGTTGAATGAATTATATTAGTGTCATGAGCCTCTACCTCTGGGATATCACACTTCTTTGCCTGGCCAGCCTTGTTATCTTTCCCTCATGAGATAGGGTCATACTCTCTCTGTGGACTTCTATGACATTTAAAATAAATTAATTAATTAAACTATGAGACAATTGGCATAATCTTCCCATGACTGACTTGCAAATTCTCCAGGACATGCATATTTTTAATTTCTTTTTATCTCTGGCTACAATGGAAGAAAAAAAAAACACTGAATGTTTGTGTTCTGAACCACATAAACTTTTGCAGTTTTAGATATATTCCATCACTTACCAGGGTTCTTTATCAATTATCTCTCATCTATGTAAGTTGTTCCTTTCACTGCCTTAAAGAATCTGTGTGTGTGTGTGTGTGTGTGTGTGTGTGTGTGTACTGGTTATCTCTGAACTAGAGTTGAGTTTCCTGTACAGGTATATAGATGGATTACGATCCACCTACTTTAAGCTTCTCATCCTGTCTTAGTTGACTCATGTGCAACTACGCTCAGCTTTTTTCTCTTTAGACTGAATCTTACAGATGTTTTCTTGCTCAACTGGCAGAGGACCTCAATTCTCCCAATCTCGGCCTTTCCCGTACCCTAGAACAACAGGCCAATATCACTGGATGGGGCTCTGGGTTGACAAGGTATCTTTTCAATTTTCTCTTCTTGGACTGTCCTGGAACAACCAAGCTCAGTCTTCCAAGTAGCTATGATTAGCGTCATGAGCCACCAGTGCCTACCTGAAAAATACTTCTTATTTTGAAACCATAAATATTTCTAATATTGGCACCTTATTCTTGTCCTTTATACAGCAGAACTTAGCGATCAGCAGTTCTATATTTGTTCTTATTTTATTTGCAGTTATCAAGATTTTATATGGTCTGTATTTTACAAAAAGAATAATTTACAAACGTTTTTATTTCATTCCATTTGCAAGACTAGTGTGGGAAATTAGCATGGTTTGAGTGTATGCTTCTTTCATATTATGTACACATTGGACATGGTCACATCAGGCAGTCTCCATGCTTGTGACAAGGTCCCACTACAAAGTATCAAGGAACCGTTTTGTGTCATCCCTCTTGCTCCTCTGACTTTTTGGCATGTGAAGACAGCTTTTCTGTCCCCTCCAGATGCCTCAGCATTCAAGACATAACCTTGGAAAATTCTTTATAAATCACTGAGTTCCGGGCATGTTGTTACAGTGGTCCCAATATACTAAGATACACGTTTGTAGAGTAAGGAAATTCTAGATAGTTCCTGGCAACCCATACATCTGACAGCCAGTCTTGCATCCATTCCATTTTGATTTCATAGCCTCATCTCTAAAATCCTACAGCGTCACTAGCTGCCAAAGCCAAAAGATGGTAATTTGTTCTTATCTAATTTCATATTATTTAGTACTATCTGGATAGATGCCTGCTAGAAACTCTTTCCCATTGTAGGTGCAACAGCTCTGTGCTCTTACCAGATTCTTCCATTCTTATTGATTGTCCCACTGTCTTCTTCTGAATGAAGTTTACTAGTTTATTAGCCATGTTTAATTTCTGTGTTTCATATCACTTTTTCTGAAGGACAGTATAGAGACAATGTCGAGCATGTCAACATTTTAGGAGTTCTTTGAAGAAACCCATGCTGTACTGGTTGCGTAAATGAGGCCACCAAGGTGCAGGAAATGTGTATAATTTTCTTAAGATCAGTCAGTTTGCCTATGATGAAGCCAATATTTAAACCAAGCCAATATGTTGAAAGGTGTCAAAAATAGACTTACAATAGCAACATATGGGTTCAAACAGCTGCACACACAGAATTGGGCTGGTTCCATGTTATTTCCAGGATATCCCTCAGATGAATGTTATGAAACAAGAGCCATTAACAGAGATCTTGTAGGGTCTATCCTGACCCTTTCTGATTCCCCTCTGTACCCCACATAGTACAGACTACATGGTGTCTGTGAGAGCTACCTATTGGGTCTTCGTCTCCATAGTCCTGTTTTCAACTGTACTCTGAAAAACAAAAATCTTAGCATTCCCTACCTAAAGGGCTGCATCCAATTCTCAGAGGGTGGAGCTATGCACTCAGTTTATTCTCTCAGGTTATTAGGAGATTGTGGTTGAGGAGAAGCACAGGATTTTATCTCGGGGCAATCAGGCAAGTACTCCAGTATGTGCTGGAGTGAACAATTAGGTACCTGTCTGTGAGGGAAGATTATCGGAGGGTGAAATGGAGAAATAACCTTCTTACATTCTCATCTTAAGGGTTAACCCAAGGTCTGAATAGAATTCCAGACACAAAGTGGAACGAGTTCCTCTTAAGAAGGCACAGAGGTAATCTTGCATTGAAGATGAGCCCCTAGAAATTCTAAGTGTAGTTAACCCAAGGAAAATCATTTCTTTCCTCCTCTCAGACTCCCTCTGGGTACTCACAAAAAGAAAGGCACTCATTTTACATTGCTAATGTGATTAAAAAGGACTTCCATTTTCAGACTCCACATGTTAGGTAGAAAATCAATATAGAAATTGGCCTTTTCCTAGATACAGAAATTGGCCTTTTCCTAGCTATTATGTCTGCCCCAAGAAATACTCAACTCCCTTCCATTCCATCTTTAGAAAGTAAAACAAAAACAAAAACAAATGTCATTTTGACTCTATTTTCTGTAGGCAGTTTTGACTATAATTTGGGTCACATCTTGATATTTTGAATAAGTTTAAAAAAATACAATTAGGTGTCAGCCTTGCAAACAGTGAAACATGTTAATAAGACAACTTTTTTTTTCTGTAGCATTCAAATTTAGCCAAGCATTTCCTTCCTACTGAATAATCAACACTTACAGAGCTTGGAGTCATAAACGTAAGCCATTTTTAACTTATGTTCTCACTTTCTAAAATTCTTTGTTTTTTTTTCTAGAGCAAGAAAATGCATTCTCTTTCCTTCTCAGGTAAATCAGAAACAGCTGAATATGTTGAAGTTGCTGTGTTTTTGAGAATGCTAACTTCTGAATGAGCAAAAGAAAATGAAATTTCTGATTAAAAAAGTCAAGAAATATCAGTGTTATGATTTTGCTTTTCAAGCGAGTGTGTCTCTGTATATTGCAAAAAAGACACTCATGGTCTGCCTACAGCTACCATAAAAGGTAATATTGCGATACACTTAATTACTGGTTAGTAGTGCTTTTTATTTGAATATTTTGCTGAATTAGTAAAAGTGTGCTATATCATATTTCTATGAAGGACTTAAATTTAAATGAAGCAAATGAAGATTTGATAAATGAGAATTTCAAAGCTAGGAAAGTGTTTTATTTTTCCCCTAAAAGTAATTTATATTATCTTCTTTAAAACAGGGCAAATGCACATTATTACTATTGAAAGTGTCTCTGGTTTTGTCTTCTTATTGCTTTTGGTCCACTTACCAAAATTATTCCTAAAGCAAAAGTCTTCATCTTTCCATTGCAATAGCTTTGTTCTGTTTTCTGTGATCTGACTCTATTTATCCAAACTATGTCTTTGCAACTTGCACTATGAGTTTGTGAAAAATTCAAATGCCTAATACTAGTATGTCTATTTATTTACAAAATGTTCATGAACTTACATACAGTATATTCTGCACTAATTCTTTAAGACAAACCTTACAAACAAAGATAAGGACTTATAAGAATTGAATTATTTTGAGAAGGCATGTCAGGTGTGGGGACAGGTCCAGATGACAGTGAAAACCCTCCATGAATGATTTCTCCACAAATGCAAGAAGCAGAATAGCCATTTGCACAGGAAAGTACCCACACCAGAACTTAGAAAATTCTGTGGGAAAAAAACAGTATTTGCTTTTACATGGCAAAATCAAATGAAATGTTGGAGAAGTCAAGAAGGTAAAGGGTGATGCCGCTTCCAAACCAAGCATCTTACAGTGACAGGCATACGTACCATTTTGAGGAGAAAATTACATCCAAGTCTTAGGTTCTTAAACCCATTCTGCTGGGTTGGTACCCATGCATTGGACCTCAGGTAGTGAGCGAAGCAGAAGAGAGCAACTAGCAACCCTCCAGCCCCAAGTGACAGAAAACAGTGCTGGGTCACAGGAAAACAAAAGGCTAGATTACAGCTGTTTGAGAATGCTTCTGTGTATGTATATTACATAAATCAATCCTGTCCTTGGAATGATGACTAAAGAATGAAGTAAAAATCAATAATCTATATATCAATGTGTGGAGATAGAAAATATAGACAGATGGAAAAACAGAACATCAAAATGCAAAATGTCAAGCTAGGTAAAGTAGTTCACTCTTATAATATCAGTAACTGATTGATGTGTTGTATATTTAAACCAAAATAGGTACAAGAAAGGATTCATAAAGTTTTCATCCTAAGGAATGATAAATATTTGGGGAGATGGATAGGTTCACTGTGATTTAAACCTTCTACAACGTATGCATAGGATATCACACAGAGGTGTACAACATTTCCATTAAATAAATACATGTATAAATATATTTAAACTAGGGAAAACATTAAATTTTCAACTTTATCCTAAACTTCTTGTTTTTTGTTTGTTTGGGGTTTTTTTGCCAGTCCTGGACTTGAGCTCAGGGCCTGAACTCGGTCCTTAGAATTTCTCAAGGCTAGAGCTCTACCACTTGAGCCTCAGCACCACTTCCTGCTTTTTTCTATGTATGTGGTACGGAGGAGTCAAACTCAGATCTTCATGCATGCTAGGCAAGCACCCTACCACTAAGCCAAACTCCTGGCCCCATAAATTTACTGTTTTAATGGAAGTTTTTTTAGCATGCTTCATGCTCCTTATTTCATGAATTTTTATTTATTTTATTTTTTAATCTCTCGTGGGGCTTGAACGCTGAGACTGGGTGCTCTTCCTGAGCTTTTCAGCTCAAAGCTACTGATTTACCACTGAACCGCAGTGCCACTTCCAGTTTCTGGTGGTTAATTGAAGATAAGAGTCTTGTGGACTTTTGTGCCCGGGCTGACTTTGAACTACAATCCTCAGATCTCAGCCTCCTGAGTAGCTAGGATTATAGGCATGAGCTACCAGTGCCTGACTTTTCTGTTTTCATGTATGTATGTATGTATGTATGTATGTATGTATGTATGTATGTATGTATGTATGTATGTATAATTTATCTACAAGTGGCTGTACAGAGGAGAGGGTTCATAGTGTAGCATGTACATTTTCGTGTTCAGTGCATCTTGATCAGTCTTCATTCTCACCTTCCATCATTCTCCCTGACTCCCCAACTCCCAACCACCTCTTCCACAAACAGGCAAATCAAGTTTCCAGGTTTCTTTCCCACATTTGTACACAGAATACAACAACGAATTCTTCCTCCACTCAAAGCATATTTCAGCTTCCTGATAATTGTTTGTCTGACAATTGCTCAAGGGGTTTGCATCATGAAGTTTCATTTCTTCAAGGAACACATTCAGCTTGGTTGCATATGTGTTTATATGTCCCTGGTGGCTCTATGCATGGCCTAAGATGAACATGGACCCTTGGTCTTTCTGGGCCTAGCTTACCTCACAATATGACTCTCCCCCCATATCTACCAATTTCCATGGAAATGACATGTTCATTCTTCTTGATAGTGGAATAAAATTTCATTCTGTGTGTGCATATACATGTGTATATATATATGTATACACAATATCTTCTTGACTGACATTTGTCATTGCTTCTTGTGAAAATTTCTGAGAGTACAGCTTCCCCTGTGGTATTCTATCTTGCCATCTTTCAGATAAAATCCCATGAATGGTATCACTGGACTATATATAGTAGCTCTGTTTTTATTTTTTGAAAAATCTCCATACTGATTTCCATAATTGATACAATGATTTGTGTTCCCCCAAATAATTTATTTTAGCCCCCTAGAATTTGTAACATTTCTTGTATGTATTCTTGATGACAGTCCTTTTGACTGGAGTGAGATGGAAGCTTCTTCTTACTACGGTTTGCATTCCATTTATGGCCTGGGGTGAAAACAACCTTGCTTCATATATTTTTTCTGTTTGTAATTCTTCTTCTGGAAACACCTTTTTACCTTTTTTGTCCATTCATTGATTGGATTATTGATTCTTTGATGGATTGTAGTTCGCTTTTATTTTCAGTGGATAATTTCTTAAGCTAAGTGCTCTGTATAGAATTTCAGTACATCGTTTGGAAAATAAATTTATTTTTTATGTATTCAAGCTTTATGTACTCCAAAGATAAAGATATTATTTCTGCCTTCACACATGTCTCTATAGAGGGATATGCTGATTTCTTTTTTCTTTCATTGTGGACTTGAACTCAGGATTTGGGCCCTCTCCTAGCTTATTTTTAAAGTGTTAGAACCAACAAATTGTTGGATAAAATAATATACATACTGATTAATGAAAGTATTTTTAAAGAATGTGTACATGTTAACTTCAGCCTACTGGATATATATGGATATGAACTTCACTAATATATTATGTTTGGCTTGCTTTCAGATATCTACTTTTACAACTGAGGCAAAGCAATGATTTGAGTACCTAAAATTTCCCACTGATAAAATCCTAGAAATTCATTGTGTTTCTCTAGAAAAATGTACACAAATATATATTTTTTTAAAAAAAAAAAGGCACTTCAGCTGGGCACGGTGGCTCACACCTGTAATCCTAGCTACTCAGGAGGCTGAGATCTGAGGATCGTGGTTCAAAGCCAGCCTGGTCATTAAAGAATGTGAGACTTTTCAGTTAATCACTAGAAAACGGGAAGTGGGGCTGAGGCTTAAGGGATAGGTCAGTAGCCTAGAACTGAAGAACTCAGGGACAGTGTCCAGGCTCAGAGTCCAAGACCCATTACCAACAAAAAAAAAAGAAACAAAAAGTAAAAGGCACTTCACAAATACAACAGGTGAACTTAATGATGTGATCCTCTTCTCAGAAGAATTAATATCCATCTAAATATTACTCATCCTTCTGGAACTATCATCATACAGAAAATACTTCTGCCATTATTAAAATATAAAGCCCAGTGGAGCACATGACACTTAGCTTGAAACATTTAATCAAGTATGAAGGCCTCCTAAATTCCATGACATGGAAAGCACAAATCAAGTTTAAAGGATAAAATTTGGTGCTTTTAAACTTCACTGGTTAATCAGAGACAATAAATATTTATTAATATGATTATGTTATGGTTTATTGCATAAGCTCTTTGAATTTTGAATACCCTTGTAAAAATTAAATATATTCTGTTGATGGCAATTCACACATACTCCAGACAATCTTTATTCTTCTTGTCTTTCAAATCCAATCAAAATTGTGCAAATTTGTGTTTGCTTGTCATTTAGCAACCTACTCCCACTAACAGAGAGCCAATCATAATGGTAAGGAAAATGTAGAGATATTAATTCTTCAGTCCAAGAACCACTGGGTTTCAACACTGGGGCTGTGTCTTCGCCTCATACGTGGCTTCTTCTTGAAGTATCTGGGCCTTTTTGTTGTTGCTGTCTTTTCAGTGTTCTCCTGGAAACAGTTTGTACTTCCACCATCATTCCTTATACTTTCATAGTGTTTTTATTTACTTGATTGCTGATTATTTGGGATAGAAAATGAACCTCATTTTTATACTATTTTAGCACCAGTGTTTGGATGGAGCCCAGAAGGATAGTTAGCTTCAATCCATCTGGCAAATGTTTCCATGGCCCCTGTACCAGGTGTTGCAAATGAGTTACTTGGTATACACTTTGTAAGCTGAACTCAACTCTTGATTATATTTGTGTATATCATTTACATTGTGGCCATGAAGACTTCCTAAGTTTTTTCATCACTATGTTTCCATCCAGCTCCAAAATGTGTGTCTACCAACACCAACTATCAATAACTTCTGTTTCTTGTAATTGTGCTTCTCTTTCAGGACTAGATAAGTCCCAAAGGGTTTACCAAGAGAATGAGGTTATTTTTCTACAATATTTTGTTTTTCTAACTATAGAGAATGAGGTTTTTGGATACTGTTTCCCTCAAGGATAATCTTGGTTTAAAATTGTAACAAAAATAAACAAAATCCAGGCCACAGATATATGATAGAATTATATAAAGTAATATGTCTCTATCTAAATAATTGTTTATTACTCAACTGAGAACAGTTAATTCACATCCTGTGATTAGGATATAATTTTAAAATATGAACATATGTAAAACAATTTATGTCTAAGACTTGTCAACACATTTTTAGCTTAAATTTTATGAGATTCCTTTGGCCTTCCCTTCTGCAATCCACTTATAATTGGGTCCGGTCTTCTGGATCTCCTGTTGCTTTCGAGCCAAAGGGCATCAGTTCTTCTCATTACTGATCCTGTGGGCTTTTAGAGCAGCCTATTTCCTCATCATGTAAGAGTTAAAAATCATGTTATTTCTGCTGCAAAACTATATTTTCTCAAATGCATTCATCAATGATCTCCAACCGGTACTGCTCTGGCTGAGGGTTTTACAGTAAGTTGGGACTGTATTTCTACAGTCAAGCACACAGGCAGAAAAAACAACAACAACAATCCAAACCACTTTCCAGGGAGTAAATGAGATAAAAGTGTGTCTTATTGAATTTTTTAATTTTTATATACATTCACATAGAGGTAGTTTGAAGATCAAATACAACAGAGTGGCTGACCTTGAAGCTAGTCTATTTATCTTTGTTCTTCTTCACAATCTATTGCCTTCCAGGCTCTCAGGGCAAGAACTGTTATTTTCTTGGTTTCTGCTGTTTCCTTTTATATTTATGAGCAGAATATTTATGCTGCTATTTTTTAAATAAAGGGCATTTATGCATTTTAAAAATATATTTTATGACCTTTGAGAAGTTATACAAATAGGTGATATGGATCAAAATGTATTGTGCTCATAAACTGACCCGATGAATTATAACTACCCCTTTTTTATTTTTGCCAGTCTTGGGCTTGGACTGGGCCCTGTTCTTGGGCCTTCTCACTTGAGCCACAGCACTACTCCCAGCTTTTTCTTTATATGCAGTACTGAGGAATTGAACCCAGGTCTTTGTGCATGCAAGGCAAGCACTCTACCACTAGGCCAAACTGTCAGCCCTGCAAACCCTTTTGTACAGTGTGTACACTTATTTGCTTCCTCTCCTCTTGAGTCCCCCACACCTACCTGTGCTTCACATATCCTGCCCCAGCAAAAGTAGTATAAATCACTAATTCAATATTCACATTCACTTTATTGCATGCCTACTATTTAAAGTTGAACCACTGAGCATTAGTTATTTCCCCAAATTTCTAGTAGAATTATACTTCAGAGAGTGACCAGATTCCATAATACCATCTACCATTCGCTTCACAAAATGTTGTGTTTTTCATTTAGCATTTTTGCACAAGATTCCAGCTACAGGTGACATGCATGTAGGAGGATTGTAGGGAGCAAATCCCATGTTAAAAAAAATAAAACAGATCCAAAACAAACAAATAACAGCAAAACACCCAACCATCATCCCAGCTGTACAGGAACAGAGGGCTAGCTCACACAGTTCAAAATTAACTGAAATCGAAATGGCTGGAGATGCGGCTCTAGTGTTGCATACTTCTTTCACTACTAGTCATCACCATCTTAGCAAAGACAACTGGTGTGTCAAATGTCCTGACATTTTCCCTAGGTTATGAACTACTGAGACAGACCTCAGTTCTTGTGTGGAGGGCGAATCCTCTGGGGCTCTATTCTGTGGACAGAAGTAAAAGACCAAATGCCACTATTATTAAACACCCCATTGCTGCTGCAGCCTGCTAAGCTACATGCTGAATCACAGACAGAAGCTTTCAGCATTGCCTCAATGCAACCCCGACTCCTGACCCCCAGTCTGTGGAGGTTTACTTAATTTGGTTTGAATAGTCAGCTTTTCTTTTCTTTTCTTCTCTTTCTTCTTTCTTTTTCTGGTTTGTTAGATATGAGAAGGATATATGCAACCCTCTTGGTTTCTCTTCATGAAATAATCTGTTTTTCATTCTTATTTCTAGAATATATGATTCCAGGTTGTAGAATCTACCAAAACAGATGGCTCTCCCCCAGGTCCTTTTGCATACTGGATTTTTTTTTGAGCTTTTTTTTCTTGTATTAACATTCCCCAAAGATGATGGGTTGTTTCAATGTCTCATTTTGCTGGAGTATCTCTGCTAGCTTTCTGAGGAAACCTATGTAAGAAATAGAATTTTGAGATGCATAGATCACAGAACTCTTGTAGGTTATCTTTATACTTATTACTACTATTTGGTTAAAACATTTGGTTAATATTTAAGAGAAACATAGGTTTTCCTTAGTGTATTAAAATAATTTATTCTACAGTTATTTAGAATTTTATTTGTAAGACATCTTCTCCTATTTTGAGCTCTACTCCTTTGTGTTTTTTCTTTTGTTTGAGGATTATTGAAAAGCATTTAATATTTCCTTTTGACGTCCTCTTTAAATATCCTCTTAAGGATATTTAAAATGAGATTGGATACCTCCTGGCTCCCTTCAATCCAGCATCAATAGAAAAGACAGACAGAAGGATCAATAGAGGAAAGACAGTAACCAGAAAGCAGAAGAGTCCTTTTCCAGAAGTCCTGGCTTGCCAAACAGACAACACAAGCTCAGAAGGGTGAGGCAAAACAGGACAGAGCTGTGAAACATTCAAATTTCCATGTTTAACTGGTCTATTTATGGTGGAGAAGCAGCAACACTATCACAGGTTTCTTATTTTCCAAATAGAGCCTCACTCAGGCACAAAACTATTTTATTAGAGAAGGGTATGGTAAATATTCAAGTATGAAGACAAAATTATCTTATTAGTCTTCTCTTAGAGTATAAAATGGGGTATGTGAGGGAATGTGAATGTGTGTGTGTGTGTGTGTGGTCTAAACTCCTTACACACTAAAAGCAAAAGTATTTTTGGTTTAAAATGCTCACTGGTTTTTCAGTTCTTTTAAGCTTTATTTTAGAAACATTTTTCTTTCCTCCCCATTTTATACACATTATCTCCATTATCTCTATAGATTTCTTGTATTAACTCTGAAATGTTATCTTATCTGTCTTATTTTATTTTAAAAAGTATTCTTTCTGGAGAAATCTTAACACCCCACCAAGTTCGCCTCAATTTATAATGTTTCTTGAAGTGGTATTTTCATCTTCCTTTGTTCTCATCTTCGCCTCACTATCTGTAGCAACTGTTTAATTTTTATAGCTGTAATATTTTATAGATCTCTGACATCATATTTTTTGTGACCCAGGCACTACCATTTGTGCAATCGTTCTTCAGTGACAGTCTCTTCCACCTTTCACACTGTTCTTACCATTGGCCTATTGATGTTTAGTCTTTATTATTTTTTTAACCTGTAAGTGCAAGGTGTTAACAGTAGTTTGTCACCTTAAATGAGTAGTCAAGCTCCCCATCACCCATGATGATAGGGAAGAACCGATAGGCTGCCCGATATGCCCTGCTGAGGGCAAAGCCTTCCTGTGTCCAGGCTCTGATCCCTGGGAAACGATCAGAGAAATGCAGAATGTGGCAAACCAAACCGCAAAAGGTGCAACTGTGAAGCATCTTCCACACATGACGGTGACAAAATGAAGAGTGTGGGCTGGACGTGGGTGTGTCATATCTACATCTTGAAGCAGAGCGGATGCCCTGCATGGGTATGTGGTGGGAAGCCTCTAAGAGAACCTGTATCACAGTGCTCCCCAGTGGATCAGCAGCTCAACCCCGGGCCTTCAGAGTCCTGTCAGTTACTTCTTGATCCCTGCCTAATTCATTTCTGCACAGACATCCAGACTACCAATATCCAGATGATCCATGTACCTTTTTTTTCAAGTTAGACTTTTAGAAACTTGCTTATTTTTCATGATGCTTCATTTTTACAAAAATTCACCCAATATGAGGAAAACGTGTTAAGATGGGGCAATGGAGATAGAATGATGACCTTAGATATACTGCATGCAGTTTGAACTTTTTGAACAAAGATGTATAAACATGGAATGGTATTCTAATTTTACCTTTTTTTCTCTCTCCAAGGAGTTAAATATATTGCTGACAGGCATGCCATGATGTAGTTTGTCAGTCAGCAGCTTTGTCAGATCTTGTCAAAGTTTTATTGTGGCTTTATTCAAAGGAGTGGATAGATGTGTTCAATCCAAACCAGGTGACCATGGCAACTTCTGTTTGTAGGATTAGGGCCAGGGGGAGCACAGTATCTGGATTTCCACTGTAAGTCGGATGGAGACAGGCTGACCTGAAATGGTCCCAGGGTTACCAAACTACGATGGCTGAAATCTATGATAGAAATATTGGTGAGATAAAAGAGTAGTAGGAGATGAAAGAAAATTAAATGCTAATCTTTAAAGACTAGGGTACCAGATGTAAGAGACACATGAAGAGACAGGGACTGAACATTTGTCCGAAGTTGCATGTGACTATAGACAAGCCTGTATTATCAACTACAGGGCAGAGAACTAACTTGTCCCAAATTAATTTTAATGAGGTATCCTCTGAAGACTGTGCAATCTAGGAGAGTGGGTTCCTGGCCTCGTGGCTGCCTATAGAACCAAGATGTGAGCTTGGCTCGAGTGTGCATTTGTAGGAGGTGAAGTGAATGATAGCTGGAAGGTAGGAACACAATGCGGCAGTGCCAAGGTTAGTCTTAAGCTTCCTCACAGGAATGGACGCACCTCTCCCTTCCAGCAGTGAACAGACCCATTGAAACAACAGAGGCAAACTACAGACTGTGGGAACATGGGAGACCCTCTCCCCCACATCCCCCTGCCACACAAGTGAGAGGGAGACAGAAACCTAAGGGATGTCCTTGGTGACAGGACAGGCCTCACTGCTTTCCTGGGCTTCTGTTTTGTTTTGGGATACAAGGCCTCCTCGTTTGTTCAGGTTGGCCTTCCACTCAGCCTCTACTTGCCTCAGCATCCTGGCTGTGGGGTCTGCAAGCATGAGTCTTCATACATGGCTAGGTAGGTTCCCAGCTCTTAACGAGCTACTTTGTCTCTTACTACTGCCACCCAAGGACAGAGTTGACCACACAGGGACCTTTTCAGGACAGTCAAGACCCAAACCACTGCAGAGGTGGAGGAGATTCTGCTTCCCGGTGGCCCACACTGGCATCTGGCTCCTCAGATGCAGAGGGAAGGAAGAGACTTGTAATTCACATTCACGCATGCTCATACTGGTGAGTGAGCAGTGCTTGGATGCAGTCTAGATTCATCAAGTGATGATGTTAAATGAGCTTTTTTTTGGTAGAATTTATATTGTGCTGAGAAGTAATGTTGAGGGAACACTTCCACTCCAATATTCTTCATCCATGAGAATAAATATGAAACATACATAATGCAGTTTGAAACTACTGCTACAGAAAATGAATTGAACAAATACCCTTACTTTCATGGTTAATTATGTCAAATCAGATGAGATGGGTGCAAACATCTATCAGGATACCTAAAAGTTTCATTTAGTACAAATAATTGCATCCAAAAATTAATAAATATCAATATCATCACCAAACACAATTTCTGGAAGACAAAAATATAAAACAAAATGGAAAGATAATAGGTAGTTGGGTGATAGATCAGAGAGAGATGGTAGAGAAATAGATACAAATTTGCAGTTACTAATAGGCAAAGAGTGAAAGGAGTAATCAGAAAGCACATGCACAGATCATTAATAAGAAAACCATTCCTAGATTTTTAAGTTAAATCAGTCTACAACTTGTAAAACATTATCATTTATAATATTCTTGAATGGTTTCAACAGTGAATATTCCCCAGTGTTTGCATAGAGTAAATAACATCTTAAATTCATCTGCTTACCTTTTCCTACAAACTATTTCCTTCAAAATAATCACAGCAATTACTAAATAACCCCCTGTTAGTCAGATTTCTGAGGAAGCAATTAATGGTCATCTAGACAACTTCTACTTTTTTTTAAAACTTCAAAACTAAAGTATGCATTACCTATTCATACCTTTTGGGAAATATATGGGTTTTTTTTCTTAGAATAGACACTTATTTAATTGTATGCTATTTTCCAATAAAATACTGAGCAAGAAAACATCTATTGTTAAATTTTGTCAAAAAAAGAATCATGTGGATTTTATTTTCTAATTTTAATTAGTATTTCTAAATCATTACTTCTAGGCTAGAATTATACAATATTATCAAAGGTACTTCTAGAATATTATAATTAGAGTTTACTTGATTAAGTAATTATGAGAAAATGTACTGTGTGTGTACAAGTGTGTGTGTGTGTGTGTGTGTGTGTGTGTGTGTGTGTGTGTGTGTGTCTGAACAATGTAGTTAGTTAAAATGTTTCTTCCTGGAGCTAAGGCTATAATACCAGAGTTGGAGAATTACACGTAGGGTAGTGTTACTACAAAAATGTCTCAAATTTCAGAAATTATCATTTTTAAGTTCAGATTGCCCTGATCTTAGATAATGTCAAAGATAAATCTGTAAAACCTAGATCTTATCTCTTGGAGATTATTGAAAATGAAAAAAGTTGTTTTGTAAACATTCACAAGGAATCTGTAATTCATAAACATAAAATATTAAAAATACAGGTATTTATTTGCTTAGAATGTCAAAAACACTTGATACACTTACAAATGAGAATGCTGTTCAAATTCTTTCCAGCAAAGCATTTAACTAATAATCAGTTTTAGACATTTATACCTCTAGCCCACTTTTATATTATATAGGACATTATAGATCAAAGTTTCCTACAAATGAAATGATCTTGACCTTCGACTTTCTTCTGAGGTCTCTCTCAGAATCCTATGTGGAATGGAGACAAACCTTGGCTCCTTGGATCCTTGTAGCGTGGCTGCATTTTCTCTGGTTTGGAAGTGATTCTGTTCCTGTGTTCTCTTGATGGATATGGTATTTCCACAGGTCATGGAGGAAGCCTTCACTTTTCAGTTCTAAGTTGATTTGTCCGCAGATTTATGTAAATGCAATCCCCACAGACAACATTTACAGAATCACTCTTGAGTGGTGATCTTTGGCGGTTCCACCCACGGTAACTCTGCCATTCCAGGCTGGCTGCCTGTACGGGCTGCTGCCTGGACAGCAGTGGAAAAATGGTTCGTTCTCCTAATGGACAGGAACGCGAAGGTCCGTGAGCTTTTCGATGCTGTTTCTGGAAAGTATTATGGGAGCTGATGGGAATGTCATAACCACTGAAGGAAGTATAGAGTCAGGATTCTTTGTTGTTCTGATATCTATTCTTCCCATGGTGCCATATTTGAGTGACTGTGAACTGCATAGTTTCAAAATAGTGGAAATGCAATCCCCTCCTCCTGTCCATCCATCTATCCATCCACCCACCCACCCATCCATCCATATGGCCATATATCCATCCACCCCTTGATCCATCCATTATTTCTCTTCCTTGTTTTCCCTATCATGTGTCATCTTCTTTTTCTATCCTCTAGCAGAGTGTCTGTGTTAATTTTGCATACAACACTTTTACAAAACTCTTTTACATATTAGAATCATGTTCCACATTTTTCCCCTGAAAGGAAAATATTGAAATGAACCACTTCTTTTTACCATTGCTCTCTGAGGGAAATCTAAGCAAGTTCTTTTTTTATAGTCTCAAAATGTTGAGTCTATTGTTAGGAGACAAAAGTCAGTCATGTCTCTATTAAAAATCCTTATTGAAACTAACCCTTATATATGTGTATATATATACACTTTGGGGTCAGTCTGAGCATATTTTTCTTATATGATTAAGATGTTAGAAAACTGAAATTTTCCTAAAACATTTCATATATTGTATAATATATGAAATTTCTACTTCTTACCCTTTCACAGTTTTCCATCGAAGTAGAATTACCAAGAACCTTATTTTCTTTATTAAGAATACATATTTTGGCAAGGGGCTAATAGCTCGTGTCTGTCATCGTTGATACTTGAGAGTTGAGAGCCAAAAGATAAAGATTTAAAGTCATTCCAGACAGAAAGTACCTCAAGATTTCATCTCCAAAATAATCAACAAAAAAAAAAACAAAGAGTTTCTGGAGGCATGGCTCTGGTAGAAGAGGTCCAGTTGAACAAACAAGTGAACAGTACATGAGATTCTCTTTTAAAACCCCAGAACTTGCAAGAAAAATGTTTGAGCCACTTCTTATTGGCACTTATGTTTGTGTGGCAGGAAACTTTTCTTAGCAGTGTTTTAACTGGTATATCATATTCTTTAGTTAAATAGGAAACTGTGTGATTTTCTTATTTGGGGATAACTCTCTAGATCCCCTTTCTTTTCAAAATACAGCTTACTGAATAGTCACATAGTTATCAGAAAACTGAAGCAGGTGGCCAACCACAATTCTAGGACAGACAAAGAGAAAATATTTCATTTCTATGAAGAAAACACTCTACTCTTCTCTGCTGGGCTATCACAGTGAGCAGTGACAGATAGTGTCTTTGGCCTGAACTGTCTGATTTTGCTCTGACTCTCAGCTATTCACTGGACCTCTAGAAAGAAAAGCCTGTGTTTGTACTATAATTAATTAGGAAATAAATGATGCTAGTAAAAATATAAATGAAGAAGATGTTGGGAGATAATCAACCATGAGTGCTTTTCTCTGAATTGCTTTCTTCTTCAGAAGCAGAAACTTTTCTTGCTTTGCATTTCTGCTACAGTCTAATATATTCAGGTGTTGTAAGCAGACAGAGAAGAGAACTTGGTATAAAAAATGGCATATTCATCACACTGAAGTTGTTGCAATCATTTCCTGCCAGCCAAGGAACTGAGAGCTAAGGCTGTCACCTAATTAGCAAGTGAAATTTAGTGAGATTTGTGAAAATTAATGGGTGCAACCTAGGAAAAGGACTGAATCTCAATTTTCACAAATTAGCACCTGAGAATTACCAATCATGAGACATTGGACATGTACCAGGAGTGCTCAGGGTTTATTGTTTTTGAGGAAAGCCCATGATATAACTTAAGTCAGAAACAAACTCAGTGATTGTCACACATGGTAAAAATCTACAAAGTGGTACTATGCTTCAGAGTGATACTCTTCAGCAAAAGAACACAGGGACAGCTTCCAGGCCAGGAATTCAAGTCCCATAACCAACCCTCCTTATCCTCCTGTTCCCCCCCCCCAAAAAAGAATCCACTTTAGTAATCAGCTTTTGGAGAGTGACTTCTGAAACTCTACTAGGAAAAATGGGTTGAAGATCCTTGAAGGTTGAAGGCATACTTGCAGAAGTCTGAGTAAATTTGCAAGAATTGCCCCAAATCTTTGGATTCATGAGCACATTCTCTCTTCACAAAGGATGAGCAGAAGTGTTTCAAAAACAGAGTGGTGTTTGGAACACATGAACAAATAGTTAAATCTGTGAGGTAAATCTAAGGAATTGACATTGCTTAGTCAGAAACAAACGAACTAACAAGTAACCAATAACTAATAAGACATCCTAGAACTCATTTAGAAAGTCAGAAATAAGGTAAAGATGAAGAAGAAACAACAGCACTTAAATTTAATTGCACACCGAAAACAGCTTGAGAAAATAACATTCTATATGTAGTTTTGGAGTCAATGTATCCGTCCTAGCATTTTCTACATATATATCCTTTAATTGGAAAAAGCTAGAAATCACCTTATAAAATGAAGGAAGAGAGACAGGGATGTGGCTTAATGGTAGAGTGCTTGCCTAGTATGCATGAAGCTCTGGATTTGATTCCTTGGTAACACATAAAGAAAAAACTAAAAGAGATGCTATGGCTTAAGTGGTAGAGTGCTAGCCCTGAGAACAAGGGCAGTGTCCAGGCCCTGAGTTCAAGCCCTAGGCAACAAAAAATATGAGGGGAGAGGATTATGTTTATTTCCAAGACACTAACTAGGTATTAAAACCTAACATCTCCGTTTTCTTACCTTTTCTTTGTTTTCCTTTATTCCCTTTTTGTTTTCTGACAGCAAGATTTGAAATAAGGGCCTTGCACTTGCTTGGCTGGCACTTTGCTATCTAAACCATGCCTCTAACTCAACATTTGCTGATGAGTTTCAAGATTGAAATAATTTACTGATGTTATTCTTACACTGATTTTGACTTTGATTTTCTGGCTCTCTGCCTTCTGAGTAGCTGGGTTTCTGGGCATGAGACACTGGGACTCAGATAAGACAACTGGGACTCCAATTGTCAAGAAATAGCTGGTAGGAAATAAACAACAATTTAAACAACAAGCAAAACAAAACAACAGTAACAATGTCATGGAAACTAGAGTGGGTCAATGAACTTGATGAGGAAAAAGTCTTAGAATCTTTCATTTTTGTTTTGGCACAGTATCTTGTGTTAAGCCAGTCATTTGGAACTCTATACAGCTGCTCCTTGGAATATTATAGTGTGGCTGATATTGAAAAGAAGAAAGAAAGAAAGAAAGAAAGAAAGAAAGAAAGAAAGAAAGAAAGAAAGAAAGAAAGAAAGAAAGAAAGAAAGAAAGAAGGAAGGGAGAAAGGAAGGAAGGAAGGAAGGAAGGAAGGAAGAAAGGAAGGAAGGAAGAAAGGAAGAAATATAGAAAAAAAGAGAAAGAAAGAGACAGAGAGGGAGAAAGAACAAACACATTCTTGCTCCTCACACATACAAGTAATGAGTTTGATAAATACAACCTTAAATATAATATAACTTTAAATCCCGACTGACAGATTCTAAGGATATTTTAGTTAACATGAGGATTAAATTACATTGGATTTAATGCTCTTGGATTTGTGCTCTCCTTTAAGTTTAATCGAAATTCTACTACAACAATAAAATAGAAACAAAAATAGTCTAACTTATGGGCTATTTTTCTTAAAAGTTCTCCCCTAACAAAAGTTTATTACATCTCTGCCATGTATACAACTTCAATACTGTTTTATGCAAAAGTGTATTTCATAGTATAACTGGTCACAGCATCAAGTGTTTATTTGGAAAACATATTTCCTATATTTACAGCCTGAATAGAAACAGGCATTAAAGCTAAAATATGAAAACAGGCTTTATTTTCAATGGAGATCTTGTTGTGTGAGTATTACTATTGTAAATATATAGGGAGATAAATTTTCTTTAGAAATGGGAGATCTGCCTTTAAATATATTCATAATGATATTTTATACAACTTATTTTGAGTAGTTATAGCATTTATATTCCTCATAGAGGAGGATATGTTCATTTCATATTGTTAATATCTTCCATAAACCTTACAATTTCCTCTGTGTTACAGGAAGTGTGTGGAGCAATGTAACTTATGCTTTAGTTCTTTCCTAGGCACTTGTGTGGACATTGCAATCTGAATATCATGTGCCCCTTGTTAGCTGCCTATGTTTCTTCCTACCACAAGGGCAAGAAGATCCGAATCCATGAGGTGGCAGTGGCACCAAACACAGAATAGGGTCTTTTGGAGAGTCAGTCATAGGCATATTCCTTTGTCATCAAGTCAGGTGCACAGCCAACACTATAGATTATCATCTCACAGCGAAGCATGCACAATATTTAAGGATATTGACATAACACATTGTAATAACCTGGTAAGAGAAAGTATTCTGGGCTTCAGAATTACTCATGCAGAAGTTAAGAAAACTTCTTGGAAATGCCTGGGCTTCTATGCATTAACAATTAAGTAGGAACGGGGGGCGGGGAATCCTTTTAGAGACAAAATGATTGACCTTCAGACTAATAGACTTTGGTCTCAGACTGCATTTTTCACTCGAAGCTGGCACTCTACTACTTGAGACATACTTCCACTTCTGCTTTTTAATTAGAGATAAGAGTGTAGAATTTGTTTGCCTAGGTTTGCTGTTGGCCTTGTCTCAGCCCTTAGCCTCGTGAGTAGCTAGGATTATTAGGTGAGAGCCACTAGTGCTTGATTAAAATTTGAATCTTGCATTAAAACTTTAGAAAGTTTCATTATCAATATAAATGAATGATGGTTTCATTTTTCAAATTCAAAATTTTTGAGCACTTTGTAGATTTTAATTCTTGAATTAAATAATTTAATTCAAGGTCACTTTGGACTCTATAATAGTAATTTCTAATTGTAAATCAAGTTTTCTATATTTTCCTTATTTTAATTCCTCAAGTATCAATTATTAATAATTCTATAGCACTCTGCAATAAATTACCTAGCAGGGCCGGGAGTGTAGTCTAGTGGTAGATGCTTGCCTGCCATTCACAAAGCCCTGGGTTTGATTGCCTGGTACCACAGAAAAAGCCAGAAGTGCTGCTATGGCTCAAGTGGTAGAATGCTAGACTTTAGAAAGGTCAAGGATAGTGCCCAGGGCCTCAGTTCAAGCTCCAAGACTAGCATAAATAAATAAATTAAATAAATAAATAAAATGAATAAATGACTGTACATATTTGTATGTATCATAGAAGTTATCTATAATTGTAAGAAAAATATTTAGTTAATGAATTCAATTAGCATCTGGATTGTCATTTTCACGTATATGTTTATTTTAATTTGTGATAAGGCTAGAGTTTGATCAGTTCACATACAACTTTATTCATGACTCATAGAATGACTCAAACATCAATTATAATCTCAGCATGAAGTATGAAATTTGGAATATAATGTCCATCATAAAATTTGAGTGATAATTTAGTAATTACCAGTAGTCATTTAATATCACATTCTAGATAAAACAATTATACCTTAGTCTAGCAAAGCTTTAGTCATTTTACAAATGCATGGCTTTCTATTATTTTATAATAATTATTGGAGGTATTACAATTTATAGAACTCATATAATACCAGTTGAAACTGATCATTTTCTACTCCTATTACCTTTATATAATAAAACTTTGAAATATACTATTTTAGATTATACAAATTCAATTGTTCCAATTTTGACAAACTCTTCCATGTGATAGGAGAAAAATGATCATTGATGGTCTGAAATGTTCTTTAGCTCTCTATAAAGATTTTTTGGAAGTTATAGGTTACCTAATAATGTCAAAAACTAATCACACAGAAACATCACTTACAAAAATCTTCACATAATAATAACTGAAATAGGAAAACTCCATCAATTTAATTAAAGGCTACTTTGTATGTATACATATTGCATACCAGTTTTAAAGAAAGGGAAATTTAAAACAGAACTCTCAAAACTTTGAGCTGCAGTGAAGTCTAGCACTGTCTTTACTGCGGCAATCAGTTTCTCATTCTGCCACATGGAGAAGAGAAGACTTACTCTAACTTTTCCATCTATCTACTTGTGATAACAATAACTGGAAAACACAGACATTTGAATACCACATGCTTTGGGGGCCTGGGCACTATCCTTGGACACATTTTTCTCAGAGCTAGCACTCTGTCACTTGTGCCACAGCACCACTTCTGGCTTTTTCTATGTATGTGGTACCAAGGAACCGAACCCAGGACTTTGGGCTTGCTGGGCCAGCACTCTACCACTAGGCCACACTCCTGGCACCAAGACCACATGCTCTGAAAGAGATTTAGTTTCCCAAGAGACTTTTGACATCATCCAGTCTTGTGCTTCCCACTGAGTAAGACTGAATTAGATTGTCCCAGGGCCCCTGGGACAAGAAGGGGCATAGGGACTAGAAGGGAAGCTGGGAGCTGGTGCAGAAACCCAGCCATGCCTGCCTGGCCCTCCGTAGGTGGGGCAGATGTTGGCTTGGAAAGGGAAGCACACATCTACTTTATGTTCTGCTATCTTGGCCCTTTACAAGGTGCAATGTGCTCAGACCCAGCTCACATCCATCTTCCATTCGAGCTCAGCTTCTCACCTAGCCTACTTGTAACCTCCGAACCTGCCCATTACCTATTATCTACTATCCCTTCTCCCTCCCAGCCATTCCGTTATCCACAGCCTACTGTCAGCTACCTCCTGTCCTCTTCCTCTGTCTCATCTTGATTTCTTCTAACCCAATCACATACTTGAACCCAGTGAGCATTTTGAAATGGAAGTCACCTTGCTAAAATGATTATTTGATCTTTTTAATGGCCATTCACTGCACCTAGCATAAAGACTTCATTCCTGGAGTCTATACAGGGCTCTGTGTGCAGCATCCTGGACATCTTTTGAGCCTCTCTTCCCCCACTCTACCTGTCATTCTTACCTCCTTTCTTCTAATGTTCCCATCACCTCAAACAATGGCCAGCTGTTTTCTCACCTTGTGACAGGCCATGTTTCTTCCTTCTTTGGCCTTTAGCTGGAGTCTGTCTTTTCGTTTCAAAGGCGTATAGCCTTTGTGACTGTGTTAACCTTTATTCAGTATTCATGGCGATGTTGCAAAGGGCATTTGGATTTTGGAGCAGCCAAAGCTTTTTCCTTTGGAGCCAATATTAAAGAGACAAAAGAATCAACTTTTTTGTTTATTTATTTGGTTGGATTTTTTTATGGCAGAGAGAATATGTTTGACGGAGGACTGTCTCAAATACATAATTCCCATTCCTTATCCTGTAAACAACAGGATTATAAGCGTGTGCCACTACACAGAGCTTAATATGTTTTCCAGAGGCAAATAGGCACATGTTTTAAAATTTGTAAATAAACATTAGTCACCTAAAACTGGTAGCTTCAAATCACATACAAACAACCATGATTTTAAAATAAATCTCAGGCTTGGTGCTGGTGATTTGGAGTTTTCACCCTGACATGAAGGTTAGAGAGGAGGCTGAACTCAGCCCATCTTGAAAATTCTGGCTATGGTGGTTGTATACTTGTTATACGAGCTAGGGAGAAACATATAAATAGGAGGTTCAAGGTCCAGACTAGACTGAAAAAGAAGCAAATATCTATCTTAAGATCTTAAGAGCACAAAGGGTTAGTCCTGTGGGTCGAGAGACAAAGCAAACATCTCTAAGTTCAAACCACAGTAACACAGAGCAGAGAGAAAGAAAATGCAGGGTTTTTGATATAGTTTTAACAGTGATAAACTATTTCCTCTTATTAATTTATTTATTTTTGAGATTAAAGTCTCTTTTTCTAGCCAGGCCAGCCTCCAGAGTGCTAGTATTACAGGCATACACTATTGTGCTAGGCAATTATTTTAGTTTTAAAGAAAAAATAGAAATATTTATTAGTTGATAATGCATGTTCCTCACAGCACAGTACAACAAATGATGCAATAATTCAGGAAGAGTAGGAGAAAATATTCAGCTAATTAAATTTCTTGGAAATCTTGTTTTTTTTATACATCAAGCATGTCAATGTGGTATGTAGATGATATATAGAACATCTATTTTGAAAACTGAGACCTGGTTAGAATATTTAAATATTAGTTTTTGTCAGTTTTCCTACTATGTTGTCTCCTTCCTAAAGGTAAAGATGTCTTGCTGAGTGTCAAGATGAGTCTCTACATGTTTCCCCCTAAGGCCTCCTAACTTCTGCTCTACGGTTTGTTTTCATCCCATGAATCTTTGGTTTGAGAAACTACTGTTGGTATCTACCTGGGTCACGTGATATGCAAACATGGTGAAGGACCCAAAATTCCACTTTCAAATTCTTCATGGACTTAATTAACTTTTAGCATTTCAAGGTTTCAGTAGTGTGGGTCAGTGGGGTCCTGACAGTCATCTGACACACTAGGCCCAAAGACTACTAATTAACCCCAAGCTCAGAGTGGGAAGAGGCCTTCCGACAGAGGCCTTAATTATCGACAGTGAGGACCTCCTTCCAATCACCCTACTTTGCTCTTTCTCTGCTGCATTGCCAAAGAGTTAGAGCAGGTTGGATTCCTGTCATCTTCCATAGAATCCTGGACAGTAAGTTGAGGAAAATTAGTCCCTGGGATCCAAATTTTTTCACCCTGTCTTTTTATGAAACACAGCATAGTTGATTCCTTACTATTGTCTTTGGCTGTGTTCACACTTCAAGGGAAAAGATGACTGACGAATCATGACACACTGGCAATGTCCAGAATATTTACCACTGGGCTACTGACAAAAGTCACTGGTTAAAAATCTGTCCTAAGGAAACAGAAGTAAATTGCTTTCATCTGCACACAGAAGTTCTAGTGGACACTTTAAATCATCTGTAAAATATAAGTTTTAAAATTTAACTAACATAGTGTACCCTAGCCCCTTACAACCCCAGCCACTGGTGACCACCCCAGTACTTCTTACTTCTCCAGGTGTGTCACATGGAAGTAAGAGCATATGGTGATTTATGCCTGACTACTTCAGTTTAGAAAATGTCCCCTTCGTATGTCCATATCATTACAAGTGGCAAGATTCCTTCTTTTTAAAGCTGAACAACACACACACACACACACACACACACTTATATATATGCCACACATATTGCATAAATGCATATTTACACATATTTACATATTGCACAAATATATATTGTATAAAACACACACATGTATGTATGTGTGTCATGTCGCATGTTTCTATATGCAGGATTATTTATTCATTTTTGTTGATAGGCCCTTAGACTGATTCCACATTTTGGCTATAGTGACTCAATCATTCTACAGTGTACCTTGTTGCATCTCATGGTAACTGCATTTCAAAACCTTTTGTTTTTACACCGTGATAATGACAGTTAATAATAATGTATTGTACTATTGAAAAGTGCTAATTGAAGTGTTCTCACCTTGCAAAGGAATGATCCGTGTGTGTTAATTAACGTTAATTAGCTTTATGTATCCACAATGTGCATATATACCAAAATAGGTTGTACCCATAAATATATGGCCTCTTTTATTCCTCTTACAATAGAATCCTTTTTCATAAAAATCATTACTATAGCTACATTTATGCCAAGCTTCACAAAAATTAATACAAATTTTAAAAATTGCCACACTGTCAGGGAGGTATGAAGTTCATCTGGCCTGGCAATAAGACTGATTGTTTTGTAATGTAGTCTGGAGATTGCATTTAGGCCTGTTTAGGGGACAGGAGAAGGCAGCATCTGCCCTGCCATGGAGCCCTGGTGTTTAGCTCAAGCTGACCAGCAGCCAGTCACACAGCCAACTGGAGACTTCAAGTCAACACGTACGTGAGTTTTCTCTTCATCCACATAGTGTCAACAGATACCTGGAAAGGTATTTTCAATGAAAGAAAAGCATGATTTGTTATTTATCTGGGTCCAAAAACTAGCAAGAGTCTTCTGAAGAAAAGGACCTGTTGGATTTAATTCACTGGAATCATGTAAGACAATCCAGAAAAAGGCTTGGGTTCTATTGCTTTAGGTTACCCATACAACTGCCTTTCTCCTGTGAGCCACCTCTACTCCAGCTGTGTGTGCTCCTTACACCATTCCTGAGATTTATGCTTCATTCTTCTCCCCAAAGGACTGAAAAGGCACGGCAGAGATGTTTAAAGTTACTGCCACAATTTCTTTTAGGTGCATATTAAAGCAATAGTGCCTTACCTAGGAGAAGGAGCTATAAGTTGCTGGGCTGTCTTGCCTAGAATTAATTCACTGGATATAGCTAACTGACATGGAAGTAGAGTTTGCAAGGTTATAAAATTGCTGAGTTTCCCATGGCCCCTCAAGCATTACTATAAAACCTTAAAGCTTTAGGATGAGAGATTTTAGTTTACTTGTGGTGGGAACCTAATATGAATGCTTGACTTTGATCTGTGCCTCATGAAAATATATAGAAAATAAATTTTCTATACCTTCTCCTATAAACATTGAGGTCTCAAATATTTGAAAAGAGAAGTATCCCACATAAAATAGATCACTAACTTCTTTGTGACAAGATAGCCTTTCCAGGTACCCAGACTTGAATATCAAAAGAAAGGCAAAGAGCCACTTTCATTGTAAGAAAGGAACAGTAATCAACTTCTGCTGAAACAAAACCCAACAAAACGCATCGAGATAAGGAATGGCCAAGCTATGAGTTTTCTCCTCTAAAACTGTGTACTTTGTAGATGAGATATAGGAAAGAGAGTGGAGAGGTTTTGCTTGGCCTTCCATAGAAGAAGGCGTGGATTAGGCTAGGCAAGGTCGGTTTCTTTGTCCCCTCACAATCATCCTATTTCACTTCCTCATAAGCTGCTTTCCACAAGGAGTTTAGTAAGAACATTTTTCTTGTGCATTTCTTAAAATATGAATATGGAAATTATTTTTTTTGAAAACCCAGTCTAGGTCTTCCTACGAAAAAGAAAAGGATGAATAGAATGTCATTATGCGTGGTTAAAAGCAGGTGATTTTTCTCTTTAGGGGGAATGAATACTATAAATAAAATGCTCCATCAGCTGTGGAGACTGAAAATATTTTCAATATTGTCAGATTTTTCATTGCACCAACTTTGGGTGATCTCCCCGTGGCATATTTTACAGCCCTTTTCTATTGTACTGTTCGTGTTTTCTTCTCCCTCTTCGGCTCTTCCTTCACTCTCCTCACCTATGGAAAAACAGGTTGAGGGGCTGTAGGGGAAGGTGGCAAAGGGGCTGAGCAGAGCTTTGAGTAGCCTCTCAGCAGTGTCTTCCCAAGTCTTATATCTGTGCATGCTAATCTAGTCACATGAAAAATAAAAGGACATTTTCCAGGCCCAGCAGCAACCAAACAGCAACATAAAAGAAAGGGAAAGGGAGATTTTATCCTGCAGATATCAGCAATACACTGAGGCAAAGCTCCTTCCTGACTTTTCCAGAATAAAAATTCCTGCAGATTTTCCATTCTGCCTTAAAAAAAAAAAAGCTAAATGCAACTTGGAAGAGAATGAAGTAAATACAATTCTTTGGAGATACTAGAGTGGAAGTATGGGTACATTGTGTATGGAGATATTTTGTAGAGTATTACATAATGACCAGACTGTAGAAACACAACCTCCAGAGTTTCCTGGCACCAGAGAGTAGGAAGCTGCCTCATGTATGCCGGGAGCTCTCTGGCCTAGGGAAGCCTGTGAATTTCTAGCATGCTATCACTGGCAAAAATCAGCCTTGGTTCCTAAAGAGCAAAGCACTAGAGCTCAGGAAGCAAGCACCTGCCCTGGTGAATACTCAGCTTCAGGGGAAAAGGAACCATTCATCCTGTGTCTCTCTGCTATTTCCAACTTGAAAGGTATGTGTGTTGATTAGACCATTGTGCTGTAACATTAGAAAAGAGTAGCAAGCATATTGTGGATTTACTTCAAGATAATTGGGTAACACACATAAGTGAAAATTTTTATTTTATACTTACCAACATATTACAGTAATGAAATGGAAATCTACTGGCTTTATTGCCCAAATAGTAAGCATAATGCTTAACCAACTCTGGAAATTGTCAGTATTACCTTAATGCAACTCCTTTTGATTTCCATTATATGTTTTGGAACTGCAAAATTTAATATATCACCATAATTGAAATATTTTCATTTTATAGTCACTGGAAAATCTGTACTCCTTACAAGTTTAGGAAAACCATATAAGTTAAGGATACTTGTACAACCAAAGTTAGGCCACTTGTCACGTTAATATCCTTTACAATAACTTCAATATTGAAAGCACACATGATATCTATTTCTATTCATCCATCACCATCATCAATATTCTGTCAATCATCTATTATCCATCCATCACATATATATTTATATATCATATATATTCTATATGAGAAAATTTTGATAATAGCAATCATTTCATAATATCAGGTGTCATTTTATTCCCTTATCTTAGAAATATTTCAAGAGGATAACTGGATCCTCTCCTAAAATATTATGCAAGAGACTCTCCTTTTGTGCAACGGGTTTGACATTTGCTGGGAATTAGGGGAGAATAGGAGAGAAAGAATCCTTCACTCTATCCACTCATATTTAACTACCTTCAGGCACTTTAATTCTTGTCCATCCTTCATTCTAGTAAAACTGTCATTGAGCCAAATGATCTATCTGTGCAAAGATCTCTGTGCTGTCAGAAAGTAAAGCTACAAAGTGAAACTCACGGGACGCTATGTCAGTTTTCCATGTGAATAACAGTTATTTCACTAACTAGTTACCTTTTACACATATATTGTGACTGGAGAATGAGATGTAGCAGCAATCTTTGTGCTATGCCATTTGTAAAGTAAATTTATGTTGCCGATTTGCATGCTAAGTGCCTCTCTGGTAAGAGGAGCTCTCAAAGACAGCTTGTTTATGCGGCCATTTGTGGGTAAATTGGAATTCTGAAGCAGACCCGAGTTAAGCATGAAAAGGATTTTATGCCTTAGCCTTAAGTCAAGGATGGACTCCGGTCTTCCCACTGGAGTTAGTTTTCTCTCTTGTTGGTTTCAGATATTAGCATTAAAATCACCTTTAATCATCTCTCCTTTGCTATATCCATTATTTAAAATGCTGATCTGCTTTGGCACTGCCAAATATAAAATCCCAGATGGGTTATATTGACAAGATCTAAGTTTGCAAGGACCTGCCATGAGTAATTTAGCACATCGGGTTACATATGTTTATGTATATATACCATGAAGTCGTTTATTAGATTCAAAGCCATTTGGGGAAATAGTAAACATCCTTGCCTGAAGTTTCATTTGTTCATTTGTTTAACAGATAAATGCTGAGTATAGGCACAGGTCCCCCACTAGGCTGCTGGGGTGCTCAGAGGCTCCAGTGTTTGCCTTGTGGAGGGAGAGGAGAAAGCAGGTGGACATTGAACATGAAGTAGCTGCCACCCACGGACTAGGAGACTCAAGGCTGGGGCTGATTCTTCTGTGTCATTCAATCTCTTAGGCACTATTCTTCATCTGAGAAAGAAAGGAAGAGTGATTGGTAGATTTATAGGGAGAGCAAACGGGAATGACTGTTTCAGCTAAAGCCAAAGCCTGGAGCCGGAGCTCTGTGTCCACAGGAAAGCTGGCTTTCTCCACATCTGTGCTGACTCACAGGCATTGCCTTCAGTCTGCAGGAAGTGCTTCCCCATGGGCTCTCATCCCAACACTGACTTGAACACCCTGAAAGAACCCAAGGGAAGCCTTTAAAAGATCTTTGAGATATAAAATTAAATCATAAATATTTTTAAATAGCAAGATAGGAAAAATAAATAGGAGATGAAATTATTCTGCTCTCCTTTTATGACCTGACTTTCCTTCCCCAGAGGCTATTTTTATCAGCTGTTCTTATTTTTTTCATTTTTTTCTATATATTTTCTAAATAGTTGTATAAACAGGAAATATGATATTCAGTGGCTTATTTTTGCTGGTTGGTTTACTAAAATTGATTTCTTTTAAAGACTGTTTCATAGCTATTAAATGTGTAAACAGTAATGAATACAGGAAAATCATTCCTTAAAAGTCTTTTTTTCTATTTACCTGATATCTTTGTACAAAGATGTCATATAAAATAATGGACATCCTGTTCTGGATGCGGTGTGGTGAATGAGTGAACTCAGGCCTTGGCCACTGTCCCTGGGCTTCTTTTTGTTCAGGGCTAGCACTCTTAAACTTGAATCACAGCAGCACTTCAGGCTTTTTCTGTTTATGTGGTACTGGCGAATCAAACCCAGAACTTCATGAATACTAGGGAAGGACTCTATCACGAAGCCACATTCCCAGCTCCTTTCCAATATTTTTGATCCTCTTACTTTTAGACATTTTTGAACCAAAGAATTCTGTTTTGAAAATTTCCAAATACTATAAGCTTATAGAAACTATTCTCTATATTTAATCAGAATAAATATTTATCACATCGTATGATCAAGAAAATGAGAGAAACAACTTGAAATCCACATAGCTCCTTTCCAAATAAATGAATTTAACCATTCAGTTAATCTATTTATATATGGGAAATAGTCAAATGGTTTGCTTGAGTCTCTGAAATTCTATAGGTGTGTCACAGGTTCCAATTTCTACATTTGTAGACTTTGTGTACCATTTTTTACATTGATAAATTAACAGTATTCAGGCCAGATATAGTGTTATGTGCATTTAATCCCAGCTACTCAGGAAGCAGAGGTAGGAGGATCACAGTCAAAGGCCTAGAGGATGACTATTTTGAAAGAGCTGGAGGCATAGCTCAAGTTGTAGAATGCTTATATATAGACAGCACAAGGTCCTGATGAAATCCAGGTATGTCCAAATGAGGATGATGATGATGATGACCATAGTAGTATCTTTAGTTTTAGATGTTGAAAAGCGATCTTTTCATGAGTATGAGTAAATTAAATAAACATAATCCTGCAGGAATTATCTTCTTGAACACATTCAACGCACACATTTCAAAGTTAATCACAATTCTTTTTCAGGAATATTTCCAAGGATTTCACAAAAGTTTGTATTCTTAAAATTGCCAGCTGTGGGTTTTAAATTTGTAACTGTGTTCAGATAAACATTACCTTTTACATAAAGTTGCTGTATTTATTATTCATTTTTAATTTTAGCACTGTATATGTGCGTGAGTGTGTATGTGTATGTGTGTGAGTGTATATATGTTTGTATCTATGTGAGTGTTTGTATGTGTGTGTCTGTTTGTGTGTCTATGTGTGAGTGTTTAAGCACAGGCCTCGTACTTACCAGACATGCCATTATACCTCTGAACCATCTCTCGCACCTTTCTTTCTAGTAGTTGGTTTTGAGATAGGCTCTTTTTTAATGCCCAGAAACACAACTGAGCCACGACCCCCCTATTTTAGACTTCCCATTATCAGTGGAGTGTGTACCACTATATCTATCCCTGTGCTGAGTAAAAGTGTTAGGAGATTTCTGCCTGAGTTTGTATCAAACCATGACCTTTTCCCCTCAGCCACCCAAGAAGGCAGAATTACAGGTATGATTCACCAGTACTTGGCACTAGTTCATTTATATAAGGCATAATTATTATGTTTCCATTCTTAATGGTTGTAGTCAATATATTTCAAATGCATAGTATTCACTAAGCATAACTATAGCACACTATTGTGCATTTATAAAATAATTGTATAACAGATCTATGTCTCAGGTTGTAATACTAATTCTACTTTTATAATGAGGAACTGAGTTATTATAAAATTTAAGAGCTATAAAATGTTATATTCATAGTGAAGAAAGGTCCAATACTTGAATAAACTCTCATAGTTAATAGGAAGGCAGGATTTAAACACAGAATTTACCTACCTGTAGGCATTAATGTTTGTACATTATTAAGTACTTAGACAATGGATCACATCCCATTATGCTACATTCTTTAAAAAAAGCTTTTCAAGAATCTGAAAAATACTGTATCAAACGTTTACTTTCACTACATTTTGGGATTCATTGCCCAAGAGTATGAATGCACAATGGCTGTCTAGTACAGCACTTTTCTACCTCACTTTGCTTGTGGAGAATCACTAGAAAAACAAGCCATATGTAATGTCCTCTTACAAAAATAATCACAATGAAGTAGTTACTGGAAAAAGGAACAAGCTTATTTTCATCAGTCACATGGCAAAATCAAGCTCTGGTACTCATTGATATAAAAATATACACAATCAGGAAAAAAGGCGGAGTCAGGTGTCATTTCCTGCCCAGTAATTATTAAGCAAAGAGACTTGCTTTTATCCCTTTCAGAGAACATGCAATGAATTGTCATTTTGATTCATGGACACTTCTTATATACTGGAAAAATAAAGTTACCTCCCCTACTACGCAGTGCTTTCTTTTTTTTTTGCCAGTTCTGGCCTTGAACTCAGGGCCTGAGCACTGTTCCTTGGACTTTCTCAAGGCTAGAGCTCTACCACTTGAGCCTCAGCACCATTTCCAGCTTTTTTCTATGTATGTGGTGCCGAAGAATCGAACCCGGGTCTTCGTGCATGCCAGGCAAGCACTCTACCACTAGGCCAAACTCCCAGCCCACATAGTGCTTTCTTGTTATAGCAAATTCAATAGAATAAATTAACTGGGTTTTCTTTTTATCAAATATAAAACTGATCATATTTTCTTTGCTTCGGAATAGAAATTTCACCACAAATACTGCAAACATAAATGTCATGGCACCCAAAATTGTATAGGATGCGTCTTGATTTAGAAAAAAAAAAAAGAAAAGAAAAGAAGAGAAGAGAAAAGAAAAAAAGCCAGTGTCTTTCCAATGATGTTGAGTATAGACAACGGCTAGATAGGAAGAGTTCTGTCAACTTATTTTGCCAGGGAAAAATAAGGGTACACATATTCATTTTAGTGGCTAAGACACCAAGTTGGATACAGTTTCTTGATTACTCCTTATTTTTAGGTGTGAAGACCACAGTCAACCCTTCTCATCAGGCTCATCTCTTGTGATAGTGGAGGATGAGGGTATTCGGTTCCCATCGCCCTGATCAACTCCAGGCTTTGCCTGCCCCCAACCCGGCTGGAATTCCACTGTACCCTATGAAACAAGGGGTCCTTCTATTGGGGTACCCTCCTCTACAGAGACCAGGGCTACTAAAATCCTAAGCCAACCCCGGCGGGTTGAACTTTCCTCTCTCACCCACGGACATCTTGCCTGACCCCCTACACCTCCTTCCTCGGTTGTAATTGCTTTTGTTTTGACTGTAAAGTATCTGACAGGTCCACAACGCCGGGTGATTAATGAATCCAATATCAGTGTCCTCCCTGCTAAATTGAATTTAGCATACATTTGCTACAGGTGATCACTGGGGCCTTTGTATATACAGAAAGAAATCAAATTAATAACTAAGAACAGAACCGTTACCAAGCAGTCTCTTTTAACTTAATTTGTTTGGAGATTAGGCCCACAGCTTCTAATTGAGAACTCCATTTCAGGGACTCTCTGCAGCCATGTCCTGGGAACACGGGGCCCCGCCAATCTGCAGAAGACAAATCTGCTTGGACAGGGAAACTTGGGGAGGAGAAGGTTCTGGACTGGGGCATGCTCGGAAACACAATTAACAAAAGGAATTCTTCGCTGTCTTTTCTTAGTATGAACTCAAATAAAAAAACATTGGCTAGTCCAAAGTGGCTAGAAGGAGGGGAAAGCAAGTATAAGATTCTTCCTTGTACTTGCACAGATTATATATCAATCTATCTATCTATCCGTCTGTCTATTATTTATCTATCCATTTATCTGTGTATCTATTATCTATCTATCCATCTATTATCTGTCTGTCTATCTATATATATATATCTAGCTAGCTATCTAGCTAGCTATCTAGCTATCTATCTTTATCAAGTAAATGGAAACTCTCTTGTACATCTACCTAAAGGAAATAGAATTTGCTCACTACCTATGTGAATGTGACCAGATAGAAGGATCCTCTCTAGATGAGCCCGAGGGAGGGAAACAAAGGTCATTAGTATTTTACTTTTTGTGTTTGTCTTTTGTGTTGTTTCTCTCCTTCTATCATTTTGTCTGGTGTGTAAGTTTATGTTTTAAGGGGAGGGGAAAGGGAAACAAAGAAATATTGGAAATAAAGGGTGAAACAATTCAGTAGTAATACTCACTAGACACTTGAAAATGAACTATATAACTTATGGAGAAGGAGGGAAAATTGCGATGAAAAAAGGGAAGAGATGACACTGTTCAAAAAGAAGTGTACTCATTACTTGGCCTGTGTAACTCTAACCCATCTGTACAACATTTTACAATGAAAACAAGTTAAAATAAAATAGTATTACATGAAAAGCATGAAAATAAAAATGAACAAAAAGAAACAAAACACATGTTTTAAAATAGTTTTAAAAAGTTAAAAAAGATTATCCCATTCGCAATAGCCCCCAAAAGAATAAAATACTTAGGAATTAACTCAACCAAAGATGTAAAGGAATTATTTAATGAAAACTATAAAAGCCCAATGAATGAAATTAAAGAGGACAGTAGGAAATGGAAAGACATCCCAAGCTCATGGCTAGGGAGAACCAACATAGTGATTGTATATAGAGATTCCCTTCTTGAGCATTTGTTTGCTAAACATGTCATTTGAAATATGATGTAAAAATCAGTATTCATAAATTCTTTAATAAAAAAAGTTAAAAAAAGAAGAAAAGATGCTAAAGTGACGTTAACATTGAGAAATATAAAGTACAAGCCAGGCACCCATGACTCACGCCTATAATCCAAGCTACTCAAGAGGCTGAGATCTGAAGATCAACATGGTTCAAAGCCAGCCTGGGCACAAATGTTTGTGAGACTCTTATCTCCAATTAACCACCACAAAACTGGAAGTGGTATTGTGGCTCAAGTGGTAGAGCACTAGCCTTGAGTTGAAGAGCTCAAGGACAGTGCCCAGGCCTAGAATTCAAGCCCCATGACTCATATATACATATATATATGTATATGTATATGTACATATATACATATTTGGCATAAAAATCAAGAAAAGAAAAAGATGAAAAATCGGATCCTCCACATTTCTTTCCTTTCCTCCAGAGTGCAAGGCTTGGGATTATCTTTTAGACTGCTTTACTTTTCTTTTTTTGCCCCAGAGAATATTTTAAGGCCAATGGATTTAATTTTGACTAACAATTCTGAATTTCACCAGTGATAGATGAGGATGGATGAACAATGTCGGTTGCCACCTTTAACTCTGGTTTGTCTGGTCAGAGGGCCTTCTAGTTCACAGCTCTACAGGAGCATTCATGAGAGAACGACACGGTGAGGTTGCATTTGCTTTGGTTCTACTCGATAAAGTGACATAAATTGAAGAGCTGAAGCAGTCAGCAGACTTTCTGAAAGGCAATCTTGCTACACCCCTACTCCTTATTTATTGGTGTGACTAAAGTTTTAATGTTGCTTCCACAGATTTAACATCATGAATGCTTGTTGGGAGGGCTCCTCTGAATTCATGGGCTAATTTTTAAAGCAATCTGAAATTTTCAAGCTTGAGTTGAAATTATTTTTACCTGGTAGTTCATCATAATTTCATAACTCAAAATTTATGCCAGTAAACTACTTTTTTTTAAAGTAAAGAATGTGTGGGCTAGGCTTCAGTAAAATTGTAAGTCCAATTTTCTGGGCAAATAGCAATGCTACCATTACATGCATGAGGACAAAAGAGTATTGTTAATAACAGTGCCAGCATGATTTGGTGTCTGCTTAACTATTTCAGCAATGGATTCAGGCAATACTAGGCAAGGTTGTAATAAAAATCATGAAGGAGGAATCGACATGTTATTTGGAAGTAAGCTGGCAATTCAATATTTATTTTGTAAATGCAATTACTGAAAAATACCTGCTAGCGACTGAGAATCAATCATAGAAATGTTTATTGAATCCCTAAATATAACAGTCACTCAGGGTCATGGTGTGTATAAGAAAGGTGTGCCTCTGAGGGAGCATGCTGTGAGTTCTCCTTCCTCTCCTATATACCTTTCAACTCTTGGGTTTGGTGCCAACAAAACCCAACATATATAAAATGAAGTTTTTATTTTTAAGAAAATTTTAGAACCAGAATTGATTATTCAGCCTATATTTCTAGCTATTCACGCAATAAAATCAGGAGAATCACAGTCCCTGGCAAGTACTGGGAAAAATCTTAGCACAGAATCATTTGAGTAAACAGATTGGTTGGTCCTGGTCACATATACCTGCACTCTCAGCTAATTAGGAATCATTGTGGGAGGATCGCTGTTTAGGTCAACCAGGTACAAAAGTGTGGGACCTTATCCAAATAACAACTAGAAATACATACATGATGGGTCATGACTCAGTGACTACTAAAGAAGAGAGGGTGTTAGAAAGGAAGAGCAGGGAACGGAAGATAGACGGAAGAAAGGAAGGAAAGAAGAAAGGAAGGAAAAAACAAAACACCTAGTATGAGGATATAAGGAAAGTAGATATCATTATATAAAATAAATATTTTTGTGATCAAAGCATTGAATAACTTGTCTTGGTCAACATGGTTACTGAGAATATTGAATAAATTGTGGCATTATGGCATTCTAACTTAAAATTTAGTGTTATCAGCATTGCATAATATTGATTTCTTTCAACTCAATCCCAATTTGCACCAAAGTTGTGTTTTGGCTATAATAATATTATTATTGTTATCATCATCATCTTTTTGTTAGGGTTAGTTCTCTCAAAGTATTATTTTCTGATTTCCTTCTACCTCTTCAGGAAAATGGTGGCAACACACTATTTCTGGCTAATCCTAGACTTTCTAAAGGAGTTGTGCTACATTTTACTTCTGCCTCTTGTGACTCTTTGTTAAAATGAATAAATGCCTTTGTTAGAGTGGGATTTTTTAGAATGGATGATGTGGAATCAGAGTTGACGGCTAATCTCGCCTCCATCAGTTATTTACTGGCTTTGAAATTTTCCAGTCACCTTTCCTTAACCTCTGTTTCTGTACATAAGGTGGAATCGATGTTGCCTACATTGCAGACATGCTTAGAGCATCAGTCTAATAGCACATTGTACAAGCATTAAGCCTATCTGAGGGACTTACTAAAATGTTTGGCATTTACATTAGTCATTCATTCATAATTCTGTACTGAAAGTCCATTTATCCTCTACTTATATTTACATATCTATCTCTATCAATCTGTCTGCCTCTCTCTGTACAAAGATGCTAAAAGAGGCTTAGGAATGATCATATTTGGTGAAATCCAGTATATACATACAAATGAAAAATAATATAGCTGATAAGTTATATGCTAGCACTATCTTGGTCCAATACTCAAATATATATATATATATATATTTACATGCACATAGATTATAGATACATAACATATATTTACATACTTATCTATATACCTAACATAAATCTAACACACACACACACACACACACACACACACACACACGCACTTACATTCTGTTATTGAATATGTATCCCTACTAATGTAAATCAATTAACCAAGAAACTAAGACAGTTAAGGAAATGTGGACATGCACTGAATTAGCAGTGAAAGATATTGTTATTCTCCTGTGACTAGTGTCAGGCCTCTCTCTCTCTCTCTTTCTCTCTCTCCCTCCCTCCCATCCTCTCTCATGTTGAGCCACAGATCTATGACAGAGAGTTTAAGGTGTGATTTTTTTTGAGGAGGGTGTAAAGATTTTCTTTTTTGTTCTTGTTTTCCTGTCAGGTTAATGTACAGAGGGGTTACAGTTACATTCCCCAGGTAGTAGATACATTACTTCTCACACTTTGATACCCCTTCTCTTGTGTCCCCATTTCCCTTTCCCTCCCTCTCTCCTCCCAATCATCTAAGGTGTGTTTTTATTATTGTTTTTGCTGCTGCTAATTTTAGTTAAGAGTGAATCAGAGTCTTAGACTCACATTTGCTTGCAGACAATTCTAGATTTATTTTAGTAATCAGATAAGGGGTGCACACAGAAATAGGCTGTTTGGTCTTGATACTTTTATCAAAGTCTAGGCAGAGATTTAGACAACAAAACAAACAAAAATCCCCAACTTAATTAGTAATAGTGGTAAAGATAAAATGTTGATGAAAAGTGTGTGGTTTTAGTTCTTTCATTATATGTTTGACAAACCATAACCATTATGATTTGCAGTATAACATAAAATGAACCGAAACATGCACCTATATCACACATATAAGTTGATTTAAAAACTGCAATTTAGTATAATTCATAATACTTATAAAAATCTAATGATATAATGGAACAAGATAATTAAATATTCACAGAGATGCCAGCAGTTTAGAAGACATATAAGACACAGAAGGGAATATTTTTATTCTGGAAAAAGGAACTTCTAAAACTTCAAATGCCTTTTTAGAATCTGACTTTAATACTGAAGGATATAGCATGAAATTGGTTTGTGAAATTTCTTTACAGCATGAGGTGCTTGTAGTCTGAGATCCAAAGAAGGCTTTCCCTGTACTTGCTGTCCTATGATATTAAAGAAAAGAGTATATAAAAGGCAAAGGACAGGGCAGGATTGGTGTCAGCATTAACACCAAAGAAATACTCCAAGTGGGTTCTAAACAAGGATGAAGTAAGAATAAATCCAAAATAATAAATCCAAATTATATTTCACATTGGCTTATCTTCCAGCTTTCAGCTGCAACAGTCATGAATATTTGTCATCTATTTATCCTACCTCAATGTGAATATATCACTAATTGAATGGTCAGATGATGAATACATTCCTGAAAATTGCTTTTCAAAAAAATTAAATCTTCTAATCAAGATTTCCTAAGTGGCGTGTCTTCAGACTCTTAAATCTATAAAATGCCACGGGAAAAATAATACTACACTAAAGTAAGTTTCAAAACTGCTACACTGGAAACCCCTACTTGGCTACAGTATTGAAGATAGACATTCCTGTGACATTTCAAGCTTCCTTCTGCTTTCTCTTGCACAAATAACTGAGACCACTTAATGCCATACAACGCAGGCATAAGCAGGGTGGATTTTAGGCGAAGATACTGGCAGAAGTTGAAAGCAATTCTCCATCTCTGATGTTTTGTATTTCCCTTTTTAAAAAAAAATCCTGGAACAGAAGATGCTTCTCAGCACAGGTTGTGCAAGTACAAGCTGGTCATGTCTCAGCCAGCCACAGATGGGTCTCTGTGCTGGGTCCCTGCCTTGTGGCAGGCATGCAGTGTGAAATATCCATAAATCTTTGTGATTTAAAACAGTGGGTGTACATCAAAATACACTAAGCTGATGTTTACCATTTAACTGTGAAGAACTCATTTCATATAACAAGATCTCTTGATGACATTTAGTAAAGACAATTCTTAAAAGTCTGGTGTAGTGTCCCAAATTTTTAACTTAACTACAGAACTTTTTCCATTTGAGAATCTGTTCATACACTGTGGATCCGGTGATCAGTGGAATCAGTGTGTCAGATAATGGTTCCAAATGCAACTTCACCTTATTTATTTCACAGTGCTCCCAAAATCCATGACCAGTGAATTGGCTGGTATTTAGGACTTTTTCCTTGTAGGTGATTCTCATGAAAATAATGGCTTTCCAACCATCTATGAGAATCCATTGATCTTTTCCAGAATTTACAACACTATATTCCTCATACATGTAAATAAAAACTTTATTAATCATTTTTTTCTTTTTACTTCATTTTTGCCATGCTGGTGCTCTGACACTTGGGCCATGCCTGGAATCACACGCTTTTTGTTGCTTTTATTGTTTTATTTTTAAGATGAGTTTGGTAAATTTTTCTTCCTAGATTGGCTTTGAACTACATTGCTCTAGATCTTAGCTTCCTGCATATCTGTGAAGACACAGGCCTGACCCACTGGCACCTAGACATTTCTTAAAGGCATAATTTACTTTTTTCCATCGAATTACTAATATCTCCAAAAATATAAAGTATACCCCAAAGTAAACTAGAAGAAGGAATTTGTTTTTTTTGCCTGGTTCTCTTTCTTTTTTTAAATTTTTTTTTCAGCCACTGAGATCTTTTTTTTCCATATATTTTTATTATAATTAATAGAAGGGTTACATTATATTCACCAGATAGAAGGTGCATTACTTCACATACATTGATACTCTTTCTCATGTCTTGGTCCCCATCTCCCTCCCTCCACTCTCACCCCTCATCTTGTTTTCCCCCCTTCCCTATCCAATTTCATAAAAAACAAATAAGCATATATAAAATATATCAGATAACAAAGTGAAATACTATAACAATATGTGATAACCAAGGGACAGCAAAAGAGATGAGAGAAAACATAGTACATTAAGGACAACAATCACTCATTATATGGCTTTTGTTTCTATATCCTGGAGATCCTTTCATTTAGCGTCATACTATATGGCCTTATATATCAAGGTTTTCTTCTATTGTAAATCTCTGCTAGGAGAGCCCAAGGTTTCTACTAATTATGACAAATGAGGGAAACCATTGAGTCTAAGTTCCTTTGAGTCTGACTTACTTCACTTAATATGATCTTTGCTAAGTCTTTCCATTTCCTAACAAATGGGGCGATGTCATTCTTTTCTGACAGCAGTATGGTATTCCATTGTGTATAAATACCACATCTTGTTGATCCATTCATCAACTGAGGGCATCTGGGTTGGTTCCATATCTTTGCTATGGTAAGTAGTGCTGCAATGAACATTGTTGTGCTAGTGGCTTTAGTATGCCCTTGTTTCTGGATGATTGGGTAAATGCCAAGTAGTGGAATGACTGGGTCATAGGGGAGCTCTATGTTTAGTCTTTTGAGGAACTGCCATACTGCTTTCCATAATGGTTGAACGAGTTTGCACTCCCACCAACACTGTAGTAGTGATCCTTCCTGGCCACATCCCCTCCAGCATCTGTTGTTATTAGATTTCTTGATCCTGGCCATTCTAACTGGAATGAGGTAGAATCACAATGATGGTTCTCTTTCTTGGGTTTGGGGGGGGGGAATACTCCTGAGTGTCGAACTCAGGGCCTCCACTAGTCTCCTACCAAGATACATCTTCAGCCCCCACAGAGCAGATTTTAAAATACCTTCTACAGTCATTTCTACTAATCAGCTCCTTTCTTTTTCCTGAAAATGTTTTCCTCTCATTCATTCATGTTAGATTCACATTGCATAAAAAAACATGATCACTGGGATATCAATATGTGGCTTGCAGAGTATTTATTTGAAAAATGACACAGAATCAGTGTGTATTGCTTCAGGTCCCATCTCTTATTCAGTGCTTTTATTAAGGAGCTAATCTCTGCTCAGAGAGTCAAGTATTTGTTCTGTTCCTTATACATCCAGTGAAAGGAGAATTTACTGTCCAAATACTTTCTTTACAGTCTCAAAGGTACACAGCAAGTTTATGTGGTATCTGTGCCCACACAATGTACATTTGTACACGTACTTAGTGGCTCATCTATCTGAGGACAAGCCACTGACTTCCCTGATAGAAACAAGAATTGCTATTTCCAGTCCACTTTAAATCTAATATTAGGTTTACATCATCTCTTCGCTGCTCATGGGTTTTGATTCTTCTCATACCTACTTGTGTTCATAGTTTCCAGGTTATTTAGCACAGTTCTTCCTAATTTCCACATGCTTCAGGCCACAGGGACTTATTACATACATTTCGAGTTGCCTAAGAGCTTCTCAGAGTAATTATAATGATCATTTAGGAAACAATCCAGCATTCAAATGTCCTGTTTTATCAATATAGGTGTTTGTTTTCAATTCCCAAATAAGTTACATTTCACTTGAGATTGACTTTTTTAAGGTGCACATTGGAAGTATGAGCTAAAAGTAAATAAAAATGGGAATGTTTAAAGTATGGTATGTTAAAATGTATTCAGGAGTTGAGGTCCGCGGCCTAGTCATGCGAGCTAGAGCCAGGGGCCTGTGGAAACATGAAGAGGATAAACAGCTGTATGACCAGCGATGGACAAGTCCTGGAAGAGCTGGAAACAGAAGGAGAGAGGCAGCTGAAAAGCCTCCTTCCGCATCAGCTTGACACCTCTGTCTCCATTGAGGAATATGTCTCCAAGAAAGAGAGCTTTGCTCCTGGTACTATGTACAAGCCCTTTGGCAAGGAAGCAGCTGGGACTATGACTTCGTCCCAATTCCAGACACTGCATGAAAAGGACCAAGAAACTGCTTCTCTCAGGGAACTAGGGCTTAGTGAAACAGAAATCTTGATCTGGAAGAGCCATGTTTCAGGTGATAAGAAGAAAAGGCTAAGGGCAACTCCGCAAGCAATACAGAATCGCCTCCAAGATACTGAAGAAAGGATCTCAGAGCGCCAACGCATCCTTTGCTTGCCACAAAGATTTTCAAAAAGCAAACAACTGACCCGAAGAGAAATGGAAATAGAAAAGTCTTTATTTCAGGGTGCTGATCGACACTCCTTCCTTAAGGCTCTTTATTACCAAGATGAATCCTGAAAGAAGAACAGAGGTGATCCCATGAACAACCTGGAAAATTTTTACCAAGAGGTGATAATGTAAAAGCATCTTGAAGAGTTCTAGCTTATGAGAGGTGAACCCCTGGCTCCCACTCACTGGTCTCAGCTACATCAGTGAGTGATAGTGCCACAGCTGAGAACTCGTCATTACTCCAGGAGGAGGGGAATCAGGCAGCACAGGGTAAAGGTCCCAGTCTCCATGAGGCAAAAGTTAATGATTTTTCACCTGAGCAGTGTTGGACTGGGCCTAAGAAGCTGACAGAGCCAATAGAGTTTGTCCCAGAAGATGAAATCCAGAGAAATCATTTGTCCGAGGAAGAGATCCAAAACATTCCTGTTTTCTTCATATAATCCAGGGAAACCGAACAAGGTGTTATACCTGAAGAACCTTAGCCCTCGAGTGACAGATAGAGACCGTATCTCATTATTCGCCCGCTTCCAGGAGAAAAATGGACCTCCAACTGAATTCCCAATGATGACTGGGAGAATGAAGGGACAAGCTTTCATCACCTTTCCCAATGAGGAAATAGCATGCCAAGCATTGCATCGAGTAAATGGATATAACCTGCATGGGAAAATATTGGTGATAGAGTTTGGAAAGAACAGAAAGCAACAATTAGATCTCAAGGCTGCTTCTCTTGCATCATCTTCTTCAGACAATACAGCAGTCGTAAAGAAGTCAGTAGTTATATATAATCAATGTGCATGTATATTTACATATGCACATGCTCTAGCTGGATGGTCTTTTTGGCATGAGAATCTTGATTCTAGAATTTATGTATGGGTAGAAATATCTTTGGGAGTGAAAAAGGAGAAATTAGAGAGCAAGAAATTAGAAAAAGAATTTCTACTTTTGAAAATAATTGGTGGGAAATATTTTCTTTTATTTCTTTTTTGTTGTTATTGGTTTTTTTTTGCCAGTTTTGGGGCTTGAACTCAGGGCCTAAGCACTGTCCTTGGGCTTTGTCAAGGCTAGTGCTCTACCACTTGAGCCACAGCACCACTTCTGGCTTTTTCTGTGATGTGGTACCAAGTAATCAAACCCAGGGGTTCGTGCATGCTAAGCAAGCACTCTACCACTAGGCCAAACTCCTGGCCCTGGTAGGAAATATTTTCTACAATAAAATACTATATAGGACATGTACTATACTGAGTATTAAGGGCAATACACAGAATATTATTTTCACTGAACATAGGATTATTCCTGAGGATTAAAATTTTTTTTACCATTTTCTGGAGTCTTAAACTATTCACTCCAAGAATAATATTCTTTCAGAATTGCTTTCTACCTGTAAAACTTTAAAAAAAATAATTAAATGTTGAAATATTTATTTACTGGAACACAATAATCTATAATTTTATCCAACTAATGAATAAAAGACATAAATATCAATCTGTGCTGTTATAGCAAAGATATCAGCAGTAGGTAATTTTATAGGTGAGTTGCCATATTTAATGAATACTTCTCCATTTCAGTTCTCAGAGCCTTCAAAGGGCTGTATATTTTTCTAATTAAATCTTTTAGATCAAAATGTTGGTGTTTTCATGACCATTTAAAGCTAGATACCATTAAGTGTTGATTCAAAGCAATAAACATTAAGCACATGTCTGATATGTGTTAAATATTAGGTATGTGGATTCTAGAAGAGTGCCATGCTTACAAGTAGTACTAAATGTCATGGGAAAAAAGTTCTCTAGAAGAGAGACAGCCTATCAAAAATCCTATACTTATTTGTTTATGATTGCTGAAGAATAGAAAGACAATATGGTATAGAAGACTTGGTGCCAATAGTCGAGTCAGACATCCCTGTGAATCTCATGGCCCACACATGGCACTAAACTTGGCAGTTCAATTCATGTAAACTTCAGTTTCTCATCTTACTACTTATGTTGTGAGGGTTAGATGAGACATTTTCCAAAGTGAGAAACAAAGAAAGTAGAATGTGTAAAATTGACAGAATGCAGGGTATCTGATAGAGCATTAGGAACTCTAATGTATGTTTTGAAAGTGACAGAAAAGACAGTGTTACAGAAAAATAGCGCAAGAAACACTAGCTATAAATATTTTTAATTTGATGAGAAACACAAATCTGATTTCTCATTAGTAACAGTAGCTGTAGGCCTGATTTAATCCCACCTAACTCAGGAGATTTAATCCCACCTAACTCAGGGTTGCTTGAGGCCTGGAGTTTGAGACCAACCTGTGAAACACAGTGAGACCCTGTCTCCAAAATGCAAAACAAAAGCAAAAAGCAGATAAAGGAATTGTAAGTGTGATTTTAGAGTATGTGCAGTACTAAGATAATATATTCAAAATTCTTAGAGAAAAATAACTAATTTATGAACCTATATACAATAAAACTCATTTTCTAAAAATGAAGATAAAGTAAAATGTTCCCGTGTAACAAAAAACTCTTGCTAGCCAGCCTTATTGGACATAAAAAGGAACTTTTTGATTGAAAGCAAGTGACTTGAGACAGTAATTTGACTCTACATATAAAAAGAAACAGAGAAAGGTAATTATAGGAGACAAGCAATGCATTTTCCTTTATTCTCTTGAATAGTTTTAATTATATATGGTTATATATTTATAGGTATTTTGTTTGGCATGGATGTGATAATAACAGGACAAAAAGAAGCTAGATGGACATAGTGATGTATTTTACTAAAGAAATAACATATAGTACTTAAGTTCATAGGAACAAATAGAAAAAATAAGAAAAGAGAAAGATTAATTTTAATATAATTTTATTGTTATTATTAAGGTGTTGTACAGAGGGATTACCATTCCACGATTCAGGTAATACATGCATTTCTCTTTTGGACAGTGTCACTCCTTCACTCCCCTCCCCCATTTCCCCCTTCTGTCCTTGCCCACATGTCACAAACTTCATATACTTCATTTTCCAAATAATGTATACTGATTACCATGATTGAATTTGTTCACCCTTTCTCCTTCCTTTTCTGCACTTTTCCTTATCACCTCGCTTAGAAACAGAAAAAGGAAAATAGCACATACAAACACTACCATCACCACCACCACCAATTTGTTTTGACAAATAGTACTTTAAATGTTCAGGAAAGTTATGCCTAAAGATTAATTTTTAAGGGGGAGAGAGTTTGGCCTAGTGGTACAGTGCTTGCCTAGCATGTACAAAGAACTGGGTTTAATTCCTAGGAACCACATACATAGAAGTGGTGCTGTGGCTCAAGCTGTAGACTTGAGAAAGCCCAAGGACAGTGTTCAGGCGCTGAGTTCAAGCCCAGGACTGAGAATATATATATATTAAATACTATCTTCAAAAGACAGAATTAGATTAAGAAATAGACCTATTAACTAAATATATAAAATGAGTAATAAAAAAGAATCCACACAAAGCCCAGACTCACATGACTTCTGGGGTAACACAATAACCTCCCCCAAAAAATACAATTTAGTCACAGACTCCTCCCCCAATACAATAGGGAACATATCTGACACCTTATACAGCATTGAATCCCAGGAATATGCTCAGTGAAAGTCACAAGTGACTACATATGATCTGATTTCATTTATATAAAGTGTCCAGTTGGCAAATAGATGTGATACTATTTTGTTTGGGATGGGAAGGAAAGGAATAGAAATGATTGGGGACAATAGTAAAGTCTATGAGTTTTCTTGAGAAAACTAAAATTGTGCCAAATGAACACATAGCATTCATATACTAAAACTGTTTAGTATATAACAAATACAAAATATAGGAAGTTGGATATTAACAAATATCCATCAGTTGGAAAATGAGTAACTCCACTTACTTTGTATCCATTGAAATAGCAGATCACATCTATGAATATATTCTTGCCTAAACTCCCAATAGTTTGCATTAATTTAAAAATTAATGAGAGGATGGAAAGGGCATACTGATCAAGATACTTTATACTCAGAACCTGATATGTTTAAAGAAAATTGTAAATCTTTTGGAAATAAAATTTCATAGACTGAAAGGAGGCTTTCACTTTGTGAAAATTTTTAGGGTGGTACAATTTTAGGTCGTTTTTACTTTTTTTCAGTATTTTAATTGAAAAAAAAAATTACTCTTGCTATGACATGGCTTCCAGAATATTTGTCAGACATTATCTGACTTTACTCAGGACAACTCCTATTTCTTTGATATGCTATACTACTCACTTAGGATTTTAACTACTCTTTTAAACATAGTTTAAGAGATAAATAGTGAATTACCTGGTTATAGCCTCTTTTATATGTTACCCAGGGACATAGGTTTTTCAGCTAGACTTTCCAGAAGGAACTGTTTCCTGTTGGGTGGAAAATCTCATTCTGCCCTATACTAGATCTGCAAACCACAAATAATGGAGAAAAATAAATATAAAGAGAACTTTTGAAATGGTGCATTGATACAGAAACTGTGTATAACCAATGAAATTCTGCTCAGCAATAAAAACTAATAACCATCTATGCAACAAGTCAAATGTATCTTAAATGCATTTTGCTAAGTAAAAGAATCCAGGCTCAAAGGCTACTTACTGTTTGATTCCTTGTATATATTCTAGGAAAGACAAAACAATAGGAATGAATATGGGAGTAACATTGATGTATTCTGTGACTACAGAGTTGTAGTATTAGGAATTTATTTGAATGATGGTAATTTTCTGAACCTTGTTTGTAATTCCATAAGTTTATGCACTTGTCAAAACTTATAGAATTGTAAATTAAAAAGAGGACTCTTCCTGTAAAAAATAAATAAATAAAATGTATTCAGACTAACATTTAATAATACCTATAAAAAAAGCTGAAAAGTATCCATTAACTTTTCTCATGAGAAAGTCTTATATTTCTCTATTACTTAAATTCTATTTGACATTCAATTTAAAATCCAAAGGATATATGAAGGTCTTTAGAATAATGACTATGAAATAGCAATACAGTATGACATTTAATGTGGTGGATAGATACATCTCCTACTTGAAGAGATCTAATGTCACCCTGTGGGGTGTGTGTGTGTGTGTGTGTGTGTGTGTGTGTGTGTGTAAGTGTAACTTTTATCATACTCTCTATGGAATATTATCCAGCTCTTCACGGAAACAAAATCTCTGTGTCAACATTCCTCAGTTTCACACTGTTTTAAAGTTTAATGTTAACATGAGAGCTAAATTTATTTAATATTACTTAATATCCTACCCAGAGTTTTCAAAATCAGGATTTCAAAGAATCCATGATTCATTTGTTTTAACATGAGTGGTTTCACTTTTAGGATTCTGATATTATCATTTCATTTCCTTCCCTTCAGTTAACTGCAAGGCACAATCCCATAATTTCAGATCTATCTATCTATCTATCTATCTATCTATCTATCTATCTATCTATCTATCTATCTATCTATAGATATCTACTTATAGATATCTATAGCTATAGATAAAGAGGAAGAGAGAGAGGGAGGGAGAGAGAGAGAAAGAGAGAGAGAGAGAGAGAGAGAGAGAGAGTCACTTCCATGAGCTATTATCTTCATTATCAAGTACCTGAGGTTATAGTTGGCTGTACACTAGAATTCCTAACAATTATTCTAGTTCCCAGTGGATGTAAATCAAAAGGTTACACTGAAAACTCTTTCTACATGTTTAAAATAAGAGCCAGAATTTTACACAATGAAGAACTGGGAAAGAGACCAAGATGATAGCAAGATATAGTCACAAACTCTATCAAAGAAAGTTTGACATGGCTTTCAAACATTTTTTAAACTCCAGTAGGTAATTATGGCATCAAAAATTTCACTTACGTATAACAATTACACAAAATTTCTGAGTTCCAAGTCTCTACGGACAAAGAACCTTAATCTAGAGGACAATTAAACATCTTTCTCAAGCTCTTTTCTTTTGGGGCTAGCATGGTGCATCTTTTTCTTGAGATTGATTGGTACAGTGGGTGTACATAATGCCCAATAATATGTCATGTCAAGTTTTTTTAATCAAGTCATCTTTCATGCTGATAACCCCAGAAATGAGCACTATTCTCTTTGGTGATAAACTACAGATACATGTGGACTTGCCTTTCTGTCCACTGATCCCTTCACTAATGCTAGGTCACCACAGCTGCTTTCACCTCTTGGCAAGGTTGGCTTGCTACCTATGATTTCCATATCGCAGGATGTTTCTATAAGATGAGACATCTCCTTATCCAGAATCCTTTCTCTGACTTCTTCCTGACTCCCTGGAGTCTACTGAGAAATAGCCTGTTGTGCCTTCAAGCCAACCAAACCTCTCCTTGGGCTTTTCCACATCATATCTCTAATCTCTTCTATCTTTCTTTTTCACTTCTCTACATCCATGAGAAAAGGACACACAAAATAAACAAGAGCCTATCAAAAAGTACTCTGATGTTTTATAACACCGCTTTCCCAGGAAGTTTTACCCAATGAAGTAGATAAAAAGATTTGTACTCCCACGAACCTGTCCTATGTACCTTGTACATTTCATTCTCATCAGTCTCCCAAATGATAGATGTGTTTACACACCCTGCATATCTCCTACCTTATTATTCGTTCTTCTAGAATGAGCTTAATTTCTGAGTAATTTCCAGGTATTGCGTGTGTGTGTGTGTGTGTGTGTGTGTGTGTGTGTGTGTGTGTGTGTAGGGCAAAAATTTCCAAGTCTAGTATCGTTGATTTTCCTGTTAAAGTGGTACATGAAATCATGGCTACAAATTCTTTCTGTTTTACATTTTATAGGAACTAGCCCAGGGGGTCTTATGCATATTAGACTTGTTTTTATACTTTTGTTTCATAGTACTAGAAGCCTGTAGATTTTTGCATCATATTTACTTATAATCAAACCTGTGAGTGCGTGTATTAGGGGAGGGGGCTTGTTAAAGTCAGGCTCATGCAACGTAACCCAAGATGACTTTGGGTTTGTGATCCTCTTGCCTCTGCAGTGCTGTCACTGAAGTCTCTGTAATTTTAAATCATGTGATGATATGATTTAAATCTTATGATTCTTTGTGTTCCTGGTGATTCATGCACGAAGAATTAAAGGAAACTGGATGGATTTTGCTGAGCCCCTTTGCAACTTTCTGTGTTTCACTGGTGTCCTTGGAAGGAGAGGAAGTAGGCTTCCATGACTTGGCCACATGTATAATATAAACTTCAACTAATAATTTTAATATAAACTTCAACTAATAATTTTAAAGGATGCACGTGAAATTAGGTTATATGGCGCATTCCATACATATCCTGGGACCTCTTTTATAAGCAGATATATTTTTATGGATCAAATAGACACACAAAACATCTAGAAAGGTTACTTGCCACCTATAGCAAGAGATCTTACCAAATACCTCCATCCACACTGAGGAGATTCACAGATGTAGGTCACTTCCCAAAGATCCATGCTTTTCAAACCCATGGACTTTACATGTGTTTACCATATGTTATTCTGTACCAATGATGTTCTACTAAAATCATTCCAGGAGCAAGAAATTTCCTCAAAGTAGATATTAGTATATAGTCCAGAATGGTGTCAGATTTTATGTTGGGTTCACCATGGATTTGTCTCTGTGACTTAAACACAATGCAGGAGAGAAAAACAGTTAGATATTGTTGTAATGATTACTGCTGTCCACTTTGTATTCTTTAAAATCAAGGCTGATGTTTATAATTAGGGAAACATGCCAGGCTCTGGTGGTTCATGCTTAAAATCCTAGTTACTCAAGTGTCTGAGATCTGAGGATTGTGGTGCAAAGCCAACCTGGGCAGGAAAATACATGAGATGCTAATATTTGATTAAGCAATAGGAAACCAGAAGTGGCACTGTGGCTAGGGTTGTGGAGTGCTAGGCTTGAGTAAAAGAGCTCAGGGACAGTACCCATGCCCCAAGTTCAAACCCCAACTCCAACAAAATTAAAAAATAAAGGAAGAAATAAAAAGACATGAAGTAAGTATTCGCCTATTATGCACCTGCTGTATACATGGAAATTTTATAAGAGAGTCATGTAATTGATACTGAAAAACCATTCAAGGAGTTTTCTCCTTTGATAACATGATATCCATTTAGTTATTGAAACAGAATATCTATGTAACATAAGCCTGATGTGATAACTTTGGTATAAAAGGTTACAAAAGTGTCTTTGGAAGATATTTCCTGATAAAGTACAAGATGGAGGGACATATTTTATTTAAGGCAAAATATTTCCCATTACATAATCAAATAACTGAAGAGAATACTTAGACAATTTTTTAATATTCTCCTTCTGCTTTAGGAACATTTTCAAACTATTAATTAAAAGAACCTCAAAAAGCAATAGAGGAAATGAGAAAAAGGGGAGGAAATGTCATGAATGAACAATGGAAACAATAGTCACAAAAGTTCTACTTCCCAGGAGGAATTTAATAAATGCTGTGGTAACTTCAAGTTGCACAAATTACCGGTGGCTGCCATTCTGGTTAAACAGAACTTCAGCATCTGGAATTGGGAATTACTGCAGACAACTATGGACAGTATATGGTCTGCAATATTTACTCAGGTGGTAGGATCAATCTTAGCACAACACCTCAATTAGTTCTTGCTGATTAGCACATTGTGATAAGCAAAGATGGCAATACCTCCAGAGCTGAGTGGGGAAGGAATCACAGGTCATCTTCACTCAATTAATTGACCTTGAATGTGAATTAAAAAACACTGCCAAAGGCATGATTGCCCAAGAAAATTAACTTGAAAGCATAAATGTAGAGCACTTCTTTAAAAATAAAATTTGTATTGCTTTCATACTAATCATGATATTCTCACACAGTATGAAATAAACACAGTGAGAATCAAAAAATTTTTTTAAATTAAAAAAAATTCTCAGTCACAGTTGCTAGGTGACTGCTAAGAACTAAGTCAAGTCAGAGGATGGTAAGTGAACATTTTAATATCTCAAACAGCTCCAAATTATCAAGAGAAACTTCCTGTTTTATGTGTGATCTAGAAATTCAGGTGGCAGGAATCAGAAAAATAATCATAGTGGAAACCATTTTAGTACCTTCTTTGGAGGTATATGGTGTCAGTGTTGCCTGGGCAATGTGTATTTTTTAGAAAAAAATTCCTACGAGTCACAGAGCTGAGAAAACACCATTTGGTTCTAGGGGGAGAAATGAAAGAAAGCATATGAAACGTGGGTCATCCTTCCGCTGGAGAATACAAGTCTCAGATGTGGTTGTCACAGATTTATTTTCAATTCTGAATATGTATTATCGCACTTGAGCAGCCCTTGAAGGTTCTTATTTTAAAGGCCGAAGAGAAAACTACTTGAAAGGTACTGACTACATATCTGAGAGTCCTTCTATTGTTCCACAAAACACTTCAATGTATTTATTATTTTATATCACAATATCCAAGCGATTGTTGAACACAGACTGCTCTAAGAATTGATCAAGTACAACTCTTTTGGAAAGCCTACTAATTTTAGATTCCCTTTTTAAGCATTTAAAAAGAAGCAATTCATAATAACTATAGTTACAGCATAAAGGAAGATCAATTTTCTTTTACATTGAATTTGACTTTAAAATTCATCTTTTATAAAGAGCTAAATTAATAATAGTAGCTTATAAATGTACTTGTCAATTTGCCTAAGAAAATGGAACAAGTTATGAGAGTTGTCACATCCTAAAGGCATATGCCTCTGTGAGATTTATGTGGAATCTAAAACTTAAGGGACAAATGTATATACTAATATGAGGCTTATGAATGCTGGTCACGGTTTAACTTTTATTGCTTAATTGAGAATGTATGTCACAACACAATTATTCTAAGAATAGCATTTCAGTGAAGAAGAGAGATTTTCTCTCAAAAGCTAACTTTATTCTTATTTGACAGAAGGAAAGATTGCATATTTTTGAGGTTAATAGCAATATCATGAGAAGTTACCAAATCCATACTATTTTATTTTTCCCTATCATGTATTTATTTTAGAGCTAAGTTATTTAAAGCCTAATTTCCTCTGAATTTTTAAAAGTAATTTGATGAGGATCCAATGTAGACCATATAGGGAGAAAGGCAGAATTTCTCAAAATAATGTGAAGAAAAAATACATGTTTTGTTATAGGTCAATAATACAGTTACAGATTGACTTGGGAAGGTTTGCATAGCTCATTAATGCCTGTAACAACCATAGGTTTATGAGTATGACAAAGTAATATTTTACACTGCAGTAATCACAGAAGTGTTTCTTTTCATAGTTTCAAGTAGCAAGCATTTGTTTCCATTTCTTGGAGTTCAGTTTGATAAACAACATTTTATATAAACATATGCACATAGCTATTGAGCCATCGTGATCCTCTCCTAAAGAATGTCCGCTTTGGTCTCACTTTGTGAATGCTTAGAGTCCTGTTTAAGTTTTCATGTCCAAGTATAACTTATTTGTCTTTTACTTTTCCCATTGTGCTTACTTATAGATTCATAGGTACATTCTAATTATTCAAATAACAAATAAATAATTTAATGAGGAAAAGCTTGAAACCTTTGCTTATTTGACTCTGGCTTATTTTATTTCATATAATTTGTTTCCAAGTCTTTTCATTTTCTTATAAATGGGGCAATGTCATTCCTTTTGATGGAAGCACAGAATTTTACTGCACACACACACACACACACACACACACACACACACACACACACATATGTCATATTTTCTTAATCCACTCACCTACTAAGTGGTACCTGGGTTGATTCCATATCTTGGCTTTGGTCAATAATACTTCAATGAACATGGTGTGCTGGTGGCTTTAATGTGGCCTAATGTGTGGTCAATTGGATAAATGCCCAAGAGTGTGATTGCTGAGTCATAGGAAATTCTATGTTGAGTCTTTTGAGGAAACTCCATACTGCTTTCCAGAGCAATTGAACAAGTTTACATTCCCATCAAAAGTATAAAAGCTTTCATGAAAAGCCATAGCCAATATCTCACCTTTCTAATCCTAACTACTCAGGATGCTGGATCTGAGGATTGTGGCTCAAAGCCAGCCTGGGCAGAAAGGTCCTATGAGACTTATCATTCACCTAACTACTCAAAAACTGTACGTGGAACTGCGTCAGAATGGTAGAACACTAGCCTGGAGGGAAGAGAGCTCAGGGATAGTGCCCAGGCCCCGAGTTCAAGCAGAATTACTAACAATACAAAACAAAAATCTCATTTGGTTCTATTTTATATATGCTCTTTCAATTGGTTTAAATATTCATAATTTCTTACAAAAGAATTGTAACTGTGGCCTCTTTTTTCAGACAATTCCAATTTTATTGCTAGCTTAGAATTTACATTTGTCAAATGTATTAAGTCAAAAACTCTATGTATACTAAAACAGAGATTTTTATTTCATGTTAGATGTGTTCAATGTTATGCTGAGCATGTATTAAATAGTGTACTGTGTGCTAATATTAACTGAATGTCAGTGGTCAGTTTTAGCAGGCCTTTTCTGGTATTATATTCAGCAATATAACCTCTTTGGTTAGGTGAAAGTCTTCCTTCTTTCCCCTGTAGTCTTGACAGAGTTTTGGCAAGATTGGTGTAACTGAGATGTAGATAGAGCATCTCCAAAGAAAAGGGAATAGGTTCAGAAACTTATTTAGGGTGACAATGTATACAGATATCTGCATAATTCACAAATGTCGTTAAGAGTCAGCTGGCTCACATGCCTAACAAAAGTTGAAAGCTTTAGGTGACAGCAACATGAGATGCCGTATTACAGATTTCTACCAGTGAGGAGTGAGATAAGCAGTTTTCTGTCAGCTCATGGCTATGTGCCTTATGTTCATCAAAATTAAGATGTCACTTTGACCAACTGGTGTGAATGCTGGCATCCCCAGTGACTACTTGTCATTAAAAGTAAACTAGCCTACATATCAACACTCAAATGCCCCTTCATTTTCACTATTATCCAGTAGATGCTCACATTATTAAATGTGGATATGGTTTAAGGTATGCAGAAATACTGCCTAGGTTCTATATATTATATAGAAGAGTTTGCTTTCAAAGAAACTTTAATAACATGCCCCAAAGTTAGATCACAAAGTTAGATCACAGCATGGCTATGAGCTAAGGTATTTCATTTTACAGAGCACATACAATTTAAATATTAAATATATTATCCACACATCTTCAATGTCTCTAGGTAGTTTCAGTTACCTATTGCTGCACAGAGAACCATGTCAATCTAATGGACTTGGAAGAGCAGGTATTTGTTTCTATATAATCTTGTCGGCTTGGAAAGCTGTAAAGGTTGGCTGGATGACCATTCCACAATTGAAGACTAGAGTTCTTGTAGTTTTTCATGGAGCTGGTGCTGAGATTGAGGCTCTATGAACCCTTCACTTATGGATGCGACACTGTCTTCATCTGGTCCTTCTATGTGTTTAGTTTAGTCTTCAGTAAGGTTGAAGACAGAGGACTAAAGATGCCTTTTATATGGACACAAAATAGAATCTACACATGTCCTAAACAGAATCATTTATAATATTCTACCCCATTTTGTTGACCAAAAACAGTCAGTCCAGATTCAAGAGAAGGGAGGACACATAAGCTCTTCTTCCTAATGAAGAAGAGGTGGAATTTTATTGGGAAAAAAGACCTGTGAAATGAAATATCCCCCCTTTCTGACCACCTTTTGAAATCATACTCTGTGGATATTTATTTGGCAGATTGGCTTATTGTATCATTACAATTTCCCATCTTTGGGACTCAATGAAAACATCTCGATGAGTGGGTCCACAGGATGTGGTATTTGTACACAATGGAATTCTATGCTGCTGTCAGAAAAAACGACATCCACCCATTCATTAGGAAATGGAACGACTTAAAAAAATCATATTAAGTGAAGTAAGCCAGACTCAAAGGAACTTAGGCTCAATGGTTTTCCTCATTTGTCATAATCAGTAGAAACCTTGGGCTCTACTAGCAGAGATTTGCAATAGAGCAAAACCTTGATTCATAAGGCCATGTAGTATGAAGCTAATTGAAAGGACCTCCAGGATATTGAAACAAAAGCCATATAATGAATGATTGTTGTCCTTAATGTACTATGTTATCTCTCATCTTTTTTGCTGTCCTTTGGTTATATCATATTGTTACAGTATTGTTGCTCCTCTCGGGGCAGCAACACAGGAACGGGGAGGGACACACAGGGCCAGCCTGTAGTCCCCCGGGAGCCGAGCGAGATGGTAAGTGTCGAAGACCCAGCCCTCCCCCAATCACCGGGGAAGAAAAAACCACGCTGAGTCAGAAGCAGTGTTAACCATGAAAGCGCATCAGATCTCTCTGCTCATCTCTGCTGATCTCTCGTTCTCTCTGATGCTCTCCGATGCTCTCCCTCTTTATTGCGTCAGACAATTAGTTATATACTGTTAGGGTAGGAGAAGGTGGGCACTGGGAAGCTAGCCAATAGGAAGAGGGCCTCTGTGTTGCCACTAAGGGTCTGGGTGGGGCTTTCAGGTAGTGGGCAGGACAGGTGCAGGAAAGCGCGCGAGACTTGAGCTGCTGCGAGACCCGCGAAACTGCGGGGGGTTCAATCGAGTCACGTACAGGAGATGCCTTAAGAGAGGTATGCAAAGGACCGAATGCCTAGACAAAGCCCTTTAATTGCAGCTGAGCCAGAATCAGGCCTCAGAGATGGAGGCTAGGCCCCAACACAGTATCTCACTTTGTTACCTGATATATTGGATATATTGGTATTTAGTTATTTGAAATTGGATAGGGAATGGGGGAAAACAAGATGAGGGGGTGGGGGGAGGGAAATGGGGACCAAGACATGTGAAAGGGTATCAATGTATGTGAATTAATGCACCTTCTAACCGGTGAATATAATGTAACCCTTTTATTAATTATAATAAAAATATTAAAAAAAGAAAACATCTCCCTTTTCTCTGTATTGTGTTTCTTTTTCAGTCAACTCTCTGACTTTTTTCATGCCTTTTTTCTTTACTCTGTATTTATATATTTGTTTATTATTATACTTATGCGGTTGTAAAAAGGTGTTGCCATTTAACAAAACAGTTTTTAAATACATCTTGATCAATGTCACTTCTTCCAACAGTTATATTTAGCAGGTCACATTGTATTCTTGACTGCATTCTCCCCTTTTCTCTTCTTCATTTGTCTACCTTTTACCCCTGACCCATCACCATGCCTTACGAGTACCTGCTTCCTGCTGCTCTAGCACGGCCCAATGAAGGCTTTGGATAAGAGCGGCACAGCCAGCCTTATGGACTCTGACTAGACATTCACATGGGGCCCTGCACTTAAAATGACCTTGTAATTGGCTCAGTGTTGATGGCTATTTCCAGCCTCTTAAGGCTGTGTGAATGAGGAGCCCAACTTTCTCATTTTGTCCTAAACCCTACCCATTCAGAGCCAATCTTGTTTCTTATCTATGGATTGAGCTTTCTATTTCTCACAATATTCCACTTGGCAAGTTTCCGTGCATTTTTCAAGATACAGCTTAAATATTATCTTGCCTCTGAAAATTATTCTGAGCTCCTCTTTGCATCTCTGGCACAAGAAACAAGTAGCTTCTTCTAAGCTATTTTGGTTTCCAGAGCATTTAGCATAAACATCTCCTGTAACAATTATTTTATTATGATTATTCCTGCATACATATTTGCTTTCATTCATTGAGCTTATACAAAATGGATTTATTCACTATTATACTCTTCCAAGTGTGGCTTACAAACAAAATATTCAAGAAATATTCACCTGAGTAAATGAACAGTTAAGCATGACTCAGCTGGTAGAGTGCTGGTAGTCAGTGAGTAGAAGTGTCAAGTCCTGAGTTCCAGTACCAGGCTCAGACCAAAAAATGAAATCAAGAACAGAAAAGAAAAAGAAGCAAAGAATAGCTGAACACATGGACACTATGCAATCTTTAAAATATTATGAAAAGACTTAGCGATATAAACATAGCTACATACACATAAAAATCTATGATGGGCTATATACTCTATAGACATAATGTTTTATTACATACATTAATATGTACCTATGACATTCAAACCCTTAACTTAATTTTAATTATGTTCTAAAATCTAAGCGCCAGTGATTGTATATAGAGATTCCCTTCTTGAATACTTTGTTAAATATGACATTTGAAATATGATGTAAACATCAATGTTAATAAATTTTTTAATAAAAATATATTATGAAAAGACATGGTGATTCAACACCAGAGAAATTGTTCAATTTGTATCATTTGCCTACCTGGCCTTCCAAAATCATTCCGGGACTATTCAGTCTTCTCACGGGAATCTTCTATTGTTTTGGTGGCAGAAATTTGAACTCAGGGCCTTACACATGCTAGATGGGTGTTCATACCTTTTAGTCATGCCTCAAGCTCTAAATCTGATGTTTCCACATGCACCTAGAAGTGACTGCCACATTCTGCCTTCCCATCTCTCTAGGTCAGTAGGGCTGGATCACCTCATTTATCTTGCCATTGAGGAGTTGTGAGATCTTTTATGTTCACTCTGGCCATAATCAGTGAGCCTTTAAAGCTGAGTCCTCCATTTCTATGATAGGATTGCAGTTGTGAGCCACTGAGACACAGCTATTATTAGTGATACAATGTATCTTATCAGATTTTCATTAATATCTATACAATCATCTTTGAAATTAAATTACATATATTTTCTGCCAGTCCTTGGCTTGAGCTTAGGGCCTGATCACTGTCCTTGGGCTAGAGTTTGACCACTTGAGCCTCAGCACCACTTCCGGCTTTTTTCTACATATGTGGTACCAAGAAATCGAACCCGGGTCTTTGTGCCTGCTTGGCAAGCACTCTACCACTAGGCCAAACTCCCAGTCATAAATCCTATTTTTATTCTATTTTTACTTTCCCTAAAGACAGTCACAACCCCATCTTCCCATTTTCTAGTGATTAATTGGCAATAAGAATCTCACAGCTTTGTAGAACCTGGGCTAGCTTTGAACCATGATCTTCAGATCTCAGCCTCCTGACTAGCTAAGATTACAGGTGTGAACCACCATGCCTGGCTAGAATCTTTTATTCTGGGTCCACATGAGGAAGCAGGGTTTAGATTTAACCCCTTAATGGAAAAAAAACCATAAAACCTGGAAAAATACAAAACAGTGATTTTTCAACACATGCTTCAAAAGTTGTAAAGTATCATGGTCCTGAACTTCAGAAGATGTTACATGTGTCTATTGTTCTGGTTGTAGTGTTATAGGCTTTTTGTACATATAGAAATTCATCAAAGTGTATGCATTGAATATGCAGAGATTTGTATATCAGCTATACTGGAAAAATGCTACAAATGCATAAATAACATTCAATAGTCATTCCGATATAGAAAACTAATGATAGAACTATATTTTTATTAGTACATATTACATATGTAAAGGTATAAACAGATATAGATGATAGATAGATAGATATGAACTGTAGTATTGTTTGGAGGATTTGGAATATGGAAGAAAAGGAAAGAAAGTGATGGAGATGAATTTAAAATAGGTTACGGGATTGTGGTAAAAGAACAATAGATGAGGTAAATCTGACCAAATTATAATATACGCAAGGTTGAACAGCCACAGTAAAATCCATTTGGATGATTAATTTGTATTATAATATAATAAGGATGAATCATAAGACAGGAAAACAGGCTAAGTTGCAGTGTGAGTGCCGGAGACATGACTGTCAATTAGATGATGCATCTTTTGAATGTTTCACTATATATTAAGAAATGTAGAAAGGTCATGTGAATCTGTTTTCTTAATCTCAGGACACTTGCTGAGTATGATACTAATTGGCTAATTGATAACAGCTTAGGTAACATTTCATGTATTATTTTCTTTTTTTCATATATTTTTATTGTAATTAATAGAAAGGTTACATGATATTTGCCAGATAGGAGGTGCATTAATTCACATACATTGATACCCTTTCACATGTCTTGATCCTCCATTTCCCTCCCCCCCACTCCCACCCCTCATCTTGTTTTCCCCCCTTCCCTATCCAATTTCAAATAACCAAATACAAATATATCCAATATATCAGGTAACAAAGTGAGATACTGTAATAATATGAGATAACCAAGGGACAGCAAAAGAGGTGAGAGATAACATAGTACATTAAAGACAATAATCATTCGTTATATGGCTTTTGTTTCTATATCCTAGAGGTCCTTTCATTTAGCGGTCCATTTAGAGGTCCTTTCATATGGCCTGATGTATCAAGGTTTTGCTCTATTGCAAATCTCTGCTAGGAGAGCCCAAGGTTTCTACTGATTAGGGAATTGCTGAATTCTCAACATGGTAGTAAACCAATATGATAGACTAATTAAAATATACCTAGAAGGACTGAAGAAATCTTGGAAAGAAAGAAATTTAACGAGTATGTCATCCCTTATAAATGTCATCCATTAACAGAAGAATGATATTTAACTTTCCCTTGGAATTTCCTTTTCTCTCTGAAACATACCAGTGTAAAACACTAGCTAGTCCTAACAAAGCCCTCCAGCAGTTTAGTTTATCATCTACTTCTCTTGGTATGTGGGATAATAATGGCATATGGAGACTGAAGTCATCTCTCAGTCTTAAATCCTATGACAAGCCATTGTAGCTTTGCATATCTTCTTCATACATCATCTTTGAAACTAGATAACAAGTATACAAAAAGAAAAGGAAAACTTTGCTCTACCGATGAACCATTCAGGTTAATTAAAAAAAATCTCTTGAGAGAGTAACTTTATGTGGGAAAATAGAATGTAAATATACCCTTTTAAGAAAGTACTTTTTGAGATGGGTCAGATTTGCCTCTTCACCTCAAAAAAGTTATTTTAGCCTTGCCTTTTTACTTACTAAAGTACTCTTTTGTTTGTCTTCTCTTTCTAGCTACATCATTTTATTTGACCAAGGTCAATTACAAAATGTCTATTTTCATCCTTTTCCAAATCAACCGTACATATCAGTTAGAAACAAATCTGTGCCCTTTTCAGAGAACAGAAAAGTGGAATCAAACCAGTCACCTTTTCAAGAGGCAGGAGATGTCCTATGTTGTTATCATTTAGGGCCCAGACCTTTTCATCTGTACAACATTCGTGTGGTTTTAAAACACGTTGGGCCTGCAGTTGGAAGGAAAGAACCTTCCTACAGAATGAGAAGCAGAAACATTATAAAGTGGAAAAATTTATTTTTATGTCTACTTATTTGGAAATGATAAAAAATGCACATTTGAATAACACTGAGCATTGCATGTAAACTTAATACGCAAGAAAAGGATGGTCTTGCCGGGCACAGCGGCTCATGCCTGTAATCCTAGCTACTCAGGAGGCTGAGTGAGAACTGAGAGGATCAAGGTTCAAAGCCAGCCAGGGTACCAAAGGACCTGAGACTCTTATCTCCAATTAACCTCTAGGAAATGAAAAGTGGGGCGTGGCTCAAGGGTAGGGCAGTAGCCTTGAGCTGAAGATCTGAGGGACAGCACCCAGGTGGAGTTGAGGCCCCATGACCCCCCCACACCAAAAAAGAAAAAAAAGAGAAAACAACAGAAAAGAATAGCCAATTGTCTGTCATAATTTCATTAAATAATGTTGCCCATAGGATGACATTGATAATAATTTTAAAGTGTACACCATATGAAAGTAGTTTTGAAGTAACTTAGAAAGGGAAGTACATAGAATATACACAGAACACTTATTCTTAGGAATTGCTTTATAAAGTTACTCTGTGTTTGCCTAATAGCCTCCTACTAGCATTTTTTCCCAGGCAACATTAGGTCCATTTAGTAGAGGTAATAAATAATTAGCCTCCACTACCCCCACTTTTTACCTCAGGATGGCACTATTTATTCTTTTTTTCTTGGGCATGGGGCTTGAACTCTGGGCCTGGGCATTGTCCCTGAGCTCTTCAGCTCAAGGCTACCACTTTTCTACTCGAGGCACAGCAACACTTCCTGTTTTCTAGTGATAAGAGGCTCATGGACTTTTTAGTGCCTGGGCTGGCTTTGAACCACGATCCTCAGTTCTCAGCCTCCTGGGTAGTGAGAATTACAGGTGTGAGCCACAGCACCCAGATTCGGAATGGCACTTTTTCATGGCAGTCACGACCGCATAAGGCAGCAAGATCCCCTAAGCCTCACAGGTCAGATAGGCCTCTGGGGTTGCAGATTATAAAAGTCACTCAATCCAATAGCCAGCACCTCGCTCTTGTGAGAAGGGGTCTTGCCAGTCCCTTTTCTGGAAATCATGGTACCTGGTTGTCTGTGGCTTTCTGGAAAAGTCTAATTTACTCTTAGCACTCTGTGTCAGGTGTAATGAACGAATGGTCTTAGCCTCATAACCCTTCTCTGCACGCGTGAAGAATGCTTTTTACCTAATAATGGAAAACAGGTTTTATTCTCAATACACTTGTTCTAGTTTTAGCAAATGGGATTCTTGCTGATTTCCATAATGGGAATTTTTGTGTCACATCCGACTAATGGCTGTATTTTAGAAGTCAGAAAACAATACCAGAAAAAGAAGGAAAAACCACTTCTAAAACCAGAAGTTAGCTGTCTTGATTATATGATTTTGTAATTTCCATTTTTTTCAGCAAAGCTGTATGAAAACTCAAAAGCCAGTGAGCCAGACTCAATCCATGTCAAAATCCCTGTGCAAGCTGCTCCCTCACCTGTAAATGAGGGGCAAGGGAGGGAACCTGTGAAGGTAAATGGTATGATGGGACTGGAAGGAAAACAGAAAGCTGGAGGTTTACCCAAATCTGAAAGCCTAGATATGGGGAATTTATACTGCTCAGTGCCTTGACTTTATAGAAACTTTTCTGAGACTCCCAAATCCTCCCAGAGGGACTCACTGGTACTAAGAATAAAACCCCAAATCTCCAAATTCCTCCCAAAAAGAACAGGTAGGCTCAGAGTGCTTGTTCTTTTGGAGTTTTGAGCGGTACCAAATCCTCCCTTCATTTCCCCCACCCCCCCGGCCAGAGTTCTCTTTCAGGCCTATGACATAGACTATGGATGGATGTCCACAAAGGCAGCCTCCTGATCATTAAAACTGAGGGAGGTCCAGACTGATGCTTGAGTCCTAGGGTTTCACTCCAGACATGTCTTGGTAATCCTGTGACCACATGCAGGGGACCTATACTGTCTATAGATGTAGCACCTTATTCATAATTTTATTCTAATGATGTAAAGAGCAGAACATGATCAAAATAATGAAATTGACAGGAAATACATTCTCTTTTCTTAAAAATATATTATCTTTAAGTAGTTTTGCACAGAAGATGCATTCAACAAAGCAGTTTTGCAATCCAATGGTGTCTTGATCACTGTGATAAAATTTATCTGCAATCACTAGTCTCAAAGACAATGGTCTATGTGTTGTCCGTATGCAAAATCTTACATATCTTAAATATTGCTCAATTGCATTTCTTTAAAACTTTACTGCACGACTTCTTGGTCTTTATTTTGCTGAACTCATTCAGATGAAAGTTTTACATATTTTCAGGGGGAAAGCACCAGGGAATCAAGCCCACAAGGATTAGAATCATCATTTGTCGTTTGCTAAATGCAATGTCAAACTGTAATTTAAGATAAATGCCTTGAAGACAACTCTGCAATCACTGATGTATTTTTAGAAGTGTTGAATTAGATTTCATATTCTCAACACTTCTGTGATCTTTACAGGAAGCAATGAGCATATGAGGTGTAGAGAGTTTGGATTGATTTCTAAGTTGAAGCATAGAGCATCAACTTAGAATCATCCAGGAATTAGCATCAAAGAAGTCAAAATAGTATTTTAATTTAAATATGCAAAATATTAGTTTTAAAAATCATTAATATAAAACATGATCACAAATGAGTTAATGACATCAACTTATTTTGAGGCTACCTAAAATATCCCACCTAAGGAAAACATATATCTGAAAATTGATATAGTTACAAAAATTAAATAACTAAATATCCCCAGATGAGTAATTTATTTCTGGGATCTTTTTGGTAATTTGTACTAGAAAATCAGGTAATAGAGGTCATGTAACATATTTTTTTATCAAACACTACATTTTATATGTCATATTTATTTAATATATTTACAGATGTATAATACATGTGGCCATGGAGTCTACTTTTACAAATTCAGAAAATTCCTGTCAAAAATATCTTCTAAAATTATGTCTACATTCTTTCTTCTTATCAATATTCTTTAAACAATATAGTATCACAACTCATTATACTACGTTTTAATTTTAATAGATATGCTTATCTATTAAAATGCACGCTTAGGTTAAGTGGATGTATTTAATGTAAGACATTTGAACATTGGAGTGTTTGAGGCTCCATTAGAGACACTGGAAACAGTCCCTCATGGAAATCCCACTTGTAACTTGTAATTTCCCAATTACAGCATCAACTGTTCCTCTCACACATCCTTTGATTCACTTCTCCCCTGCAACTATTCACAGCCTGCAAAGTATGTGCATGAGTATAATGCACCTTGAAATCTCTTGATTGTCCAGTCATTGTGGAAGAGGATAGAGAAGAAAACATAAATGATCAAGAGGAAATTTAAAAACAAGAACAACCAGATGCTTGTGAGAGGTGGAGCAGAGGATGTCCACAAGGAAAAACAGAAAAAAAGGAAGTTAGCCACAGGATCAAGATATGATAGAACCAGATTGGATTCCTAACAAGGTTAGATTCTTCAGCATCAACATTTCCTGTGAGACAGTATTCTTGCAATATTCTAGAATAGTTCAGAAAAAGTCAAGTCTAGATTCTCCAGCAAAATTCTTCCGTGCATTACCTGCTGAACCAGAGACTAGTAACAAGTATTGGTGTGGATATATGAAATGGAAATTCTTGCACACGGCTGGTGAGAAAGCAAATTAGTAAAGAATTAATGAGAATAGTAGGAAATTTGCTTAAAAAGAGCAAGCAGATCTGCTTTGTGATTCAGGATAGTCCAAACTCAGTCCTTTGTGTATTTACTGGGGTGAGTTATATATACGAACTATCATTTGGTACCTGTCAACTTTAGGTGTATTGCATGTAGATAATGCAAACCTTCACCAGGAGGGAGAATTGAAAGCGCACACTGTTCTTACACATAGTCATTTGTAGGTCAATGTTCTGGAAAAAGAAAAAAAAATCAATGTAGGATGGACTATTTTTATACCAAAGTATTCTGTCATGGCTAAAAATAAACCAGAAACAGAAAAGGTAAAAAATTTCATCTTGTTCCCTAAGAAACTTCTCCACCTCCTTCATGAATTTTTATTTCTTAAAGACATTGCAAAAAATCATTTGAAATATTCTAATTTTCTCTTTTAGTTTTTCACTTGAGATGCTTTTATTTAGCACAGTGAGAGGACTGAAGAAAGGAAAAGTATTCCCCAAAGTATCTAATACATCACAGAGAATAGGACCAAAACAAAAAGAGAGTAACACCAGATGTCCTTACCTGGGCTCTTTAATTTATCTTGGAGTATAACAAACCATTTCATCTCTACTTAAACTACAAAGCATAGCTCGATTGTTGCCTAATTTATCAATTCTTTTTTCTTCCTGGTTGCTCCATTATAATTTTTCTTCCTTTTATTCAGGAAAAGATCTGAATGAGAATGAGTATATTTACCAGCCCCGATTCACATGCAGACATCTGATAAGGGAAACAGATGAGTCTCTTCTCCTCACATAGCTACTTTCCCACCTTCTAACTTTGGAGACAAAAAAAAATGGCTTATTAATATCCAGACACTTGTCTTCACACTTGACCTTGAGGAGATTTTCTCAGAGCCTCTCACGATACTTATGACCACCAAGTGGCTTGTATATTAAAACATGTCCTCTCCTAATGTTTGCATGGAAGTTACTCCATTAGTACAGCTTGCTTCAGAAATACGTCTTTAAAATTTATTTTGTTTTTGCCAGTCCTGGGTTTGAATTCAAGGCCTGGGCTTTTTTTTCCCCCCTCAAGGCTGGCACTCTACCACTTGAGCCACAGTGCCTCTTCTGGCTTTTTTTTTTTTGTTTATATGGTATTGAGGAATTGAACCCAGGGCTTCATGCATGCTAGGCAAGCACTCTACCACTAAGCCACATTCCCAACACTGAAATATTTCTTATCATAAACATAAAATATGGCACAGACAATTTGCTATCTTCTACAGTAAGAGGAAAAGTGAATCTGTCATCTCTAATGACAGATAAATATGTATTCCGTCTACTCAAACTTCCTGAAATTGGGGGAAACTTATTTTGCACTTTGGGCTGAGAAACATTCAGCTACTATACTTAATTTTGGGTTACATAATTGATCTCCAATAACAGTTTGGATATTCCTACTGTCTGCCTTTTCTATAGAGATCGGAAATGAATAACATTTTTAAAATTTTTGTGACTGATTCATGGTCATGCTAGTGATTTCCTCAAACATTCTTCCTAGAGAAATTACCAGAGAGAAGAAAGATGAATGCCAAGAATCAGATCTTCTGTCCTTCCTTTCAATGAGCGATATAGGACAGCACTGTTCTCCAGGAGAACAACAGGAAAGGTGCAAGAAGCGTTTCACACAGCATGTGCTACAACATAACTGGGAGAATATATGGAGTGAAAACACAGAGGGAAATAAAAAAAACTGAGATAACAATAAACAAAAAGAGACCAAAAAATACAAGATGATAAGATGTCATCTTGCCCAGATCTTCTTGTACCCAATGAGTCTAATCTAATGTTTCCCAAAGCATGTGTTCTACAAAGTGAGTTTTTCTGGATTATGAAAGATTTTTTTCCATCCAGTCTGTACTTACTACCCTCTCTTCTTTTGTCATTCTTGTCTCCTGCCTGTTTCTTCTTAACACATTCCTACTCCCCCACCAAGCTCCAGTTTCAAGACAAAGACAATCTCAACTTCAGCAAAGAAATCATCCATACTTATAACATTGCGTTAAGAACTAGAGAACTAATGAGAGAATGGTAAGCAAAAAGTTCCTTTTAAATGAAGTACATTCATTTACCTTTTATAATCAAAACAGGAAAAACAAAAACAAAACAAAACAACAACAACCCCCCCCAAACATCGACATGCTTCATTAGGAGTAGAATATCCCTGATGAGGTTGAGGGGTATCAGTGTTCAAGAAGTAATGCACCCACTACCTCAAGAATATAACTGTAACCCTTCTTTCCATCACCCCAACAATCAAACACAATTGAAAGAGAAAGACAAGTTATTTAGTGCACCTGAACTTGAACACAGAAACGGAATTATGGGTAAGGATGCTCAAGGCTGGGCACAATGTTCCACTCGGGCAAGCATAGCAACCTGAAGGAGGAATGTATGTTTGAAGGCTAAAACATTGTTCTTTTTTTATATATATAAAAAAAGGAAATGTAAAAACTGAGATTCGATTCTACTGTGATGTCTTTATTTGTTTTATTCATTCATAGAGCTTGAACTCAGAGCCTAGGTGTTACCCCTGAGCTTCTTGGCTCAATGAGAGTGTTCAACTACTAGACAGCTCCTCTTTTGTTTTTTGTTTGTTTGTTTTTGGTGGTAAAGTGGAGGTAAGACTCTCATGGGATTTCTTGCCAGGGCTAATTTCAAACAGTGATCCTCATATCTCAGCCTCCTGAATAGCTGGTTTTATAGGCACATAATAAAAACCAGCACCTGGCTATCACTTTTATAAAGCTTATTCACTATAGTATACTTTTACTAAGTCACTGTGTGATTCAGAATGTTTATTTTGCATTCATAAAATCAATTAATGAATAAACCATCTCATCCAAACAAGTGTGTGTGTGTGCGTGTGTGTGTGTGTGCGTGTGTGTGCATGTGTGTGTGTGTGTGTGTGTGTGTGTGTGTAACATAATGTTTTCCTTTTCTTATGGCTTTTTGTTTTTTTTTTTCATTTTCTCTCAGAATAATGAATATCCACCATTATTGGTAAAAACTTTTAAGGCAGATTTATAGTCTGTCTTCCTCCCCATCATAATATTGAAAAAGAGTGTTAATCTGGGAGAAAATTACTTCCATTATGGTAAAAGAATCCTGCATATCAAAACCTATTGCCTGTGTTCTCCTGTAATGAATCATACTGGAAAACAGAAGAAAAATCTCTTCTATCTTACATACAATCCCTGTGGTTGATGGAAAACAGCTCATTTAATAAAAATCCCTTAAACCAGGCACCAGTGGCTCACTTGTGTAGTCATAGCTACTCGAGAGGCTGAGATCTGAGGATCATGGTTTAAAGCCAGCCCAGATAGGAAAGGCCGCGAGATTCTTATCTCCAATAAACTTTACAAAATACTGGAAATGGAGCTGAGATTCAAGTGGTAGTGGACTAGCTTTGAGCATAGAAAGACTCGGGGACAAGAGCCCAGATCCTGTGTTTAATCCATAGGGCCAAAAAAATCCCTAAAACTCATTTGATAGATGGGTGAACAAATCGTTTTCAATGTGAGGTGACTGAGTTCTAGAATCTTTCCCATTGTAAACTGTTTTAGTATCAGTGAAGTTCATACCAGGTCAGGCTGTGGAAGTGGGGATATTGCTGATATCCACTTGAGTGTCTGGGGATGGCATCCTCGCAGTCTTTCGTCTTCCCAACACCTCTGGGCAGATTTCATGCATGATTTCTCAGTATTTCATCTTACAATAGAGAACCATCATTACAGAGATCATGCACTAGGACTTGGATTGCACATGTGTGTCATAGTTGCTTGTTCTTGGTATCATTATGTTATGTTGCTGTATCTACCACAAACTAGTGAAAATCATCATGCTAGAGAAATGAGTCCTTATTTTTAACTTTTCACTGTTAGCTAAGATTCTCAATTCACCATCCTGGTTATCTTCCCAAAAATATTTATTCAGATCTCACCAGGAAATGTTGCTTTTGAAATAATGAAGCATGGTTATGCAATAAAGGGTAATAATTTCTAGCCTCATAGTCATAATTCAAATGACTCATCAAAGTTTGTTTTAATCCTTATAAAGTATGGTTACACATAGTTATGTAGTGAGACAAAATACTGAACTATTGGCCAATCCAGAACTAAGATATTACACGTCAATGTTCCAGGAACTCTACTGTATGTCTTTTAAGACACATATGGTTGTGATGGTTATGCTGATAGTTAAGAAAACTTCATCTAGTTTATGAAATGCCTCAAAATCATCTCAATGTATTCTCATTTGGTCTCCAACTTCACTAATCACACAACAATTTATCAGAAAAGCTAATGTCTGTTTAATAATTTAATGTCAACCAAAGATAATTCATGAAAGCCTTAGATAATTTCAAGAGGCCCTAAAAGTTTCTTAAAGAATTTCTCGTCTCCAACCATTTAAAAAGTATCACATTAATTTGGACATATTTTAAATATACTTTTCTAATCCATTCTCACCATCTGGTCTGCTATTTCTTAGTGTGTAAAATTTTCTGATAATTATTTTGTCTTTAAGGAAAACTAGTGGAAAATCCATGGCAAGTCTATGTGTAGGAATCATTGACATGACAGATTGCAGTGTCTCTAAGTAATTAGCTAAGTTATGCTTGTCTCTTTCATTAAAGGCACTGTTGCACAGGCTGATGTAGAAGAAAACTATGGTAAATGGGTTTCTAGGTCATTTCTGATAAAGTTTAATGTGGTTGTCATTTCAATTGATCATTCTTCATTTTTTCCAGACTGCCCATCCATCTCTTGGAGCAGCCTGTCCAATAAACTCTACAGGAAATTATTTGCAAATTTTTAGAGTTAAAAAAAGAATCTTCTTAGATTAAATGACTTTAGAGTACTTTTTTTTTCTTGCCAAGATATCTAAGGATATATTCCAGAGGCTAAGTTTCTCATTTTATAATTATTGAGTTTCCTGGGGTATTAAATTCAGATAAAGATTTGAATTCTTTGATCTCATGGAGACAATTAATGTTAATAACTTTGATCTAAAACCAACGGTAGTAACTTTGTTCACTTAACTTTCCATGTACATTATCTAGACCAAATAATTAATTGGTCATCACATAGCTGCAAGACTTTTCTATTATTGAAGCATTGAATATACTTGGAGAGAGTTAGAGAAATGCTCTCTTGTGTGATAACACCAGTAATTTAAGCACAATGATGGATTTTTGTACTTTTATCTGGGGAGAGAAGATATTGAAGAGTTAAGTTGAACTTCACAAACAATACACACTTCTGTTCTACAATGGTCATTTAGAAGATAACAGATAAACCAGTGGCTCATGCCTGCAATCCTAGCTATTCAGGAAATGTGAGGACTGTAGATTGGAGCCAGCCTGGGAAAAAAAGTTCGTAAGACTGATATCTACATTTAACCACCAAAACTCCAAAGATGAGCTGTTGTTCAACTGTTAGAGTAGTACACTTCAACAAAAGTCTCAGGGACAGAACCCAGGCCAGGAGTTTAAGTGCCAGGACTGTCCAAAAATGTGGATCCAAGAAAAATCTGAATTGAAGGCATAGGAAAAGATTTGGGGGTAAAAAAAAAAAGAAAAGAAAAAATATGAATATTTAAACTTTTAAGGAAAAGTACATCAATCCTATCTCAGTTCAACAGCATCAAAAATGAAAAACTATGCTAATAGCACCATGTAGTAAAAACCAGCATTGGGCTGAGGAAGAGACAATGCAGAACCCAGGCAAAACATTTCTATTTCAGTTTTATGAAAGACGAGACGTCTTCCTACTGTCAACTTGAGCTGGATTTGATAAAGGTCAGTAGGAATCTATCATGCTGTTGGGCTGCAGCTTGTGAAACAAAGTGCTAACCACATACTTCGGGTTTTTTAATAATAAATATTTGCAAGAAAAATATAATAAATCTTCTGCTTGGGAACATTTATAAATTCTAAGTGATTATGGAACAAAGAGAACCCAAAGCTGATTCCTGTGTAGCTGCCAACTTCCTCAGTGCAGGGAAATGGTGGAGAAACTGGGTAGCGTTTAAGGTAGTCCTGCAGTGGAAGTTAGACACTGAGGTGCAGCCCAAATAAAAGGTGGCACCACAAAGTTAAGAAAGTGTGGTCTCCAGAGCCTGGCATGATGCCCAAGGTGACTGAAGCAACCTGAAAATATGTTTTCATTGAAAAACTGTAGAAGAAAACGGGGCAGGGGACTGTGTTAAATGTGATTCCTTTCACATCAAGTGAAAGAAACAATTAGATTTTAAAACAAGCAAATCGATAGGTGGAGGAAAATGTTCAAATCTGTCCTCCAGAAGGATGTTGTGTTCATTCAAAGCCATATACACTCTGTAGATCTTGCTTGAAGGAAAATCTTGGCCAAACTACAAAGAATGCTGGAGAAGAGCAGCCTTCGCTGTGGATGCCTTCCGGTCAAACGAAGATGTGCCACTGGAGAGGTCCATCCAGGGGCTGAGGTGGAGGGAATCCATGGAGAGGCATTGCTAACCGGCATGGAACCAGGATCACAATTCAGCGCTGGAGGCCCAAAGGAGTCTAGGGGCAGGTAGTGAGATACCATGATGACTGACCTCTTTTGAACAATCCTGCTATCTTTCTCTTCCTTTCAAGGAACTTTCATTACCAAAGACAGACTTGAATCCACATCTTGTACATTCACTGAGTCAGAACCTGCTTGTGAATGAATCAACCTGAACACTGAGCACTGGAGACTCCTACCTGTTGTCCTAGCTACTCAAGGCTCAGGTCTGAAGATTCTGGGTTCAAAGGCAGTGCCAGTAGAAAAGGAAAGTCTACAAGACTCTTATCTCTCGGGCCGGGAGTTTGGCCTAGTGGTTAAAGTGCTTGCCTAGCATGCATGAAGACCCGGGTTCGATTCCTCGGTACCACACACATAGAAAAAAACCAGAAGTGGTGCTGAGGCTCAAGTGGTAGAGCTCCAAGCCTTGAGAAAGTCCAAGGACAGTGCTCAGACCCTGAGCCCAAGCCCAGGACTGGCAAAAAAAAAAGACTCATCTCCAATTAATCAGCCAAAAGTATAATTGCACTTAGGTCTCAAGTGGTAGAGTTCCCATTTAGAGTTCAAAGGCTGAGTGAGAGGGCAAAGCCCTCTCTCTCTCTCTGTCTCACATACACACACACACACACACACACAAATCTACATTGACACAATGTTTAAAACAAAACTAACAAACTGTAATGTTACTCACCTGTTTAAGAAATAAAATAAAAGCATTTCCTTGAAGTTCCAGACATAGGGTATATAGTGATTCTCATTAACTTAACTGTAATTCCTGGAATTTGCTTCTACAATTTTCATTATTTTATTTTCCTTTATAGATTTAATTGCTTCGTGTTTGTAAAGATGTTCCTTTGGCATAGTTTTGAAGTTTTGCACATTCATATTTATTACCACAACAGCAAAGTTGTGAGATGAGCTGTCACTGAATAATTAGGCATTATTAATTAAAGAAAAATTAAAGACAGGGAAGCGTTTTAACATATACTTTAAAAGTTTGCACATACAATCCCATCTATCTGTTGAGTCTTTCTGCCTTGCCAAAATATCATCCTTTATTTCCTGGATGACTATTTCTAATTCTTCTTATTGCTGTTTCTTCATATATCTCTAATTACTACAGTTTTTAAATCACTCCTTTCCCACATATCTGTTTTAATCATCAACACAATCAGACTGCAATTTTGCAATTGTTTTCAGCAATTGCCAATGGGTGAAAGAATTCTATTTTTAAAAATCTCTGTCAAACCTGATTGTCAAAATCTTGACCAATTGCTAATATTCTGTTTGTAGTGAGACGTACATGGTTGATTTACAAATTATAATACCCACAGAATGAGTTTGAGTGCAATGAGAATTGGATATCATTTCCCAAAGACGCGATAAGTCACTAATTACGTTCAGACAAATGTGGAAAGCAATGTTTAGTGGATCTCCTAAAACTTTGAACCCTGTTAACAAGAGTATAAAAGCACTGTCACTGACATCATAAAGAGCTCTCCCTGAAGATAGGCCTCACCTCACATATTCAACAGGATTGAGCATATTCTTTGCGTTTCAGACAAGCCATGGCGTCTCATTGCAGACAGTTCCAAGTTTTCAGTAGTAATCAGTGCAGACTGTGCTTGTGGGTTTGGGGATTTTACAGCAACTCTTCTTATGTGACTGGAAAATCGGGGCATCCACGCAGGTTCATTCAAACCTGAAATATCCCTTTTAATGGTAAAAAATGTAGCAAATTCCATGACACTTGCTCTGAGCAAACATTCCCTTTTTGCTCCAGTTCTTTTTTATTTGGATTAAAATAATGTCTTATGTTCAGCATTTTTCTTTATATGAATACAGTCAATAAACAGAATCTCTATAATTTATGCTTGAATTTTTCATGCTCAAATATATCAACAAAATTATTTTACAGAATCTTATTTAGGCCTATTTCTACTTATCAAGAACTCTGACTTTCAGTCCTGATAAATGAGTAGTGGATGTTATCCACAATTGAGCATTATAAGAATGACAGATAACTAGATATTAAGGTGCTGGGATCATTTTTCTGGGAGAAATAGGGGACCAATATTGTTGATGGAATAAAGAAAATTCCAAAAGATACTTTCAATGGCTGAGAATTCTTAAGAAACCAAAATGGACTTGGTATTTTGGATGAAAATGGCTCAAAAGTAGTGGAAATAAAAGCTCTCATGGGTGTTCTGGTTTGGAGAAATATTATAAAAACATTTTATGCAGCTCAATTTAACACTCGTCCATTAGCTTCATTGTGTAAATGCACCGTTACACCGGCCACTCTTCTATACTGTGCTTCAGGTAATTCTGCTTCACAATGGGTAGATCTGACTATATACTTCCACATCAATATGCTTATACCTAATGCTGGGAATATGTAGGGCTGAGCTATATATGGCTCATAAATCAATGTGAAATGAGGCCACATTTATGCACCATTTACAGTGGAGTTTTGTATATCCTGCATCAAAATAATTGCACCTATTATATTCCATGTTTTAAAGAAAAATCACATCTTTTCTCCCACACAAAATTGCTTTCTAAGTAGATAACTGATTTTTGAACCAAATGTAATATGCAGCTTCCAAGTTAAAGCAAGGCACTTATTTTGTACTTGGATAACCAATAAGACTTCATAGGCTAGTAGTGTTTAATCAATTTTGTTTCACAATCTTTGTCCATCATTAATCTAAAAATTATTTCCTAACAGTCCTATGTAATAGTTTATATTAATAGTTTAAGTAGTTAAAGTAAAATAACTACATAAAATCAATTGGTGTAATGTCTGTATTATGTGCAGATTTTATTTTTTCAGATAGAGCAGTTTTCTCAGCTCAGTCTGAGCTAATGATCTTGCTATCTGCACTTCTTACACGCTTAGGCTCATAGTCATATTTTGCTAGTCCTGGTTTGTTTTTTCAGATTGCATCCTGCTAACTTTTGCTCAGGAGAGCTTTGAACTATGATCTTTCTCGTGTCTGCCTTATGAGTAGTTGGCATTACAAGCATGAATCATTCATTGCATTGCTTCCACAAGTAAAATTAAATATTTTCTTTTTCATCTCTTTTGAATAAAGTAATTCTTACCAAAAAATGAAAACATTTTGGCCACCTATTTTCAAAGTCTGATTCCTTTGAGTAGATCATACTTTGACAACCAAAAGCAAGTATAATTCTGCATATTAAACTTAGAGTCCTTTGTAGTGCTGTAATTTTCACGTATTATTACTTTGTATTTGTAAAGGATAGAACAGACTGAAGGTTAAGGCAATTGGTGTAAGTACTCAAAGAGCAAAGTTGCTCTGCTATGAGTATTTTGAGGTGATAAGAAAGAATTGTATTCATTGAGAGAACAGAATATATCGGGGTGTGTGTGATGAAATTCGATACTAAAAGAAATTGAGAGTAGGAGTTGTCTATAATCTAGTGTTGGTGAAATTCAGTCTGTATTTCTGTAGGCAGAATAGAGGAAGGCTATATAACTGCTTTTAATTCATAGCTATAAAACCCATAGACAACACTTGGAGCTGAAATGTGGAAAGTACCCACTGGATAATTAATAAATCATTCTGCCTTATCTGGAGATTTCCAGGCACAATGGGTCCTTGTATTACCTCATTATCATTTTTATTCCCTTCTTCTTTTCCTTTTCTTCATGTTCACTGTCAGTTTTTCCCTTGTATTAATCATTATTATTTTTGGAGATCCTTTTCCTCTCCTCATATCTTTACTCAGAGCCTAGGTAAACAAAGACCTCACTAATCGGTTGAGCTAAATTCAGCCTAAATAATCTTCTTGATTTCTAGGGTGCCAATATATTTCTGGTTTTCTTTCTTGGTTATTGTGTGGTTTAGGTAAATTCTTTCCCATATATCCCCTGATTGTATATATTATAATCTACTTCAATTTAGGTGATGTTTTTTCCACCTGTGACTAAAACGATTCAAAACTAAGACATTTTCCTTCAGCTGCAGCAGAACTCAAAACCTCTGTGTGTGGTTTTTCCTCTTCAATTATTTTATTCTAATGAATCTTCCACAAGGAAAGTCAATCACTTGGGTCCTATAGCATTTTCAATCGTTGCTTTATTCTTCCAATACCAGAATCCCTAGAGCTCATATGTTTATATTAGTATTTGTTCTGTCTTGTAGAGACAGGACTTCAGAAATATGCATTAATAGGAATATCCTCATGGGTTTTCACTGAGTCATCTGTCACTCAGCTGAGCACATGTCCCAGGTCATTGGCATGTGGTGGGGAGGTATAACCCTGTGGGAGTTGAAGAGGCCTGGGGTAGGTTGATTTCTGTCATGACTTGGGTAATGATGAAAATGGACTGTTTTGAGACTCTGAATACTAACTTAATGTTTTTGTCCAACACTTATGTACACTTTGGTACATCTGCATAGGTTTCGTTCTCATTTCAAAGTACATTTTTGTTTGTCTCGTTTCATTTACCATGTTGAGTCTCCAAGTAAATGATGTACTTTCCAGTACATGAACTTTCTACTGTCATGGTCTAACTGTTCATTGGTCTTCACATCTATCTTCCCCAAATGGGATAGAGGATACTGAATCTCTCTGCATCATTTACACTTCAGCGCTGGGAGAAGATGATGCCCCTTATGATATCTTTATTTTGTCACTAAAAATGCTCTGCTGTTTGTGAAAAGGACTTATGATTGATTTTGTAAGAATTAAAAACCATCATTCGATCTGAAAATAAAAATCTCAGTTACAAACACTAAGATGACATTCTCTTTGAAAATCTAAGATCATTTAAAGCAGCTTTATATTAATTACATGTTAAGTAAGGTTCACAATGGACTATTAATGGAGCAATTAGAAAAATTAAAGTTAGACCTGGCTGTATCTGGGTTTTAAGAAAACATGGATGTGAGCCTCTCTGTCAGATAGTGGTAGACTTCACAATACAATATATTTTCTTTTTGAAAAACATTTTTGTTATCTTTACGTAGTCATACACAGTTGTTATTCAACAAAATAGTCTATCAATATATTGAGTTTTGACCATTGTCACCTCTTTCAACTTTCTCCTCCATCCTCCCCACTCATCCCTTCCTTCACTTTTCTCAACCTTTCAGGATATGTACTGAAGTAGTTTTTGCCATTCAACAATGCAGTTGATATATACAATGTGTCATCCTTTTGGCATTTCACCCACTCCAACCCACCATGGGCCTTTTATTCCTTTTACTTCTTTGATATATTACAGTGCACTATTAACTACCTTCTCTCCCCTTCTTTACCTACTTTTCTTCCTTTGGCCTCCCCTCTTTCAAGGACCCATTTCCTACTCTGTTGCCCAGCAATTCTTCTCTAGCACATTAATCCATTTTAACCAAAACAAGGCAACAAGGCTACAGTAAAGCCACCACCACAACCATGTTCACTGCAGCCAAGGTATGGAATCCATTTAGATGCCTCTCCATTGGTCAAGAAAATACTATGTATATACAACAGAATTCGACTCATCTATCAGAAAGAATAATATTGTCCTGTTCATAAAGAAATGGAAACCACTGAAATAATTATATAAAATGAAATATGCTAGATCCAGAGAAACAAAGGTTGCATGGTTCCCCTCATTTGTGGTAGCTAGAAGATATCTGAATCTATAAGGGAACATACAGGTATGCAAGCCAATCCAAAGTAATTGATTAAAGTATAATACACTCTATGAAGAGCTCAAATAATATAATTCTTTATAAAGACTAAGTCAAAGCCCAAGAAAATAAGTGTAATATGCTTTCTTTACTTTCCTTGTCACTCTGAACAGAGAACAATAGATTCCTCAACCTCCCATGTAGTCCTGGGAAGATGGTGGAGTTCCCTAGATATCAGATTGCTACTCTGGAAAATCATAGAAAGTAGAAGATAGAAGTCTTTCCCTAATCTTGACATTCTAGATATCATTCTCTTTGGACTAATATATACATAATAATATATAGTATATAAAATATATATGGTGTATACATACTATATACTATGTATAATATATGCATGATACTTATGTTATATATGCTTTTGCTACATATATATTATTATATATTGTAGTATGTGTGTGGCTAAGCCTACACACAATTGGATGTATTTTTCTGCAGATAAAATATGAAAGAAGCATATCTTGGAAATAATCTCTTTACAGAAAATTTAGTTGAAGCTGAGCCTCTATTTACTGCCTACATTTTTAGCTGTTCTTAGTTGCTGGGTTCAAGTTTCCTCTGCATTCATTAACACTAATGGGGCTTGTATCATAGAAGGAGAAGGAGATGTAAATTGGTGTGACAGAGAAATCCAGGAGGTCCCCAAGTTCAGGGGTAGAAAAGCATAATTAAAATGTTTTGTAGCACTTTGAGGATGAAAGTTCACTCAATTTAATTAAATTAATGTTCTCACTGTGAAACAGGAAAAGATGAATTCAGCCAACAGAGCCTTTAAGACAAGATTGTGTTTACAAAGGACAGAGCCCAGCATTAGGTAGATTTGGATAGGATGGTATAGGATTAAATTGAAGTATGAGTACAAGTGGTTTTGTCACTGAATTGTATTCAAGACCCATAGAAACAGATAGGAAATCTGTTGGAAACAACTAGCCATACGATACTAGTCATAAGAACAGAAGTGGCAATGCAGGAGACATGGGAAAGGAAGCCTGAGATAGATGGGAAAGGAGGACTTTCCCTGAGATTGATAGGAAATGAGTAGCTGACTCTGCTTGATCATTCTTTGACTTGTTCCAACATCTAAAATTATCCTCTAGATTTCTGGTCAGGGAGTTTGTGCTAATGATGTTTTCACAGAGATCTGACACACCAAGGAGTTAGAATTCTCTGGGAAAGGCAATAACTTAGTTCCACAATTGAATTTGTGGGGTAATTTTTAATTGAAACTCTCTTAGAGGTAGTCTGAATCATAATGAATGAGAGGTAAATTGAGTGGGTCCAGAGGAAGGAGGAAGGGAGGCTTTCACTGGGATCCTTCTCTTTACAACAAAAACTTATATATGATCACCAATTACAGATGAAAGGAAAATACAAAATTCATTATTCATTTTCACTTCTTTGCTTTTAAATACAAATGTGCGACTATTCTTCAGTTTAAGAATAAATTCAAAATGGTCTTTCAGTGTCTGTTGCCAAATGATTACAATAGTCACCAGAGGAATCTTACAGCATTTCATAATCATTAGCTATTCCTTTTCCTGTCCAAAATTTCAACAAAGGAAAAATTACATACATTTTCATCCAAATTTCTAACACTTTTGAAGATACTACAGAATTCACAATTGCTATAGAAAATAAAAGAAGCCTAATTAGCTCCTGGCATGTATTTCCTCAAAAGAAAAAAGATTTATAATTGTTTTCTTTTAACCATAATTCTTTATGACTACAATTATTAGCATTATTTTTTACTTCAGGTGAGGGCATAATTTTTCATTGTGAATTGACTTTGTAATTTTAAATAGAGGAATATCTATATACATACTTTGTTTTTCTAACATTTTAGAAATGACTGCTAATGTTTGTAAAAAAAAATTCCAGAATGAAGATATTCTTTTTGAAGCAACCATACTTTGGCTGTAGCTGGACTATGCAGGACCACATCATAAAAAATATGAGGAATGTTCTGAGCATTGGTGGGTCACACCTGTAATCCTAGCTAATCAGGAAGCTGAGATCTGAAGATCATCGTTCAAAGCCAGTCCAGGCAGGAAAGTACATCAAACTCTTATCACTAATAAACTCCAGAAAAAAGTTAGTTCAAGCAGTAGAGTACTAGCCTTGAGCTTTAAAAGCTCAAAAATAGCACCCAATCCCTGACTTCAAGCCCCAGGCCAATAGATCCCAAAGAAAAATGTGCATTTGCTATTCAGGATCTTGATTGGGAGACTATAACTAATGGCCATCATCTTAAAATAATGAAATAAAACAAGTCAGAACTTAAAATAATGGTGAAATTTTTAACACTTTATTAATTGGGATAATTATTTTAATTTATTTTTCCTAGTTGAGCAATACATTTTCTGTATTTGAAGTTAGGAATAAGTGCCCTTGGTAGCATTGACACTTGCCTAAAAGTGAAAGCCCTGAGCTCAAATCCAAGTAGCTAAAAAAAAGTTTTACAGAGGAAGAAGATGTAAAAGAGGAGGAGGAGGATGGAAATGGAGGAAGAGGAGATAGAGAGGAAGTAAAAGAAATAGAGAGGAGAGAGGAGAAAGAAAAACAAGAAGGAGGAAGAAGAAGAGGAGGAGGAAAGGAAGAAGAAAGAAGAAGAAGAAGAAGAAGAAGAAGAAGAAGAAGAAGAAGAAGAAGAAGAAGAAGAAGGAGAGGAGGAAGAGGAGGAGAAGGAGAAGAGGAGGAGGAGGGGTAAAGTTGGTTAATAATATTTCAAAAATATTAACCAACTTTAAGTTTTGTGAAATAGATTTATTATAGAAAACTACTGGGACACTTTATTACTGTATCTGTTTTATATAATTCATGGAGTTGAACTTAATTTATTTTAATTACTTGTATGTAATTGTTATAATATATTCAATCATTTACATAATTATTATTTGGCTGCAATATTTTAACTAATGTACTATATATTTAACTATATTTGATAACAACTTGTATTTCCTCCATTCAAACATTCTAGTAATCATTTTTCTTACTTGACAGTCACTAATGTACAAAAGCCCAGTAATAGAATTTTATACGAACATTGCATAGATTTTTCAAATGAGATTAACTGATTTTTTAAAAATCTTAATTATTTAAACATTATGTGATTGCTGACAGATTTCAAGTTCTGGGATTTTTTTCCTTCATCATAACTCATTAGATAATTCTCCTAAGGATTCTTCTAAGCCTTAGTAAAATGTGAAGGAGAGATTTGGAGATGAGAGGAAAGTAAAGGGGGAGGCAGCAGGAAAGACATGACATCAAGACAGGGGGAGGGTGGGGGAGTTGAGAAGAAAGTTGAAAAAAATTCCCAGCAGAAAGTGATCAATACTTTTCAGCTCTAATTAAGTCCTTTCTTCCTTGACATTTTTCCTTCTGGATACCAATATTCTCTGAGCTGGGCCCTTTGATTTGGTTTCCCCTCTAGGAATGGGATTTGTCATGAGATCTAGGGGATTAGTCCCAAGTGCAAGAAGATAGGTTAATCTAAGCAAATACTTTTTAAATTTTCTACACACGTAGATAGTTTAAGACACATCTCATATCCATGCTAAATTTCTTTCTTTGGGTACAGGAATCAATCCAGATGACCATCTCATTCCATTAGGCTACAGAACACACACACACACACACACACACACACACACACACACACAGACACACACACACACACACACCTGCACATACACTCATACAATCATCATTGATACACAATCATGACACATATTATGCAAGATAGTAAGCATTAGAAAGTCATATGGTAAGGGGTTTGGCCTACTAGTAGATTTCTTGCCAAGCATGCACGAACTCCCTGGCTTGATTTCTCTGTGCCACATATATAGAAAAAGTTGGAAGTGGTGCTGTGGCTCAAGTGGTAGAGCTCAAGCCTTGAGAGAGCCCAAGGACAGGACTCAGACCCTGAGTTCAAGCCCCAAGACTGACAAAAATAAATAAGTAAGTAAAATTTAAAGAAAAGATAGCCATATGATGTCAATTCAGGGGGCATATGAAAAGGAAAATATAGTGGGAGGGGGTGTGGCGTAATTGTGGTGTTTGTTGTCTTCTAATGTATGAGATTGTCCTTTTATTTTCCCTTAGTGTAGTTATAATGCCTATTGATTAAGGATGAGGTAATCCACCTAGGAAACTGATGCAACAGAAACAACCATTTCTTGAAAGTAAACTCATAATTTTTCCTGCTTTATACTCACAATCAACATTTTTCAGTTTGCTCATTTAATGTTCCTGTAGAACATTAACGAGTGGTCACTCTTATAGATTACCTCATTTTCTTTCTGTATAGCAGGCTGTGGGCTGCAACCAGAGACTTGTTTTGATGAGATCTGCAGGATTCCACACTCCCTGAGAAAACAGCCTCACATCCCACCTTCGCTTCTGAATGAGGTTACAGGATGTTAGTCATTACAGCTTTCAGTACAAAGCCTTCCCATAGAAAGATGCCTCAGCATTTTCCTGTGGCAAAAGACACCCCATAAGGATGAGTTATCTATTCGATGAGCTTCTCTTCAATAAACCCATCCTCCAAATTCATCAAGAGACGGATATAATAGAGAACAATTTATATTTTAATATTTCTTTCTCTAAAGCTCTGTTTGGCAAAACATATCCATCCCATTGTATAAACATACTGTTTTTATGGATGTGTACAAAAATTTTCAATCAATTATAGAAAAATAGTTTGTTATGAAAATAACATACATGATAATTAAAAATTATTATGCACCGGGTGCCAGTGGCTCACACCTGTAATCCTTTCTATTCAGGAGGCTGAGATCTGAGGATTGCAGTTCAAAGCCAGCCCAGGCACTAAAGTCCACAAGACTCTTGTCTCTATTTAGCCACCAGGAAAGTAGAAGTGGTGCTGTGGCCCAAAGTGGTAGAATGCTAACCTTGAGCTAAAGAGCTCAGAGACAGCACCCAGGCCCAGAGTTCAAGTCCCACGACTAGCTAAAGATTATAGAAAGCACAGCTTTCTCAGTATCAAAAGATAGCAAACAAGTAATTGATAAGCAAGTATATCAGTTATATTGACAAATACTCTTGTAAAGATCATAAACACCTGAACAATTAGCCATATAAGCTAAGGCATCATGGTTATTTTGATCAAGTAATTTTAGAAATTGCAACTAAATTAGCAGTGTTTCCTAAATTAGCAGGGCCAAACAAATTATGTCCATCTATATGTCATCTACTGTGACTGAGGTGACAATAACCCACAAAGAGCAAATAACTTTTTGTAGTTGAATCAAGCTTGATTCTATGAAAACTGCACTCTATGACTTTATTAAGAGGAAGGAAGAAAATGAGAATTTATCAATAAAAGAGGATAATTATGGGCCCAGAGCGTAGCCCAGTGGTAGAGTGCTCGCCTAGCACGCAAGAAGCCTTGGGCTGGATTCCTCAGTACCACATACTCAGAAAATGGCAGGAGTGGTGCTGTGGCTCACACCACAAAGTGCTAGACTTGAGCAAAAGATGTCCAAGGAAAGTGCCCAGGCTCTGGCAAAAAAAAAACAAAAAAGAGGATAATTATATAACTATGTACAACTAGTATTTCAATACTTTGTTGGAATGTTACATGTAATATAATATATACAATGTGTATGCTACATCTATTTTCATACACTGTAGGAAATATGTGTGAAACATACATATGCAGATATGCATATGCTTTACATACAGATAACCTATACGTAAATTGTGAAAATGCCTTTGTACAACTATTTAAAACAATAATAAAAATTATTTTAAAATATATAGATAATTTATGTAGAGATAGCTATCTTTCTAGCTATCAGTCTGATTCTTGATTACTGAAGAATTTTTCTTTTTGGTACACCTGTTCCTGAGAGGGAGAGAGTCCTATATTTAAAGTCTGTGTTCCTGTTGGCAGAATGAAAATATATAGAGAGATAATTTATATAGAGATAATCATCTATCTATCTATCTATCTATTATTTATCATCCTGATTCTTGATTCCTGAAGAACTTGTCTTTTAGGACCACCTATTCATGAGTGGGAGAGTGTCCTATATTCTTGTTGGCAGAATTTTCTCAGTTATTCCCAATTAAATGTTTGCTACGGGTTTCACGCCATTGCTAATGGTGAAGTAATTTCTTTGAAAGAGTGTGTAGTATCATTTGAGACCTCAGGGCTGAAAACATTTTCTAAGAGAACCAATGTTGACATCAAACTCTATGGCTTGCCCTAACCCGAAACTGCAGGTTAGTAACAAAGGTGTTTCATAACTTTTGTCAGCTCCTTCAAGCCATAGATATTGACCATGAGTATCCTTGCAAGATAAATGGTTATATTGTATTTCATCTCTACATCCTCCAATATCCGTTACTTTTTGTTACACATGCCTACTTAATAGCTCCTTTAACTTTTGCACATTCTTCCTTTTTAGTGAATGGTCCTGTACACATCCATGGTATTTACCATGACAGTAATAAACCATAGCGACTCTAGGATCAATCTGATCTGAAGTTCAACACTACTGTGAGCTTTGGCAAGCGTCACACTGTCTATTCTTCAGTTTCTTACATGGTAACCTGGAGATCATTAATCCATTCTTGCAGAGGGCTTATGTAACAACTGAACACAAACCATACTATAATGCACTTACTACAATTTGTCAGGATATAATAATTGCTCAGTAAATGTAATATTCTACTTCATCATCATCCTCATTATAACAAATATAATTGTTCTGTATTCCTGTTATGATTCCACTGGGACATTTCTACACTATAAAGAAAGAAATTCAGGGAGTTTTATAATTGCTTATAGAAATAGATATGTAGAATTAACTATACTTAGGCCTTCTGGAAAACTCAACAATTGTGATTATTCTAATCAGTTTTGCTAAATATCACCAAATCCAATGAAGGACAACAGGAGAAGCAGTAGAACTGGAGTGTGGGAAAGCAGTTGAGGAGATTAAAGGAATCTTGTTTGAAGAGAGGTACAGGCACATTACTTGACTTTGACTTTGAATAGAGGAGAACACTCAGCCAAGAATTTATTGTGAAGTGCCATAGATGGAAAATGCTGTCCAAAACCTGTCGGAGACAAACACAAATCTTCTCTGGAGCAAAGCACCTGTACTCTACACTGCAATGAATGCTCATATATAAAGCTCCATTTGTTTTGAAAGACAATCAATAATAAGGACATAATAATAACTTAAAAACAACAACCAAAAACCTGAGACTCAGCCAGTAGAGCAATCATGAGAGATTGCAATCACCTTTCTTAGCAGATACCTCTAAGGAATTATAAAGCTGACTCAAAGATCTTTCAGGAAATGTCTTAATTTTGGAAGAAAGGAAAATGAAAATGTTCCAGAAAAATTCAATGGCATCTCCTCCTATGTACAACTGCTTAAAGATAATCATAAGAAGGAAATGAAGTTTGGAAAGATTGTGAAAATAAATTTTAGCATAGAATGAACAGTAAATAGCATATTATGGTACACTAATGTATAAATAGTACAATGAAAAGAGTATAGGGCATAAACATTGCCAAAGAGCTAAGGAAATGGTTTCAACATATCTTACTCTTAAGCATTTTACGATCAAGCTGTAAAAGGTATTGAGTTTTTAGGGAGTTTTCAGATAATTCCTTGAATGGAGATGTCTTTATCATGGTTGTTTTCTTTTGTGATTTGATTTCAGTTGGCTGGCTGGATAGACCTCAAAAAAATGGTATGTGAAAAACTCCTGCCTTACACTTAGTGAAGAACACTGGGCAGCCTTCAACCAGTTCAAGGATAATTGATTGGCTCAAAGGCAAGCATCCTTTCCATGCCAAGAAAAATGATAGTACCTAGGTAAAGTGTTGTCTTTTTTTTTTACCAGTCCTGGGCTGGAGCTCACAACCTGAGCAATGTTCTTGGACTTTCTCAAGGGTAGAGCTCTACCACTTGAGCCTCAGCACCACTTCTGGCTTTTTTCTATGTGTGTGGTACCAAGGAATTGAACCCAGGTCTTCGTGCATGCTAAGCAAGCACTCTACCAGTAGGCCAAACTCTTGGCCCCAGTGAAATGCTGTCTTAAAAGTGTCAAGAAGGTATCTAGAATTCTCAATGAATAAATGCCATTTCCAGAACCCACTTTGATATTATTCAGAAAGAAGTAGCAAGGGGCATATCAGTGTTGAGTCTGCCAAAGTTTGGGTCACAAAATGTTTATTGCTCATGAATAAATATGGTATTTACAGAAGCTGGATTTTACCTGAAATTAAGTATTACAAAGGAAATAGCACTTGGAATATATTTGATTCATTTGTGAAATTACTTTGGTTTACATTGGTCAGATTTTCAGGATAAGAAAAATGCTCACATTAACCAAATAGATACAGGCTTTTCTATATGTTCTATATTTTCTAAAGTGTGATTAAAAAACAGACTGTATCAGTAAAACCTCTCTTAAATGCTACCAGTAAAATAGATAAAAATACAAGTATAAAATGTACATTTGCTCAGAAAGCACATGTGTTTTGATTTTTGGGAGGCAGGTACTTTGATTGAAAATCATTACAACAACTATCTTCCTGACCTTTTAGTTAATGATTCTTCACTCTTCAATTAGAAAACTATTTCTCCAAACTCTTATGTATTCTTCATAAGGTGTAATTTTTTTAATATAATCATTTTCTTTGTTTTTGGTCCAAAAGTCCTAAGCTAATTTAGAAATCATGCAGGTGAGAATACAAAGATGAAAGTAAAACAATGTCTTATTAATAACGTCATAATAATATGTATGTGTGTATGGATGAGAAGACAGCAAGGGAGATTTGTTCTACCCTAGCTAGGCTATCTTAAAAATAGTTGTAATTATCCTCTCTTATTGAACTTTTCTGACCTTGTAAAGGTAAGGCAAAACTGGGAAAGTAACTGCTAATTATTAATATATTTGAGGATATAGTCTATCACTGTTCAAAAAAAGAGAAAATAGATAAGAAAACCTTGGAAAAATCACTGATTCAGGAGCTTTTGTTAATCACTTGCTGTCGGGCAAATTTCCATCAGAGATACAGGATGTGTAAAGGAGGTCCCATCTATCACCTATGATCCTCTCCTGTCCTAGTGACTGTCGACAGAACACGTAGACAAAGTGGATAAATTGTCCCATATAGAGAGGAGGACAGTTGAATCAGAATTGCAATGAAATCCTCCTGCTGTGCTTTTTCTGGTAATAGGCAGCCCTTGATGGTGACCAGGGCTTCTCCCATTCCTGACTTCACACAGTTTTTTTCCCCTTAATTCCCTAAAGTGGTCTGCTAATGCCATAGGACGCTAGGTAACTGCCCAGTAGAGAAAGAGAAAAGGTATGGCTTAGGCATTTCCTTGAAAATTAACATAGGCGTCATACACCCAACAGATCTAAATTTGGGGGGAGAAATCATCGACATACGATTTAAAAGTGTGTATAACTTTGTGTCATATTTCATTCAGTGCAAGAAGGTAAAAAATAAATCTACAGAGGCCCATTCACAGCAGTCTTTCAGAAGATGAAGGAAGATGCTCTGGGAAGTTTAGGGGGATTGGACATATTCACAGTGCAGGAGGAGGCTGTGGGGCGCATGGACAAAACCAGGGGTGCCTCAGTCTCCTCACCTCTGTCCTCTCCTCCTCAAGAAGAGAGTGGGTTTGGAGATAGGCTTGGCCCTGGCTGACACTGTGCCCAGGAGGGTAAGCTAGGATTTTCTTCCAGCCGTTCTCAGCACTCTGAATTCCCCTCACCTAGATGCCTGATACTTTCCCTGAGAAAATATCACATTCTCTCCAGTCGTGGATGACTTCAGAATGTGACTGAAATATTCCAGATGAAAATGGAAAGTAGCTTTGAGCTGTCTCAGCCACAGATCTGCTATTTTGTTCTAACCTAGAGCAATCCTTTTTTGGAGATTTACTTATGACGCATATTTTCGTTGGTTAAATATTAGTAGATGTGAATCATGCTCTCATTGGCATGTCATTGATTCATTTCTTCTACATTAGAAGATAACAAAAGTTGATGATGATAGTCTAATATGCAAATCCTGAGTTGTATCAGGCAATAATGAATGCTTAATTTTATTAGAAATGTTATACAAATGCCCATACTTCAGGCCCTGATAAACTCTTCTTACAATGGAAAATGATGAGTCATTCTAAAGCAGTAGTATCTCATATAATTTAATGTTATGTGTTTTCTTGTATATGTTAGATGAGTAACATTCAAGATGGAAAAGTAAAGAATGGACTAAAATGTACAATGGATCCATTTTCCTACCAGCAAAGTGAGAGAGAAAAATGAGCTAGATGAAGTGCAAAATAGCTAAGACCAAGTGTGGTGCTTTACTTCTGTAGTCTCAGTTAATCAGAAGGAGAGCTACAAGATGTATGATCAGAGGCTATTTGATAAAGTAACGGGGGAGGAGGCAGCAGTGTGATTCAAGTGGTACAGTACTGGCTTCACCTAGCACATCCAAGACTCTGAAATTAAATCTCAGAATTTTAAAAAGAGAGAAAAGAAAAAAGGAAGGAAAAAGAAAGAAAGAGAGAAAGAGACAGAGGGAGAGAGGAAAGAAGGAAGGAAGGAAGGAAGGAAGGAAGGAAGGAAGGAAGGAAGGAAGAAAGGAAGGAAGGAAAGAAGGACATTTGATAATATTCAGAATATATTTATTATGAGATCTGGTTAAGATGGTGGATTAAGGAAATAGCATGTTAATAAGTGAAAGAAGTGGGATTTTCATGATGGTGCTCATAGAGTGGCCAGGCACTCTGGTAAGAGAAGGTTACTTTGGGGTAAAGAGGATTCAGTGGCTATTACATGAAGTGGCCATAAGAAAAAAAGAATAAGACATGCAGAACAGAACTTGGTTTATGATTTGATGTGCTATGTGCTATAGGTACATTTCTCTATGCAGTATAGGAAAATAAAATGATAACTACATTTGCACTCAAATGTTATGTAAATTATTTAATAAATAATTGCATAGGGAACGTTTGTAACTTCTAGTATCCTATTTAATTTTTGGTGTCTAAACTCAGACACTTACATACTTGCTCAGCTTTTGTGCTCCAGGCTAATTCGCAAATTGGAGGCACACCTCCACTTCCTGCTTTTTACTTGTCATTCGGTTTGTCTGCCTTGGCTGGCTTTTAGTCTAGATCCTCATATATAAACCTCCCGAATAGCTGGGATGACAAGTGTCAGCCACTGATCATTTACCTCATTAGGCCGTACATAGACAGACAGATAGACAAACACGTCCATGTGCATATATGTACACATACGCTTACACACGGGTATGAATACATGTAGATAAGTGTGTGTGTGGATATGTACTTAAATCAGTCGTACCTTTTGCTTGGTATTGATTTTGCAGGCCTGGATATTTATTTCCTTATTTCTTCCAGAAACCAATAGAGAATGCGTATTTTCCATAATAATGTTGGTCTAACTCTTTACGTATTTCTTCTTAGACAACAGTGGTCTAAACGACAACATAATCTTTTTTAAATCCTACGAGTTTAAGTTCCTAATTCCTCGCAATGATCTAATAAAATATTACGCAGAAAAAAAATGCCTCTAAAACAAAGTAATAATTCTATAAATTCCACTCTGGAATGTTTAGTTTAACAGAAGACTTCCTTTCTAGATCTATTTAAGCCCATACTCAGAAGAGCATAAAAATTTCCATTTGTCAGTGAAAGACTTGACATCCGTGAACAAAATCAAGACAGCTCTTTTTCTCTTGCTAAAATCAATTTTGATTCATGTATATAAAAAGAAATTTATAGATAAAAAAATGTAAGAGTCCCATATTCAAGACTGGCCTCAAATTGAGTTCACACCAATAGGAGAACATAAAAATGCATGCTCTTAAAAATACTTTATTTACAGGAATTATTCTTTAAACATATTTTCCTGTATTGTAAGATTATAGTCATATGTATGTAGACTATTAGAACATTTATGATATTGTTGTGGGGGGAATTCATGGCTCATTAATGATAAAAAAAAGTCTAGTAAGTATTTAAAAACGAAGCACTTCAAACAAAACCTTGACAGTGAAGCAAAGAAGAAGCTTAAAGCACATATCTGTGGGCCAGAATGAGACACTGTGAACTTTGCTCTCATATTCATTGAATTGGTATTGTTTTTTATTTAGATAGGCAAATCAGAGAGCCAGCAAAACAACTATATCTGGATACCATTTTTAAAAAAGAAAAATGGTGCAGAGGTGGAATTTTGGCCTAGAGGTAGAGTGCTTGTCTAGCACTCCTGAAGACCCAGATTTGATTCATTGGCACCACATACATAGGAAAAGCTGGAAGTGGTGCTGCCCAAGTGGCAGAACTCTAGCCTTGAGAAAAGTCCAAGGATAGTGTCCAGGCCCTGAGTTCAAGCCCCAGGACTGGCCAAAAAATATAGCTAGGAAAAAAACAGTGCAAGATGGATGTGGTGGCTCACACCTGTAATCCTAGCTACTCTGGAGGCTGGGATCTGAGGATCAAGGTTCAAAGCCAGCCTGGGCACTAAAGGACCTGAGACTCTTATCTCCAATTAACCTCTAGAAAATGGAAAGTGGGGCTTGGCTCAAGGGTGTGGTGGTAGCCTTGAGCTGAAGAGCTCAAGGACAGCACCCAGGCCGAGTTCAAGCCTCATGACCCACAAAACAAAGTGCATTAATTCATAATATGGGACCTACATAAATTAGTTTACTAAAGTCTTGTCATGACGAAAATGACTCTGAGCATCGGAACAGCCTTCCCAGGGTGGATGCCTTTCAGATTACTACTATGAATTCATTATGCCTCTCTCTGCTTCTTCCCCCTCTTCTCCTTCTGTCTTCTTCCTGCCCTCCTTCCCCAAATCTCCTCTTTTCCGTCTGTCTTTTCTTTCTTCTTTTCTTCTCTCCTTTCTTTTTCTTTCCTTCCCTCCCACCTTCTTTTCCTTCCTCTTCTCTTTGATCATTTTATTTGTATTTGGCCTTTGTATTCATCTCCAACAGACATCGACATGTCATCTTTCACAAAGGTAGGGATTCATAACACATTCTTTCCTGTTTTGTTCTGAGACTACTTACATTCTACTCCTGTTCCTATGGCATATACATCTCAGTTAGACCGTAGGAGTTTGACACTTATGAGACCAATATGGACCCAGAAAAGGAAAAGGCAATATGTTCTCCCCACAGTCATCACAACTTTGCATGTTCCCTGAATAGATTACAATCTAGACTGTCTGCATTGTGCCTTCCTGAGCATGCACAGCTCGGACTTTCTGCTTGCAGACTCACAGGCAAACCAGACCAATACTTCTAATGAAACTTCTGAGAAAGTGGTTTCAGAAAATAGTGTCTGACTGTATAGTTTCTAGATCAAAAGTGGATATTGTCTGTCTTTCCTTTGTAGGCATATGTAAGCATAGGAGAATTCTATCTCAGCTTATGAATGCAAATAAAATTCACTTAAAAGTGTCAGATTTCTAAAGCAGTAGGGAGAGAGGGGATAGAAGTTCCTGGGGCTGCCTGGCCATGTTCCCAGCAGACTCCAGTAGGCACTGACCTGGTTGGGCCTTGTAGGTGCCTCTTTCATACTCACATTATCTTCTCCCTGCTGGGAGTTCTTCTCTTCACACCGCAGCTCCGAAATGAATCACAAAATAGGATAATCTGGACTGAGAAAGCCATCAGGAGAGAAAACTCAACTGTCATTGAAGAAACAAAGTTTAAACTCTGATTTCTCCTTACTTGAGAATCTTTTGTTTCTTAAATATATAAGAAAAAAAGTTGATGCATCTTCTAGGCAGATTGTTATTATTATGTCAGAGAAACCCCCAGATGTGGTAGGCATCTCTTAAAAGGAGCTACTACTACAAGACTCCATTTCATTGTGGAACTGCACGGGGTGAATGCCACCCCGGCCTTCTTTTTTATATTATCATGTGAGTGGTGCATTGAGGATCTATGTTCATAGAGAGGCCTCCAAATAACTCCTTTTCCATTTTTTCTTGTCCTGTAGAAATATTTATGCTCATGGCATACAATGCATATTACAGAAACATTATAATTGTAAATAAGGAAGAGATTACCTACTAAATACTAGGTAAATGTTGACAAGAAGCATAATAGGAAATTCATGGTCCATGCTGGCCTAAGCAAAATTCCTCCGCACCCTGGGCTTGCTAGAAAGCAAAATTCTTTTTAATAAAAGGGCCGGGGGCATGATTCAAGTGTTAGGACTCCTTTCTAGCAAGCCCAAGGTGCTGAGTTCAAGCCTGGTATCACCACCACCTAAAGCATAATTTAGAAATATCAAGTACTTTGAACAATCTCCCCAGAGTTATTTGCGAATTCTAGATACAATCCAATATACAATAATGCGAGCTTAGATTAGGATTTAATGAGGGAAAGAAAAATGCTTTGTACTCAGTAAGATAATAAAAGTTACACAATGAAGTAATAATTCTTAAGAAGTAACAATAAAATACTATTCCTAAAAAAGGAAGAATGTCATCTTTAAAATCCTATTGCAAAACTGATTCCCTGTCACCAGAGGAGGATGAGGCTTGAATATTCTAAACGCATAACTGACAAGCCTGAGGACAGAGAATTTTGTGATATATGCATGACAGATATAAATCCATTTATATGGTGTCAGTAAACCTAACCAGAATCACTTAATTGTTACTTGTTTCTCTGCAATGCATTCATCTCACTTTCTATCTCACGGTGTCCCCTGTAGGAGATAGGATGCTTTTAACTCTGTATGCTGAACCACCTGCTTGATTAATGCTATTTATTTATTTATTTATTTATTTATTTATTTATTTATTTATTTTTATTTGTATGTGTGTGTGGGAGGGGGAGTCTTGGGGCTTGAACTTGGTCTGGGTGCTGTTCCTGAACTCCTCAGCTCAAGGCTACTACCCTACCCTTGAACTAAGCCCCATTTCCCCTTTTCTAGAGGTTAACTTGAGACGAGAGTTTCAGGTCCTTTTGTGCCTGGCCTGGCTTTGAACCTTGATCCTCAGATCTCAGCCTCCTGAGTAGCTAGGATTAGAGGCATGAGCCACCACATCTGGCTAATGTTATTTATTTTTAGCTCAGATGAAAAGATTAGATGAATGACGCAGTGAAGAGAATGCAGCTCCACATTAGGATAGTATATGTTTGTGTGAGGATTTACCTAGTGCATAGAACACAGCAAAAGCTAAACAAGATTTGTGCTTTACAACTGCTGGATGATGAAATCAATTCATCATCCATTCTAACAGAAGCCATGGAGTCTTGTAAGTGGTGAAATTGAAGGAGACTCTCTGGGCAACTTTAAAATAGAGCATCTTCTGATAAAATTATGACCAGGCTTGTAAAATCTGTAGTAAACTACAATGTGTTTCTCCAAGGTCAGATCCTGTGGGGCCCTTGTTACAAGGGCATTTTCTTCTATTTGCATTGTCTCTAGGTTCAAGCAAAGCACAAATCTCAGAAAACAACCCTTTATCACTTTCCTAGTCCCATGTGGAGAAAGGCCTATACCACACATTCGTGTCTTTGTTTTTAATGAAAATTTGTTCTAACTCAGCACAGGGTAGAGACAATAAACATTCATGTGCTCTGCTAATGTGAACGGAATGGAACCAGATTATATTAGAAGGATCCCATCTAATCAGGCCTCATCCCCTGTCCTGGAGTGAATCACTTTCATATCCTCATGTTCAGTCTCTTCCTCTGTAAATTAATAAAGCGGCACTGACTCATTCAGTGACTTTTTGCCACCACTACTGTGTCTGTTGTATCATTAGTAAGTGTAATATAGTATGATCATACTTGTTTTTGGAAGTAGTGCTTTAATTCTTTTTCTCTCTCTCTCTCTCTCTCTCTCTCTCTCTCTCTCTCTCTCTCTCTCTCTCTCTCTCTCTCTTTCTCCCTCTCTTTTGAATTTTTGCAAACTACATATTGTGTGGCATCATAACCCTGACAAAACCACAATGCGGCCCTGGCCTGGAGTGATCTATCACTCTGCTGTATAGATACATGAACCTAACCATGATATATGGACTGAAATGAAAGATTAAAATCCTCACAGGGCAGGAGATGATGCCAAATGTTATTTTGCTGAGTCAGGTGGAAATTTAAGTTGATTAGTCTTGTCAAATGCAATGCAATTTTTTCCTCATTTGTTGCACATTACAGAGAAGTAAGATAGTAATATATATTCACTCACTATATCTTCCAGAGCTGAAACTAGTTCATATGCTTTTGTGGTTCAAAAACTTTCTTATTTTCTCTTCTTTACCACTCTGTGTATCTCACCAAAGAGAATGGTGTAAAATGTAACTGTTCTGACAGAAATAAGGAAGGATGATAAAGGGGTCTATAGATGCAGAGTGCTTCCTGAACTTTCCTTAAGTGAACTATTGTGTAAGCTTATGAATGATAACACCTGAAAAAAGGTCAGAAACCATTTCTTGTTTGAGAACTTCTCAAAGATCATTACTAAAACTTTGGAAAATAATGAGGTGAGAAAAAAATGAAAGACAAACACATGGAAGGAGTACAATATGCTTAAGATTTCTTTTAAATTATAGCACAGCAAAATTCACAGTGAATAAACGAGGAAAACAACCCTGAGCAAATTTTACAAAAATGCCATTAGTCATCAAATTATAACTCATTGATGGATTGTACCATTCATAGTCAGATGAGAAAGTACCTAGCATTACATAGCGTGAACCAATTCTATTCCTCAAGAAATGCTTTCTAAAGAATAAGTTCTCAGGGGAGTATATAAACTGAAGAGAACAAGGAGGTCTGAACAAATTCCCTGATTAGTATACTTTCAAAGAGAGAAATTGGATCTCTGACATTTCTATGGCTTCGACTTTCCATGAAGGACACTTTAAGATCAAAGACCTTGGAACCATGGAATTTATATCCTCTATTTTCTCAGCAAGGAAACCTGGTCCTGCAAGAATCTGCTTGGTCAGACATTAAGCTGGACCAATCCTAGCTAAATCTTTTTTTGAGAATCCAATGTGAATTCTTATGATCATTTTTGGACGATTCTACAGAAAACACTGGGATCTTTCCCATAAGTTACCAAAATTGCTACAATTCCACTCTCTAAAGTCCTACATGGCTACACATTCATAATACACTACTCTAACTTGAAACATTTCCTATAATAGCTGAAGTACAATATAACAATATTATTAGCACATTTGAAAATACATCTCTTTGAATCTGATTGTTCTTGTTCCTTGGAACATTCAACCTCTGTCTTTTTTTTTTTTTTTTTTTTTGCCAGTCCTGGGCTTGAGCTCAGGGTCTGAGCACTGTCCTTGGACTTTCTCAAGGCTAGAGCTCTACCACTTGAGCCTCAGCACCACTTCTGGCTTTTTCTAAGTATGTGGTACCAAGGAATCGAACCTGGGTCTTCGTGCATGCTAGGCAAGCACTTTAACCACTAGGCCAAACTCCCAGCCCCTCAACCTCTGTCTTTGCATCCTTGTCTGGGGCTCCAGGAAGAGATGAAATGGTTTTGAGAGCCTTCCTGCTCATGTAGAAAGTAGATGCAGAAGATGAAACGTGGCCAAAAATGGGAAGAAAACCACAAAATTAAACATTCTCTACTCAAGAGAAAAAGGAGAAGTTACCTGTTTCCCTGTTTTCTATTTTGGAACATTCCTCATCATGGAACCCAAAAAATTGGCAAGCATTTTAATTTTCCAGTTGTCCATTTGGGTTCAAAAGGAAAATAAGACACTACTTTAGTTATTTAGAAGAAATTTCTCCATGAGAAGTTTAGATGTTTGCTGAATGTTTTAGAGCAGGGTAGCCTTGAAATGATGAAGATGTGGAGATATATATGTAATTTCATATGAATGAGCATGTGATTTATCTCTTTATCAGTCTCTACCTGTAGTTTACACTTCCTAAATTTAATCTTTCCCTTAATTCAGTAATTATCCCCTCAAATAACTTATTTTCCAACTCTCCAAACATTAAAGAACATATTATGAAAGATTGTGAAAAGGTAGCTGGTAAAACTCCTTGTGTTTGTTCACCTTCTTTCTTTGACCCACATCCTTCTTACTTAAACTCTGCCCTTCTGACTTTTTTTTAACTGAATGAAAATGATGTAATACTCAGGGAAATTCCTTCATGTTTCCCTTCCATGGAAATGCCATCTACTCATTCTCAGAGTCATTCACCTCCCTTTCAAAAACAAAGAACTCAGCAAACTCCACCACCTACAATGTGGAGACCTTGGGTTGGAGAATGGAGATCTGCATTGTAGTAGACGAGATATTCCTGGGAAGAAGTGAAACTGCTGCTGGCATGGGACTTGCATTTAGCGAGGTATTTATTTTTAAGAGAAGCAATGTAGGAAGACAAAACAGGAAGTGGGACGTTGGAAATCTGCTTTATGGAGGAAAGGGTTGGGGGTGGATCACATGTGGCGGACACAGGAAATGGGATGGGAATATGGGCATGGCACCTGATAGGAAGGCTTTCAAGGGCTGTGATTTAAGTCTCAAAGGAATTGTAAACTTCAGCAAGATGGAGCAATGAAGTGACATGAATGGACCTGAGTTCTGACGGAGAATGTTTTGGAAGCATCTTAAAGAAGGAACAGGACAATGGTCAACAAAGAGAGCTGAGACTGTGCATTTAGTGTAGAGTGAGAATATGTATTTAGTGAGACTGTGCATTTAGTTAAGGGATGGGAAGGGAGAGGGTTCAGGAATGAAGAAAGAGAGAAAGAACTGACTTAAGACCTTTTAATTTGCTTAGCTATTTTTTTTCCGGGGAGGGGGTCAGGGTTGAGGACTGAAGCCACAGCCTTATACTTGCCACGCAAAGTGCTTTCTACTGAGCTGCATCTCCAACTCCTACTGTAGGATGTTTTGGAAGAATCCAAAATGATTTGGAAGCTATTTAGCAGCTGCCTAATAGTTCACTATATGGATGAACCATGACTTATTTAAACATTGCAAAGAGCACATTAAAAATCCAAGTAATCAATGCTCATTTTGTGATCTACTATTAAATTCTTGCTCTAAAATTGCCTTCTTTTACATTTATACTCTGTAAATATCCATTAAAAATAATAAAGCAGTGCCTTTGCTCTTCTGAAGAATGATGGTGTGAGCCATCTTTATTTTGTATTACACTATCCTGTTTTCAGTATAATTTTAATTCTTAGCATAAGAAAGGCTATAAAGAATGATGATCACTCTATACATTTTATATATGTGATATCTTCTTATATGTATACATATGTATTCGGTTTGTCACATGGTTGAATGTCATCAATTTGCAGAATATCATTTTTAGTATTAAGCACAGCAGGCATACAGGAATAAGATGATATTGAATAATTCCAGTACTCTGAGTTTAATGCAGAATTGAACTCAGGAGAATTAGAATAACTTAAATAAACCTATAAAGTCTGTGGCAATATAATTCAGAGCTTAGCTGAAAATGAAAAGTTATGCATCCAGTGAAATTTTCAATAGGCACTTCATTTTTTTATGTTTCCTATTAACTTTCATTAAAGTGTTAAACTCTTCTGGTATCTCCCAGTGCTTCCCAGAGCACTGTCTGTAGAAAATAACTTAGCAGATGCTTAATTTGGGAGAAACTGCTTACTTTGCCATAAAGTCTTTTTTGTAAGAGACAGGAAAATATTAGCAGAAATTATGTTCCTAAGTATAAACAGTTCGGTCATCAGTAGTGACATAAAGAGAAGGCATTTGGAAGGATAGCTTGGTTGTACAGAACTTATGTGCAATGAAAAATGACGATTTATATTCTGGTTGGGATTCAGTCAATTTGTAGTGATTTACAACAGTGAAGAACTAGAGGAAGGGTGGGGTAGTTTTTACAGCATACACAATCCTGGTTTACCGTGTACCTATAATCTATTTAGCAGTACCAAACCACTCACCCACTGGGTTGGTGTTTTTATGACCTGTGTATCCATGCCCTCAAAATCTTTTTCATTATTTTCTTCATCTGCATAATGAATCATTTTTCATTTCCTCAGTGTCACATCTGTGAGGCATTTCTTTACCTAAAAGTTAACTATACCCCTCACTGTGCTGGTTCTATGAACATTTCTGCACATCTTCTACATACAGAATTTTTCAAAAACAAAATAAAAACTAGGTTGTATCTCAAGAACACATTATGGCACCTGACAAACGGTTGGTTTATAATCAATACGTCCTGTTGATAATTGACAGACAATAATGCAAGGAAGCTGATGATGTGCTGTAAATGCTGGGTTGTCAGATAAGTCTATGGTATTTGTACATTTTTGAAGGAAAAGATCCCATACTCTCCAATCCTATTAGCAAACAGTCAACTCTCTGAGCACATTAGAAGTGACCTTAATTCCACACCAAATAGTATGCTTTTGGAATTTTTAAAAACAAAGCTATATTATGTTTGGCCCCATTATTCAGTGATCTAAAAGTGAAAGTATAATGCCACCTTAGCTTAAGTATTCCAGCCTGAAGAACCCATCAAATTCCATCATTCTAACACTTCATAGAATTAATGTAGAATTCTTTGCCTTTGGAGAATTGAATCTGTTATGTACCCAGTGTCACAAAACTTTTGAGGAGTATCTTTTGAATGTAAGAGTAACCTGGAAATATAGTGGAGAGAAAGGATCAAACATGAATAGCAATTATAATTAGTTATAATTAGAACTGATTACCTAAGTATGCATAAGCTCAATGTTTTATCTTCCCAGGTAGATTAAAAACCCTTAACAAAAGACAAAGGTATAATTAAAATAATAAAAAATTAACTTGCTGATAACATCAAATTAAGTAAATTGGGTAGCTTTTCAGCTTCTTTATGCATATAATCTAACATGCACATTGTTGTATCTTTGTATATGCAGTATATACCATATCTATTCTTTTCTACTTGACCTCACTGCCTCTCAGTATTCTTGCACATGAGTGAACTCTTCACCTTCAGCCATGCCTCCAGCCCACTCTTTTCTTTTCATCAGATATGGAATCTTGCAGACTTTTCTGCTTGGACTAGCTTGGAACCATAATCCTCTAGATTTCAAATTCCTGAGTAGCTAGGATTACAGATGTGACCAACTGTTGCTCACTTTAGCTAGCATATGTTGAGATGATAATACTATTCCATTTGATTTATCATAAAGGCTGTCAAAAAGACTATTAATATCATCTAAGGCCTTTAAAATATAGTTTCTGCAATAGTTACTGAAGTCTGACATTGTCACACAAAGAAGGCACAAACAATATATGAATGAGTGACTGAATGAATGTGACTGCATTCCCACAAAAAAATCATGTGTAAAATATATAGTGACCTGAGTTTAATCTGCAGGATTAGTTTGCACACTTGACTATATCATAAATTTTGTGACATGTCAAATAACCCATTGGCTCTGACAGGAAACAACTTTTAATAATTTAAATATTTGTTCTCATTATTTAGTGTCCTATTTGATTTCTTGACTTTGTTAAATACTGCTTGAAATCTTGAAAAAACTGTCACATAAGGAAATGCAAATTGAAAACAAGCACTATTTAGTGAGAAAAGATAGTTGACTCACAGTATTGAACACTAAAACTATTTCTATAGATACATCTTAACTATTGGTTTTGTTTTGTTTTATTTTTAGTCAGTCATGGGACTTGAACTGGGCTTGGGCACTGTCCCCAAGCTCTTCAGCTCAAGGCTAACGCTTTACCACTTGAACCACAGCACCGTTTCCAGTTTTCTGGTGGTTAACTGAAGATAAAAGCCTCGCAGGCTTTTCTGAGAGGGCTTTGAACTGTGATCCTCAGACCTTAGCCTCCTGAGTACCTAGGACAACTTAACTATCAGATATTCATAACTGTCATCCATATGTAGATTCAGCAATTTCATCCAATCCTTATAATCACCCATTATTTCCCAAAGTTGGAAATATAAATTTAAAAACATTACATAGGCTAAATAGGATAGAAAACATATCTAAACTTTGAACTCTAATAACCTGATTCTAAATCCTAGACTGATTAAGAAGATACCATAATTACTTTGAAAACATTCAAAGAGTTTTATTCTCTCTCGTGCATATTTAGTACAAATGAATTCCATAATGGGAGATTTTTTTAAATAAATCATAAAACACATAAGGGATGACAACTTTGTAATAACAACTCTGTAATAACAACTCATTAATAAAAACAAGCCAGTGTAATTCATTCTCTTAGCCATTAACTTTAACAGGACATCATGAAAAAGAAAATACTTATGCCCTCTTTTCCTTGTAATATTTTCTGATGAAACTGAGCAGCTACCCTCTACCATTCTCAATTAAGAGTTAAGTCCAATTCATCTACTGTTAGTAGATAATGCTGCCACAGCCAATGTTGAACTTGCTTCCTCTTCTGAGAGCTGACAATATAACAATCTTTTCTGAGACCATGATTTTCATAGGCAGAGACATTATTGAGGCACTCGTTGTTCATAAAATCCACTGCTGTGTTTGAGACAAAACTCTGAAATTTTATTAAAATTTAGTTACTTCAAGCTAAGCTTCAGACTTCCAAATAGAAATCATGAAGTGCACTGTGACATAGCTCTGAATTTCATTACCAAGGCAGGTGTCATTACTTGGCAGATACTGCCAGTGTTTGTGATAACTCCATCATAAAATCCAAAGGAAACCGCAGAAATGTTTATTGAAAGAGAGCCTTCTCTGTTAAATATAACACTTTCACACAGTCTTGTGGAAGAGTGGAAATGTATAGAAATATTTGCCTTGGCTTTTGTGGATACTCAACTCAGGCATAGTAAGCAAGTTTCCTTTCCTAGGGATCCATCCTTCACCCATGTCATATCATGATTAATTTTGAAATACCAGGGAAGCTTTGAAGTGTTACAGCATCAGGGAAAAAAAAACAAGAGGAGGAAAAAAAAAACACAGGTCAAACTATTCCAATCTGACTTAAAGCCAACAAACTCATTTTATGAAAAATAATTTGTTGTTTTAAGTAGGAAAGATAGTACAGTTATGCGCCATGAATGAATTCCAGTTTAACTCTCACTTCGCAGATGCTTTTATTGTATAAAGGTGATGAATCTCTCTCTTAAAAAACTATCATAATACAAATGCATACGTGTGGACCTATATGTAAGGAAAAAGTCTATCATCTAATTACATTTTCAAAGATCTTTCTTAAGGAAGAAATGTGATTCTTTGTAATTTTGCTGCACAGGATATAATTTTCCCATATGGAATCATTGACTTGACTTTAGGATATTTCAATAAAACTGTCACTACCTCTTCCCAGTTATCCTTGTCCCAAGAATCATCTCCTGCCTCATTTAATCAATTTTTATTACAAGTTTCATGATTCTCTGTTATCATTGTACATCTGGACAAGTACCAAAACTTTTTCAAAAAGTTCATATTAGGCTAAAAGTAGGTGAAAAGGCAAAGTGCTGTTACTGTGCTTATTTGCCTTGCATCTTAAAAAGTTTAACAAGACTACTGACAAATTCTAATAATTTTCCAGTAAACTACGAAAATTATTATTTTAAGCTGGCTTCTTCGTATCTGTAATCCTAGCTACTCAAGAGGCTGAGATCTGAGGATTGCAGTTTGAAGCCTGCTTAGTCTTTGAAAAGTCCAAATGAGACTGTAATTTCAATTAACTACTTACAAACCAAGATGTAGTACTATGAATCAAGTGGTAGAGTGCTAGCCTTGAGCTCGAAGAAGCTCAGAGACGGTGCCCAAGCCCTGAAATCAAGCCCCAAAATCAACACAACAATAAATAACAATCATTTGGGGGCAAGATCACTTTATATGGCTGAAAAAGGTTGCTATAAAGGCCAGTATGGCCTGGAACTTTCCTCACAATTCTGGGATTATACTCATGTGCCACCATGCATGGTTTCCCAAACAATATTTTTCTTATTGTGATATATTATCATACTGTGCTTATTCCAGATTCTATATTTATGGAACTGCTTTTCCAACCTAAATACAGAATACATTTGTCCCATAAAATTTAACATGACTTGTTCAATCTGTGCCTCTATTCAAGTTTTCGAGTTAAAAAAAAAAAGTCTAGTTAGAAAATGTGCAAGGAGCTGGGTGCCAATGACTCATGCCTGTAATCCTAGCTACTCAGGAGGCTAAAATCTGAAGATCATGGTTCAAAGCCATCCAGGGCAAGAGAGTTCATGAGACTCATCTCCAATTCACCAGGAATGGTGCTGTGGGTCAGCTTTGAGCTGAAGAGCTCAGGGACAGTGTCCAGGCCCAGAGTTCAAGCCCAAGTCCCATGACTGAAAAAAGAAAAAAAAATGTGCAAAGAAGCCTCCATCTCACATTTTTACTAAGCGAAGTTACAGATGAGCATTCAGGATTAATCAATGTATGAGGACTCATTTAATAAAACTGCTAAAACCCCACCAAACTTTTGGCTTTCTGCTCACAGTAGTACCATGTGAATCTGCCCAACTCCTGGATGAAACATAGACTCTCTGTGTCTATTGTCCATTGGAGGCCCATACAGAAAATTTAGAGCACTTAAAAAGTTGCCATGAATTTGTAATCCCATCACTTTTACTTATCTCTGGTAAAATATCTGTGATTTATCTTATCTCAAGTCATATGAGGGGATTTTAAAAGTAGGTGAGAAATACCTGAGACAGTCATTCTTCATTCACAAGAGTCTCAAGGTAGGCATTTCGGAGCCATCTTTCATTCCTTTCCTCACCTGCATCCTTGCATACTAGAAGCATATTTGCATGATCGCATATTGAAGGACCTGCTTTCCTCAACCACTGCACTGTCTGATCAGAGAACTAGAAAGGCTGTCCCCTGAAGCCAACAAACACAGTGGTGTCCAGCTTTCTCACCAGTCTACCCCTTCATGATTTAAGTTTATCAACACACAATGTACTAAAACTCCCATGCCAGAGACCTCTCCTTTCTAGAAGTCTCTCCTTTCCAACTTCAACCTCCTAGGAAATAGCTGGATGGGCAGGATGGGAGGTACCTGCCAACTTCCACATCCTCTTGTGTTCTTTGAAGCATTAAGCTCTTTACAAGTTATAAATATGATAAAAACACAGAATAAAAGGTCTCTGATTACGATACCATTTTGAAAGCACACAAAATAGGATTTTCTGGACACCATACAGTTTTCAACAGAATAGAGACCCTATCCAAGACTCTCTTGATTTCTGAATGAACACTTGAAAGATTACAGGAATCCAGGTTCTGGTGGCTCACACCTGGAATCGTAGCTACTCAGGGGGCTGAGAATTGAGGATCACACTTCAAAGCCACTCCAGGCAGGAAGTATGTGATATTCTTATACACAATTAACCACCAGAAAACACGAAGTGGTGCTGTGGCTCAAGTGGTAGACAGCTAGCCTTGAACAAAAGAACTCAGGGACGGTGTCTACCCTCTGAGTTCAAACCCTGGCCCCAGCACACACCCACACCCATGTACCCATCCTCACCTCCACACATACCACAATGATTTCTGGGTTTTTTGCTCTTAAAACAATTTTTATTGGAGTCTTAAAGTTGGTTTTTTGCTTGTATGTGCAAAGCTTTCCCTGAAAAGCCTTACAAAACAATGGAATGGGGCTGAGAATGAGGCTTAGAGGTAGAGTGTTTGCCTAGCATGTATGAAGCCCTGGGTTTGATTCCTCAGTACCACATCAATATAAAAAGCCAGAAGTGGTGCTGTGGTTCAAGCTGTATAGTGCTAATCTTGAGCAAAGGAAGCTTAGAAAAGTGACCAGGCCCTGAGTTCAAGACCTGAGACTGGCAAAAAAGGAAGCTAGAAAGCAAAACCAGCCATGGGGTTTGAACTCTGGGCCTGGGTGCTGTCCCTGAGCTCTTCAGCTCAAGCCTACTTTCCTACCCATTGAGCCACAGCCCCGCTTTCTATTTTCTAGTGGTTAGAGATAAATGTCTCATGGTCTTTAGTGTTCGGACTGGTTTTGAACCACGATCCTTAGATCTCAGCCTCCTGAGTAGCTAGGATTACAGGCGTGATTACGGTGCCCATGTAAGCATGAGTTCTTGTAAGTAAAAATAGGTATTTTAGTGACATTTTTGCCTATAAATGTCATTTCATAGTCATTTAAGGAAGTTATCAGAATACTAGTGGCATTGATAATAAATATGTAAAGTGGCTGATTGGGAAGTTGTAGCACAAATGGCTAGAACCCAGATAGTGTTGTGTGTCATTGTAAATGGCAGAGCTTCACATGAATGCAACAATGCCCCTGTTAATGATTTAGTGAATGAGGAGACTGCACAATGCTTGTTACTTCTGCTTAAACTTATGCGTGGAGTCCTGGCATACGGTACTTGAGAGAAGTCATTTTTAAGAGATAGAAAGGAAAGAAACTAAAGATCTGAAATCTAAAAATTTCATTTTCATGAGTTTTCTGATTTTAGAATAACATGTATTCAGATTTAATGTTTTTAAAAAATAGAAAAAAGAGGAATAAGCAAGATGATTCTTACCTTCCTACTCATCAAAATATTTCTGAAATGTTAGTTACTTACCTTTTTCTCTGTGTGCAACATATTTAATGACATATAATTGCACATTTAAGCTTCATGATAGTAATTTACTTAGCATTTAACATTTGTGCTTATTCTTGTTTTGATTGTTTGATATTATAAATAATTCTATAGTTCACCGAACAGGCTTCATTGTTTAAACATTTTGTTTTATACCTTCCCGTTAAATTTTCAGAAGTGAGGCATATTAAACTTTAAATATTTCAAGACTTACTTTGTATACTTACACACTGCATCACAAAAAAGGTTATGTCAATTTGCACTGTAAACATAGTACCTGTTTTATAGTAGAAAAAATAACTTTTTTCCTGAGAAAAGAAATCACTTTTCTCCTTTACAAAATATACCACAGTATTCTTCATTCATCCCTTACCAACAAGGATAGATTTTGAGACGTGTATTGTTAGGTGATTCTATTTTAGGGAAAAATCTCAAAGTGTACTTATACAAATCAAGATGGCATGCATCACATCCCTGAGCTGTATTAACAGTTTATTAATCAACCAACAGACAGATGGCCATTGTTGTCTGAGCCAGTTGGCCAGCCTGCATATGTATTTACTTCTATTCACCTTGTCCAATGACCAGCATGCTCTATGTATCTTCAACAAATTTACAACTAGAACTATACAATGAATAGTGTCACGTACATGATGTCAAATAATCCAAAGACTCTCAAAAAGACAAGGAAAAAGTGTATAAGAATTAGTCATCTCTTGTGTATCCCCTAGGTTGTCCATTCAGAAAACAGGGTTTGCTCAATACATGTAATCAATAAATCTTAACTGCACACTTGCTGTATAATAGAGTCCTTCCTAATTTCTGGTCATGTGTAGGGAATACAAGTATGTAGAACACTTCCCAAGAATGAGATGGAAAACAAGCCACACTCTGCATCATAATCCAGTCTGTCTATATACCCAGATGGCATTTTTTAAACCCTATGTCAGGATCCCCCAAAATGAGGCAGATATAGAAATTGATGTCACATTCATTTCCCCTATCATATCTGAGGTTTGGACTTTATATACAAGAAGGAATAATTTATCCAAAGGCTGTAAATCAGAATCCCATATGGGAAATCGAAATAAAAAAGCCAAAATTTGATCATTTCTTCCTTTTAGAAGTTAATAGTCAATCCTAAAATTATAACAGTAACCAAGTAGTTAATGTGGATTAAATGTTTGAACTTCTTAGCCAGTAGTTGTGATTACAATTGAGTTCAATTAAAAGTGAAGTTTTCAAGTTTTGTTTCTGTGTGAATAAAAGTGAACAATTTGAAATAATAGCATGCAGACCAGATTTTTCTTTGTGAACATTCTCCTTTTCAGGGCTGAGAGATGAACTCATTGATAACATGAGTTTAGACCTGATTTTAATCCCAATACCACACACAAAAAAAGAAAAATAAAAAGGAATGGGAAAAATCTCATTAGAGAAATTTAGCTCTTTGTTGTATTTAAAGTTTTTCTTTGTATTTAAAGAAAGCGAATGGCTATGTGTGTGTAGTGAGGAGGGGTGAGTCAGTTCCTATTTTCACAGACGCTTACTGAGGAAGGTAGCAGACACCCTCCTCAAGGCCTTCTCAACCCCTTTTAAGAAAACCTGGCTGAAGAAGTAGGAGAGGACAAAATCCATTCTGGAGCATGGAGGGCATGAAAGCATTCTAGGGAAAGGGATGTGGCTGGTGTCGAGTACTGATCCACAGCAGGCTATGGATCGGTGCTGCCAATCTCTGTGCACTGTTCTCTCTCTCCCACCTACCAGCTTTCCTGGTCTCAGCCTTGGCAGAAGACTGCACTGAAATACACCACGTAGCACACTTAGTCAAATAGGGGCTTGGCAAATACAATGGAGATACATGGTATAGGCCAGAAGTAAGCATTATCAATACATAATACAAAGAATGATTACGTAGATACCAGGACAGAGATGAGTCACATTTTAAAAAATGATTCTCTATGCAGTAAATTGTACAAACAAGGAGACAGTACTTTTTCCTTTCTTCAGAGTCAAACAAAAATACGACAAAGCAGAAAAGGATTTTGAAACGAATGTACCTATTACCTCTCAGTAGAATAGGAAGTGGAAGACAGCTGAGTAGGAAGTGAAATACGGAGAATTCAGGCTCACAAATGCTATACAGTCATTTTTTTCTTTTCATAAGAAAATTCTTACCAAACACCTGAAAAGTGGAGGGTGGGACATAAGACAGACACTCCAATGAGTCTGAGCCAATTAGTCCTGAATGCTGACTCCACACTGTAGCTACAGGGTGGAAAGGAAAGGAGCACATTAAAATATAAATAACACAACAGAAAAACTGAAGCAAGACTGGATTCAATAAAATACAAAGATCTAAGAAAGGAATCAAAGAGGATTATTGTTAGCTTGTGTATATTTTTAAAGGTTTGGGACAAAGAGGAGTTTGGGTGTACATTGTAAAGAGAGATGATCCTAAATCCATGCCTTAGACACAAACACACATAAAAGACATGGTAGACAATTTACATGGAATACTGGGAGTTCATTTTTATTTGTTTTGTCCACAATGCACAGCCTCTCAGGAGATGATTTTAATTTTTTCAGTGTAAATGCTTTCATTTTCTGCTTTCATTTACCATGAATGCAGAAAAACATAGAATAGAATAAAAATAGAAAATGATCAAAGGAATGAAAACACCATCAACTCAAAGGCGATTTGATGCCCAGCTGAGAAGTAAAGAAAAGGGTAGCCTCATTCTCTGAACAGAGCAATCTCTTCAGGAGATAGTTCATACTTTTCTGCCACCTATTCTCCAAAATATTCCTGCTGCGCTGAAAGATGGACATGACTAATGCAGCTCTATGCTATGGCTGTACTTGCCTACATGAATTCATATTCAGGGGCAGAATTAGGAGAATGTAGCATAGTAGTGAACACTCCAAGGGAGGGAAGAATATATTTCTCAGCAGAAGGAAAACTTCACTTGTGAAAGTTGAGGAAACTTCAGAATGTGATAAACAAATAAGACAGAATAACAGGCTTTCAAAGGCTATTGAGGGAAGTCACACCGAAAAGCAAAATACTTATATTAAATATATGGTCTTGCAAAGAATTCCATTAGTAATCATACAAATAGCCATTGGAACCTGGAAGACATGAATTGTTTACAACGTTACTAAAAGGTTGCTGTTTGGCTCAGTGGGCATAGGAGAAGTACAAAGAAGATGAAAATACATCTAATTATTGAAAGGCTATAATGAGATAACTTGACATTTAATTGAACAAGAAAGGGAGGACTTGTTGAATTGTCATGTTTCATGATTGAAATATTTATTTCTAATTAGAAAAGGTTTTATATATGTCATATACTTTTGACAAATGATTTTTAAAAAGAGTATCTACATGATTTGTTTTTCTTTTATTGTCTTTGCTAGTCCTTAGGCTTGAATTCAGGATTTGAGTAGTGTCTCTGAGCTTTGTGCATAAGGCTAGCGCTTATCACTTCAGGAAGTTTGACTTCTAGTGTTTTGTTGGTTAATTAAAGATGAAAGACTCGGGTGCTTTGGGCTGGCTTTTCACTGTACTTCCCAGCACTCAGCCTCTTAAGTAGCTAGGATTTCAAGTGTGAGTAAGCCAGCAGCCCTGGCCTCTACAGAAGTATTTTTATTACAGGTTATTGCTTGAATCATACATTCTGAAGATAGATTTATTTAAACTCTTATTTTATGTATTTGAATATTCTTTTCCGAATGTTTTCTTTAAGTATTTTATTCATGATATATTTGTAACGTAAGCGGATTTCATTATGATCTTTCCTTCTATATACAGAGTACCCTCATCAAATTCACATCGCATTCTCTTTCTTCCCTATCTTCCATTTTTGAACAGCATTTGATGGGTTTCATTATAGTGTACTATTTTGGACTTCTCAAACGAAAAAATAATAGGTTACATATACTTTTATAAAATGACACAAAACTGATCATTTAAATAAATATGTATACTGGGAGATTAAAATCAATTATGCTTTGATGATGTCCTCTTATAACAACAAATTTGTAATATTGTCCATGGAGAGAACTGGAATAATTTAGCCTTTGATTTTGCATGGCTGATGACAATGTGTACTTATAACATCCTACAGTTGGTCCCCAAATGTGGAAATTTTAATAAATTGCATTGCACAGTTACATAAAATAGGAAAAGTCATGCAAACCAATTATTTTAACAAGTCATCAGTGAAAAAAATTCTCTCTGCATTTGATGTTGTGAAGCTGATTATTAGGTATGTGCCCAGAGTAGATTCTGCTCTGCACAAGCTGAGTCTTTTTATTCCATCCCTCAATATTTTGATACCTGGCGTGTTAAAATATACTTGTATGTGACGTGAGAACCAAGAAATGACATCTGCTCCTCCAACTTAAGTCACTGCCTGGCATTTGTTGCCACAGTGTTCTCTAGGAGTATTTTTAGAAGCCATTCGTACATCCAAATAGGGCACAATAGTTTATGTCTCTATGGAAGGAAGTAGAAAGCTATTTCATGTCCTCCAACAAGCTCCAACTAAATTTGTCAAATTTGAGTTTCCTCTCAATCAGAGCCTAGAGATATCAGCTGTTCCATTACTATCTAACTGAAGGAAGACATTGAAGAGAGATTGCAAAGCCTCACACAGCCACCTCAACCCATTACAATTTTTGAAAATGAGAGTTTTCCAAATACTTTTGTTTATAAAAATACGTAGGTTCACACCTAGAACACAACCCAGGCAGGTAAGAGCCTTGAAACTGATACATTAAAGGCTGGTGTACACATAGACCAATATCCATACACAGGAAAGAGAATTTGAAATCTATTTTTTAAGTTAACCAAATAGAAAAGGCGAAGGCAAACTAATCTAAGAAAAACAACACTATAAATGTAAACATTTGGAGTTGTAAAATGCCTCTATAAAAAACGTATATTATGGAAACCATCCACTCACACATTGCTGAATGGAGAATTGCAATCTCAAAGGAAAAGTGATTCTTCCCAGTGGGACAACAAAATTCTTGCAGTTCCCATCACCTTGCAAGCCCCTTGCTGGTAGGCAAGATTCAGTTTGTATTTCAAGATTCCTCTCCTGAATTCCTACTCCAGAGCTAGTGTAGAAAACAAGGACACAGCCCCAGGTCCTCTTCATAGTACCTCACATTCTCCCAGCTCTGTCACTCCCCCTATTCCTGACTCGGGGAATTTTATTAGGATTCTGAGAAGACAGAAATCTACCTTCTGGGATTATGCTGGACAAAATTATATGTCCTATTCAGTTTTGCTTGCTTTCTCAGTCTCTCTCTATGTTTCTCTCTCTGTCTCTCTCTATTTCTGTCTGTCTCTCTGCATCTGTCTCTATCTCTGACTCTATCTTCCTTTCTGCCTCTCTCTCAAAGGAAATATATTGACTGTCTCAATAATTTAAATTATTTAATAATTAATAAGAATTTAATAATTTAAATTAAATAATTTAATTTTAAAATACTCGATGAAATTCCCATCATTATGGTAAAAATCAAGCCTAAATTAAAAATACTGCACATAAATCACTTCTCCGTTTAAACAGAATATCATAACTTAATTTGTAATTTATTCATAGGTAAGAATATATAAATATATGCTGCCCAAAAAGAACAATTATCTTTTTTCAGAGGGTAATCAAATACAATGCTAAATGTGAACAATTTGTGGCACATGATTGGTACTCAAATGCTTGCTTTTCCGCAGCTTGGCTCATGGCTGGCACACTCACACTTGACCTGGGCCACTAATCTTGGACTTCCAGTGTAAAAAGAGATGGAAACAGAAAACCATTGGTGAGATAGAGGCTTGCTGGCAGAAGATAGTACAAGGAAACAAAAAGGGGAAGGGGAAACCAAGTTTAAAATTAAAGATTGAGCTTGATACTTCATCTTAGAAGGCTTTCTCCTGTTGTCACAATGGCTTGGTATATAAGTTAGGAGAAGCAGACCTTATCTATTGCAGGATCTGTTGGCTCTGCACAACAGCCAGGGACTCTGCACTCTGCCCCAGATCTGGGTTTGTTTGACAGAGACATAACAGTGATGCGAGAAGATGGCATGTTAGTTTCTGACAGTCACTTCATTTATCAATTGCAAATGTACTATGTATATAACCAGCAATTTTTTCAGGGAGTTTGGTAGAAATGTATTTGACCTAGATTAAAAAAAAAAGATCGATAGGGAAGTTTTGTTTATCTAAGCTGTCTGGTTCAGTAAGCAAAGGGGCCAGTGGGAGGTACATGTATCAAATCTTTTTTGGCAACTTAACTGGTGGGAGTTAAGCTGACTTCACAGACTGTAAAATTTCTACATATTCTATCTCCTCTAATTACAAAGCTTGCTCTCAGTCTCTAGTTTTAACATAAGAAAACTTAGACATAGCCAGCAGAATTCTATTACATTCAAACCTTCAGTGTTCATAACCCCTGGCTTTCTCTATTTTTCTATTTACATGCAAGATTTTGGTCCAAATCCTACTAAATGACTTTCTAATACTGGGGGGGGGGACAAGAATTTAAACTGAGCAATAGTGACTCATTCCTGCAATAATAGCTACTCAGGAAGTTGAGAGCTCAGGACTGTGGCACAAAGCCATATTGGGTAGAAAAGGCTATGAGACATATATTTCCAAATAGGCATCAGGTAACCAGAACTGATGTTGTGGCTCAAAGTGGTAGAGTGCAAGCCTTGAGCAAAAGAGCTCAAGGATAGCATCCAGGCCCTGAGTTCAAGCCCCACCACAAACCAATAAACAAAAAACCATAAAAAAAACAAAGCAAACATTTTCTTCTATAGCACATAAATAAATACAGCAACATCTAACACAATGATTAAGGAAAAGTTATTGAGAAAAAAATAAATAAGATTTATGTTCATCCATTCTAGAATTCTATCTAGAGTTACTTTCAACAAAAGACAGTCATTATCATATACTAGTCATAGGCTTCTGTCACTTCCAATCCAAGTCACTTTCCTATCTGCAATTATTGACCAGGTAGCAGTGATGGCTGGCACAAGTTACTATAATGGCATTTAATCTGGGGGATTCATGTAAGTATTAATAACAAGGGTCTCCTTGCCAACTGGACATTTAGAATTGAGTGTGACCCAAAGAACAGGGAGGTGAAACATCCTTAATCTCTAGTTGAAGTGTTACCCTAGAGAAGGGAGAGTAAGAAGGGAGCGGACAAATAGGTGGAAGGGAATTAAGGAGGACTGAGACATCAACAGGGAGTGGAGTAGCCAGTTCTCCTTCCACAGATTCCTGCCTGCCTTTTAAAGGTTGGCCCATTGCAGCCTCATAAAGGAGAACTAATGCATGGCGTGTAGAAAAATAAATTACATACGGGCCTCTTGATTGACTTCTGTGTCATGAAATCCTCCTCTGGGACATTCGTGCTTACATGGCAAAGGGTCATAAACACATGTGTGCGATTGACAAAACCATGGGAGAAGAACAACCCCACAGAGGGTTCACTTCTGTCAAGGCCTAAAATACACGAGAAGGAGAAGGAACAGCATTATTATTTGTTTTCATTCTAGAAATGTTTTTACTTGCCAGTACTTCCACTTCACAATCTTCTTACAAAATCAATACAATTGAAAAATTGCTCAATAATGTAATTTTCACTGAATAATATTTCTTTTTGTAGGAAAGCATTTAAAGAATGAGATACAAGAGGTGAAATTGGTTAGAATGCAGTATAAGTATGTGTGGGGATATAACAACAAAATCTTCCTTGTGTAACTTATAGAGCCAATAAAACCAATAATTTAAGGCATGGACTTGGAGAGAAAATTAACCACAGATAGGTCTGTGATATTTTACTAGGAGAAAATGTCATTGTACTCTGAATTGTCCATGACAGTATTTATAGCCAATAAATCTCAAAAATATGCTCTATTTGGAATGATAAAATGTGTTCAAGAGGTAAGTCTGATACAGAATTGCTTTCTACAATTATAAATGTAAACGTTTTAGAGATGAGTATTTGAAAATAACAGCAATGGTAACTTCAAGGGAAAATTGCAAATCAGTAAAACATTATAAGCCTACAGGTATCTTCTAAGAATTTGATGCATTTTTCATTCATGCCACAGACACACTGAGTAAACACCCAGCCACTCAGAAAAAAAGAATTTTAAAAGAACAGCAACAACACAATCTTTATTATTCAGAAGCTCTCAATTCAGCCAATGTGGATAAGGTATAAATAAAATAAAATGTATAGGCAAGATAATGAGGGTCCCAAGAGGAAATTAGGAAGCAGAAGAGGGAAGGACACATGGTTTTACATTGAGCAGCATTGGAAGATGTCAGGAACAAGATGAACAGAGAAGTGAGGAGAGAATGCCTCTCGTTGTTGGCGCAGACACAGATCAGCTAGGCTGAGACACAGAAGTGCAATGACAACCTGCATGCTTGGGCCAGGTGAGCCTGAGAGAAGCTAGCATGAGGTGGGTATGCGGGAAGCAGGTGGGGAGCTTGGCAGACAAAGCTCAGCCAAGTGAGTCTAGCAAAACATTTTGACCATAATCTGTATGATGGAGGAAACATTAAAAGAATTTGAGCACAGCAATAATACATCCTGATTTATATTCTATGAGTACTATTCTGATATGTTGAAATGAGTTGCTAAGCTAGGAGAGAAGAAATGAAACATCCAGGTCAGTTGGGGAGGCTCTTATGACAAAGAATAAGGAACATGGGATTCCATGTATTATGCCAGCAGGGATGATGAGAAAGTGGTTGGTATTGGATGCATCTGGATAGAAGAGCTCAGAATGCATCCACTGTCTTGACTGTGGGTCATTTTCCACTTTATACTGAATAGCTCTCTATATGTACAAGCACATATGTATATGTACTATACATGGACTGCATATATTCTTTCCAAGCTTCTCAGTAGTTTACAGGAAGTATTCATTCATATAATTGCAGGCTTGTTCATGTGGTCAGCTCTGACTGACTGACTCTCCCTGATGTTCACCTTGGAGATTTAGAATCCCCTCTGTGGAAGCAGCTACATAGCAAAGGAAATTCTGCATCCATGGCATAAGGAAATGTGTAATGGCTAAAGTAGACAATCTGATTAGAATCTCACTTGTTCATGCTTTATGGCTAGATGCAGCATCGCCAAGCATCGGTGGGGACCCTCACTTCTCCATTGGGGAAGTCTATTAGATCTCTTCATCGGAGCAGGATCTTGGGAACCACAGTTCAACCACCAACAGGAAAGACTAAAGACATAAGGGATTTTATTCTTTTTTTTTTTTTTTTGCCAGTACTGGGCTTGAGCTCAGGGCCTGAGCGCTGTCCTTGGACTTTCTCAAGGCTAGAGCTCTACCACTTGAGCCTCAGCACCACTTCTGGATTTTTTTCTATGTATGTGGTACTGAGGAATCAAACCCGGGTCTTCATGTATGCTAGACAAGCACTTTAACCACTAGGCCAAACTCCCGGCCCCAAGGGATTTTATTCTATACAGCTATAAGAATCAGACTTACTCAGGGTGCCGTGGCTCATGCCTATAATCCTAGCTACTCAGGAGGCTGAGATCTGAAGATCAAGGTTCAAAGACAGCCTGGGCACAAAAGGACTGAGACTCTCATCTCCAATTAACCTCTAGAAAATGGGAACTGGGGTTTGGCTCAAAGGTAGGGTGGTAGCCTTGAGCTGAAGAGCCCAGGGACATTTTCCAGGCCAAGTTCAAGCTCCATGATTCCCCCACCAAAAAAAAAGAATTAGACTTACTTTGTTCCAGATGCAATACCCCACAAGTGAAAGAGGTTTAGAAATGTGAAAATTGTTAGAATTGAAAAATATTATAATAATGACCCGAATTGGATTGAAAAATGATCATAAAAAATAGAGATAAATCCATCCTAATAGAAAGAGAGGTAAATTATCTCAGATGTTTCATCAAATGGATAGATGACTGTTTAGACTCCGTGCTAGGTAATGGTCATTTGAAGTTAAATAACTGCACATTTCAAGACAATGAAGAGATGACAACACAGTTTTCACACACACAACCTGTTTCTATAATTCAGAAATTATTTTCTTTTGTTCTTGGATGGGGCAGTGTGTGTGTGTGTGTGTGTGTGTGTGTGTGTGTGTGTGTGTGTGTGTGTAGTGATTCTCATCTCCCTTCAGTGCCACCTCTCTCGGGGTCATAGACATTTCTTCATTTACACAGGAAAAATCTCATGCAACATCTTCACAGAATAATTGTCAATCTATGTGTCTCCAGAGTGCAAAGAACACTTCACTGTTGGGAAGGTTCTGTTTCCCAGCTGTCTCTCCTGCCTCTCACCCAGACTTGGCCTGCTGGGACAGGGGTTTCTGAAGAATGAGGGAGAATTTATCAGCGGTTGGTTGAGATCATCAACATTTGCAAGCATTTTAGCTTCTCTATCCAGTCTTGTCAACTACATTTTGGAAACTACAGGACAAAACAACAATAACAACCCATCTGAGCAGAAAATTAAAAAATAATCTGCCACTTCAATGAAATTTCAACCTTTCCTATTCACTCATGATTATCCAGAGACACAAAGCTACAGTAGAAACATGAAAACTGTGCATAGACTATGGGAGATTTGGCAGGATTGGAGAGAAAACAGAGCCAGATTCAGCAGTGGTATTATTATGTTTTTAAACTTTATTTTTTTTTCAAACTGGGATATTGATGAACAGTAAACTTAGGAAGCAGAAGTGAGAGGGAATCCCATTGTCTACTCCTACTTCTCCAAATCATATTCAGGATAAAGAAACAAAAGGTCACAGCCTCTGTACCTGAGCTGCTTTTTGCTCAAAGTTAGTGCTCTACCACTGAGCCACAGATTCACTTCTGGATTTTTCAGAGTAATTTTCTAAAGAAAAGAGTCTCACAAGAACTTTCCTGCCTAGGCTGACTTTGAACCACAATTCTCAGATACCAGCCTGCTGAGTAGCTAGGAGGCATTAGCCACCCATGCCTGGCTTGTTTCTGTATTTTTCATGTTGGTTTGGTACTGGAACTTGAACTCAGGGCTCAGTGCTCTCAGTTTTGCCATTCATGTCGGATGCTCTACCACTTGAGCCATACCTCTATTTCCCACATTTTCACTAGACTCTCATTGGACCTGAGAGTCTCTCAGATTTTAGTTCTTTGAGCTGGCTTTGAATTGGAATCCTCAGATCTGAGCCTCTTGAGTAAGTGTATCTGGTATGGCAGGTGTGAGCTACTGGGACAAGACTGCTTCTGTTTTCCTATGGAATTTCTGCTGTGCATTCTCTCCTTAGACTTTGACTGTTTCTCTCACTTGAAAACAAGTCTCCAAGCCACTGATCCTCTTGCTAAGGGTAAGGTAATGTGCTCTAGTCATTTGACAGTTCTCTAAGAGAAAGAAGAAAAGCATTTAAAAACAAAGAAAGGCCATTCAGGAGACAAAGCTCAGGAGTGATCATAGTACCAGAGTGAATGACATTACCTTGACAGAGCAGCTTCTGAAAGGGGTGGGGATGGGGCTGAACACTATGCAAGGCCACTGCAGATGAGTGGGTAGGAAGGGCAAAGTGGAGAGTCAAGTAGTTGTGGAGGAGTCTTTATGTGCCAACTATATTTGTGTCCTGAAGAGTCAACTGTCCCCTTGGTTCATGGCTTTGTGATCTAGGAATAAATGAAATGGTCCTTTCTGAGACCCACATTATTTTAACATGGACATGTGAGTTTCACATGCATCTGAGAATTTATCTATTTTCCTGAGCATGTAGAAGAAAAAAAAATCAGCCAATAAATGTGTTGTTCTGGGTCTCAAATTACTCATGGGAGTAAGGCGCCCTTGAGTATATCATTTCTTGGTAGACATACTATTAGGAAATCACAGTATCCCAGAGACCAAAATTACATTTGAAACAATACGACGATGGAGAAAGCGGTATTGCAACAAGCCAGTGATCTCCAGAAGAACCAGGACACGTCCTCGCAGGGTGTCATAAGTCCTCCTCTGACTTCTTCAATCCCATACGTCTTCTCTTTTGGGACTCCTGTGCATTCCAAAATGGGCACAGTTTTCCAAAATCAGAAAGCAGAAAACAAAAACCCTACCTATATTGACTAGAACCTGATCCTTACCCAAAGAAAAATGCAAAGTGTGAAAGGGGAAAAAACTGACTCAATGCAGTAGGTACTGTGGGTGATTGAAGGTGTGCCTAGGTGACCAAGGATGGGATCCTGCTTGTCTTGTTCTTAGGAAACATAACTTATGCCAACCATTAGAACAAACTACAGTTTGGATGTAGAGGAATGGTGTTATTTCAGAATGTGCAAATCCTATCCTAAGTATAAATCCTAACTGGGAATAATACACAAGTGCTTCTTTGACTCATGCATGTCCAATTACTAAGCTTTACACCCTAAAGAGTCATAAATTACAAAACATATCTCTGTTGCTTGGATTTCTGCTGGCAATTCCTAACATCAAAGAAACTCCTCTGATGCAGTTGTGCTAAGATAACTCTACCTCTAGTCCTTCTTAGCCTGTTTTTTCATAATATGAAGAAGCAGCTCATCTTCTCTAATGCTACTTGTTTCTCTCCCTTTTCGTATCATGGAGCTAAGAAGGAATGAATTAAGAATTGTTTCTGAACACAGCAGACACAGCAGGTCCAGTGACTGCGCTGTGAAAAGTTGTAGAGATACAAGCACTCTGAAATCACAGTATAATACAAGTCTCATCAGAGGATTCCTCTGTACTCCTGTCTCAATTTCTTCTTCAGGTGTAGTAAGCCATCTATCAGGTCTATTTCTTTAACACAAGGATAATTTACTTTAAATCAGGGTCTTTGGGGGAGTATGATTATATTTTGAGGTGTTAAATACTGCTCAAGAGTATATAAACATGTAGTGTCAGATGGCAGGAGCTCTATACAGTCTCTCCCGCTTCATTCTCACTCTGCAGGGAGATTTCCTCCATCCACTGGCTTCCTTGGGCCCGATGTTTTCCACTTCTTTTGCTTGGTCTTTGATTTGGCTTTACCATTACATATTTTGGGCTTTGGGGGCAATACTATTAGTGACAGTGACAGTAAAACACAGGGATTAGACATTTGTAAAAGACAAATATCTAACAAAGATAGGACTGTCTAGGTGGCAGCCACAAAAACAGATACAATAACTTCTTGTCCTTGACAAAGAGGATCAAATGCCATAAAAATATTAGGAATCCTTCAAATTTCCTAATCACCAGAAAGGCCCTGACTTGCCCTGGCTTTGAATATACATACCCTTAAATGATTCATGGTCAAAAACCGGGTACAGTGGCTCATGCCTGTAATCCTAGCTACTCAGGAGGCTGAGATTTGAGGATCATGGTTTAAAGCCAGCCAGCATGGGCAATACAGACTGTGGGACTCTTATCTCCAATTAATCACTAGAAAATGGGAAGTGGGGCTGTGGTTCAAGGGATAGGGTGGTGGTGGCCTTGACCTGAAGAGCTCAAGGACAGTGGCCAGGCCTAGAGTGCAAACCCCTCAACCAACAAAAGAATGAGAGAGAGAGAGAGAGAGAGAGAGAGAGAGAGAGAGAGAGAGAGAGAGAGAGAGAGAGATTGACTTTCCCATATTGCTAATTTAATGTTGTTAGTAAGAGAAACTAGCTATGAGTTGGCTATGACAGAAAATTGCACTCACCTGAGGGCAGAAATAATTATTTTATCTATCTATCTATCTATCTATCTATCTATCTATCTATCTATCTATCTATCTATCTATCTATTTATTTTGCCAGTCCTGGGCTTGAGCTCAGGGCCTGAGCGCTGTCCTTGGACTTTCTCAAGGCTAGAGCTCTACCACTTGAGCCTCAGCACCACTTCCGGCTTTTTTCTATGTATGTGGTACCAAGGAATCGAACCCGGTCTTCATGCATGCTAGGCAAGCACTTTAACCACTAGGCCACACTCCTGGCCCCTAGAAATGATCATTTTAATATAGCCATGGAAATAAATATGTCCTTGGGTGTCTCAAGCCTTGAAAAGTGAGATGAAGTATGTTCTCTCAATGAAGTGAAGAAGAAACAAGGAATGAATCTGCAGGCGTGGTCCTGCCTTGGTCTTCTTGTCTTCTGGTTGGATTTTTAGGACAGAGTGTTGCTTCCATTGCACATTTATCAGCAAGCTGATCCACTTCTTTCTAAGCACAGGTGGATGCCACTATATCCAGATTCCTTCTACAGAAGCAGTCTTGTAAACTTTTCTATGGGGCTTGGCTGGCATCCTTTCCCTTCCATTGTAAGCTTCCTAAGTGGCAAGGATTACAGGCTCGAGCCATTGTGCTCTGGCATTTCTAAGCATCTATTGAATGGTGTTATAAATTACATACATTATTATTTTTTGTCATCATGGGATTTCATCTCAGGGCATGGGTGATGTCCCTGAGTGGCTTTGCCATTGAGAGCCACAGTTCTGCTTCTTATTCCCTGGTGGTTCAATGGAGACAAGAATCTCATGGACTTTCTTGTTTGGGATTGGCTTTGAACTGTGATTCTCATATCAGCCTCCTCAGTAGCTATGAGCCAGCAATCCTGGGCTCAAGGATATATTCCTATGCCTCCTTCCATCTGTTTGTTTTTTGCTTTTTTTTCACCAGGTAGGCATTGTTCTTATTTAAACAGGACAGAATAACTTTCATCTACATTTTCACATCACCTACATGAAATCAAATTCTGGAGATATGATAAAATGCCTGGCCTGAGATCAGGAAGTGTCAATTATGTAGAAGATGTCTTCACGCTAATCTTTTATAGTTTCCAGTAGTTTATTGACACATTCTAGTTTGACTTCATTCTCTCAAACCCAAATGCATTTAATTAATTATGCAAACTAAAAGTTGCATCAGATACAACAAATAATTCAAATATAATTTTTTCTTTTTTTTTGTGGGGCTTGGACTCTGGGCTTGGGTCTTGTACCTGAGCTCTTCAGCTCAAGGCTACCACCCTATCTCTTGAGCCACAGTGCTACTTCCAATTTTCTAGTGGTTAATTGGAGATGAGTCTCAGGGACTTTGGTGCCAGGGCTGGCTTTGAACCGAGATCCTCCTATCTCATCCTCCTGAGTAGCTAGGATTATAGGCACCACACCTGGCCCAAATATAATTCTGTATTTGAAATATTTAGGCTCTGCAGAGAAATAAGTTTCCTCTAGGTTATAGTCAAGATATTAATGATTAATAATTTGATCTAAGCCAGCTGAATCCTCACATTGCCTATAGTTTAGCCTCTGTGGACCATGGGCTGTGAAGTAAGTTAGCATTTAATAGTTTTGCTGTTTCACCGAAAGGGGCTTTTATTGTATAGATTCATGTTAATATGACTTTTAAATCACTTTGGCCAAATCTTATTTATTTTAAAGTAGTATATTAATTGACAGACACTGATCTTTTCCAGCAAAGAATAGAGTGAAGATCTGAAGAATATCAACAAGTAAACAGCAATGTGCTGAAAATCTCTTTCATTCATTAATCTAACACCTTCATTCTACTGTCAAGTTTTATTCGTGGTTTGAATGCTTCCCATCCATATGTAAACTTTTAATTGCTTACATTTTACAAATGAAATGAATATATTTGCTCCTGATCACATCTGGGAAGATGTTTTGTCAAGTTTAAGGTCCTATCAGAGCCCCTTCTCTTTTCAAAAGTGTCTACCCATTCCTATCTCTCCACAAGACAGCTTCACCTGAGACGACCTAAAAGTTCCCTTCTCCTCCAAATTCATGATGCTATCGCTTTCTACTGGAGTGAAAGCATGACTCTGTTGGCTGGCGCACACTGGGCACTGCTCATTGCCTTCTGTATAGGAGATGCTCAAGAGGTACTTACCAAGCACAACTTACACATGTAGTTATGTCCACAGCTCGGATGGCACTATTTAACATTTCTGGTAAGCTGGAACACAGGTTTTATTTTCCTATTGGGCAAGGATACCTAAGAAATCCATACAAAAACTCCTGTTAATTCACACATTAGGCACTTAGCTGTTGACATACTTGTATTGTATATATGTTTAAAAGAGAGGTTTCTTCTTCTGAAGACTTAGTATATCAAATTAAAAATGTAGACCTCAAGACTAGATTGTACCTATGTTTTTATTTGTATAAAATATTCCTCGTTAATATTTGAATAGATTTTTAATGCAACAAATAAGTAAATGCTTTTTTCTACCATGCATCCTATTTACTTATTGGTGTTACCTATTTAGAATGGATTCTTTTGGGTGCACACTTTCTTTTTTGCATTTAACTAGTGGAGTGTGATATGCAGCCTTGTCAAGAAAATAAAGAGCTCCCAATTATTTTATTTAAATCTGAAAGCAGATTTAACAGCATCTGATTTGGGATGCTATCAAAAGTTACAAATTTTGTTGGGTCATACATTGAATATTTTGATGGGAAATTATGAAAACGTTGCAATTTCATTTTCTAAAAATTTCTGTTCTTCCATCAGTTCCATCTCCTAGGTGATAAAAGTGTGAACGTGTCTGCTCTTGAGATCAGACATTTCCAGAAGTACATCTTTCATGAGATATTCACATAGTGACTGGGTCATTTTGTTTAAACAAGCAATTAGTGAACACACACACACACACACACACACACACATACCCCACACACATACACACCACCTAACCAATGCAGTTAGCAGCTGTCCTCTCAGGCACTCCGTTGCTGGTCTGTATCCACACCCATTCCTCTGTCCTAAGCTGATAAGAAGTGTAAGTGATTTACATGGAATCAGAATCTGGAACCATGGTTAAACAATCTTACAGTGCACTCTGATGGCTAACTCCAACCTTCTAAGGTGGCATATAGCTTTGTCAATGCTTTCACATTGAAATTGAGAGATTTAGAGACTCCTAGGAAGTGCTTCTGTTATCATATTTAACAATAGTAATTTGCCCCGGTTGCAGGATTATTTCTCTAACCCAAAACCTTGGGTAATGTTCATGCTTATTTTGAAATATACTTTCTTGAAGATTATTTTTGCTCCTTCCCTACAAAACGTATAAAATTTTGGTTGTTGATACTTACTCTTTTTTATTTTGGCTATGCTTCATTTTAATGAAATTAAAGAGAAATAACTTTATAAAATTATGCTTTTTAAAATTTTTGATTGATCCCCCATACACATTCCTCAAAGGTCTCATGAAAAATATCATCTCCTTTGAAATTATCTCCACCCTTTTTGATTTAAATGTTTTATCTGGGGTTGAGGTGAGGTACGGTGTAAATTGTTAAAGCTGTCTGGCTCTCTGGGGAATATCTAATTGGTTTCCTCAAGTTTCTGCTGTGCACTGGACACAGGTTGGCACCACTACCAAGTCTTGCTATTCTTCATACTAAGCTGAACCTGGACAGCTTCCCAGACAGGTGGCCAGCAAGGCACAGAGTCCCCGAAGCAAGGCCGAGGAAGAGTCAGCAGGGCCTTTCTGGCAGAACAGGCATTAACCAGGGTTAAAATGTAGGAAACAGAATTGATGTAGCCATGAGTGTCCACAAGTTGCATTTTACTCACATATTTTCTCAGTGAATCGCATAATCGTTCCGATACCTACTTAAGTATTATTTCCCTCACTTTTCAACTGAAAACTATTGGAGGCTAAGAAAGGTTAATTTATTTTCTAAAGAAGATAACAGGGCTCAAATCTAACAGTGTTACTACAAGATTTTTTCAAAATATAATATGAAGCAACTCTGTCTCCCCTATGACAGATAAGGTATTCTGAAATTAAGTGGAATGAAATGCTGCATCTGAATTCCTTCTTCCTTCTAAGGGCACTCATGTCATGAGCTGCAAAGCGAAAGATGTACAATATCATCTAGTAATAAACCACACAAAGCTCTGTCTCTCTGTTTCTTTCTTCTTTACCCTTTCTTTCCCTCTCTCCTTCCTTTCTTCCTTCCTTTACTCCCTTCTTTTACTCTCTCCCTCATTCTATTCCCTATTTCTTCCCTCCCTTTTTCTCTCCCTCTCTTCCTTCTTATCTTTTTTCTTTTTGTGAAGGCAGCAAGTATTTCTTTAATACATACATACGCACATATATCCATGAAGAAGGATTTTAGGAAGACAAACACATGCAAGCATCAAGTTTAAACAACAATTTAAAAACTATATTCTTTTTTTTTATTGCAGCGATAATCTATAGAGGCGTTACAGTTACATTAACTAGATAGTAGGTGCATTACCTACATTGATACCCCTTCTCATAAAACTGTAGTTTTACATGAAATATCATCATCTTCTAAAGTCTGTAGTGTAGGTCAATTGTGCCATGTTTCAGGAGTAGGTGACTGGATGTTTGAAAGGTATGGACTTGACATCAGAAGGCCTCAGTGCAAATTTTAGATTTTCCAACTAGTACTAAATAGCTGAAGGACTTTTTAAAAGAATAATCAATTAATTTTTTATTGCCAGCCATGGGCCTTGAAATCAAAGCCTGGGTGCTGTCCCTGAGTTTCTTGTTACCAAAGGCTGACACTCTACCATTTGAGACATAGCACCACTTCTGGCTTTTGCTGAGTAGTTTATTGGCATTAAGTGTCTCAGCCTTTCATCCCCTAGCTGGCTTCAACTTTGATCCTCAAATCTCAGCCTCCTGGGTAGTTAGGTGTACAGGCATGAGTACCCAACACCCAGCTAAGGACTTGTGTAAGTTATTCGGCACACAACTTACTTTTGTGTAAGGGAATATGAGTGTCTTACTTTATAAAAATGTGCCAAAGGCAAAATAATTAATATATGTGTAGAGCTGAAGCAAATACTCTCAAAAAACAATGGCATTTTTTCCATACCTGTAATCTTTTTTTATGTTCCATGAAATAAAATGACAAATAGTTTTGCTGTTTACCTACACTATGTCAGCTATGTACTTCCACAAAAGCATGAGAAAATAGATGGTTCACTGTTAAAATTGTTTACTCTATATGTAATGTCAGACTTAGGGGAAAAAACTCAATACTGAGGTAACATAAAATGCTTACATTACTGTGCTTCATTTATAAGAAGGAGGTGGCAAAGTCTTGCAGAAAACATAGGGGATTGCATTTCCAGAAAATCTCTGACTCCTGCTAGTTCTGTGACTTAGGATAAATTACATAATTACCTAGCATTAACTTGGTAATTGGTAAAATGAGGAAAATAATAATTACCTCATGGTTCTGATAGGAGGAACAATAAGATAGTCATTGCAATGAATGCAGAACAATCTCCACATTTTGAATTCAGTCATTCCAATTCATCTCATTCTTATACTTTCTCTCCCTACTCTTCTAAACACATCTGTGAGGGGGGAAAAGCAAGTTTCAAATCTTAAGACTTTACAGAAAATGCAGTGAGAAAAACAATTCATACAGACAAGTCAAGGTTGATGATATTCTAATCATTTCTCTGAGACCTGTGTTTGCTCAAAACAAACACTGCCTGTGAGAATGGCTACCGTGAGTGGTGTAAGAAGCAGAGGGTGAGTTTCTCAGGCAGAGAGAGCAATGTAAGAAATCCACTGAAATCTGATCTGTCTTCAGCTGCCCATGTTGTGCAGTCCTCATTTTTCTTACGGAACGGGATTATTTTTACAAGACAGTTAATGCCACATGGAGAATAAAGATGGAAAAAATTCCTCTGAAGGATCTCTCTCTACCAGATCAACTTTTCTCAGATTTTTCAAGGTGATTAAACTGAGACCAAAGCCTTCTATAACCATATAAATATTAGTGTTTACAGTTGACACACAGGCTTCACTGTACTATAAGAATGAAATATGTCAAAGCCACATTCAATTTATATTACTGTAGTTACATGTGATGGTGTTACTTTGATTGAGACTCTTTTCTGACCCTTTCCTAACGCAGTCATTATGGCTGTAAAGAGAGAATGCAGAGGACTCTTTCCCCAATATTTAAATCATGAAAGGAGAAAGGCTACTAACAAGACAAGAAAAACTTTTAAATGCAAAGAAAAGCTCGTTGAATTAATTATAAGTGTGAGGCATTGGTTATTACAACTAACAAGAAATGGAGGCATGAATCTCATTATATTCTCTACGAGAATTCCAAGATAGTCGTTCCTTTAGGATTAACCTTATTACCCATGTCGTATACAAGTAGGGAGCACTTTTTGGTAAACTTTTTACCAATTATAGACTTTTAGAGATGAACAAAAGCCTAGTAAGTTATGCATTTCCAGAATTCTCAAAAAATGAAAGCTTTCAAGAGAAATTGCCTGTGGGTCAATTCAAATTAGAGTAACTGGCTATAAATACCACAATATTCATTCTAGAAATCTTGCTTATTTATTAACATTTCCTAATTCCAGGTAAGCCAGAATACTCAGATGTTCGGTGTGTGTGATTAGTTATGCTGCAAATGGATCTAAGGTTGATTTGTTCATAGTTGATCTCCTCTTTCTTTGGTTTCTTTCAGTATTTTGTGTTGGACTATATTGTGAGTTTAATAAAGTCCTTTTTTGTGTGTCTTTTTTTTTTTGAGATAAGAACCATGCATGAAAGTTCCCTGTACACAGTTAAGGGCAGTTTTCTCTGGACAGGATTTGTTTATCAACTATCTGGAATTAAGAGAGTATTCTTTGAAAGTAGCTCTCTATGAGCCTGTTAGAATTCACAGCCTGAGGTCCCTTCATGCATCACACTCCAGAACAGAATTTTAGCAAGTACACAGTTTACTTCACTAGCGAAACATGTTTGATTCATGAAAAACCATTGCTACTTTCATGCCAGGAGTAAAATCTTTGAAGGTTAAGTGATAGTTCGTAGTTAAAAGACTGCAGATAACCACACCTGCAGTGTATGATTTTCATTAACCACTTACTGTTATATAATTGACATATCTGCACATATTTCATGTACTCAACCAGATGAGTTTAGATAAATCGCACTCTTACATTTATCACTACCATTAACCATGACCTCTTAAAAATTTTCTTCAGCCCATTGCTAACGAGCTATTCTCTTGTCTTTATGCAATGCTGAAAAGGTCATTTCACACTACTGGGGATAAATAAGTTTTGTGTAGTTGATGATTGTTTTAAATGTTCTAAATTACATGGCTGTATGAAGTAAATGTAATTTATAATCCCTGCCCCTCTCTATCTACCCCCCTGCACATTCACATATCATGCTTGTCACTTAATCCCCTTTCTTACAAACTAAATTTTTGCTTTTCTTTTTTCAGATTTTACAGTGAATAATTATCTTTTATCAGTTAAACAACCTGTATCTCCTGGCAGAAATATTGCCATTTTCTAAGAAAATGGAAGCAAACAGTAACAGTCGATTTCAGCTAGGATTTGGCTATTATATTAATCCCATTGCCGGTAGCTGAATTCCTTTGCAGGCTAATTAGATTGTTATCTGATTCTGTCTTGCTTCCACCGAGTCAGGATGTACACAAGTGGAAAATACATTAAATAATTTGTCTTGCTTGATGGTTTCTTTCAGTGCCAGAGAGTTTGTTCAAGTACAAATGAAGTTAAATAAATTGCTTTCAATATTGGAAGGTTTTACAAAGCTAAGTCATCTTTTATGAGGTCATGCACACTTGCTGACACACACATAAACACACACACACACACAATTTCTTAGAAACATTTCCTATATGAGCTATATGAGAAAGCATTTCTTCAGGTTTTTGTCTCCAAACCCCAAATTCTTCAGGCCCTGAAGGTTCATTCTGAGATGCTTTTTGAAAAAGTCTAGACATGTGATCAAGTAAAACTTATGCTAACTGGTCCTCTATCAGCATCTTCCTGTATCACAGGATAGAGAGGAGAGCAGGGGCCAATGGGCTACTTTTCATATTTAGAGTTCAATGTTTGACAAAGGAGAAGAAACTAATCTCTACCTTGTCTTTCTTTTTCCTAACCAGGAAAGTGTCAGCCACCTCCGCTATTAGACTACCAAGGCATCAATATATACCCATACCCAGCATTTCAACGTACTCTCTGTGCCTGAAAAATCACACATTTGTCTCCATCTATTTGGTATTCATTCACTGGCTCATCTATGATTTTGTGACTGAAATAGTTGCTGGGGAATGTCAACGTTCATTAGATAAGTGATTCTATGACACATGTCTTAAGACCACAAGCTTAGGGCCACTTATAATTCTGAACAAAAAGAATACCTTAAGTTTACCTATACTAAAATGTAAAACGCATAGGGAAATTACAACTTTCAGCTTGCCCTTATAGCTGTTAATTGTGCCTCTTAAATTTCTTTTCTGTAGTTTACATAATGATAGGAACTTCTGTAAAAAGCAATAGAAGATCATCCCTTTCTAAGTATTGAGGCCTGGGGAAGCCTTTGGAATGACCCTTAATATTCAATATTTACCCATGATATCCATAATTTCATTTAATGGGGATTCAGGAAAGAAATCATTAAGAAGGCATTAATAATATCATCAAATATAGCACACTGGCAACACTAATGGTGAAAATTATTCAGGTAAAAGTTCCAGAAAGAAGCATACTTACTCCAAACACATGTGTAAAGCTTCCTATTTCTCATTAACTTGTTTATGACATGTTACCTATTTCACTTGTATTTTTGCCTGCATTTTTTTTCTTTCTTTGGCACTATTTCAAGCATTAGAAGAAAATAATCTCTTAAAGCTTGTTCTAAGCAACTAAAACAGTCCTGTTTGGAATTATATAATATATGTTACATAATATATATGTATATATTGCATGTTTGAGTGATTTGTCAAAAATACATATTAAATAGAACTTAAAGTTAAATTGCAGGCGAAATAATATGACATATGCAGAGTTGATTGCCTAATGAATGCTAAAAATTGAGAAAAATATCCTGAATTGCAAATAGTACTTGAATTTATTATGACAGGTCTTTGTCTTTGTCTTATGTCTAGCATAATAAAAGCACTAATTTAATGTTACTTCAATTGTTTTCCATGCAATTCTCATGTCCTCAGAAAATGAATCCAATTATATATGCTCCTTATATTTCATATTCAGGATAAAGAAACAAAGATCATCGTTGGTAAAAGATAATTTTCATTAAACTTATATTTAAGGCTGAATATCCAGGCTTGTAATCAACACTAAAAGAATTGAAAAATTCTGTTTAAGAAGACTAAAATTCAGGGCTGGGAGTTTTGCATGCACAAAGACCTGGGTTCAATCCTTGGTACCACATACCTAGAAAAAAAAAGTGAGAAGTGGTGCTGAGGCTCAAGAGGTAGAGTTCTAGCCTTGAGAAAGTCCAGTACCCTGAACTCAAGCCCAGGACTGCCAAAAAAAAAAAAAAGAGGACTAAAATTAGGTTTAGTCAAGGTAGAATTCATTTCTGTTGTGCTGTTATTGTCACTATTATCATTATTATTCGCAAACACTATTTCATGCCCGAATGATATATATCAGTCCATCTCAGATTATTTATGTACACAGTGATACATGCATACTATCATACAACAAGAGAAAGAATCCTTTTAGACAGAGTGAAAAATGGATTTTTAGGGAAACCAACTTATCCCACTTATTAAAAGTTACAAAGCTAGTTACAGGTACAGGCCTCAGAATTATACTCACTACACTGTAGTACACACACACACACACACACACACACACACACACACACACACACACACACAAGCAAGTGAACTGGTACATGGCCAGTACAGCCATTTCTGCTGCTACTTTCCCAGATTTCCTCATGCCTGGAAGATCTCCTGCTTTACTTTTCTTCAACTCATCCTCATCCTTCAAGGCCAATGGCAGTCACCTGCACTAAGTCATTCAGCTTACTGTACTCCAGACAGCCAGTCTCTAACTGTTACCACTGAAGAACTCAGAGACGCTTCTTAGGATATGAATACTGCCTAACACCAGAGCTCTGAGGTACAGAACATGTTTTCTAGTTTCTCCTATCCTCCAGAGAGCAAGTGATTGAAATTTCCACATAGAAAGTACCTAATCAATACTTATTTACTACCAGTTGCTGATACCTGGAAAGGTTCAGAGTTGCATTGACATCTCTGGAGCTCTAGGTTAATATAGTACAGACAGGAGACCTGTTTGATTTTCAGAATTTAAGTAATCTTCTTGATCTTATGGTGTCTGCTGGCAACATGGGAACAAGCAAAGCAATATCTCAGGACCAGTAAAAAGAGAATTAATTTTGAGGAAAGTTTATGGAGGTGATGCTTTTTTGCCCTTCATAAAATCTTTCATTACAGCCAAGAAAAGATGTTATGAATTCCCTCCATAAGAGGTAAATAAATTGTCAAGAGCCTCTACGTAAAACATCGTTCTCCTAATTTATTCAGAATTGTTTGTCCTAGAGGTACTACTTCATGTTTCTGCCTCACATCTTAGTTTAAAGATACTGCCAAGGTTCTTATTTCACCTGTAACCTTCAATCAGTACTACGTAAGTCAAACACCTATACTCTATATATTGTAGCCATCAATCAGAGGGGAATGGGAAATATAAAAAGCAACAAATCTCAAAAGAAGTTCTAACACTTAATGTTTCAACTAAAATTTGGAAATGGAATAAAGAATATACAGTTTGTGAAGAAAAATATCTTAGGTAACACAAGACACAACTAACCAGACCAAAGAAAATAAGAGAAAGTTTATTGAGGGAACTCTGCCTCTTGTCTCCATGAAGAGTGAATAAGTGCTTAGTCAATAAGAATCAAGATTTGGGGGCCTTGTTTAATTCTATTCACAACATTCCCCCTAACAAACAATTAATTTATTTAATATTTTATTGCAGTTTATATGTGGATATATGTATTTTCTGGGGTTAGAAACAGGGTTGCTGTCAAAATTAAAACAAATTATTTTGGCAATGTTTTATATATACATATATATAAATACATAACAGTTTTATATAGTCTAACTATCTGAACTTTATTATAACACATGAATACACATTTATGCTATGCATATGTATATTACATAATACAAATATTATATCATTATTAATAGTATTATCAATGCTATTAGTATACAATTATTATTAATAATGCTATTATACCATACAATGCCACAGATATAAGCCCTTAAAAAGGACCAATTGGAAGGCAAAGAAATTTAAAAAACAACATAATCAAAGTGAAAGGCTGGAATAAAATCTTTCAAGAAAATGGCCACCATTAACAGGCTGGGTAGCAATGCAAATATCAGATAAATTAGACTTCAAATTAAAACTACTAAGAAGAAGGAAAGAAGAACATTACATACTAATAAAGAGATCTGTGCTATAGAAGGATATAACAATTCTAAATATCTATGCACCAAATACTGGAGCACCCAACAGCATCAAACAAAAACTACTTGACCCCCCCCCAACACACATGGATCCAAGCACATTGATGGTTGTCACCTCTGGAGAGGTCATCCAGACTAAAACTCAGCAAAGAAACCTCACACCTAAATAACTGCATTGGCTAGCAAGACTTAACAGACATTTTCAAAATATTTCACCCTGCACAGTCAGAATATACATTCTTCTCAGCAGCACATCATCATTCTCCAAAACAGATAGTAAATCCTGGTGCGCAAAGCAGTTCTGTGCAAATTAAAAAGAAAAAAAAAACCCTGAAATTACTGCCTGTATTCTATCAGACCAGAGGAGAATAAATTTAGAACTCAATACAAAAGCCATCACAAAAATTTCTCATATTCAAGGAGAAGGAACAACACATTGCTGAATTATCAGTGAGTCGCTGAAGAGATCAGAAGAGAAATTAAAAATAAATAAACACATGAAATACCAGCTCCTCAGGGACAGAGCAAAAACAGTACTCAGAAGAAAATATATCTTTGAATGCCTCATCAACAGACTGGAGATATCTCAAATCTACATCACTTTAAAAAATGCACCTCAGCCTCCTTGAAAAGTAGCAACAAGCCGAACCCAAATAAAAATTAGATCAGAAATAAATGAAAGAGTTATAAAAGATACAAAAAAAGGTTCTTTGAAAAAATTAACAAAATTGATGATCAAAACACCCAAATAAATAAAATTAGAGATGAGAAATGGAACATCACAACAGAAATAAGCAAAATTCAGAGTAAGAGAGTGCTTTGTAAACCTTTAAATCAACAAATTGAAAAATGTAGACTAAGTGGATACATTGATATATTCAAACTAAACCAAAATTTAAACCAATTTAATAGTTCCATAACAAATAATGAACTTGAATTGGCAATAAAAGATCTCCCATCCAAGAAAAGTCAAGGACCCGATGGATTTATAGCAGAGTTCTGTAAGTTCATGGTTATTTTTGAGGGCTACATTGATCTGTAACTCATCCTGAATCATTTTATTGATAAAAGATGATAGCAAATCATTTTCTCTCTCTGCTCAATCTGTGTTTTGTACTTGATTCCGTTCCTACTTGCAATTAGATTTCGCTTCTTGTATTTGTGACTCCTATTTGCATTGGCTCTTTGGCCTTTTCCTTAAACTTTGCAATGGACCTTTGCCTTGAAGATGTTACGAATGACTGCTTAAAATAAAAGTATCTTGGCACCTCCTAACAAGTCTGGCACAAGCATTTCTTCCATTTTTATTCATTTTACTTTTAAAGAAGTAAGCCACAAATCACCAAGTCATATGCCATCCATAGCTTCTCTGTAGCAAACAGACAATGTGAATCTATAGCATTCCATTTTATTCTGTCAACCATGTCCTACGGAAAGCATACATGTTTTATAGAGAAAAAACTGAGTTCATAGAAGGTAAGTTGATGTCATGGTGTAATTAAAGCTTATGCCTAACCTGAACTCAATTCTTCTGATTGCTTACTTGGCATTCCTTCCACTCTCACACGCCACCAATTATTTTTCATTGGACCCTGAGTTCACTTATTTTTATTCTCTTCTAATAACATGTGATGCATTTGTCAATGTCAGACACAACTGTGTGTGTGTAAGTGCACACACAAATTATTTTTGTGGAAATACATGGTTCTAAGATTCCTGAAATTATAAATAATTATAAATAACGTATCTTTTGTGAGAAGTTGCATAATTCTTATTTATGGAGTAGTTATGTCTTTTTAATTAATCATTGGCAAAATTGAGAGGTAAATCAATGAAAAAGCAAAGAAGTTACTCTTTTTCATGGATTTGTGCTAATATGAAGGTGTATTCATAGCCATATTTTGATATCTGTTCGTGTGTGTAATAACAGTATTTTTCAGAAAAGTGTGGTGTCAAAGCAAGTTAAATAACGCTAGGATTAGAGCCGATGTCTAGATATGGGCACTCGTCTACATGCTTGTGCCTTTTATTCTCTTTAAGTGATGTGATTGCTAATAGAAAGTCATAGTGTTGGTAGTGAATAATACTGATTAGAAAAGTGTCCCCAATCTCCAGGTAAACTGGAAGGCTCAGTGCTAACAAAAATGTCAACTTAAAAATGATTTTTAGAGTCGTGAGAAGAAATTTGCAGACGAAGTGCTAGTTTTTTTTTTTTCATTTAAAATAAAGCATGGAAGCTGCTCTGACTCTCTCTTTCAGTGTTCTATGTCTTGCTTAAAATATGAAAGGAAATAAATCTGCAAGCTTGAAGCAAAGATAAACTCCGGTGGCTGCTATATTTGCAGAGTAATCAAGGGTTATGGTATATTTATTCCATTTCCTCACTCCTCCCTTCTTGTTATTTCAGTCTTCCTTATCAAAACACTTACTTTTCACTGAATCCTTGCAAATTATTCCTTCATGCATATTCAGTGGCCAATCACAGGCGTTTTGGAATGGCAGTCGTTTTCTTGCACTGTGCCTCACCAGGCTTAGGTTCCCTCCCCAAAGGCTGCATGTGTGTCTTTGTCTGGGCTATTGGGCCATGAACTTTAGCTTTTCTAGAACATCTTCACAGTCCATCCCTGCCTCTGACCACTGAATTCCTCCTTGAGATGGAGCAGTATTCATCATGAGACTGAGCTCAAAGCAATTCCTTCCTTTCCAATTCACATCAGGAGTTCTCTTAAGGGGTGATGAACTTTCAAATTCTTAATGAAGATACTTATCCCTCACTTTCCATGAGAAAAGTAGTCAGGATTTGTTGTTGTTGTTGTTGTTGTTGTTATTTCATAGGAAAATAAGATAAATCTTATTTACTTCACACTTATTACTTCAATTGATTGACTTTTAGTGGAAGGAATTCTACCTAGAAGGAGTCTTCGGATAGGACTAGAAAATTTACAAGTAGTTTAATTCTAAATTTTAATCTTAGCGAATTGTATTTTACTATCTTTGGAGTCTAAGGCTGCTTTTGCTCCTTCTTGTGTTTGAGTTAGAAACTAAAATGACAGTAACTCTCGCTCTGCCCCCCCCCCACACACACTTCATTACCTTTTTGTATAGTTACTTTTCTACTTTTCACTGACTAGACAGTGAACTTTAGATATTAATTATTTTGTTCCTGCTTGAAATGATGAGCAAGTTAATGCCACATAGTTTTTAGTAGAAATTGAAATTGCAGAACAGATCTGAAATTTAGAAATGACTCCTATCCTTAATTCTGTAATGAATAATTTAGGGGAATAGTACCAGTAACTTTAATAATAAGACTATGGAGGAATTTCATGAGTCATTTAGATTACACTTCTAATCCACAAAAAATCCACTATAAATCAACCTTGACAGATTGTGTCCTTCCTTCTTAAAAGTTCTTTGAAAAAGCATAGTAATCTACATTTTTCTTTTTTCTATTTGATCTTAAATGCCATATGTCTAATACGAGGAATAATTAATAGATAATCTTAGTACTTTCAAAGCAAATTTCCAGAAAAATTCACTGAGATTCTAATATATTAAAAAGTATATCAGTAAAAGTGTTTTAAGTTACTATGCCATATTCTAAGAACTACCTTTTTACTTTTAGTAAAAAGAAATAATCATTTTATTTATGAGATAATCATTTTATTTATGAAATAAATTATCAGGCTATATTTCATAATTGTTTTCTATAAGTAGTATCAAGAGAGAGAAAATGCACTAACTTGGAAGCCTAACTTTCTAAGTTTGGAATTTTCAGTCAGATGAAAAACAGTTTAAACACTTAGCTTGGTTAAATCCGATTTTAATTGTATTAAGTATTCATGCTACTTTGACAATGCAGACCATTGAAAATCATTCCAAATATTTCATTTGAAGAACCATATGTTTCTAACACCTACCTTTTGAGCTCTCCCAGTACACTGTCAGGTTTCTGACTGAACATGTAATTGGACATTACCACAACGTCACACAGTCATTAAGTTTTGGCCTACTTCTTTCTCTAGTGTGCCTCTCAAAGTTGGGAAGTAACTACAGAAAAATCCTTTGTCTTAGGTTATTTATGAGAAATTTCTCTTCATCTTTTCAGTGGTCACTTGTATGTGTTTCACACCACAAATTTTGCATAACAAGAGAGACCAACTTCTGAAAGATTTCTTATTGACATCCTAGTGGGAACCTGAGGGTATATTCACAAGTTCAGGGGAAAAATGAATTAGTTTAGATAGTATTGCTCAAAGCTCCTTGTCCATTTATAGGCTGAAAATCAATTCTTCTGTTCCTTGTAAATAATGTCCCAATAAAAGCAGGCAGGAAGATCTCTTCCAGGAAGCAGATGGTCAAACGTATTTCCTGAAAACTGTGAGTCATGTATCCCCTTATCTACTTGGCAAGAAAGTGTCAAGATTTGTTAATGAGAGAGCATCACTGGTGTATATTTGAATATTTAATGAAAAGCCTTTGTAGCATTCCCTAAAGCTGACAGTAATGAGATGCCTGAGCTCCTAAAGTCCATATCAAGGGTTACATTTACAACTATACATATTTTTCTCTGCAAAAATGAATCAAGGTCTGCAAGGCATCACATTGACTTGCAAGAACAAGAAGTGTTCTTTTTCTCCTAATCTGTTCTGCCATTGGCTAGCCCAGTTGCTGTGTTCCATTAGTCCTGTGTGGTTACTGGGCAGGGAATTTCCATTCTGAACCTTGGCTTTAGGGACTTTAATGTAGTGGGATGAGACACAACACATGTCTCTCACTATATTCTTGGGTGTAAGTTGTAATTGCTAGGCCATACTGGTTAAGGCTGATACGTACACATAATTATATATTATCAGGACTTACTATATTATAATATGATATACCTATATTATATAATATGGGCACATATATGTGCATGTATGTAAACAATAAATACTTAAATATTATAGAACTAACTGTTTTGCACTGAGGACTTCAGATTTAATACTAGAAATTAGACTTTTTAAAGAAGCTTCTGGAAATGGATATGAGTTTGAGAATAATAAATACACATTCCGATTTAGCATTTTGATCTTTATGTCTTAAAAGGTTGTAAAGAAGAGGTTTATAGGTTTGGAATATGGATTATCTTTTGGATTGCATAGATGATATGGATGTTAAAAATATGGATGGACATTAATAATCAAATTTCAATCAGCAATGCTGGAGACTCAGTTATAAAATCCAATGCTAATTAAATATTTGGGCATGAAAAATTATTTGAAAGAGAAAATGAAAATCTACTGAAATAAATGAGCATTTAGTCACAAAACACAGAAGTAATTTTCTGGCAGATTGGTCTCCATTTGGTCAAATAATGATATGGTTAGGTTTCAGCTACTTGGAAATAAATCTAAGACATCTAGTGATGACTTTGCTATCAAAAACCCTAATTTTTGTTAATGAAGAGATATTTTTCTCTTCTTTATAAATAAATTATGAAAGGAGACATTTGTGTAAAAATGTAAAAAGGAACCATTTTGTTATTCTTGATTCTGTTTTGACACTTTGACTGTATTAGGTAAATATAGGATTGCCTTTTTATTCCAGGAGATCTAATTAATTTTGTGTCGCAATTAACACTGCTGGTGGACATTAAGTGAGAGTAGGGAGGCTAGCACACTCCTGGGGAAGCAGCCCTTTGTGTTGCGTCTCAGCACCATTTCATCAAACAATGTTTGAATGCATAGCTATGTATAAAGTTATCTAGTATCTTGCTATTTTTCTTCATATATTTTTATTGTAATTAATAGAAGGATTACATTATATTCACCAGACAGAAGGTGCATTACTTCACGAACATTGATACCCCTTCTCATGTCTTGGTCCCCATTTCCCTCCCCCCACCCCACCCCTCATCTTGTTTCCCCCCCTTCCCTATCTGAGTTCAAATAACCAAATAAGCATTTATACAATATATCATATAGCAAGGTAAAATACTGTAACAATATGAGATAACCAAGGGACAGCAAAAGAGGTGAGAGATAACATAGAAAATTAATGACAACAATCACTCATTATATGGCTTTTGTTTATATATCCTGGAGGTCCTTTCATTTAGTGTCATACTCATACTATATGGCCTTATGTATCTAGTTTTTCTATTGTAAATCTCTGCTAGGAGAGCCCAAGGTTTCTACTGATTATGACAAATGAGGGAAACCATTGAGCCTATGTTCCTTTAAGTCTGGCTTACTTCACGTAATAGGATTTTTTTCTAGGTCTTTCCATTTCCTTACAAATGGGGCGATGTTGTTCTTTCGGACAGCAGCATGGTATTCCATTGTGTATAAATAGCACATATCTTGGCTATTTTCTACACTGATACTTAAATATATTTGTTCTATTTTGAAATCACATTCTTAAAAATTGAATACTTATTGCTGGATTTCACTCAGAGGCTAAGTTAGCTTTCATCTCTTCCATAGTTTTTGGTCTTTGTTTGAGAACCATATTATAGGAAATTAATTATAATTTTGGTCCAGTTATGTATTCAAAATTTGTTTTTACCTTTCATGTGGTTTTTCCTTAGTTCACTTAATTCAAACCTAAGCCATAGATGCTTCTCATTTTTCCTAAATGCCCATTCTGCCAGAAAGTTCTACTAGATGTTGCTCAATGATCTGGACTATTTCTCTAGTCTTTCTATTGAAATATGAAGTCTCTGGGACATTAGAACAAAAGAATTTAAAGAGAGTAATTTTGTATTTCAATTTTAGAAAAGAATTTGGTGTTAGTATATTATGACTTACAACAGCACCAAAAAACTGTATGTTTAGTTCAACTCTATCTACATACACATAAAATTATTTAGTAATTCCTTCCTTCTTTCCTTTCCCTTCCCTTCTCTCTTCCTTCATTTTTTTATTTAATTTTTGATTTGCTTCACATGTATTTCAAAAATAACAAAGGGTGAACATTTTCTTTAATATACCCATTTATGCTTCAGAGAAAACCCTTATTCTGAAGCATCATCCACCAAACTAATTTGCAAGCTGACTTCCATTCCTCCCTCACCCCTTTTTCTGTCTCAGAAGATGATAGGTGAGATCTTTTGTGACAGAAAGCAGGTTCCTTAATTTAAAAAGTTAGAACAAAATTTCTCAGCCCATATAAATCCTGTTCTTCTTCAGTTATTTAAACCATGTGCTTTCAAAAGAAGAGATTATTTAGAAAGCATTTACTTTGCAACAAATATTATTTGTCATATTTAATTAAGACTTATTTAGGGAAAGGTTTTAAAGAATTAAATACCTGAGACAGCTCTGAAGAGAATAATAATACATTTGAGTAAGAGTCATTTATCCCAATAGATTGATTTGGTTCAATGATCCTCGCAAGTGAGACATTGGTGATAAAATGTGAGGGAATTTTAACATGCGTGGAAAAGACCAGATTGTCTATTTCCCAGTCTAAAATATGTTATCATTTGTAACAAAGTTTGAAAGGAATGTAAGAAAATTTAATTATCAATGTCTCTAAGGCAATAAAATTTTTCTAAACTCGCTAGAAATATATATATATATATATATATATATATATATATATAAAACTGCAACTTCCTGGCAACCAACTGTCAGTTAATGTGAGCTATTTGCTTTAGGGCATTTTAACCCACAAATATCCATAATGACTGCAGTTGTTCAATCTTGTCTATACACATAAGAGAAAGGTAGGAAGAAGGAGTTCAGAAGGAAGGGAAGATATGCCTTAATTAGGACTCCAGGCTGAGGTGTACTTGGTATACAAATAAAGCAGCTCCAACACCTGCTGATGTGTTGGCATCTGGCTTGAAAACAACAAACATCTGCTTGTAATTTGCAGCGGGAGACCATGACAGTGAAGAACTATATACTGTCACAGAAAATACAACCTTGTTAACTTACTAACAGGGTCCAGGGGAGGATAAGCAATGAGTAATTGGGACAGGTGATTCCCATGTGATACGTTTGTCCTTACATTTTAAAGGTTGTCCTTACATTTCCATCTTGAACCATCATTTAATGATTTAAACATTAGTAATTAGCTTCTGAAGGAAAGTTAGTGTTAAAAGACAGACCTTTCCTAATATGGTAACAGCTTTACTCATACTAGATAAATGTTTCCTTACACATGATACATCAGAAAATCATTAGTATTTGTACAATCTCCAGGGTCTTTGTGAAAGCCAAGGTAAGGGAAAAACAAGATGAGTGGGAGGGGCTGAGGAAGGGAAAGTGGGAGAAAACATGGGAATGGGAAACAATGTTCAAGAAGTAATGTACCTACTCCTTGACGAATGTAACTGTAACTCCTCTGTACATCACCTGGACAATAAAGCAAACAAACAAATAAATAAATAGAAAGGAATCAGAGAAAGTTGACTTTGAGTCCCAAAGCAGATCATATAGTTAATTCTTAGATGTGCCTTTGTGTCCACACCCTGGAATTCTTTTGCCCCCAATTAACATTGTTATCTTGCCAATCACTCATCACAGGGCACTTCCTTCAAGCTAGAGAATTGGGAAGTCTATTTCCCATCCTTTAAAGGAGAAAAATGAACACGTGTGGCTTCAGGTATCAAGCATGCCCTTCCTTTTCTCATTTTCTTGTAAGTTCTGGAGATAATTGTGTAAAACCATACATTTATATGGCCATGGTTAATCACAGGTTTGTTCTTTTTCCAATATCATGTGTTCAAGAGTGAATTAAGAACCCACTTTCATGACTATCTTCTTTTTTTTTTTTTCTTTGCCAGTCCTGGGCTTGAGCTCAGGGCCTGAGCACTGTCCTTGGGCTTTCTCAAGGCTAGAGCTCTACCACTTGAGCCTCAGCGCCACTTGTGCCTTTTTTCAGTGTATGTGGTACCGAGGAATCAAACCTGGGTCTTTGTGCAAGCACTCTACCACTAGGCCAAACTCTTGGTCCTCTCATGACTATCTTTAAGATGCTTTTTCTCTGCCTCTTTTTCTGTCTCTCAGTCTCTGTTTCCCTTTCTCTCTCTTTCTTTTTCTCTTTCTCTTTCTCCTTCTCTTTCTTTCTTTTTGGTCTTAGACAGTCCAGGAGCTTGAACTCGGGAACTGCACATTCTCCTTGACCATTTTTGCTCAAAGCTAGTGCTCCACTTGAGCCATAACTCCACTTCTAATTCTTTGGCGATTAATTAAAGTTAAGAGTCTTATGGACTTTCCTTCCTGGACTGCTGGCTTTGAACTGTCATTCTCAGATTTGAGCCTCACGAGTAGGTAGGATTTCAGCCATAAACGACCCAGATCCTGCTAGATGCTCTATATTTAGAGAATGGATATCAACTTTAGGCCCTAAAACAGATAACGGGTTCAGCTATGAGAGTAAAATTCTTCCATGAAGACTTTCACTTGGAATTTCTAACATAAACATGCTATTTAATGTTCAATTTTATTATCACCTACTAACAATCAGTTATACATCTGGCTGCTGTTGGCTCACTCCCACTGTTCTAGCTACTCAGGAGACAGTTCTGGAGGATTGTGATTTGAATTGAGCCTATTCAGAAGAGTCCTCTCTGATCAACTAGCCAAACTCTAGATGAGATCGTAGGACACTAGCCAAGCAGGTGTAAAGTCCTGAGTTCAAAAGCAAACTGAACAAACATAATTCTGATTTTTCTTTATTTTGCTTGTTTTGTTTTCACAATTTTCAAGTTCTCTGTCTAGTTTAGCACCTAAATTACATCAACCAAAACAATCTAGGCGTTCTTACTACCAGTTTTAATTACTATTTAAGATAAAGAATATAGCCAGGCACAGTGGCTCACGCCCGTCATCCTAGCTACTCAGGAGGCTGACATCTGAGGATTGTGGTTCAAAGCCAACCTGGGCACCAAAATCTATGAGACTCTTATCTCCAATTAAGCACTAGAAAACCAGAAGTGGGGTTGTGCCTCAAGGGGTGGGGTGGTAGCTTTGAGCTGAAGAACTCAAGCCCCACGACCGACAAAATAAATAAATACAAATAAAATAAAATAAAGGCTTCTGGCTCCCACTCTCACAGCCATTGCAGTATGCTGAGCTCCATAGAGAAAGCACAGGGGTGAGTGAGAGCTGGACAGCGCCGAGCCATTCTGAGGGAAAACTAACCATGGGCAAAGGAGATCCTAAGAAGCCAAGAGGCAAGATGCCTTCATATGTGGAGGAGCGCAAGAAGAAGTGCCTGGATGCTTCTGTCAATGCACCCAAGAGGCCGCCTTCAGCCTTCTTCTTGTTCTGTTCTAAATATCACTCTAAAATCAAAGGAGAACATCCTAGCCTCGTCTATTGGTGATGTTTTGAAAAAAAAAAAGACAAAAAACAAAAACCTGAGAGAGACATGGAACAGCACTGCTGCAGATGGCAAGCAGCTTGATGAGAAGAGGGCTGCTAAGCCAAAGGAAAAATACGAAAAAGATATTGCTGCCTACCGAGATATAGGAAAGCCTAATGGAGCCAAAACTGGGGGTGGTGGTAAAGGCTGAAAAGAGCAAGAAAAAGAAGGAAGAGGAGGAAGATGAAAAGGATGAGGAGGAAGAGGAAGGTACAGAGGATGATGATGAAGATGATAATTATGATGAGGATGAATAAATTGGTTCTAGCACAGTTTTCCCCCCTGCACACAACTCCTTCTTTTTAAAGATTAAAAATAAAGTGAAATGTAGGGCTGTGTGACTTGTTTTTAAACTGCACAGTGTCTTTTTTTATATAGTTAACACACTACCAAATGTGTCTTCACATAGCCCTGTCTTGGTGGTATTTCAATAGCCATTAATCTTGCTTGGTACACTATGGGGATTGTAAATTGGCATGGTAATTTAAAGCAGGTTCTTGCTGGTGCACAATACAAATTGGTTAATATGGGCACGTCATTTTCTCATCTTCAGTTGTCTGTTTTGTTGTCATTCTGATGCTTCTAAGTAAATACAACTTTTTATTAAAAAATAAAAATAAGATAAAGAATATATAGTTGGTTAAAAAAAATAGCTTTGATAGTTAAAAGAATGTCTATACCAGGAGCGGTGGCTCACACCAATAACCCTAACTACTCAGGAGGCTGAGATCTGAGGATCTAGGTTCAAAGTCAGACCTGGCACAAAGGGACCTGAGACTCTTTATCTCCAATTAACCTCTAGAAAGCGGGAAGTGGGGCTTGGCTCAAGGGAAGGGTGGTAGCCTAGAGCTGAAGAGCTTAGGGACGGTGCCCAGGCTAAATACAAAACTCATGACCCACAAAAAAAGATAAAAAAATGTTTATAAATGTAAGAACAAAACCAGGGCTTTGAACCAATATACAAGACTATGATTTCTTTTTGCTTACAAAAAGTAGATTTATGGATTATTTCAACAAAGAAAACTTTATCTGTGGCTACAATCATACACATTCCTGCTGAGATACAGTGTTCCATTTGTGCTAGATTTTAGAAATCAAACATCTATTTGTTTTTTGTTTTTGTTTTAGTCTTTTTATTTTTTTTAATTTGTTTCATTTTTTTATTTTAATATTCTCTATTGTAATTAATAAAAGGGTTACATGATATTTGCCAGATAGAAGGTGCATTAACTCACATACATTGATACCCTTTCACATGTCTTGGTCCCCATTACCCTCCCACCCACCACCACCCCTCATCTTGTTTTCCCCCCTTCCCTATCCAATTTCAAATAACCAAATACAAATATATCCAATATATCAGATATCAAAGTGAGATACTGTAACAATATGATATAACCAAAGGACAGCAAAAGAGATGAGAGATAACATAGTACATTAAGGACAACAATCATTCATTATATGGCTTTTGTTTCAATATCCTAGAAGTCCTTTCAATTAGCTTCATACTAAATGGCCTTATGTATCAAGGTTTTGCTCTATTGCAAATCTCTGCTAGTAGAGCCTAAGGTTTCTACAGATTATGACAAATGAGGGAAACCATTGAGCCTAAGTTCCTTTGAGTCTGGCTTGCTTCACTTAATATGATTTTTTCTAAGTCTTACCATTTCCTAACAAATGGGTCGATGTCGTTTTTTCTGACAGCAGCATAGAATTCCATTGTGTACAAATACCACATCTTGTTGATCCACTCATCAACTGAGGGACATCTAGGTTGGTTCCATATCTTTGCTATGGTGAATAATGCTGCAATGAACATTATTGTGGTAGTGGATTTAGTATGCCCTAGTTTCTGGATGGTTGGGTAAATGCTAAGTAGTGGAATTGCTGGGTCATAGGGGAGCTCTATGTTTAGTCTTTTGAGGAACTGCCATACTGCTTTCCATAGTGGTTGAACGAGTTTGCACTCCCACCAACAGTGTAGTAGTGATCCCTCCTGGTCAAATCCCCTCCAGCATCTGTTGTTATTAGTTTTCCTGATCCTGGCCATTCTAACCGGAATGAGGTAGAATCTTAGCATTGTTTTGATTTGCATTTCTTTTATGACCAGAGATGTTGAGCATTTCTTCATGTGTCTATAGGCCATTCTTGTTTTTTCTTCTAAGCTGACACACTGAAAACTTTACAAGAAGGAATAGGAGATACACTAGGCCTCCTTGGCACAGGTAGAAATTTTCTTAATAAGGACCAAGAATCACAACAAATCAGAGAAAGTCTGGATAATGGGACTGCATTAAACTGCAGAACTTTTGTATGGCAAAGGACATAGCTAGTAAATTAATTAGGAAGCCTACAGAGTGGGAGAAGATCTTCACCAACCATACAGTGGACAAAGGCCTCATATCTAAAATATATCAACAGCTCAAAAAATTAAATCACTCCAAAACTAATCTCCAAAATAACAACCATCCCATTAAAAAATGGGCCAGAGACTCAAACATCTATTTGTTTAGATGGTCAATACTTAGGAGAGTTCTGCCACCAAAGGAAATTTCCATAAGAATTAAGAAGAATCTGAGATGCAGATTGTATATTGTGCTCCATTTTCATCTAACTTGATATTAAATATTTATGTATATATTAAATTAAAATTAGCAATGGACAATGTGGAAGTTTATAAGTCACAAACAGAGACTAAGTAGATTTCCATTTGAATAACAACTGAAAGAAGCCAAGTATCAGGATATCTGTTTCAGATACTGTAAATAAGTTCTTTATTTATAATTTCCTTAGGTAAAGTACATATTAAGACTGAAATGATTAATACTTCATTTTTTTTCTTAACTTCAAGGAATACAGGTAAAGTTGAGTACTTTTATCACTAATTGTAAAAAAGAAGGTTGGTTTATGATTTGACTTTTGGATTTTTGTCTTAGGACTTTGGGAACTATTGAGTACCTCTGTTTAGACAAAGATACAGAAAAGCAAGTAAGAGGCATATGTACCTAGTTCAATGCTCTTTCTCCATAGAGATTATATCATAGATTTCCTTATGGACTGCATTTTAATCACTTCATGTCTGAAAATTTATTATTTTAAGGCTTTAAATTATTTGTGCTTGATTTCTTCCATACTGATGGCTTTTAATATTCCTAATTATTTGCTCATCATACTTCTAAATTTTAATATTTTCCAGGTAAGTGAAAAGGAAACCTAATAACTAGAGTTTAAAACTGTGTAATCTTAATTGAGTGAGACAGTTTTGCCTGGAGCTACTGTTAAAGCTCTACTTCCCCAAGTGTTAATTAGTGAGTCTGTATTAAATTTTGTTCAGAGAAAATTTGAATCCTTGAATATTTAATTTCTCATTACACAGTGTTTGTTTGTTTGGATACCATCTTAGCATCTTAGACATATGCACACTGTTTATCTTGTACCTCATAAAAATAAAGAAAAATAACGGGAACCCTGACCAAGATACATAGCTACCATGTAAACTTTATCTTGCAAATGAGAGATTTGATTTCTTTAAAGTTGCCTTCTGCTATTTGAGGAGGAGAAAAAGGGCTACAATGTATCCAGTGTGCTTAAATTTTATTTCTGCTCATGCCATTTGTTGAGTATTTGTCACAACTAAACATTTTCCATGTGTTTTCTTATATAAGCATCCTCTGGTGGGCTTTTAAATCTCCATTTTATAAATTCAAAAATGTAAGATTTACAGAAGTGAAACCAGGTTTCAAGGAACCCAGCCTGTACAAACAGAACTCTAGAAACTCCAAAGTACACATCAGCAATATATAACACATTTATAGCTGAGATATGTAATAAATGAAAATTAAGTCAGAATATTGTTATCTCTGATCCATAGACTGTCCTTTCAACATTTCCAAGAGGCTTTATGTCATTCTCCACAGGAAAAAGCCTGTAAGTAAATCTTCAGCTATGTGTTCTACAGTCTTGGCTATCAAAAATTGTGACTGAACTATTTTTATGCTTGCTAATTCACTTATCTGTTAAATTCATATTCCAGCTAGAACAACAAAACTCTTTGCCTACAAAGATATGAGATCATGTTCTACAGCATATACATATTCATACACACACATATTGAAACTGATAAATTTTAGATGCTAAGACAGTTCATTTGGGAACAATGTCTGATTTTTTTTTTAAATGAAACTTCTTGGTTAAGCATTTTCTAAACAAGTGTTATGTTGATCAAGTCTCAAACAGCTTCTCATCAAAGTCTCATTCCCCATCAAGCTCTGAGGAGGAAAAGGCATGATTGAATGCATAAGCATTTCGGTACAAATATGTATATGTAAATGCCCTAGACACCTTAAAGATACATTTTATTAGTAACACTAGAATTCTATGCACCACATTTTTTTGATGTAGAACATCTCAGGCTATTTTGTGTGCCCAAATTCTCAGCCCACTGATAAGTTAACGTTATGGGAAACACTACAAATTGAACAGACTGTTAACCTTCACTTAAGCTTTGGTTCAGTCTGATGGGTGCAGCACTTTGCCTGCCCACTGGAGACTCGCTCATTGAAACCCAACCAGATCTTCATCGATCATTTCACAGATTTGCTTCCAAGAAGAGAGAAAATTATCTTACATTCAAGCTGTCTAATTTCAACAGCTCACCAGAATCTAACAAGCAACCAAAAAGCAAAAAGAAAATCATCTGAATGGTATTGAGTGGAAAATAAGACGTCATTTCTAGTACCTCATTACTGCATGATACAAAATAATTTATTGCCAGGAAAATAACAGCTTGCCTGCAAGTTCCTGGTTCACTGTAATATTGCAGGGAATAAGCCCTCTCATTTCAAACCCATTTTTTTCTCAAATCACTTTCTGATCCAACTTCTTTCTTATATGCTGTTCTTAGTTGTTAACAGTCTGAAATTTTAGATCCAGCTAAAGCAACAGGCTTAAAATTGACCCCAAAATATACTCCTTACTCTCTCCTATTACATTTCCTATCCCTTGAATGGTAATTTTACATGCAAATGAACAGCACCACTAGTGATTTTTTTAAAGATAATTAACTAATGTTCTTTATTCCTAGTTTATTAGTTGATACAATGTATATCAATGAAAATTCACAGGAATATTTTATGCATAACAACACCCCAATTTCATACTTTGCTTACACATTCAGAATTATATGACATTTTTGTTGGAAGAAACAGAGTTAACACATATTTAATTAAAAAAATTTTTTTGCTAGTCCTGGGGCTTGAACTCAGGGCCTGAGCACTGTCGTTGGGCTTTCTAAAGGCTAGAGCCCTACTTGAGTTACAACACCACTTCTGTCTTTTTTCTATATATGTGCTACAAAAGAATTGAACCTGGGTCCCCATGCATGCTAGGCAAGCACTCTACCTCTACGCTAAACTCCCTGCCCAATATTTAGTTTTTGATAGAACTTTACATCTTCTGTGTTGTCAGTGAATGGGTCAATGGTCACATTTTCATACAATGCATTAGTTTGATCAGTTACTAAAGAATATTGAGCCACACTTTCCTGAGAACTAAGCCAAAACTGACCCTGAATTTGGTCATCAATATATACTTTTCATTGACAATTGATAATTATTTGATTCCATAGCTGTAATGATTGAAGTATTGAAAGCACTCATCCATTGATGTCATCTCCAGGGAGTTGTAGAATTGCTATAGTGGAAATTTCTGATAAGGAATTATATCATATAATCTCAATGATATCTTGAAAAATAAAGATATATTCATCACAGTTTTATCTCCACTACCAATATTTATGTCTGAAAATGATCAAGAAATACTCAGTAGCCAGGAGCGGTAGCTCATGCCTGTAATCCTAGCTACTCAGAAGGCTGAGATCTGAGGATCAAGGTTCAAAGCCAGGTCTGGCACCAAAGAACTAGAGAATCTTATCTCCAATTAACCTCTAGAAAACGGGAAATGGGGCTGTGGCTCAAGGGTAGGGCAATAGCCTTGAGCTAAAGAGCTCAGGGACAGTGCCCAGACCTCGTTCAGGCCCCATGACCCATTTTTAAAAAAAGAAGTACTTAATGAATGTTGATTGAGTTCAACATATGTATCGATTTGGCTCATGTTTCCACACCAAATCGGTGCTAAAGTTACCCCTAGAAACTAAAGGTTCCTAGACAACCTAGAAAAATTAAGTAGTTGTGCACCCATGAGCTGGAGACAAGACTAAGGGTAAAATTCTTGGTGATAGACAATATGGATTCTTCCAAAGGAAGTCTTTCAAAAGTTCGTTTTCTATATTTGATCAATGCCACGGAATATAAAGATCAAAGAGTGGGTGGAGGTCAGGCTTCCTTTTCAAAATGGTGCATGGATGTTCAATGATTGTTGTCACCTAAATGACAAAAAGCATGTTTTTACCTTTTCTCCACAATAGTTATATATGAAGTAAAAGGAACTTTCACACACTTTTCTGTTAGGCAACAGCAAGGTCAGAGATGCCATCTTCTAAGATATTTCCTTTTATTTTCTTACATGGAAATAATAGGTAGCAATCATTGTTAGAGAAAGTAAGAGCACAACAAAATCGTAGCAGTATTTTTTGAGCTATTTAATGTTACAAACAGATAAATTAGGATTCTAAGAAAGTAGTCATACTTTCACAAGTGATAAACTATTGAATGTGAACCACCTTGAGAAAGAAAGGAGAAACCTTAAGTCTGAAAAAAAAACAATAATCAGCAGTATAAATTGAAGATTTTGAAAAAAAAAACTGACCAAAGTCAGTATAATATATTAATATTACAAGTAATCAAGGAAAGACTGGCAAATTCTCAATAAAGAAATGGTTTCTTTGCATTTTCTATTTCTATTTTACTTCAGTTTTTCATCTACAATTAGAATAATGTTGTAATTGCAAACCAATGGTTTGGCCATTGTTTTGTAACTTTAATTTTGTTGCTATGGCTCAACCCAAGGCTGAAGTAAAGAATTACTTGCTTCAAGCAAGAAGCAATTCACACATCATCTGTACTCACAAGGGATTTTTCTCAGTGCTTTTCTTCATTTCAGGGGACATGTGCAAGTTGATAATCTAGGGCCTTTCTGACCATGGGGGTCCCCTGAATGCACTACTATCAGGGTGATAATAACCACTGGGATTGACCAAAGGGCATTCTAACAAGAGGGAAGATGAGTTTCTTCCTCAGGGGAGCCCACCCAGTATCTCTAGATAAGGGTCGCTTATCACAAGGAAGCTAGTCTTGGGGGAAAGTCTCACCATCACAACACCCGTGATAATTTCTCAAAGGCTTGATTGAGAGCACACTTTCACAGCACTTTTGGTCATTAGTTTATTTTACAAATAAACATCTCTTACTGTGACACACAAAAACAATTAGATGGTTCATTTTCACTGGTATCTTGGGTAGGTTGAGAGAAACCTGGGAATCTGGTAACATTTTATTTCTAGAACTATCTGTGGGGGGATTTTAAAGAAACAGAGATGATTGTCATACGGGTCAGAGATCTGTGGGATTTTAATTTTTGTTGGTGAGTGGAGTAAGGGAATGTCGATGACATTGTTCTGTGAGGCTGGGGGTCCACATGGAAGAAGAAGCAGAGGAAATGAGAAACTCACAAGTATGGTGCCAGCTTAATTCTTCCTTCAGATGTTGCTGCTTCTATTGCTTGCAGACACTAGACTCCAGATTTCTCAGCTTGACCAATCACCAGCAACCTTCTAGGCCTTTAGCCTGGATTAGGTCTGAAATGAGTGTCTCTTTCATTATGAGGACTCCACTGCTTAGTCAGGGCAGCTACTATTCTCTCCAGCTCCTAAGCCTAGAGACAAAATTCCTGATTGCGTAAAGGAAGCTAATAAATCTCTGGTTACAATTATACACACTTTCTCTTTATCCTGTTCTTCTAGACGACGATAGCTAAAACAATGGGTTTTCTCTAGAGGATGCTTTGGTATGACCTGACTTAAAATAGAGGTTGTTTCCTCATTTAAATTCACCATGGGAAGCATCGGAACACACCCCAAAGACGCAGGCTTTCATGCTGGAGAAAGCTGTAACTGCTGATCATAACAGACATGCCATATATATTAGGATGCTACCGGGAGAGAAAATAAACACTGATTTATAGCACAGGTCCTCAATTTGAAAGTCACAAGGGCAGGCATTTGGAATTGCAGGTGCAGCTTTGTGGTCAAGGTGACTCTCAAATAGGCAATAAGAGTAAGCATGGAGAGATACTCATAGAATTTGCCTAAGATTTCTCCCAGAATACCAGAGGGCTCTGCAACTGTTTCTTTTTCTATGGACATGTTTTTAATATCAAGTTTAACCATGTGCCTGAGGATCATGCAGGATGAACTTTTACCAGGTCTAAAAAGGAAAAAGAATTAGATGTTTCTTCACCTTCATTATGAAATTACTTACCTGAGTACCTAACATTCAAATTTTCATTTGTACTTAGCTAGAGAACAGCATAGTATTTTTCCCTTTCCCAGCAAAACCTATCTCAAGTTAAGATGTTGAAATGTGAAAAACATACTGGGGTCTTTAGCAGACAGCTGAGAGGTGGGCATAGGAGCAGATGCAATCTTCAGAAGTAAGGACAGTCTAGTGAGAAGGAAAGGAGAACACATAGTATGCAGCCTGATGGAGCTGCCATTGAAAGCCAAAGAAGCAAGGTAAACGGAGGCTGAGAGACAGCAGCCAGGAGGAATACCCGGAAGTGAAGCCTTGGGGAAGTGGAAGGAAGGAAGGGAGGGAAACCCATGGGAAAGCAGAAGTTAGACACAGGACAGATCTCTCAGTGGGATGGGGTTACTTGGGTTACTTGACTACAGTGCAGTCAGCTTCAAAAGAAAGGAATGAAAGAATTGTGCTGAGGAGTCAACAAGTGAAGGTACAACTCTGAAGACAAAAGAAGGCAAAGAGCCGAGCCAGCGTGGTGGCTCACACCTGTAATCTTCACCACTCAAGAGGCTGAGATCTGAGAATCAAGGCTCAAAGCCAGCCTGGACACAAAAGGACCTGAGACTCTTATCCCCAATTAACCACCAGAAAACTGGGAGTGGGGCTTTGCTTAAAGGTAGCACAGTAGCCTTGAGCAGAAGAGCTCAGGGACAGCGCCCAGGCCGAGTTCAAGCCCTATGACTAACCCCCCCCCACACACACACACATAAAAAAAAATGAAGAAGAAAGAGAAAGAAAGAAAAAGAAAGAAAGAAAGAAAGAGAAAGGGAGAAAGAAAAGCAAGCAAAGAAAGTAGAGCAATAACCTAGCACAAAGCTAGTGTTATTCTAAAGAGGTGTGGCAGTGAAGAATTGGACTGTAAAGTCTAACAAATAGGTAGTTTCCTTTTCTGACAAGTGGAAAGAATTCAGTGGGCAAAGGTGTTTATACAATAAATGAAAGAAAGATGTCTTTTAAATCTGTTCCTATTAACATTGGGATGACAAGATAAATATTATTTATGTTGTTTGTATTTATGTATTTTCCACTGTTAAGAATAAAATATTTGTTCAATGTCATATTTTATTGTTAATTTTCCATGTATTTCCCCCCCTAGGTTTTATTCATCTTTGCCTTTTGTTACAAATGACAAAACCATATGAGATTTAAATTTAGCAAAATGCTCAAATGATACCATGAGCTATATTTGTACAGTCTCTGGTACATGAGAGTTGGTTTTCAATAGAAAATTTGGACTCTGGTGGTTTTTTTTGCATATTCAAATGCTGTTTTATTATAGGCAAATGCTTGGGCCTGATGGAGTTTTCTTAAATGTAGATTATAAATCTAGCCTTATTAACTCAGATTGTAAGTACCCTGGTTTTCAAATTTATTTTTTGCAATTCAAACTATTTGTGAAATTAGCCAGGAAAAGTATACTATTATAACTTATTAGATGGTATTATCTGATTATTTAAAAGTGGAACAGTTTAACTATTAGGTTTGGAAATGAGAAAAGACAATGAAGTTGTTTAAAATTTTGACTCTTCTCTATTGCTCTGATTCCATTTTTTCATTTATGGAATCTCAGTAATCAACCTCATTGCATTAAAATAAGAATTGGTCTAGACAATACTAATAGAGTACCTACTACATAGTAAAATTATCAGAAAGATGCCTTTTACTGTAAGTAATAGAAAACCCCATTAAGTTGAATTTAAGAAATCAGAGAGATTCAATTTTCTCATGCTTTAAAAGATGATCTGAGGAATATTCATGATCAACGTAAAGAGTTTGGTTTCTCTTTTTTTAAGGGTACATTCATTTATATACTTGCTTTTCCTTCAAGAAGCCTTCCTGATGGCTGAGTGAAGGAAACTAGGTGGAAAGAAAATATGACTTCCATTAGCCTTATTGGTATAATAGAAAAAAGTACCTCATTCTACAAAAAGTACTACATTCACACCTGGCAAGGTATGTCAGTGGCCAGATTAAAGTCATGTACTTACTTCTGAAACAGTTCTGCCTAGAGAAACTCCATGAGCATATTGGCTAATATCCTCCAACCAATTCTTGAAAAGTTTAACAGGAAATACTTAAGAGTGATTATGACATGCTTATTATTGTCTTTAAAATTCTATAAAATATCAAGTCAAGTTTTTGCTCATAGCTAGAAAAGGATACAGCCAATTGTTTGAAAGATATTGTGGTCTTTCTACTGAAACAAGACATACATATATATACATATATATTAACAGAGAAGTAAGATAAGACTTGGCTAGGTAATGTCAATTAACTCATAACTCTTCTGTGCTTCACAAGTGACAACTTTCTACTGTGCTCCCTGTATATGTGTGATTTATCAGTGATCTAATTTCATTTTCACTGCGAACATAGCATTTTATAGAACATTTTTGCATTCCCTTACAAGCAGTCTTTTATTAACCTGATATTTTCCTGCTGGTTCTGTAAAATCAGAGAGGTGGGGGCTGCTGAGAAGGTAGTATGTGTAATTTCTGTGATTCTAAGGACATGTAGACAGGCTTGTTCATGCAGCAGTTCTTGTGGCTCTCAGTAGCACAGTGTATTCACAACATCACCTGTCAAGTATCACTTTTTACTACTGTGATTTCAAGGTTCATATTTGAAAATGAAAATCCCATAAGTGGCTCTGTATATCAACCCAGGCCAGAACTCAAGCCCCACAACCAGCAAAAACAAAAAGAGCAACAACAAAAAGATTACTTATGCATACGTAGATATTTTCTATGTTATGTTTGATATATTTATAAATACATATATAAATATACTATATAAGATATTAATATATATGTATATTCTCCCCCCTGGAAAACCCTAAAAAGAATTATAGGTATATTGTAAATATGTCAATACTGGTGTTGCTAGAAATTAATTGCCTTCATTAAAAGTGGCTTTATTTTGATTTTCTACGGAGAATACTCTAGAGAGCTAGATGTTCAGTGCAAATTCCATCCTACCTCCTGAAAAATTTAATAGGTAAAAATATTGATGTAGTTATTATAGTTTGATTAAGTATAAAGATTAAAAGATTAAACATTTCTCATCATTTTCAAAAATTAAATGTATACAGAATGCTATTATAATTAATAACTTTCAATTAGTGAATTTATGGAATGGGTAATTATGATTGCAAGTCTTACTAAGCTCTGTATTTTTTCTTCTATTTTTTGTTTCCTTCAATTTTTCCTTTGTGTGTAGACATTGGCAAAATATTTCAAAGTAACATTTTAAGTACTTCCTTGATATGTGCATTGAGGTATGTATTTTAATTAATGAAAAAACTCAGATGCTAAATATAGAGTTATCTAAACAATTTTGACCCAAAAACCAAATGAGGACCTGTTATAGAAATTTATGTAAAGTTGTAATTATTTAGCAACATGAACTATAGTTCAGTTGCTGGAATTATTGATAATCATTTTAAGATAGTGTTTACCCCTCTACAATTGTTATATTTTACCATAAGAGGTAGATGCCATCTAATCACATAATTCACTATCTTTTGCTGTTAGCTTATTGATATAAGATATTTTCTTGAGAATTTCTTGTTGCTTTTGCCAAAATACACCCAAGCCCTCCTTTTGCCAGAAAATTTCTGGACCATGTTATAGAAAATTATTTTGTACAAAAATGATCATGTTAAGAATGCAGTTTGGGGGGGGGAGGTAGAAGTAGATTTCTATTTTACTTTTAAAAAGGCATGACAACTATGCCAACGTTGAAACTGTAGAATTTGTACTAGAACACTGTAAGTTTGTTTCTTGTTCAAATATAAGTTCATAGTTCACAGAACATGCTCTTCTCTGATGAGGGAACTAGAGTTCTCCTTCGAGTCCTCTGCACCCTTTCTTTCCCACCCATCTCTACCCACAAGCATATCCATTTTTAAATGGAATCATAGAATTCTATTCTGTAGGTATACCACATTTTTTGGTTCCACTCATCTGTTGTGGGGCATCTGGGCTGTTTTCATATTGTGAATAGTGCGGCAACGAACATGGATGTGCAGGTGTCTTTCTCATATCCTGGCTCATGATATTCAGGGGAGATGCCCAGGAGTGGTATGGGTGGAACAACATTTATTGTTGTTCAAGTTCACAATATTGGCCAATCTAAATAGGGTGAGATGAAAGCTCAGAATTTTTATTTCCTTTCATCCAAGGATGATGAGCTTTTGGGCATGTGTTTCTGTGCCATTCTTACCTCTTCTGAGAAGTCTCTCCTTAGTACCCTTGCCCATTTAGTAACTATTTCATCAGGTTTTGGAGGAGTTATTACAAAAGAGACTAAATAGGAGAAATAGTAGAACTTATAGGTACAGATAGAAAATTCTTGAAAAGAGATCCAGGGGCACAACAGCTGGGAGAGAGACTTGACAACTAGGACTACATCAAGATAAAATGTTTCTGCATATCTCAGTATATAGTTACTGGAGACACAGTCAACAGACTGGGAGATCTTTACCAACGGTACATCAGATAAAGGCCTAAGAGCCAATCTGTACAAGGAGCTTAAGAAACACCATCATTTTATATACATAGCTACAGTAATAACCAAATAGTTATTGCAGGATCTTCTTATCATGACTATTGTCTACTGGATTAGGGACCAGGTAGTGTGAATTTGAGTATGATTTTTTTGTATCCACATTTTTTAACCTTAGATGGAAGTTTTTAATCACTTCGTTTCTGTTCTCTTGAATATACAACCCTGCCTAAACTGGTATCATACTTTGCAAAGATTTAGAGAAGAGGTGAAAGACTGCAAAGAACTTATTCCAGCTTTTACATTCGTCTCCAAATAATCAGTTCTAATTTTCAACCCTAGTGCCTTGTGCCATTGTGGTAAGAAGCAGTACATACAGGTAGAGGTTGAATGAATTCACACTCCCATCCAAGACACTTCCCCAAACCCACTACAAAACAGGGCACAAACTCCTGCCCAGAGATGAACTAAAGTTAATTGCAGCCCCAGAAGTGAAGTGCTTTATCCCTATTAAGAAGCTATCAGAAGTACTCTGGAAAGAACTTCATAGGTTTTTTTTTTTTTTTTGCCAGTCCTGGGCTTGAGCTCAGGGCCTGAGCACTGTCTTTGGACTTTCTCAAGGCTAGAACTCTACCACTTGAGCCTCAGCACCACTTCCAGCTTTTTCTATATATGTGGTACCAAGGAACCGAACCCGGGTCTTCGTGCTTGCTAGGCAAGCACTTTAACCACTAGGCCAAGTTCCTGGCCCACTTCATAGGTTTTGTCCTGGATCATCATTGATCTTTTATTATCGGCACCAGGTGGCTTTTCATGGAAGTGGTGGCTGGGAGTAAGTCAGAATCATAGAATTGTAGATTAGGATGAGATTTTAAGGATTATTAAATGCAGTCTGCTGTAATAGGAATGCCTGCTACAAGATCCATGAGCCTGGTGCCCAAGCCTGGATTCTCACAGAATTCTCTCAGGGAGAGCTGAGGAAATGGAATAAACACACAGTGGCATCAAATTCAAATGGCTACTTCTAAAAGTAAATGCACTTGGCCCAATAACATGTTTTCATCATACAACTTATTGGTTTGCCCACACATGAAAGTTCAATATGCCCCATGAGGAAGTTTTACACCGTCCTCATAAACTGTTCTATAATCTTGTGTATTCCCTGCATTTTAATTTTACTGAGCATGCTGAATATAGGTTAATGAACAAGATTATCACAGGACATAAAAATAGAAATAATTCTACTCCAATAATATAGTCATTTCCAGAAATAAGGCTTGATAGATTGAGTTACAACCAGTGTTGTTGAGAAAACGGTTGTGACCATTTTACATCGCCATTACAATTAATACCATTGGAATAGAATAATAATAATAATAATAATAATAATAATAATAATAATAATAATAATAATTACAAGAGAAATAAGTGAAAAGTGAAATCTCTCATCAAATCATTGCCATCAGAAAAGAAAAACAACAACTTTGTACCTCTCCTCTTCCTCCTCCCTTTGTATCTGCATACCTGTTGCCTCTGAGTCTTTCTCCTCTGAAAATACTGCTGTCTTCTATATTTTTATGAGCGTGCCTCTCTCCTTTCTATTGCCTCGCACTGGGCATAGGTGTCCACCGTGCTTCCTCCATCACACTCACCTGGCTAAACATCAACTCCCAAACTCTTATCCCTACCCCCACTACTTTCATGCAGGTAACTAAGCCAGGCTGGAAGGACACACATAATGTGGGTGATTCTTCTCACTGTGTGCTGTGATCAACAAAAACGAACTCTGCGGACACCACCACTCACCAGCCCAGACTCCATGCTCCACCAGCCTTTCATTTCCAGTTTTAACTTTTTAATCTTATTGGCCCCATACCATAGTAATATGCTTATTTTCAAGATCTGTAGAAACTTGAGTTCCTACCTGTTTCTCTACCTACTTCCTGGAGAGCTCTTACATTTATACTGTGTATATACAGTCCGTCCCAGTTATCTTTTGCAAATCTCCAGTTTAGCTTTGGCTCCCTTTACCAAAACTGGTCTTATCAAGGTCACTGATGATATTCACAGAGCTAAATCCCACCAGCAATTCACATTTCTCATTTACACACTTGGCAGAGACACTGGAGGGGGGTACTCTCTTTTGCCTCCTAGAATTGCTTTCATGTCTACTCTGCCATTTCTCTGACAGGAATCTTCTTTGCCATGCATGGTACAGAAAACCAGCTTGACATCTGTTTCTCTTCCACTCTCTCTTCTGTCTTCTCAGTCAGGGTCAGAGTTGTTAATACCGTCACCACCTGGGTCTTTGTGTGTGTGTGTGTGTGTGTGTGTGTGTGTGTGTGTGTGTGTGTGTGTGTGTGTGTGTGTGTGAGAGAGAGAGAGAGAGAGAGAGAGAGAGAGAGAGAGAGAGAGAGAGAACAGAGAGAGAGAGAGAGAGAGAGAGAGAGAGAGAGAGAGAGATTACACATATGCATGTATATATTCTCAGAATGGCTTCTGAGAATTGCCATAATGAATTATTTACATTCTTAAATAAAATGGGCCATGAATGAGACTCCCACACAAAGCTTTTTTTTTCCACAGCTATACCTCATCACAATAATTGAAATTCCAAGCTCCTAGCTTTCACTATTAACATTGAAGCCATTTTCTTTATTTTCTTGACTTCTAGACAGCTGACCATAGATGGATTGTCTTTTTTCCTTCAAATATTCAGAAGAAGAAAAAATGCAGCCAAAGTTCAATGCATATCCTACAAAATTGAGAAGAGTGAGGGAAGGGCTGGATAGGAGAGGGTGAGAATCTTGAAAGAGGTGATATTGATTAAAATATATTGTATTCATAAGTTGCTTTTGAGATGCCAACTCTTTTGCGCAACTCTTTAAAGATATTTTTAGTACAGATTTTTATTGTTATTGTGAAAGTGTTGTACAGAGCCGTTAAAGTTATATGTCAAGTACTGAGTGTACATTCCTTTTGGAACAGTGTCACTCCTGCATTAGCTCACTTCCAGTTTTTCCCTTCCAGTCCCACCTACAAGCTGTACATTCCATTTTTAATATAAAAATCTATGGCCATCATTGGCCAAACCAGGTAATCTATCACAACTTGCTAATTGATATCTTTGCTCCAGCATGTTCACCACTGTCATAATCTACACACTCTCTCTCTCTCTCTCTCTCTCTCTCTATATATATATATATATATATTACATGTAATATCCACACATATATATTACATATATATATATATATATAACCAAGAGAGATCCTCAGATTTCAGAAATAAAATCTACAAGCCTTGTAATGGCTCCTGCTCCTCTAAGACACTCAGAGGCTTCCTTTTTCTTCCTCTCATTATATTTTACTCTATCTCTTGCTCTAAGTGTTCTTCCTGAGCTTCGGTTTTTTTTTTCTTCTGCCTAGAACTGTCCACTTCTTTCCTCCCTTTCTTCACCCCCATATGGCCCTAAATATTACTTCAAGTCATGTTGTTCCTCAAATCATCTTACCCTTATGAAATTGGACTTCCGCTTTTTCTGCCCTCCCTCTGTTCTTTCCCCTGTTGTTCTTGCACTTTTCAGTGCTCAGAACCACAGCCTGTGGCCAATGCTTCTGGTACCCCATGTGACCACTCTGACACAAAATTAAACAGATTAAGAGATACATAGAGAGTTTCCCCTTTTATTTACTACTGAAACATCAGCAACTAAAATACTTAGACTACGATAGATGCTAAGTGAATGTGTGGATGAATTGATTAAGCAATTCATCTCACTATGCTTCCAATGATGTTCTATACAGCGCTACGCAGCATTGCGATTCGTAGTGATTTATGTTTACCCATTAACTTCCATTATGCTTTCAGAAACATGTTCCCCTGGGGACCAAAATGATCATACACACATTTCCAGGTCTCATGTCTATCTTTAAGGGTATTTTCTTCCTTCTAAGCCTGTGTTGTAGGCACATTCACTTCTCCCACTGCACTCCCATTAAAGAGGTATTCAATGTGCTCTATAGTCTCAACTATTCATTACCAGCGCTCCACCTGGTCAATTTTCAAGGGGAAGAAAAAGCATGCTAATTCCAGGCCACTTAGGAGTTCTTGGCCTTGCTCCCTCACAGAAAAGTAGACCTTTTCTTTTTTCTTAGAATCCACATACTGAAAATACGTGATTTGCATTTCTTACATTAAATAACCTTGGTGCTTTGATGTATTTAATCTTAGGTTTTATTCCAATTAATACCCCAACTGAACAAATATTTACAAAATCGACTGTTTTATATTTCCAAGTTATTTGGGTTTTTGTTTTCCTTTGCTGCACTTGCAATCAGAATTTTAGAAAATGAGGGTTACAGACAAGAGCTACCCTCAGAGGGCTAATGGACGGCACTTTAGTTCAATGGTTAAATTATTGCATTGTTAAGGAAGTGCTATAGTAAAGTGACAACTCTGTTCCATCTCTAATGCAGGTGGTCAAGCAAAGAGCAGAGGCTTAGGGTTCATGGAGGCTACTGAAATGTGTCTCAAAGCAGTGAGTTTACTCTTTCCAGCTACGATATGGTTCATTTCTCAAAATGAATTATGTTAGGCACAGAAGTTTCAGTAAACCTGAGAACAATGAAAAATGTAGACTATGAGCATCAGCTGACTCCTGAGCAGTGATCTCAGTTGAATGCATAACTGGTTTACTCAGAATACTGCCATTCACGTATGCCTTCTGGACACAGATACAATTACAATTTTAAATTTAATAAAGTCTCAAATGAATTATCTGACATACAATACTTACTATCTGTGTATAATCATTATTAACATAATTAGTAATATTGTGTCTATAAATATTAGTGAGTGTGATGATTGGAATGAGTCCCATGACAAATTTTCTTTCCAACTTAATATCACATAATATACTCATGGTCAATAGGAAAACAACCATTTCCCCCCTCAAGCCTAACAATAAAGTAGACCAAAGTATATATGTACAAACAATTTTTAAATGATACTTTTCATTAGGCAGTATTGTTGTATAAACTGTATCAGTAGTCACAGGACTTTAGCATCTTGAAGGAAATGACAAAAAGTGAACTATTGATTGGAAAACCGAGACAGAATCTTTATAACTGTGCTCTATAGGTATGTATGAAGAGATATCACAGATGTTTGCTTTTGAGAAGAATTTTTAAGCCATATTCATATATTTTATTGATTGAACCCAGTCATATATAATATATGTGTATCTGTATGTATCTAAATGTTCTTTTTATATCTTGTTCTTCTTACAAGTTACTTTACTTTAAAGTCAAAATATAATAATTTAAGGTTAATTAAGCAAGGACATTAATTATCTTCAGGTGGGCTCCATATCCTGCAAAATTGAGAATGATTGAGAATCACTGAATAATAGGTACTTTCACGTGGTATTTGTTAAATTAACAAATGTAGAAATGTGGGACCTGAGTTTGCTTTCAAGTTGGTGGTTTCCTAGCAAAACAGAAAAGTATGGGAATACATTGGAGTGTGTCAGGAGATGAAGCAGACCAGAACTTCAGTCAATATCCCAGCAGAGCAGCTTTGGAATTTGTCTCATGAGATAAACAAGGTAAAAGACGTAGAAATTGAAACATTTTGATTGACATTTATTGTGTGTTCTGTGGGTGTGGGTATGTCATATGAAAAGTATGGGAACTCTCAAAATTCCAGGACGTGCTGGAAGGAAGTATTTTCCATGCCAGAATGAAGGTAAAATAACAGAAAATTCAAAAGTGGTGGAAGTATTTACTATGCTTGAAATTTCCTAGTAACTGAAACACAACCTTATTTCAGACCACCATTTTGTGGCATGATAGCATTTTTTTTCCTCCTTGTTGCTATTTCCTTCAAAACAATCTATTTATCTTGTGCATGTCTTAGTCATCTGTTAGCACATTAGTATGTAAACATATTCTGAATTAGAGTAAGTTCTGAAAATGTTCTATCCCCAGAGTCATTCTGTTCTTTCTTTGAGCCCTCAGAACCCTCAGAGCCTTTTACACATTAATTTAGTCAGCCTCTTATATGTTTAAGAAGAAAGTGCAATAATGCAAATGAGAATGTCTCAACTTCTGGGATTTGAACCTAGAATTTAAAACAAGCTAAAAGAGCATCAAAAAAAGGGAGCAGAATTGCCAATAAACCTTTTTTATTATTAAAAGAATAGCTGTGACTCTAATAAGCAAAGCCATTTGTGTACTTTCCCGTGAAGTTATGTGTAAGTTAATAGAAGTTATTTTTATTTTTGGTCTGTTGTTTGTAGTAGGCCCTTGCAGAAGAAAAAGAACACCTAGTGTTTCTTAAAATTTTGCTGCACCTTCTAGTGTGAATTTAGTTGTGGCCTAGAGTCAGATATATTGGTGAGAAAATAAAGACCTGGGAAAAGATGAGTTTGCTGGGGAATCTGGAAGGGGAAGTGTCATGGTGACTGAAATAGGAATTGTATGACTCTACATGTCTCCATCACATGATTGATGTCTCTCGAACATGCATTGGACAGTATAATATACTAATGGGCATTCCTCCTTTGTATTCTCTTTGGCTTACACAGCAAGGACTTTCTTTGAAAACTATGCAAGGGAATGCATAATCTACACTCTATCTTTTGACATAACTTTAGTCAAGTTTTACATGAAAGTGGTGCCTTGCTTATGCATTCTGCCTTAATATTCTTCTGATTCTCATGTAGACAAGCTCTGCCTGGCACTGGATGCAGAGTGTGTGTACATTGAGTTTCTGCTGCACAGTCCTTTGTCTCTTTCAAAATAGTGTCGTGCAGAACTTTCAATAATAGAATTATTCAGACATTCCTGTTCTTTGTTCCTATGTACATAAGCTACCAAAGACACAATGCTTGTTCACAGATGAATCAAGGTAAAAAAATGTATATTTAGCACTTTCTTAAATAAAAGGAAGAGATTTTATTGTTCCATCGGGGAAAGCCTCAAGCTTACTTTTTCATCTTTTTAGAGTAGTTGCTTCAAACACAATGTCAAAATAGTGTCACTTTCCAAAAAGGTGCTTCGTTAGATATAGCTCTTCAGTGTCCATTTTTATGCTGTGTTTTCTAGGAATGTGCTTTCTTTTAAGAGTTTTTCAGGTTGCTTCTTAATCTTTCTAATATTTAATAGGTATAATATTGAAGTAGCCACAAAATACATATGTAATAGTGCTTTGAAGAATAACTTAAAGATAAAAAATTAGAGAAAATAAACGGATTAGTCTCTCATAGGTAGGAAAATTGTGTTACAAACATAGCTACGATTCCTACTAGGTGTATGATTTATATTCTCATTAGTATAAAATGACACAGTTTGTCCTGTTCATCTGGACCTTCTCACCAGTACATATAGTATGTTAATAATGAGATCAGATAGGCAAGAAGTGATACAACCTTATTACAAATGATAAAATCTTGTAAAACAAAAGAAATGTCAAAAATATCACTAGCAAAACAATTGTATTAAAAATGGCTCCAAATATTGTATATATGCATATTTGGTTATTTGAAATAGGATAAGGAAGGAGGTAAAAACAAGATGGGGTGGGGTGGGGGAGGGAAATGGGGACCAAGACATGAGAAAGGGTATCAATGTTTGTGAAGTAATGCACTTTCTATCTGGTGAATATAATGTAACCCTTCTAATAATTACAATAAAAAGTATATGGAAAAAATGGCCCCAGTGTCATCAGAACATGATAGAGGAGCCAGGAGATAGCATTTTCAAGACTCTACTTTTTGTTGGCTTCATACGGTTTTTATGTTATTTTTTTGGCCAGTCCCAGGGTTTGAACTCAAGCCCTGGGCACTGTCCTTGGGCTTTCTCAAGGCTAGAGTTCTACCACTTGAGCCACATCAACACTTTTGGACTTTTCTGTATATGTGGTACTGATGAATTAAGTCCATGGTTTCTTACAAGCTAAGCACACACTATACCACTAGGCAATGATCCTGGCCCCTATAGCTATTTTTATGGTAGAGGGAAAAGGAGCAAGACCTCAAAGACAGACATTGACTAGAAAATGTGTTCTCCTTTTTCCTAAGATTGAGATTTTTAATTTATAAAAGACAGTGCTTTTCAAAATTTAGCACTGATTATAAAGGGTGAAGATCTGAATTGAAACTTAAAATATGGTTCTCATTTCAGTTGTTTACACATGCACAGGAAAATACTGCAGGACTTATGTATCCAGTTTGATTTGTTTTTTACTTATCCTCATTAACAATGATTGTACATAGGATGACTAAGAAATTTGTAACAGATTAAATATACAAGCCCACCTGTTTTTCTCTTTCACATAATACTTCCCCCATATACTCCATGAGAAATATCACTTGTATACAGAACACATTATTCTCTCTGGATCTACCAATTATTCAAATCTGCTGTTTCCATGAACCCTGTTTTGTAATTTCTAGAGTTATTACTGTGAAATCATCTTCATGGTGACCACACAAACCTTTGACACAAGGTTTCTTACAGAATTTCTTAGGAACATTGGGTTTTAACCAGCAGTTTTCTAATTTTGTCCTTCAAAACTATAAAGAAATTGCCAATATGTCTTTGTGACATAGCCATACATATTTTGTTCCTTTAACTTACATGGTCACTTTTAACTATAGTAAAACCATATATTTCTATGGAAATACAATGCAGTTCTTATTAAATTTTAAGTTTTTTATATTCATATTCTTTAAGGAGTAAAAAAGATGAAATTAATTTTATTAAAATGTTGTATTGAATCTAGTATGTACATACTACCAAACTTATGACTGATATAAAGGTTATTGGTAGGATATTGGAAACACTTTTCTTTTTTAATACATTTCAGTTTTATCCTGTGTTTTGCATGCAGAACAGATTGATTTGAGTTTGCATGCAGGGCAGAATGATTTCAGGTTGATTTGAGCTATCTGTATTTGTACACTTGATAGTGATTTGAGCTATCTGTATTTGTACACTTGATAGTGATAGTGGCCTATATCTCCTGAAGTAGAGAATGTACAAAACAATCCCTAACTAAAAAGTACATACTAGGTGATATTTAAGTTTTATTATAAGTCCTATTTGCTTTTTTAGTAATTTGTAGTTTTGGACTTTATCATGCTAGTTCACCATCCATTTTCTACTAACAACTTGGAGTTTCCTTTAGAAAACCATTACTGTAACTGAATGTGCAAAATAGGTAAGTTGACTAATAACTGTTTTATTTTTAACAGTATTTTATAGAAAGTCTTTCCTTCCATGAGCTGTATTCATGTACCTCATCAATAAGCTGTTAAGAAATAGTACATAAATATTGGCAATGTGTAAATTTTGCTTACATAAGTTTAGACACAAAGTTGATTAAAGAACTTGGAAAAATATGCATAGCCTGTCGCTGATGGCATATATTTTAAATTTTAGCTTCTCATAAGAATAAAATTTAAAAAATGAATTTTGATTCCAGCCAGGGCAGACAAGTCCTTGAGTTTTCCATTGCCAGTAATTAATTAACTCAAAAGCAGGCTGGAAGCCTGGTACAAGTGGCAAAACAACATGTGTAAGCAAGTAAGACAAAGCCAAACAAGAGCATGAGGTATTGAGTTTGAGGTCCAGAATGGTCAATAAATAAAAATAATTAAGAAAACAATATCACCTTTTAGGTCTCACGATAGCAAGCACTTGCTGACCTATGAAGAATAATGACTAGTTCTCCAGTGTGAAGAGATGATGGCTCAGATGGAGGCAGGGCCACAGCCCTGTACACTGAGGACTCCCTGTAATAACATAACCATCTAGCCAAGTAAAATCCTGTAGGGAAAATGTTACAGCAGACATTCCGAATAGGGTGTTTGCAATCTGTTTCTCTGCATGCATAGAAGAAAACATAGTGTATCCTGTCAGGTATAGCCATATCGGACCAAAAAATCTAGGCTGAACTGCAACTTACTATAATCATCCCTGAGGTATTAAAATGCCAGTAAGCTGAGTAACCTAGAAAACTGAAGTTGTAGCAGGAGCAATTATTGAGGCCATTAAACTATAAGATGTATGTATATGTATATATATTCAAAAATAATATTTATTAGGGCCAGGAACTTTGTCTTGTGGTAGAGTGCTTGCCTAGCATGTATGAAGACCTGGGATCGATACCTTGGCACCACATACATAGAGAAAGCTGGAAATAATGCTGTTGCTCAAATGGTAGAGAGCTAGCCTTGAGAAAGTCCAAGGACAGGGCTCAAGCCCTGAGTTCACGCCTCAGGACTGGCAAAAATATAATAATAATAATTATTATTATTATTAATAATAATAATAATAAATGTTTTTTAATGTTCTACTTGACTCTCAAACTATGCTAAGTGGCCTACATCTAGAGTTCACAGATGACAACATGTCATCTAGAGTTCACAGTTGACAACATGTCATCTAGAGTTCACAGTTGACAACACATACTATGTTCTCGCTCATCTCTCTTGCCATCCCTTGGTTATCTCATATTGTTACAACTTTTCACCTTGTTATCTGATATATTTTATATTGCTTAATTGGTTGTTTGAAATTGGATAGGGAAGTGGGGAATCAAGATAAGCGGGGGGAGGGGGTAAGGAAATGGGGACCATGTCATGAGAAAGCGTATCAATGTTTGTGAAGTTATGCACCTCCTATCTGGTGAATATAATATAACCCTTCTATTAATCACAATAAAAATTATTTATAAAAAAGAATGAGAAAAATACTGATCATTTAGCAAATAAATGTGCTAGAAATATGACCATTTTATATTTATGTGTTGCACCATCAGAATGTGGTAGTTGTGAGGTGGACATGAAAAACTAACAAGTGTTGAGAATTAAGTAGCAAAATATCATCCTTCTGCCTTTTGGATCACTGTTCATCACCACGTCTGTGTGTTGCCAGTATTTCGTCTTAAAAGGTAAACATAAGCAGGAAGCTGACAGACACAGCTTGTAATCCTAGCTACTCCCGTGAAGATAACTAAAACACAATGAGAAAATTGCACAGGGCTACAGAATCATTCACTGAAACCACCTTGGAAAGCTAAGACCCACACAAAGGCAAAGTCGGTGTTCATCTTCCTTGAAATATAGAAACTGGGACTAGAAACTTCATCCCTGAGTCTTGCCTCTTCTATTTTAAAATGGCCCCACCGCTCCATCCAAGGAATCAACACACTCATCAGGGTGTATGATAGAACCAATCAAGAGAGAGAAATAGAGAAACAAGGTAAATGTCACTTCTAGACATTAAACTTGTATAAAAATATAGCTGGGAAATAATTCTTCTCATGTACTGTTGGCATCTTTGTCATATCTTGCCACATGCATTACCTGTGTATTTCCTTGGTAAAGTATCTCTTCATATTTAAATTGCTGCAATATTCGGAGGTTTCATGGTATGGATTTAGATTATTTTAATATATAATTCTCAATATTTCTCTAGAATTCATGTAACAAAGAAAAATATTTTGGCTGATGGAAAAGTGATTTTTCCTAAGTCTTACAAATTTTAAGTTTACTTTTAAGTGATACATAAAAGCATAAAGGCCTACATAGTCATGAATTCTTTGTTATGGTCATGGATTCTTTGTTATAATATAATGTAGGATATTTTGATCAGGTTAATATATACACATATATAAAGTATTTATTATATGTTCCTGATGAGCACTTCTAAATTTTTTATTGTATTATTGTAATGTGCAATACATAGAAACTGTCTGTAATCACCCTAAGTTGTGCAAATTGCATGTCAAAACTTTTTACTCTTTAAGTAACTCAGTACTCATTATTCCACCTTTTCCATTTCTTCCTGTCTCGTAAATAAATAGTGAAGTCCAACATCAATTTAAAGTAAAGCTTTATCCATTCATGAAGTTCACATCTAAAAGAAATGTTTAGGTCTTTAAAAGTGAAAGCTACCAACAAATATTTATTTTTTAAAGACTATAATTAATGCAATTGACATAATGATAATGACCTCAGTACCCATCTCGGCAATGCGATTTTGTATCCTCTTTTTTTTTCAACAAACTTTTTTAAGTTTTGTAATATATTACTGCTGTGGGGATTGTACCAAGGATGGCCTATTTCCTACATAACCACAGCCAATTCGTTATTTTGCTGTGTTAATGTTTGTCATAGGGAACCAATATGCGTGTTTTATCAGGTTTAGTCTAAAGTTAATTTTCGTTCCTGGGATTATATCTGCTTAACATCATGGGTAGTCAGCATATTTCCTTCAGATTCCTTTGTCTGTGATCATTTCTGAGACTTCAGTTGCCTTTGATGCTCCTGACAAATCTGAAGACCCTGTCAGGTCTTTTGTAAAATGGTCAATCCCGGGACTGTTGTGATGTTGGTCTCACGAATACAGTGGCACACTGGCAGGTAGAAGAAGTCAAACCACAGAGCTAGCATCCCCTCTTCCTCCTCACGTGGGAACTATGCCACACACAGTCAATGTGGACTATTAGTGATAATGTTCAGTTGATTGTCTGATAATATTTGCTAGTAGATGTCCTTGGGAAATAGACCTGCCTCGGGTTCTCTTTAGAAGGAAGTAATTGTGCAATCCAAACTGAGAGAGAAGTATCTTATGTCCTACATCTTTGAGTGTGCTCATCTGACATAAATTAGTGTTATCTTTCAAATATGAATTAATTCAAACTCTTCTATACAAGAACTACATAGGATACATGTCTTCCATTTAATTCCTTACCCAAACTCTTTGTTTCTATCAATTTAGACATGAACGTAAAGTATATAGCTCAGCTATTAATAATGTTATGAAACCTATTTTTTTATTTGTATCTGATTTGAGCCACTATATGCTATTTGCTATCCTATGTTCTTTTGACAGACATGTAACTCTACAGGTACTTTTTAAAGCATTTATTTCTGGCACGTTAAGATGCCTCACTCTTAAATTTGATATCTCCTAATGCAGCCTAAGAAATAGCCATGCCTCCAGGGCAAGCAGGGAGTTTTTATTCAAAAATAACAATGCTAAATAAGCTCTCTGTTAATGGAGAGTCATTGGTTCTAGACACTTTAGCTTACAGAACTAGTGTATATATATATATATAGTGAAAAATTTCTGTATAATATTAATTCATGCTATTATATTACCTCTAGCATATATACATATATATATGCATACATACACACATAATGTATATGTGTATATATGTCAGTTCATTTGTGTTAACATTGAGGTAAATATGTTTATATTGATGTCACCAAATCAGTTATTGCAGTCTTTTCTTCTTATTTATCTATAAATTCCTGCTTGTGTGAGAAGCTGGATTCCCCCATTTATTTTCAACTAATGGTCTAGTTCCAGAATACAGGTATAGAGGTTCACAAAGGGATTTGAACCAGGCATGAGGGCTCATGCCTGTAATGTTAGCTACTTAGGAAGCTGAGATCTGACAATCACGGTTCAAAGCCAGCCCAGGCACTAAAGACCCTGAGACTCTTACCTCCAGTTAATCTCTAGAAAACCAAAGTGGGGCTGAGGCTCAAGAGGTAGTGTGGTACCCTTGAGCTGGAAAGTTCAGGGACAGAACCCAGGCCCAGAGTTTAAGTCCCATGTCTGACAAAAAAAGTGTTTTGATCTTTACCAGAATATCATATAAGTTATATTTGCGTGAAAAATTCTTTTGCTCGCAATTCTGCATTTAATAGTGATTCGTGCTGTTGTACTGCTTCTTAGCATATTCATGCTTATCAGTTTTATATGCATACTGCAGTTTGGTATCCTTCTACCTGCTGAAGGACATCTGCTTGTTTCCATGTTTTGCCAATTATAAATACAGTGACAACTAAGCTAAATGTGAAGGCTTTGGCCATGTGTATCTATACAATGCTTTCATTTCAACTAGATAAATACTGAATGATATGATTACTAAATTGTACAAGACCATGTGCAGTTTTGCAAGTAATTACCAAGCTTTCTTAAAAAGTCATTTTTGCATTCCCCTTAACAATGAATGTAAGCTCTTGTAATTGGTGCTCATAATCAGTTTTCTTGCCCCCCCCTATGTGTGTGTGTATGTACATGCATGTGTGCATGTGTGTGTGTGTGTGTGTGTGTGTGTGTGTGCGAGCCCATGCATTGGACAGGTATTGGTCAATATTGTAACTCCATAGTGTGATTTCACACCTCTTTGATGGGCACTGACTTTATGCCAAGTGCTGTTGGGTATCTTCGTGATGTGTTCACTTTGGTAGTGTCTGTTTAGATAATCTGCTGTTTGCTTCCCCTCTGCTGAGTGTGGAGGAGTCTCTTTGTCTTGGACACGGGGGCATCATAGGATGTGTCTTGCATGCTTTGCACATCACAGGATGTGTTCGCAGTCCGTGTTTTGTCACTAATATCAAGTTTAAGTTGTTGTTGCCTTCGTGGAAAGTGTCATTATTCTTTTTAAAGTTCATCTCCAAATGCAATGGTGCATAAGATGGGCTCTTCTGTTTTCTTCCAGATGGTTTACACTTATTCTTTTGTTAATTAGTTAGATCTGTGATCTCTTATAAGTTATTATATTTACATGACCTCGAGTGAGATTATTGTTTGGCATATCAACTTAAGCAATATTTTTGCCAGATTTTACCAAACCCAAAGGCTTCTCCATTCTCCACTGAATGTGCCTGGTTACTGGGCAGTGATGGGACAGGGAGGGTCTAGTCCCAGCTCCTCCCTCTGATTTCAGTCCTCTCTGATGTTCATCCTTGACAACACTTTATTACTTTGGCACGGTGCCTTGAAATCTGGTGGTGAGTCCCTCTGCTTTCTTCTTGTCTTTGGAGATAGGTTTGCTGTTCCAAGCCTTTTTCTTTATTATTTTTTTTTGCCAGTCCTGGGCTTGAGCTCAGGGCCTGAGCACTGTCCTTGGACTTTCTCAAGGCTAGAGCGCTACCACTTGAGCCTCAGCACCACTCCGGCTTTTTTCTATGTATGTGGTACCGAGGAATCGAACCCGGGCCTTTGTGCATGCTAGGTGAGCACTCTACCACTAGGCCAAACTCCCGGCCTCCCAAGCCTTTTTCTTTATATGAGGAATATTAGAAACAATTTGCCAGTGGCTATTTGTTTAATCTCCCATCACCGAAACGTGGAATATATATCCAATACTTTTTTAGCTTTCAAAGTACTAACACATTCTGGCCCATTATTTAATAACACATACATTATCTCTATCCAATCCTAATGAAGATTAACAACATATACCAAGATCTGAGTTCTCTAGTTTGATGTCTCAGTATATTTACATGACAAATTCATAAGAACACATTTTTGTTTTAGTTGTCTGTCTTCTTTAAATATTGCAGATTCATTACTTAGAAGATCACCATACATAGTAAGAGAATAAACGATCTCAGAAAGAAGAGATTCACTGATAATTGGAAGAAGAGTTGGGCTAAATTCAGAACTCTCTTTAGAAAAAAAAATAAATGGATGTGAAACTAGCTGGGAATTGAGATTATTTGTGGTCAGTGGGAGGGAGGACTATAAAGAATAGAGTATTGGTTTAAAAAAAAATAAAGAAAAGGTTAACGGGGCTAGGAGTTTGGCCTAGTGGTAGAGTGCTTGCCTAGCATGCACAAAGACCCAGGTTCAATTCCTCGGTACCACATACATAGAAAAAAAGCCAGAAGTGGTTCTGTGGCTCAAGTGGTAGAGCTCTAGCCTTGAGAAAGTCCAGGGACAGTGCTTAGGCCCTGAGCCTAAGCTCAGGACTGTTAAAAAAAAAAAAAGAGTTAAGAACTTCAAGTTGTAAGGACAGAATCAAGTAGCCTAAGAAAACACCTTTCTGTAACCCCCCCCCCAAATCACACTTGAAAAGAGATGACAAAAACTCATAAAACTTTTTCAGTGCAAGACACAATAATTGTTTCTTTTTTAAATTAATTGTCCACTCAATCTGTGAATTGAAAATCATACCTATTTGCTTATGTTCCATTTAGCAAGTTAAGGAGTATTTTCTTCCCCTCACAAAGGTGATGATGTTGTTTGTAAATTCCAAATGAAACTGAAAAGGAAGACACATGAGGCTGTAAATATTCCAAAACAATCATTTGCTTGTTAACATGCCAACAAAAGTTGGTTTTTGAAAGATCATTTTTTTAATTTCAGAAAAAAAGCATGCTTTCTGTAATTCCCATAAGGTATTTCAGCCATGAGCTATCAACTTGTGGCAATGAATTCTCCTACAAAAGAGTAATTTATTCCCAGTGTTTTCACAAAAGCTGGGATGTGACTGGGAACTTGAAAAAGAACACAATCTTATTAGGTACAGTGCCATACACTATGCATAGCTCATGAGCTATGTATTAAATGATGAGAGGTTATTTATCTTCCATATACTAGATAGGAAACAAATGAATCATTTCTCATTTCTTTTGAAAGATATAATTGCATTTTTGTTCAAATTCCAATTCCAGGTTCAGAGCTACAAACTTCGGGAGACGTTATCTAATTGAAGCAGGAGTCTGCACATTTGCAGAGACAAAAAGCCAAAAACAAATGAAATGCCATATCTGAAAGCCATAGATACTAACGGTGAAACACATTAGCAATAATGAGGTTTTACTTTTCTGGAAAATGTTATTCATTCAGGCAAAATTAATTGCATCTTATTTCTAAGAAAATATTCGTATTGTTAGGATAAACTGAAGCTTAGTCAGTGACATTAAATTAAAGAAATAAAAACCATAGGTCTTCAGTTCAAATCAGATCTTTATGCCTATTTCTATTATTCTGCTCTGAGAGAGCTTTTGTACAGCTATGTGTAAATCATAAAACAAAACTTTAATGAATGGAATCCAGGGAACATTCAAAGGTATACCACTATGAACTAATTCTGTTGACAGAATTTGACAGAATTACTAACTTTAAACTTTTGAGTAGGTAATTGTTTGGGTATGATTTAAATACGTTTTGGTAAAATAAATATGTTCATGTATATAAATAAAGATGAATGCAGATAATAAAATCTCAATATCTGCTGTTTATTTTCTCCATTAGTCTTTTTAAAATTCTGATGAAAACTATGAGTAAATGTTGACCATATAGGTATTTCATTATGAATACATCCTATCTTTGCTCTTATGATTTTATAACTATTTCACCAGTATTAGTGACATCAATGAAAAACAAAATTGTTTTAAAAGTAATACTAATTAGCCAGGTGCATTGGCTCACACCTCTAATCCTGGCTACTCAGGAGGCTGAGATCTGAGGATCACAGTTCAAAGCCAGCCTGGGCACTAAAGAACTTGAGTCTCTTATCTCCAATTAATCACTAGAAAGTGGGAGGTGAGATTGTGGCTCCAGGGGTAGGGCGGTAGCCTTGAGGTGAAGAGCTCAGGGATAGTGCCCAGGCCTAGAGTTCAAGCCCCATAACCCACAAAATAAATAAATAAATAAAAGTAATGCTGATTATAAAACACTGCCAAAACCTCAGATTCACTAGAAGTTAATTAATACTGAAGTTTGAAGACAAAGTGCTACTTTATTTTAAAAAAAAAACCAACTGGTTATTTAAGATTAAAAAAAAACAACTGGTTATTTAAGATTTAAAAAAAAAACAACTGGTTATTTAACATTTGCCTCTATTGAGGGATTGTTATTATTTGCTTAGTGATATTTAATTTTAGGAAGCCAATATGCATCTGAGGAACAAAGCATTATATAGATCGAAACTTATTTGTACTACATTGATAGGATTGATATGTTTGTATCCACAATTCCAAGGTAATTTGTTAATTAGAATGTGAATCAGGCTAAAGTTTAAAGTATCCTGAGGGAAAATGGAAAGCTCAAATAAATTTGGGGATGGTTTAGAGAATTATTTTGAAAAAAAGGTAAAAATTTAAACATAGGATGGCCTCTATAAAAGGATACCTACTTCCATTCAGTAATTACACTTGCTGCAGGATGCTGTGTATTTTTTAATGTATTTTATTGTAATTAATAGAAGAATTACATTATCTTTGCCAGATAGAAGGTGCATTACTTCACAAACATTGCTACCCTTTCTCATGTTTTTGTCCCATTTGCCTCCCCCCACCCCAACCCTCATCTTGTTTTCCCCTTTCCTATCCTATTTCAAATAAACAAATAAACATATATATATATATATATAATGTATCAGATAGCAAAGTAAGATACTGTAACAAGTGCTGTATTTTAGGCCTGTAATCCTACCTACTTTTGAGGCTGAGATCTGAGGATTGGGATTAAAAGTCAAAGCAGGGCAAGAAAAACGATGAGACTCTTCTTTCCAATTAATTACCAAAAAGCTGGAAGTGGAGCTGTGGCTTGAGCAGTAGAGCACCAATACTGAGCAGAAAAAGCTCAGGGCCAACACCCACACCCTGAGATCTAGCCTTAGCAGTGGCACCAAACCAAACCAAAGAACACCTCCGCACACTGACCAAGATGCACTGCTAAGAAAGATACCTACTACATAACCTAAAATACTATTTTAAATGAAACATTCCATGCATGTTGTAAAACCTCTAAGGCTCACACTTTACCATCACACCAAAAACTGTAGTTTTATTGTAATGTGATGAGCATTTTATGTCTGAACAGTGCATGGAAAGAGGAGCTGGGGATTATTATTGCTAGGGTGAAGAACACTTTCTCATGTGCTCTCTGGTGACAACGACTGGGAATTACATAAGAAGCAACTAGGTAGTAGACAAGTGACGGGCAGACTATCCTCCATACAGCCAAACACACAGGACCAGAGTCTAGTCAAATACCTGGAGGCCAGTGTTCAAATATCATGCACTTATTTTAGAATGGAAGGCAACATATTCTACAATTTTGGAAAATGCATCTCTATACAAATGTCAAGAGAAGGAGCTTGCTTAATGATGTGGGAACATCTAAAACCAGTGCAAGGAGTGGCCCAAAGTGCAAAGAACCGTACAAACAGAAAAAGAATGATCAGGAATGAGGCAAAATCGTAATTGTACTCTGTAGTGAAAACAGGCAGCCAAACCTCTAAAAACAATGTGTCACCCAAACAGCTAGGACTAGAAAAAGAGATTGTTTTTCTTCATCATTTGTAGCGTGTATAGATTAAAAGTACATTAAGGATCCCAGAATAAAGATGTAAAATTGGAATTACTTTTATTCTCTCAGATAAAACTTTAGATAACTATCACATCAGACTTCATAATTAGTCACAATGCTCGATTTCCTTCTGCTCTGTGCATCCATTAGTCACCATGGTGTTTCATTGGTATTCATCCCTTTGTGTATCAGCGTCCTTGCTATGGAGTAGAAGTGACTCTGCAGACAAAAGCCCTTCATGTCCTCTCCAAATCCCCATCTCTATGCTTTTTCTACTCCCGGACCAGTTCCCATTTATTTCCTTAATTGGCCTCTTGATATTTTATACATTATGCATGAAAATACATATGATTTCAAGGTAACTTATTAGTTTATCAATCTGGTAGAAGCAAATTGATTATGATAAAGAAGCAATTTGTACCCTAATTCTGGAGGGGGGATATGTGCTTCATCAGTCAGGATTAAAATAATGAGTGAAAGATTTCCACAGAGTTATAAAATATATTGACTGTGGTAATTGCATTGCATTCTCTCAGAATGTTCAATTCTTCAAAAAAAACTTTGTAGAAAACTGATTTAGCTAACATTGAGAGTTAGTATTTTAATTTAAATCCTGAGAACTTAAAATATTTTATGTACTGGCCTTGAATGTGAGCATTTGCCGCCTATTATTATAGGAAGTCGTTAATGTCCCTGATCATGGTTTGAATTACAATCATAATATTCTTTTCACTAGCTTTGCAGTATATGTACAAAAAGTTTTAACAATCTGGGATGTAAGTGGTTCAAAATGCAGAGGCTAACAGCTCTAGTGATGCCCCTTATGTGACAAAGCCAACCTTTGAATATTTCTATGGTTTGCTCCTTCTGTGCAATCCTGCAGGCTTTAAATACAGGCTCTGATTTCTGGATTTGCTTGTTTGCTGTTTTTTTTGTTATTGTTTATTTGATTTTGGCGGGGGGGGATAGCAGATCTTATTCATATACAAGTTTCTGTGAATTTTCATTGCCTATTCTGTGTAGTCACAAATAGCACTTGATAATTCACGTATTTTGTGCCAATTTAAAAATACAAAGTAAAAAAAAAAATGATGGGAGAAAAAACTATCCTGTCAGCTTGTAGCTACAACACCTGAGTAAAGAGACATCTGGTGATGGGGCAAAAAAATGATATTTTACAAAGACCAGATCACAGCAGTAAGAGCAGCCAGACAGCATGGCGCCACCCTGCTCCCTGTGCCCCTGCTGCTTGCCCTTCAAGCTTCAGGAACAGAAATGGGGATTTGCAGCAACCGTCTTTGTGTTTTGATATTAAAATCAGGGGAGGTACAACTTCCCTACATCTAAATGATACCTTTTTCAATTCCAGCCGACAAAATACTTTCTCATTTTGTAAAATATTTTTTAAATGATGTTTTTATTATCTTTAAGTAGTTGTGGAGCTGCCATTCAACAAAGTAGTTCATCTTGGTGGATGAACTTTCAGTATTCTTCTGCATTTTCCCAACTCATCACTGCTCTCACTTTTCTTAATTTTGTAGCGTATGGGTTAAATATTTTGCCATTTAACAAAGAATTTTATATATGTAATGCATCTTGATCCATGTCACCCTCTTTAACATTTTTATCCCCTCCTACATGTTGACCTACCTTTCTTATTTTTCTTAGTTTTGTTGTATCTATAGTGAGTTCTTGACTGCATTCTAGTCCCTTTCTGCCTCTCTCCCCGCCTGTCCCCCCCACCTGCATTCTCCCCTTGACCCCACCTTCTCTCTTGCAAGTACCCATTTTCTGGTACTTATTTTGTTGGGCTTTGACTTAGTCTTTCTAAAGAATTATGCTATTTGAGCTTTCCATAGAGTTTATTATATTTCAGTTAATTCATTTGTAACCCCTTACCACCCAGTGTGTTTATCTCTAGGTTTATAGGCACATTCTAGCACCCAGAAATGAAAGAAATCATGCAACTGTGTTTCTCTTTGTCTAGCTTACTTCACTAAATATTATTATTTTCCAAATCTGTCCATTTCCTTACAAATGCTACAAATCGTGCTTTCTACCAATAAGGTAGAATGGCTATCAAATAAATACATAGTAACAAATACTGGCTAAGATACAGCCAAAAGGGGACCTTACTACACTGTTGAAAGGAATGTAAACTTGTCCAACCACTCTGGAAAGCAGCATGGAGGTTCCTCCAAAGTTTAAACATAGAGCTTTCCTGTAACCCTGCAATCCCACTCCTGGGCATTTATCCAATACAACAACCAAGGTTATAGTAAAGCCATCAGCAAAACCATGTTCACTGCAGCACTATTCGCAATAGCCAAGGCATGGAATCAGTAAACTAACAGATCAAGACAATATGATATATATATTATATGTATATATTATATACTATTGTGATATATATATAGCACAATAAAAGTCTACTCATCCATTAGAAAGATTTTTCCTAAAATCAAAGGACTCCATGTGCCATCATCCTTCACTTTGTTAGATCATCATGGATTTGTGGTTATCTTTAGAGCCTGGTAATTCTTAAATGATCTAATAAGGCACTGTATGCTGGCTGATAGGATTTTTGTTGTTGTTGATTTTTGAGGGGGTGCTTATTTGTTGTCTTTTTATAATCTCACATGTGCAGATTTATTGACATTTCTCTATGCTTAAATTCTCTCTTGCATTACTCTTCCTCCAACCACAAATTTGAATCTTCCATAAAATTCTTTAAAGATTGCCCACTGAATTTTAAAGACTTTCTATGTTTAAATTTAAAGATTGGCTACAAGCACTGTATCATTTACTCAGTCAATATGTATGAAGTACTTGCTTATATGCCAAGGACCTTAGTGGAAATGACAATATTCTGCAAATAAGACTGACTGGGCTTTGGTTTCACACAGGTGACTGTGGGCATGGGTGTCACTATATTTCTATGTACTTCATCAAATAATAAATGAAGAAGCTGATTATCTGGATAGAAAGACACTTTGGGTAAATCAAAAAAACGTAAGTGGAACCTTCACAATCATGTGTTTTTCATAGATTCCCCCAACTTTTCCCCAAACCTAAGCAGAATATTTCAGATTTAAAATAAGAAATAGAAATTTCCATTTGCATATCCATATAAATCCAGTTTTCTTATTCCATATTCAAGAAGATATGTTAGAGATATGAGGGGAACATAATACAGCAAATGAAAATTTCATAGCTCTACCTGAAGTGTCTGAGATAGACTGGTATCTAATGATGGTGAGATCAGAAGCAATGTAAACCTGAAATTTATTTAGACTTGAGTAATGTTACTTGTGTATGATAATTGATCTGATTTTATAATAAAAGGTGTGTGCCCTAACATACTCTGATTTTCCTCAAAGTGTTTTTAAGTTAATAATTTTAAAATCAGTGTTTTACAAACAATAATAAACATTTTAAACCTTTTTAAAATTTCCCTATTAATATAAAATGTGCAGTCTATAAATAAGCACTGGCTTATATTTATGTCTGGATGGTTATTTTAAAAAGTAACTGAATAAAATGAAAGTTATGTCATACTATTTGTAAATAAATAATCTGTGATACATTTGATAAAAAACATAATTCATCAATACTGGATTTAAGGTCAAGAACCTATTATTTCCTTGGATTAGCAGTTTTTAGTGAGCTAATTTATCATCATATGGATGCCTACATACACAAAGAAAATCAATAATCTTAGCAAGGGAATTTGAAGAAAGATAGCCTTCTACCATCATCATAATGAATTAAAGCAAATTTCCAGGAACAAAGGGACTTTTTCCTCTTTTGTCCATATTTTTACAGTCTTAGCAATTTCTCCATTTCAGTGGGAAAATATCTAATTTTGGAAATATTTTGATGCACTCTGGTAGATGATACTTTTTGAGTTGATATAGTTCTAAACTCAAGGTAGATCAAATGACTCTACAATTCTAGAGTGAGAAATTGGGAGCAGATACTTTTTTGCCCTAGAACAATATACCACTGGGTAGTAAATGGGACAAGGTTAAAGATGACCAAGGTTAATGTGCCTCTGTTAATATGTCTGAGAAGTAGGGCTCTATGGCATTTATGCCAAATCGCAAATTAGCCCACAATAAATGACATTAACAAGATAGTTTTGTTCAGTAAATGGATAGTGTGCCATATGGCTCTGATGTTAATGTCAACTTAATCACAAACTACCTGATAGACTAGCACATATTTCCTTAATACATTTTGTGGATAAAAGCTGCTATTATATGCTCAGCAGGGAAAGCTTGGTATCTGTAGCCTTTAGGAAAATAATGAACATAGAATCATGATTTAAAAAGTACTCAAGAGGATAGTCCATTGTAAAGCTCTTTTTATCCTCAGATTTTGTATCAGCAGATTCAAGACACCCCAATTTAAAATACTCAGCATGGCACATCATAAATACACAGAAGGCTAAAAGTCCATGAGACTAAGCAGAAACTCCATGAGAATCTTACCTCCACTCAAACCAGAAAATAAAATAAAATAAAGCTGGAAGTACTATAGGCACTAAACAAATAAACAATTCACAACACAGACTTCTAAATCCTTTCAAGACAGTAAGCTTCAGCTTATCCTGCATGGGTTATTGTAGTGTATGTCTACACTACAATGAAGTGAGAAATGGGGTCTGTGTGCTGTCACCTCCATTTACAGTTCTCTGATCTCTCCCAAACTCCTCTGAGTCTACTCTTCTTCAGGCTCATTCTATACAATACTTATGGCTGCCTTTCTTATTACCATTTCTTAACTACACATTATAGCTATTTATATAGTGTTTACTTGTCTCTGGTATTAAAAGTGAAGTAGAGATGGATTAATAAAATATATAGAGGTGCTTTATATATTATATGCAAGTATTCTCTCATACTATGTTAGAGATGTGAGCATTCTTGTCAAGTGTGCTGTTTTAGGCAATCATGTAACCAAATGTCCTCAGGTACTGAGAGGTAATTTTTAAATCTAAGCTATGGGGAGTCTAAAGGGATAGCTACAATTTTTTAAATTGGTCATGGGGTTGAACTCTGGGCCTGGGTGCTGTCTCTGAGCTCTTCAGCTTAAGGCTAGTGCTCTATCACTTAGAGCCACAACACCACTTCCAAGATAACTACTTTTGAATGCCTTCAAAAAGTGACCATCATTTTTGTAGTTCATTTACGTATTTTGGTGAGAGAGTTTAAAGTGTTTTTGACTAAGTATGTGAAAAGACTATGGAACAATCCAGAAACATAATTAATTCCAGCATGCCAACTTAAGACCCATGCCATCTACTCACAAACTTTTAACTTTAGTTGTCCTTTTGTGTGTTGTTACAAAGTCTTTTAATGCAATCAGCTGTTCAGTATAAGATCACTACATCACCAGAATACTTCAATTATCTAGAGAGAGTTTTACTCTCAAACCTTCCCAGAAATCAGGGTTCCTTGTATTTAATTTTCACTGGGAAAAATGGTGACAATCAATAGAGAAGTTGCATATTGGTGGGGAAAATTGATTAGAATATTAATGAGAAACCATCTGTTTCTTTTTAAATAGAAGAAATAGTTTCTGATTTTCTCTGCTGTTCCTGATCCAAGGCAACACATAATTTATATGTAATTCACACACCAGTGGAGAGGCTTTTCATACTGATTGCCTCCACTTTAATAGTGCTCTACAAACAAATAAAGAAATTAACTTATGTTACCTCTGATCAGATGATCTTTCTTTGGTGAGGTGACATTTAATCAGATTATTCATGAATATTTTAATGAGATATATCATGAGCCAGTCATTAGGCACTGAGTATTCAAATGCAACCAAATCACACAGAGTTGATGACAAACTTCCATCTACAAGTTGAGAAGAGAGAAAGAGGAAGCAAGATGAGTATAAATGTAATGTTCTATTTTTATGCTAAATCTTGTGTGGTACATGTTTGAACCAAGGGAAAAGAAATGTTCTTAATTCCAATATTCAGTGATAGCAATCATATTTTTCATCTTGTACTCTAATTAAAGCAATGGCACTTCAATTTACCAGGAATGAGATGTATTAATGATTAATAAAGGACTAGTTGTCTGCTTTGAATATGCAAGCCACTCCAAATTGATAAATAATTCTGGGATTACCAACACTTAACTTGTAATTTTAGCCTGGAATTTAAACTCCTAATATAGTTTCCAGGGGAGGAGGGAATAGCTAAGAGTGATAGCTCTGAAGTCAGTTATAGAGGCTAATTTATTCTCACTTAACCTGAGTTCTCTGAAAGTGAATAAATAATCCAGAGACTTGCACAGGAATTCAAACAGCAGGTTCTCAATTAATGTTATATGAAGAAGACAGGAACAAAACAAGAGAAGGAATACAGGAAGGGAGAAAGGAAGGAAGGGAGGGAAGAGGAAAAAAATCTCAGGATATATTTGGGTATTTTTCTGAATTTGTCTATTTCTATGTAGAAGCTAACTTGGAAAGTCATAACAAGTTCTGAAATTTATAATGGCATTTCTCCCCCGCCTCCCCTTTCAAATAACCAATAGTGAGTGATTCTGTGCTCTGGTCAACTCCTCAGGGTGCTAGAGGAGACCAGGGGACTTCTACAGTGCTGGCAAAGTATAGTGGATTATTGATCCTTTCAGTGGAAGGAATAACACACTATAAAGAGCAAAGAGAAGGTGAGATGGGTTATAGAAGCTGCCACTAAATCATCCTTGCAAGTACAAATGGAAGAAGAAAACTATATTTATAGAGTCCTGTATTTATCAAAAGAGAATATAGGAATGTCACAAGGAAATTTACGCTGTCTGGAGTCGATGGTAAGATACTCTCGTTGGTTGATCCCACAGAAAAGCTTGTGATGTCCCAGAATCACTCTATTTGTTTGGTGTTGTGAATTATGCAGAAGCCAGGATGGTGTGCCTTTGGAGTCCTTTCCTGCCTTTGTCCTCAGCGAGGTGTTTGGCCATTTCTCTAATCAATGTGGGGTAGATACATGAAGAGAGAGGTAGAAGAGGCATGCAGGGATGGTGTCAAGAGCGGTCAATGACCCTTCTAGGATGCTAAGTTACTCAGCAGGGCAGGGGAAAAAGGAGCTGTCCCAGCAGCAAATGGATAGAGCAGCCTTCATTTGAACTTATTCACCTCCAGAAAATGGCTTCACATGGAATATATGAGAAATGCTTTACACCACGGTTTTCTTGACATACCGTGAGAAAATAGGTGTTGTTTGCCTGCTGTTAGGGTTTGGGGATTTCCAGGACATGGAAGAAATGTATGGTCAACTACAAATGTGTCCTGACTTATGTAGGGATAATGAGAAAGTTTTGTATCTTATATTCTCATGGGTTCCAAACTTTTGTTTGGTCAAATGGTGTATATCTTTGGATCAAAAAGTTTGAATTGTATTTTAATTTAAAGTATTTTTAAAGCTGTTACATTATACTCACAAATATCCCAATATATCTGAGTAGCATTAATAGAAACAAGCCCAAGTTTTTCCACACTTAAACATTGTTGAAACAAGATAAAAATTTCACTGTGTATTTCATTTGTTGTGTGTTTCAATGTTGAAATAACTACCTAATCTGAAATTACCTGGCAATATTTTGCTGGCAATGGACATTATTCAACAATCTATGCAGAGATAATAATGATTAATTTCTCTTCATTGTCCAATACACAGCTAAGTCAGCCACTAAAAAATAATTTTAATTTCTCTTCAGCATCACTGATTATTTGTAGATCGTGTTTGATTGTCTCAACACAGGCAGCTAAGTCTGGTTGAGCCAAACCAGATTTTCTTCAAAAACGTCGACACTAAGACTCTAGCACTGACATTTCATTTATTTGTACAGAAAATGTTCGGACTCGCTTTACCAGGTCTAAGCTGCAATTTCAAAATATTCTAAACACACTGCTGAGATTGACCCTAGAGAGATCCCTGGGAGCACACACAGAGAAACATGTGCCATCATCTCTGAACTTCAAAAATGTATAGGACCCACAGCAATAACGTCACAATAATTTAAGCAATAATGTTACCAATAAATTTAACTAAATAAAAACCTTGGAAGCAATTGTGGTTTATTTCTGAAAACCAACAACTGAAATTTTGCTGAGTGGCTCACTCTGAATGATCAAAGAAATGCTTCATAAAATCTTAGCAGTATTGTCATAAGTCCTTATGACCAAGAAATTCCCAGATGCATTAATCAGGACACCTTGTAAAACTGAAAATGTGGAAACATAATGACATACTACTGCCTTTTAGTTTTGCATTTCTCATATATATATATATATATATAAAATACATGAAAGTCATCTGTATTAATAATTTACCAACTGGTTGCCAGGGCTATTTCCCTAAATATTCTCAGAGACCTTTCTCACTGTGTTGCATGTTCTGTTTTGTTTGTCACCCTTTTTACTTTAAAGAGCATTTTATTCCCCTTAGGATGTTCTTTTACCACTGTCACTATCTTGCCAACAGCTAAATGCTTCATTATAGCATTTCGCCGTTCTCTTAGAAGTCACAGGGTTGTATTACTCTTGCGCAATATTGTCCAAATGATGCAATCACTATTAGAAAATGATGCTCAATATTTCCCAACATCTACTTTCTCAGGACTAGGACTCTTTTATAAGTTGGACAGACAGTGGTACGTTAATTCCATGAGTGGAATGCCTCCAAGGTACAGAGTAAAAGACATGGTTCTTACATCTTGCCTCTGTTTAACTCATACTAGCTTTGAAAGTGGCCAAATGTGGACTTGATAAGGATATGAATTTGCCTTTCAAGTCAATGTGAACCACATTTATTCTCAATCTCATTTATAAAAGAACGGATGTCATCCATTTGATGGGCAGACATTTGTACTTTTTGCACTCGTAATGGATTGACAGGTGATATGACAATCCAAGTAGGCCTAGTAATAAATGCAACCAGGTGTTTGCTTGAGCTGAATATCATTAGACTGCTGTCTGTAAGGTCACATCAAGTTTAAAAGAACCTGACTGAACTGAAAGGGATTTGGTAATGATTCCCAAACGATAGCACATCCCAAAGGAAGAACTGACAATGACTTAAATTATTAAGCCCTACAAGACATGCTGCATCGCCGTGGTGATCAGTTCTGGAAGTTTCTGACAGATGACCTCTAGTGTGATGAGCAAAGTGGGTGGGATCATGATGGTTGATATTCCCATCTCTCTTTCTTCTTGACGCTTTTTTATTGTCAGGGTAAAGTATAGAGGGATTACAGTTACATTAGTCAAGTAGTAGGTACATTTCTTCTTGAATATTGATACCCCTTCTCATGATTTTCTCCTACTTTCCCTTCTCCCACACCTCCCAATCATCTTGTTTGCTTCCCTTGCCTTCCATATTTCAAGTAAACAAATAAGAGTACATATAATATACCAGGTAACAAAGTCAGATACAGTAACAACATGAGATAAACCATAAGGGGGGAAAAAGAGAAAAGAAATAGCTTCACATAGTACATTAAGAACAACAATCACAAAGATAAACCTCTTATTTCCATATCCTGGAGTTCATATAGGCTTATCCTATATGGCCATATGTACATAGCTTTGAACTACTGTGATCCTCTGCTAAGAGAATCCTAGATGTGTACTAATTATTACAGATGAGGGAAACGATGGAGCCTATCTTTCTTTGGGTCCGGCTTACTTACTATGATTTTTTTCTAAGACTTTCCACTTCCTTACAAATGAGGTGATGTCATTCTTACCATTACTTTAGTCTTGGAGCTTTCCAACCACTCCCTTGTGGTTATTCAGAAAATAACAAATATGTTTCTGTCACCTGTTCTGTTACAATTTCTATTCTCTCTGTCTCTGTCTCTGTCTCTCTGTCTCTCTGTCTCTGTCTTTCTCTGACTCTCTCTGTCTCTCTCTGTCTCTGTCTCTGTCACTCTCTGTCTCTGTCTCTCTCTGTCTCTCTGTCTCTGTCTCTGTCTCTCTGTCTCTCTGTCTGTCTGTCTGTCTCTCTCTCTCTCTCTCTCTCTCTCTCTCTCTGTGTGTGTGTGTGTGTGTGTGTGTGTGTGTGTGTGTGTGTGTGTGTGTGTGTATTTAATTATCACAGAGTACCAATATAAATTTATCAGGCTAAACTTACAATGAATAAAAAATATAGGGAAGAAACATTCAAAACAAAAAGAGAAACAGAAAAGTTTCTTCTCATTCCCATTATTTAAAAAAGATAAAATGCAGGTTGGAAGTGTGGCCTAATGGTAGAGTACTGTGGGTTTGATTCCTTGGTACCACATACACAGAAAAAGTTGGAATTGGTGCTGTGGCTCAAGTGGCAGAGCACTAGCCTTGAGAAAGCCAAGGAAAGTGTCCAGGTCCTGAATTCAAGATACAGGAATGTGAAAAAGAGGCAAAGGGGCTGGGAGTTTGGCCTAGTGGTAGAGTGCTTGCCTAGCATGCATGAAGATCTGGGTTTGGTTCCTCTGTACCACATACATAGAAAAAAGCTGGAAGTGGTGCTCAGGCTCAAGTGGTAGAGCTCTAGCCTTCAGAAAGCCCAAGGACAGTGCTCAGGCCCTGAGTTCAAGCCCAGGACTGGCCAAAAACAAAACAAAACAAGAGGAAAAAGAGGCAGCACATCACATCACAGTCTTTAAGAAAAAAATGTTTATAACCATGAGCTTTTAGTGCGTTATTTTTCATCATGCCACATCCTGTAGAGGCTTCTACTTTCTGACAGATAAATAATGCAACCTCTACAATATAGATTTCCAGTGTCCCCATTTTCTGGTAGAGAACACTGTATTTCAGAATTAAATAAAAACAATGGGGAGCATAAATCATCTGCTTATTACCTCATATTTACTTTTATCATCCTTCCTCTAAGACTTTGTCAGAATTGTCATCTGCTAATAAGCCTTGTGATCTTCCATCCCTGGCTTCTTTCTCATACCAGTGAGGTTCTGAGAGGATGCCGAGGCTGGTGGGCAGAGCACTTCTGTCCATGAGTGCACTATTGATGAAAAGCTGTAGCAGAGGTGAAGGAAAGGAGGGAATCAAACTGCAGAATATGTTCCAGTAAGGGCTACACCCCAAGTTGTAGAGGCTGCAGACACCTGGCCATTAAGAATGCACTCTTATTAAGGTGGTTTGCGAATGGAAGGGTGTCATCCTGTCTGGTCCCACTGTTTGTCTATGGACTCTACTCACCTCTTTGATTCTGGAAACTATGGAGAGAGAAAAAGAAATAGGTAGAGACATCAGCTTCTTATGCAGTGTATTAGCAATATATTTCTAATACCAGGAATATAAAGTACTAGTTATACTTAAGGATTTTGTGGTTGTGTCCTTTTTAGGAATATTTCTATCTGGAGTTTACAAAGAGATTCTAGCAAACACTGATGTGACTCTCAAAGGGGAAGATGTGATTTTCCCCCAGGTTGTAAAATGTCAGGAAATCATTTACAGCAGGAGTGTCTTTGATGGCGGGAGCATCTTTGATCACTGGCACAATTTTGTACTGTTGTTTCATAATGCAAACATGGAGATCAATTATCCAAAGACTTCTCAGGGCTTAGAAGGGCATCTTGGGTAAGCGAGGCTACTACCGCATTACAGATATATCAAGTTATCTTGTTGTCTCTTCGTGGGGTCAGAATACCTTCACTAAGTGGAGTGGCCAAGGATTCAAAGGGGGAGAATGTTATCAAATTAGTCTATTGAGGACCACTGTGCATGCTTGGGGGACTGATTTTTACTTTCCCATGCAGCTTGCTTGCCAGCTGGGGTGACCTAGAACATCGACTATAATCACTTCCTGAAAAAGAGCCAATACCCCTGCAGTCGATTCAACCTGCTCCTGTTTGGTAGATTTCACTCTCCTTCACTATAAAACATCTTAACTGGGGGCATTTTAAGCTTCAGTGTTTGAAGGATGAATTGATGTTGATTTTGTACAATGGAAAATAATAGATAAGCTTAGAAAAAAAGAAAAGGAAATAAATCTCGCTGCAGGAGGTAATGTGGAAAGAATAATAAGTATCTGTAAGGAAGACCACATTTTCTGGATAGGGCCTACCTGATAAAGCTGAGGTTAGGAAGGAAAAGCATAAAATATATGCAAATAGAAACCTAACATGGAATAAAGTGAAGTCATGTCTCCAACAGAGGGCAAGACACTACCTGAATGGAAGTTCTATAGCAATGTGTCATAAAGGACAAGCTTTGTAATAAATACTATCCAGATTATGGTACGTAAGAGCAAGATAATTTATTATGTTTTATTTGTTTCTTCACTTTGAGTTATCTTGTAGTCCTTTTCATGTAGATGGTTATTCTTCCCATTTTCTGTCTCTAGCTCTTTGAGTGGTTCAATTTGTGGGTCTGTGGGGTAACAGAAGGAGGGTGCTGATGGGATTTGACCCATCACTTATCACATGTTAATCGATCGCATCCTCTGAGTTTTACTCAACAGATCTCTGCAGGTGTTTAAGAGGAGAGAGCAAAAATAAAAAGGCATTTTTTCTGACAGTTTTGGCATTGCAGATGGACTCACGTTTTCAAAAAGTTGGTAGAGACTCAGAATAGATGAGTCTCTTATCTGCACATACTGTTCACATTAAAATCTAATTTTTGTTTTTGTTTTCCTTGTTTGCAAGTTTAAACACTGCAACTCTGAAAGTGAGATTATTCTTCCAGTTCTATGAGAGTGTTGAAAAATATATCTAGCAGCTCTTGTTGGCAAATCAGAACATTCAAAAAAGAGACTATGAAACAAGATGAGTGAAACTAAAAATGAAATATGTACACTAAAATGAGACTTTTATCTTTTGTGATTGCCCATCCACTTCTATAGAATTATTCTTACAGCTTTTTATATAGCAAAAAGAAAGGTCCATCATAATTTATTCAAATAGTAGAAAGAAAAGTTTAAATCAATTAGTGAACTAGGCAAGCACTGAAAAGTATGCCTTCTGGTAATATGAGCTTCTTAGAGCAGGAAGCAGGATTTTATTCACTGTTCTGTCCATCTGTCTGTCTTCCTCACCCTCTCCTTCCCTTCCTTCTCTTCATATACTGAATGAATGTATGGATTACGGCACATATATATTACAGGAAAAATCATAACAGCAATAGAAACGTACCACAGGACAGATTCGTATTAAAGTGTACAATGCACAGGGGTTTTTTTGCACTCACAATATGGATGTTTATCCTATCCTATATCTATGAATGGGATAGTTACCTAGTGTGAATATATGTGTGTGTGTGTACACATGTGTGTACACATGGTGTATCTGGAGCAGAGTGTGTGACAAGTTAGGAGGGGAGGACATAGTTCCACCAACACTTTTAGCTCTGTCTGTCTCTTCAAGTGCTAGAAAGATCCTTATGAGACAAGCGTATTTCTTTTCCTATGAGTTTTCTCGGCTATATTTTATCTGAAGACACTGCCTGAAGTCTCATAATAAGTTCTGGGAAAAGTCACATATGTCACTGCTACAGGTGATAAATGAATTAAAATGTTAAAACTTTCAGCAAAAAAAGGTTCCTAACGTTAAATTCACATTAATGATTTACGGCTTTTATTCACATCTTACAAATGCCAAGGCTAAGTAATCGTCCCTGGCTCCTGTAAATGTGGAAACATGGCTGTGTGTAAGTTAGTTGAAAAGAGAAAACCTCCCTGCAGATAGCAGTGTAGTGAAATTCAGTGATGGCTCCACTGGTGCTAAAAGAGGTTCATTGTCTCGTTTGTGCTCAAATGTGATTGCATTCTGCAAATGTGTGCAAACATGCTTGTATGCATGTAGACATACTTGAGTGCTTGTCTTCAAAACCACATCTCAGCAAGGATCCTTGGCTAGATTGAATTAAGGATTCTCCTGCCTTAGTTACCCTATTGCTGGGATTATAAACAGACACTGCTATGCCTGCCTTTATTTATTTATATACACATTGAAAGCATAGCAAACTATTTTTCTTAAATTATAGCAAGTTAAAAATTATTAAAGTTAGCTACAAATTAGATATTAGAAAGTTATCTAAATTGTGAAATAGTTAATGAAATAATTAGAATCAACAGACATATAATAAGTAATACAGAACACACAAAATACATGTAATGTGTAGAATTACATATTGTATATAAATATGTAATCACACAAATAAAAATTGCATATATGTTTAATTATGAATGAATTCCTAGTTATCTATTCCTGCATATGTTTTTGGAAGTCTCTCCATTTAGGATTGTAGTCATTCAACTTCATGGCAGAATTACTCATGGCTTCCCACAAAGCCAGCAGGAAAGCCAGATGCCTGTGAAGTACACTTGTCTGACCAGTTTCTAATTTCCTGGGGAGTCCCCAGTTACACAGGTGGTGTCACTAACCATGGCAGGCACATGCACAAGGCTCCGGTGAGCGGAAGGAAGGAAGGAAGATGAAGCCAGATGGAAGAAGGAGGGGAGGAGATGGACAGTAAGCTCTTTTGTCCCAGGACAAATCTGCCAGTGAATCCTGGACCCATGATCAATAATGCACATTTACTCTTCAGTCAAAGAGGCTGTGAGACAGGCAGACACTGGCCACCTGGAGATGACAGGACTCTGGGACATATGTCCTTATCTTATCAGAGACCCTGCCCAGGGTGGTACCTGCAGTGTCCAGGACTAAAGAGACAAGAGGCAGGACACAGAGGTGGAAGTTTGCAGGAGTAGGGAATGCTTGTCAAGGCTGTCGCCAAGCCCAAATTCAGTCCTTTTCCTATTTCTTTCTTCTTTTGTACTGTTTCTGCAAAGAAATGCCAAAAAAAAGAATCAGAGCAAAATATCTGTGGTAGAGGAGAGGGAGAGGCAAAAATGATACTACCTTGTTCCTTGATTCATAGTATTTTAAAAAGCATTCTCTCTTTGGGGACTATGTCTGAGGGATTAAGTTAAAGTAAACAAGTAACTTAAAACATAGCAACATAATACTGATTTTTTTCTCTTGTCTGCTTTTTGGTTGTTGCTATGCCATTAAATATTCTTATACACTATAAATTGCTTAATTTGGGCAGCAGATAGTCATCATAGTACCTAGGAGCAATGAAAAAGAAAAACAGGAGGATACAACAGATAATGGAAATGGAATATAGACAATAGCAAAAGTGGGAAGGAGAAAGTAGAGAGGGGCCTGGGAATGAAGCTTGGCATAGAAACTCAGGTCTTCCTTTGCTGTTCTTGCTGATAAATGGAACTGTTTTCTGCTGAGAACTTGTGGGTCTGCTTGTCTCTTCCTCCCATTAGAGACTTCTTTTGAAGTCTTTACTAACCAATACATATATACTGAAAATCACTCCCAGCCAGGCACCAGTAGCTCACACTTGTAATCCTAGCTGCTCAGGAAGCTGAGATCTGAGGATGGGGATTCAGATTCCACTCAAGGAAGGAAAGTTTCCTGAAATGCTTTAATCTGCAAGAAGCCAAAAGTAGAGGTGTGGCTCAAGTGATCAAAGTGTCAGCCTTGAAAGGAAAAGCTAGGTGACACTGTATAGGTTCTGAGTTTAAGATCCAGTACCAGTGTGTGTGTGTGTGTGTGTGTGTGTGTGTGTGTGTGTGTGTGTGTGTGTGTGTGTTTGTGTGTATGCCCACGCACGCGCCTGCATGCCCACCCCTGGAGGTTCAGAGCAGGAGATTGTTAACAGAATCTTTTTTTTTTTGATGGTTAGCACCTAAGTTTTGCATTTAACCTCTTAAATGCATCATGTTCGCTTTGTTTTTGTGTGTGTGTGTGTGTGTGTGTGTGTGTGTGTGTGTGTGTGTGCTTACTAGAAGGGTTACATTATATTCACCAGATACACATACATTGATACCCTTTCTCATGTCTTGTTCCCCATTTCCCTCTCCACACCCCCGCCCCTCATCTTGCTTTGCTCCCTTCCTTATCCAACTTCAAATAACCAAATACGCATATATACAATATATCAGATAACCAGGTGAAACACTGTAACAATATGAGATGATCAAGGGACTGCAAAAGAGATGAGAAATAACATAGCACATTAAAGACAACAATTACTCATTATATGGCTTTTGTTTCTATATCCTGGAGGTCCTTTCATTTAGCATCATACTATATGGCCTTAAGTATCTAGGTTTTGCTCTATTGTAAATCTCTGCTAGAAGAGCCCAAGGTTTCTACTGATTATGACAAATGAGGGAAACCATTGAGCCTAAGTTCCTTTGAGTCTGGCTTACTTCACTTAATATGATTTTTTTCTAAGTCTTTCCATTTCCTTACAAATGGAGCGATGTCGTTTTCTCTGACAGCAGCATAGAATTCCATTGTGTACAAATACTACATCTTGTTGATCCACTCATCAACTGAGGGGCATCTGGGTTGGTTCCATATCTTTGCTATGGTGAATAGTGCTGCAATGAACATTGTTGTGCTGGTGGATTTAGTATGTCCTTGTTTCTGGATGGTTGGGTAAATGCCAAGTAGTGGAATTGCTGGGTCATAGGGGAGCTCTATGTTTAGTCTTTTGAGGAACTGCCATACTGCTTTTCATAGTGGTTGAACGAGTTTGCACTCCCACCAGCAGTGTAGTAGTGATCCCTCCTGGCCACATCCCGTCCAGCATCTGTTGTTATTAGTTTTCTTGATCCTGGCCATTCTAACTGGAGTGAGGTGGAATCTTAGAGTTGTTTTGATTTGCATTTCTTTTATGACCAGAGATGTTGAGCATTTCTTCATGTGTCTATAGGTCATTTTTATTTCTTCTTCAGAGAAGACTCTCTTTAAGTCTTTGGCCCATTTTTTAATGGGATGGTTGTTACTTTGGAGTGATTCAATTTTTGGAGCCTAACAAATAATCTTAATAAATAATCTAGAAAATAGCAGCAGACCTTAAGGATTGTTACTCTTCCTACTAAAGTCCTCATCTACCCTCATCTGGAGGTCAGCCCTAGACTCACACAGGGAACTAGAGGCACTTCTAAGGAAATGAAGGCCCTGCTTTATATAGAACTTTCTTGGATTAGATTGCCCATACTGTACAATCTACTATAGGTATTTGTGTAAAATGCTTTGTATTTAGAGAAGGTAGATATTGAATGCTAAATAAGTTGTCTTCAAGTAACTGTTTAGAACAAGCTCTGTGCCTACAACTTTCTGTGTTCTAAGATAAAGAAGGCAGGGAGAAACGAAAATTTTCACCATGGGAAAGAATTAAACTGGTTTTTAACTTAATAAGGCAATGGATATTATATTAATGGTCAGGATAAAATATGAAAAGCCAGGCCTATGAGAAAGGTTTGCATTGTACATACTTTACCTAGAAAAAGAGAAGGTTAAAAATCTAAATTTTTATTCTGTGATTGCATTCTTTTCTAATATTATATTTTAAGTTGAAACAAACTACTGTGTTAACTTACAAAGATTTCTAAGTGCATGAAACCTAGTACATGTCAGATGAATTTTCTTCCCCAGAGGGAACTCTCAGAGGCAATGGAAAATTTGGAAATAATGGAAAATTAAAGTGCTTTCAAAAGTGTTTTTCCCCCCTATGTATTAAGGCATATTTACAATCTGCAGAGTAAAGGGTAAAATTACATTTTGGATCTTTAAGACATGGCATAGCAAAAATCTAATTTGCTTTGGGGCTCTTTGATGCATGTAATTTAATTTATTGGAAGCAAATGAATGTGAAATGATAAAATAATTATTAGAATAGAAAAGAACAAAAGGATTGAATCAAACCAACAGAGAGGGGAAAATAGTTGATTACTGTAGTTCACAGGACAATTTTCAATCTAACCAAATTAAGTATAATTGTTAGCAGACCAAAAACTGGGAATGTTACTCTTCTTTATAATAGAGGAGAAGAACAAAAGACAACCAAAAATAAGTACATAAATAGGAGGAAGAAAGGAAGTCATTAGTATAAATCAGAAAGTAACTTGATCATGAAAATCAAATTAAATTTCTGAAGGAAACACTACCTCATTTTATTCTCAAATAAAGAGTTATCCAATTGATATCCTATGCTTTAGAGGGATCTTGAAAGGTTTCTATACTTAAGCCATTATATGCATATTGAATTAATACAATTTTCAAAAAAATGGTCTAGCTAGTTCAGCTTCTTTACCTGGAGCAAGGCAAAGGCAAGCTTATTGACCAATGACAGTATGTATTAAAATGTAATGAAAAATATCTGAAATATACTGACATTTTCTTTTTATCGAGTGTGAGAAATATGAACAGTAGTGGAATTTAGGCTTACCTATACTGTAAAATTCATTTCCTATAACTATATACTGCTGTAATTTCAAACTATATTCTAAAAAATTCATGCTTTAGTTACCACTTTAAATGTATATTACTTTCAGGAATGGCTGATCTTAAATAATAAACCAAAATGACAAGAATTCTCAATTGTATATATTTTTTGTATGAATGATTATTCTTTTTTTTTCTTTGCCAGTCGTGGGGCTTGAGCTCATGGCCTGAGCATTGTCCTTGGTCTTTTCTCAAGGCTAGAGCTCTATCACTTGAGCCACAGCACCACTTTCAGCTTTTTTTTCTGTGTATGTGGTACCAAGGAATTGAACCTGGGTTTTTGTGCGTGCTACATAAGCACCCTACCACTAGGCCAAACTCCTGGCCCAGATTATTCTTTGTTTAACTTTTACCTTTAAGTAGTTATACAAAGGATTTGCCTATTTTTTTAAAGAAATAAATGTGTACAGAAAATGTTCATTCATCAGATAGGAATTTTTATAACTTCTGCTTATTTCTCTTTTTCTGAGTGAGGTTCTTACAGTCTAAAATAATCTTTTACTTTAAACTATTATAGTAATATTCTAAAGCATATTTCCCATTCCCATTTCTGCTCATCACTCCTTGGGATAGAGAAAAAGAATGTTTAAAGGGGAAAATATGCATAAATTTAGAAATAAGAAATACACAATAAAGAGGGAATTTTCTAAAGTGCTACCAGAACCAATACAAGAAAGAAAAAGATTAAGGACAATCTTACTTGTCAATCCATCTTATTTTATTGGTGGCTTAATTTAGAGCGTAGGGAAGAAATAATGTGTTTCTAAGGAGGAACAATCTCTCTAAGACAGAGAGAAAGAAGCCAAGAGGAGTGTAGGAAACCATTGCTGGTGACATACTCAGGTTCACTTTGGGAAGCTTACCAACTCACCTAGTCCTGCCTACTGAGTCTTCTGCTTCTGTTTACCTTCCATGCTCAACTTGAATTAATCTCCAAGTCACTTCTCCTGATGTCTCTATCTCTTGATTCTAGATGGTAGCTACAGAGTTAATTAATTGATCTGTACTTTGTATGTGTTCTCATAACCATGGTGGTTTAATGCCCATACCCATTTTCTATATTTACTGGGTGCCTGGTGTGTGTCAAGTATTTTTAGGCACCTAAAAGAATAATTGGATAGGGAAGGGGGGGAAACCAAGCTGGGGGGTGGGGGAGGGTAATGGGGACCAAGACATGTGAAAGGGTATCAATGTATGTGAATTAATGCACCTTCTATCTGGCAAATATCATGTAACCTTTTTATTAATTACAATAAAAATATTAAAAAAAAAGAATAATGATGAGCAAGGCAACCACAAATATTGCTTTCATGGAGTTCACATAGGAGACCTGTTGTAAATCTGAAATATAGAGCATATGTCTGCTTCTGATGCATAGACATTCTTGTGAACCTTTACTCACCCTTGTAAACTGTTATTTAAATGTTAAGTTGAATCTCGAAGTGTCTTTTTGAGAAGTAAAGCTACCTTTTAAAAATTAGTCAATAGTAGGCGCCGGGAGTATGGCCAAGTGGTAGAGTGCTTGCCTAGCATGCATGAAGGCCCGGGTTCATTTCCTTGGTACCACATACATAGAAAAAGCCGGAAGTGGTGCTGAGTTTCAAGTGGTAGAGCTCTAGCCTTGAGAAAGCCCACGCACAATGATCAGGCCCTGAGCTCAAGCCCAGGACTGGCAAAAAAAAAAAAATTAGTCAATAGTTCATTGCTAATGCCAATGAACTGAAAAGGGAGAATTCACAAGGCAAAAAAATGGAGAGGTTTTCTGGATCATCTTCTTCATCAGGGTGGCATGGAGAAATCAGGTGGGTAGTACTCCATCATCATCAGGGTTTCTAGAGAGAGTAATGATTGAGCATGTAGTTCTATTATGCATGATCACCTGAAAAATCTCATTCAAAGTAGAGGCAACAGGTGAGGGAGTGGCTAAGATCCCGTGGAAAAAAAACAAAACAGAAATCCTTCCTCATGAATCCTTGCTGAATATTCTCTTCATTTCTGTATTCTCCCAAACTTCCCGACAGCTTCATATAAAATTAGAGACTCAGAATTACCTCTTCTTTGAAAAACAGAGTCCCTTCCATATTTCATAAAATCAGACTCCTTTGGTAAAGCTGAGGCTCTGGGGTGAATTCTCTGTCACTGACTCTGTCTCTCTTTCTGTCTCTGTCTCTCATCCATACGGCTTTTACAGTTTCTTCCTCATGCATATAACCAGAACTCTAATGACAATAATGGACGTGATGTCCTTGCACATAAACATTTGGCTATTCACAGCATGAGATGTCTTGTCAGCATCAGGAATAAAATAATGGTGTAAAGATTTACTGTCAGAGAACTTGGCTCGTCTCAGCAGGATGGCAGCTCAAAGCAGACAGATGGCCTGGCATGCGAGGGTCACCTGTGTTTACCCTGACTGATGTGTGTGGTTTCCATAGTCTGCAGCATTACACTGAGTTGTGAGGTTTGAATTATTCTTGGAATGTACCGGAGAATCTCTCTTTTTATTGAGCCAAGTATCCTAATGTCTTCACTTCCAAGAAATAAATGGAAAGGATACACAGAAAAGCATTTTGCAGCTAAGTAGAATGGTGTGTAGATATTAAGCATAATGAATAATTTTAATTGTATTATGTATATATATGGGGGTTCATAGGGAAACATGTAGATTTATATAATTTGTGAAGAAACAGTTGTTGAAATTTATCTCATATTGATCAGGTTATATAATTTAATATTCATATTGTGGCCTTTAAGTGGATCATTTTTTGAATGGAATAACAATGCTCTGTTATAAAAATAATGGCTTCACTTGATAGCAGATAGGTTTTTAGGGCTATTTTGGACTTGTCTGAATGTCAATTCAAAGCCATTTTTAGGGGTTTTTTATAGGCATTTATTTAGGGATTTCTTTTAGGGATTTGGAGAAGATTTCTTATGAACTTATATAAATACTAGCAATTTAGATGGAAATCCAAATTGCATTTATTGATCATTTAATGTGGAAAGTTGACTATCATGCAAGATTTAAATATTTTTCTATACTATTCAAATTTGTGTAAATCCTACAATATTTATGAGCATAGTATATTACATTTAAATTTATATGACACCATTTACCGAATGTATGCAAAGCATAAGCTCACTATATGTCACAGAAGTGTAATTTCCTTTGAATATTTCTTTTCAAAGATATGTTTATTTCAGTATCATTATAATGGCTTGAAATAATGCATTGTAGTGTGATAGACAGATGAGGTATTTTTAAGAATCATCCTTAATAACAATTCTTTCCATTCTACATTGAGATTTGCTTAGTTATAATCAATGGTTATAGACATGGGAAATAACACATATTGAAAGATGTATTATAGTTGATTTTTAATATATTAAATCCTTTAAGAAGGTATTTATGGAAACTCAGTTATGAATTTACGGCTAGTTTTAACAGTTTCCTATAAGACCAATCTTTGGTGATTTGCACTTGATTGTATAAAATTTTAAATTCTGAGTATGGTTTAATCATAATTTCCTTCCCTGTAATTTCTGAATATCTCTGTGAAAATAGGTGAAGATTGTGTAAGGATTTGTTTGGGTGGTTTCCACTGAAGCTTAGCAAGGTCAGGCTACTATATTGGCTATTATCTGATATAATTCTTCAAAAGCAGATGGCAAACAGGCAGATTTAGAAAATTTGTAATTTAGCATAGTGCACTCAAGATAAACCACTGAGAAAACCACAAACCCATTACACATCAAAACAATCTTCAGTCATTCTGACCAGTTCTGCACGTTTTTATCTGTTATGGTCTTTTGGCCAAAGGCCAACATTCTTCTCTTATTTCATTTACTTTCTGTTGGAGAGCTTTGCATATGTTGTTGTTGTTGTTGTTGTTTTAATTTAAACTGTTTTGTTTGGCAAAGGCACTTAGCAAAGCTGTCCCATCCAATTTATCCTTCAAGTCACTAAATCATAAAAGCAAGAAATAACATAATAGTAATCAAGTACATTAAAAACTAAAAAACTTGAAGTCGTCCATTGGATTCTCTTGATCTATTCGCTTTTCAGATTGTCACTGAGCCATGCCAAATTTCAGAAACAAGAGAATTATTTCACATTCTTCTAAATGGTCACTTTTAAACATCTAGGTAAGACTCTCTTTTTTCTCCAGACTGAATAATTTTATTTTGGGGGCAGTTAGGGTTCATGGAGGCTTGGCAGACATGCCTGTAGATGTAAAACAGGAACAACTGTTTCAATTTGGCCAAAGGCCTGCTTATTAGATCTCTTTTTCTCTCTTCCTTTTTTACTCTCTCCCTCTCTTCTTTTTTTCTCTCTCCATCTCTGGTGCCGGGTGGTATTTCCTCTTGCAAGACAGGTGTTCTATCATTTGATCTATGTTATTCAATAACATCAGATTTCTCCTATTGATCAATAGTTGAAATATGTCAACTTGGCAAACTCATTTTGGAATATGTTCCTTGATTTCCGACTTCAAAAAATAAATTCAAATTTCCCATTCAATGTTCTTATCAGACTCTCAAGTAAGGAACTCAGAGGACAGCTTTTTTTTTTTAAGTTTACAAATAGGCAAGATGAAAGAACAAATTTACTAAAATTATCTTGAGAGTTTGATGTTCTGAGCTAATTTGTATCTTTGTCATTGAATAGAATTTGACCATAATTTTTGCATGCTCTGTGATTTCTGAAGAAAACAAGCACAAGGATTGTATTTAATGGAAAAGGAATGTTCAGATTAAAAGTGATAAGAGTTTTGTTTTATCTTGAAGTTTATTATTGCTCCATGTCTGAAATGTTCTCTTTTATTCTGCATGTACTCTTTTTAAGAGCCACTGAAGCGGTGGAAGAGTATGAGAAGACTAATAAGAAAGAAGAGATAGTGGGGCTGGGAGTTTGGCCTGGCAGTCAGTAGAGTGCTTGCCTAGCATGCATGAAGACTCATGTTCGATTCCTCCATACCACAAACATAGAAAAAACTGAACATGTTGCTGTGGCTCAAATGGTAGAACTCTAGCCTTGAGGAAGCCAAAGGACAGCACTTGGGCTCTGAGTTCACAACCCAGAACTGGCCAAAAGAAAAAAAAAAGGAGGAGGAGGAAGAGGAGATATTAGAAATGATGTGTAAATGGCAAAATGAGTGACAGGGGAATGCATATTCTGGAGAAGAAGCTGCAAAGAGGCCCAGTGTTGACTACAAAGAACTATGCATAGGCAAGCTGTACGAGTCAAGTGCTAAGTGTGATTCGTGAATGGTGTAGAGGTGACATAGGCTCTGTCAAGACATGAGCAGGGCTGTTTTGGCGTGGGGTTTCAGATCCTCATGCCCCCTTACCAACCAGGGTGCAACACTGCCCCATATGAGCCACCACCATTGCTCACTTTTATATGTAAGAGAAAGGAAGACTCAAACACTATTTTTTTAATGAAGGAAAGAGGCCTCTTCCCTTCTCTCCCTTGCCTCCTCACCTTCCCCTCCTCCTTCCCTCTCTGTCTCTCTGTCTCTCTCTCCACCCCCCTCTGTCTCTTTCTTTCTCTCTCTGTCTCTGGCTCTCTTATCCTCAGGATTGAGGATAAGAGCATTGTCCCTGACCTTCTTTTGCTCAATGTTAGCACTCCACCACTTGACCCATGACTCCTCAGTGAGAGTTTTCTGCGTAGTTTGTTGGAGATTGTACCCTCACAGGCTTTTCTGCCTGGGCTGGCATGGAACTATGAGCCTCATATCTCAGCCTCCTCAATAGCTAGGAGCATCACAGGCCTAGGCCATTAGCGCTGGGTTGGCACATCATCTCTTATTAACTGTTTCTCATAACGTTGAAAATCAGAATTGTAACTTTATCATTATGCTGGAAGTACACTTTCCTGTTCCGTGGCTTCTAAAGTATCTCCTATCCTGAGATGTGAGGGCTGAGAAGATGGACTGATTGTGATGCAGCCTCGCAGCACAGAGGCTGAGGGTCCGGGGCTTGGGAGCAGCCTGTTTTGGTTCTGGAAGCACTGATCCAGCAGCTCTGATGTGTTTGCTGATTCTCACACTGCTGGGCTGGCGTTCTGCCCACGATGCCTAGCTGTCATTTCACGCCCAATGGTTGGGGCTTGGCCAGGAAGCTTTCTCCCTTCCTGACTTCCATGACCACTTATTTCTCTGTCCTTTTAGCTCACGTATCCTTAGACATCCTATGGTTAAACAGTGCTTCAGCTCCTTTCAACTACCAGTTTTCTGAAATGCTCTATTTCCCCTCATTCGTTAACAGCAACAACGAAAAAGAACTAGCCTTATTAAATGATACTATTATTCAGAAAACATCTACAGGCAATAGAGGAAGGCCTTCATGTGGTGACCATCACAGATCCGCAACCTAAATGTTGGAATTATGGTCATATGCCACTAGGTCGGCTAAATTATAGTTTATTCTCCATTCTCACTCTTCCCTCACCCTTCTCTAACGCTGTTCAGAAGTAGGATTCTAGTATTGGGCAAACATGACATCATATAGTCAATGTTTCTAACAATCAGATTTGAGTTCCAGACTCCTTCCCCTCAGTCTACCACACAACCCCCCTCCACCCACCTTTCCTATATCCTCAATACCAGGGTGCAGTCTAGAGTCCTTGGTTACCACTGATTTTTTTTCCTGTCTCCTTTTGATTTTGCCCTTTGTTGGACAGTAATCTCACTATAATCATATAGTTTATCCATTTGATTATGTTTTTATATTCAAAATGATTTTGAGATTCATAGTTGTATAGCAAATCTCAGCAGTTCCTTTCTTTCCTGAAAATCAGAATGGACCATGCTAATTTACTCATGAACAGTTTTTGTATTTTCTCACCAGATCGTGAGTTTTCTAAGTTTTCCTCAGTTATTCCTAGTTCCCCAGTTTAGATTGTTATGTGGACCTATCTCTCTTGAATGACACTTGAAAGCCTAAGAGCAGGGGAATGTGTAACTGTATTATTTCAGCATATTTAATTTTGTAAGAAAATCAAAAGATATGGATGTACCATTTTGCATTTATGCTAGAAGCATATGAAATTTGGTTGCTTTGAATTCCTATCAATATTTGCTTTTATACATTTATAAGGTGTGTAGATACATGTATATAAACATGTACACACATGTATATATACTTTATATGCATGTACTTTACATACATATACTTTTACCTTTGTTTCATTATTACTTTGTAACTTTATTTATTTATTTTTTGTTTATTTTTTTTGGCCAGTCCTGGGCTTGGGCTCAGGGTCTGAGCAATGTCCTTGGGTTTTCTCAAGGCTAGAGCTCTACCACTTGAGCCACAGTACCACTTCTGGCTTTTTTCTATGTATGTGGTACCAAGGAATTGAACCCAGGTCTTTGCGCTTGCTAGGCAAGCACTCTACCTCTAGGTCAAACTACCGACCTCAAACTTTATTTTTATACTTGAATTCAGGTCCTTGAACATGGACTTGAATTTTTCAGTCAGGACTGTTGCTCTAGCACTTGAGCTACAGTATAGTTTTTTCTTCAGTCCAGTTTGGATGTTCCTCAAACTTCTGCCCAATGACTAAGAAAATTCAAAGGAGAAAGACAGATCCAAACATACCAACATAGATTCCAACATACAAATAGGCAAGAAATTTAAAAGATAAGTAAAAAATTCCTTAAATTTGAGCTATAAAACATGGTCATGGGTCAGAAATCTAAATATGATTGAAGCAAATGTTCTGCAAAGCAAATTTTAAATTTCTCTAAATTATCTCTAAATATCTCTAAATTATGCATGTGTATTTTATATATTTATGCATACAACTATACATTTTTATCTATATATGCTTATTCTGTTTCATTCCCTTATTTTTAGAATACACACTTGCTAATTCAATTGTTTTAACTTCATTAAAAATGTGTTTCATTTGCATACCCAAAGATAAGGACATGGTATTGGAAATATAAACACAGCTACATAGACATAAAAATTTATGACTCTATAGACATAATGTTTTATTACATAGATTAATATGTATCTATGACATACAAACCCTCAGCCTACTTTTAATTATGTTCTAAAACCTAAGTGTCAGTGATTGTATATAGAGATTCCCTTCTTGAATACTTGTTTGATAAACACATCATTTGAAATATGATTTAATAAAAAACTAAAAAAATGTGTTTCATATCTCAGAATACAGTCTTTCTTGCTGAATATTTTATATATACCCTAAATAAGTATATTTTTCTTTTACTAAATCTTATTTAGTTATCACATTTGTAGAAGTGACTGATACAGGCATACTTTGTTGAAGATGTAGTATAGGTAGTAAATGTGAGAGACTCAGTAGTATCTGTAGTATGAAAGAAAGTTAGCTGTATGCTGGTGGCTCACACGTGTAATCCTGGCTACTCATGAGGCCAAGATTTGAAGTTCAAGGTACAAACCCAGCCAGAAGGAAAGTCTGGAAGGCTCTTAGCTCCCCGTTAACCACCAAAAGCCAGAAATTTTGTTGTGGCTTATGTGGTAAAGCATGAGCCTTGAACACAAACCTCAAGGACAGCAGCATTCAGGCCCTGAGTTCAAACCAAGGAATACACACACACACACACACACACACACACACACACACACACACCAATTATTTTAACTAAATTGGAAACAGATCAAAAAAGTGGTTAATGGATCTGACCCACAGCCCCTCTTCTTCAATCACTTGAAATAGAAATTTTGTAGTTATTTTTTCCAGATAGAAATTGGAAATTTTATTGTATTGTATTCTTGAAATTTAATTTATGGTCTTAGTAATTATTTTTGTTGTATTTTATTGTCTGGGTGATGTATAGAGGGCTTATAGTTACATTTGTCAGGTAATGTGTACATTACTTCTTGAACATTGATATCCTTTCTCATGTTTGTGTCCCCCTTTCTCTCCTTCATCTCCTCCCAATCATCTTGCTTTCTCCTTTCCCTTCCCTATTTCAAATAAACAAATAAAAAATGCATATACAATATACAGGTAACAAAGTCAAATACATAACTAAATGAGATTAGCCATAAGGAAAAAGAAAAGAAATAACTTCACAAAGTACATTAAGAGGCTTATCATAAAGACAAACTTCTTGTTTCCATAACACAGAGTTCATTTCCCTTAGTCTCATCTTCTATGGCCATCTTATATAGCTTTTGAGCTTTTGTGATCCTCACCTAGGAGAATCCTAGATGTATATTAATTATTACACATGAGGGAAGTCATTGAGCCTATGTTTCTTTGGGTCTGGCTTGCTTCACTTAATATGATTTTTTTCTAAGTCTTTACATTTCCTTATGGATAGTGTGATGCCTTTCTTTTTGATGGCAGCATAGGATTTCATTGTGTATAAGTACCACATCTTCTTGATCCATTCATCTACTAAGGGGCATCTGGCTTTGTTTCGTATCTTAGCTATGATAAAGAATGCTGCAATGAACATCGTTGTGCTAGTAGCTTTAGTATGTCCTTGTTTCTGGACATTTGGGCAAATGCCAGGAGTGGGATTACTGGGTTGTTGTTTTTTTAAACCACAGAACTAGCAGGAAAACTATTACATTTCACATGTGATAATTTTCTCTTAGAATACTTCCCTTTATACTAGACAGTAGATTAAGCAGTATTTAGAATGAGAATACCGGAGGAAACATTATTCAAATATAGATCTGTCACAATGTTAATTGTGGGAAACCAATTACATGCCAAAAACAAACTAATAAATTTGCATTTACTGAAGAATTCACTTTGTATTTTTGCAAGGATCTATTCACATCTTCAGAAAATATGTTATTAAATTTTTACATAGTTTTTGAACATTTATCTTTGGAGTTAAAGATACCTTTCAAATCCTCTCAGCAGCAGTATTGCATGGGTCATAGTTGAAAAACACAATTATTGGAAAGGAATATAAGAGTCAGATCATCTCTTTGCAACCTAGAAAGGGGTATTTGAATGTGGTTATTACATTCAGAGCCTTGTTGACTCCGTTTCCTCTAAACTATTAGAATTCCATTTCCCAAAGCAACTTTGTAGTTCTTTTCTAATTTAAATCTTTTTTCTTAGCCTTTTGCTTTCGGAAATTCTGAGGACACAGAGCAGGGAACATTGCTTTTTCATTGGTCTTTCCTTTCAAGCCCTATGTATAGGAATGCAATATTATAATCTTTAATTAAGACCATATATTTTCTTCAAAGCCAACTCTGTTTCAGTAAACATTTTTAGCACTTATATATAATTTTAAGAACCAGGTAATATTAAACCAAGTTACTTTTTCTGAGAAACTAAAAATTTCAAGCCTTTTACTTTTCCTTAAGTTATACAAATGCAGAGGGCATCCAGTAGTTATGTGTTGCTTAGGTGATTTATTTTTCCCCATATATTTTTATTGTAATTAATAGAAAGGTTACATTATATTCACCAGACAGAAAGTGCATTACTTCACATACATTGATACCCTTTCTCATGTCTTGGTCCCCATTTCCCTCCCCCCACCCGTGTCCCTCATCTTGTTTCCCCACTTCCCTCATTTGTCATAATCAGTAGAAACCTTGGGCTCTCCTAGCAGAGACTTACAATAGAGGAAAACCTAGATACATAAGTCCATATACTATGACGCTAAATGAAAGGACCTCCAGGATATAGAAATAAAAGCCATATAATGAATGAGGGTTGTCCTTAATGTACTGTTATCTCTCATCTCTTTTTATGTCCCTTGGCTATCTCATATTGTTATAGTATTTCACCTTGTTATCTGATATATTGTATATATGCATCTTTGGTTATTAGGTGATAATTTCAAACGTAATCCCCATGTCTAATTATCACTTTAGGAAATGGTCAAGTACCGAAGAAATGGAATCACACCCAGGGTAAACTTTGGCAATCAAGCCTGTAACTCATATCAGCTTTTTTTTTTTTTCACAATGCATTATTTCTGCATTGGTGAGAGCCTTACGGAGCTATTCCTAGAACTGAAAGTCAGGGCACAATGCAGAACTCTCGCCTTAGATGTGGGAAGTCTATCAAAAACAACAACAACAAAAAAACCAGTTCAAACAGTAATCCTGCCCTACTTACAGGTGTTTAGACACATCCCCGGGCCTGTGAACACAGAGTAAAAAGGAACAGACCTGTACTGCTTCACCTTCACAACATGCATGAGGGCCTTCATCTTCAGAAGCGTTAAGAGAGAACTGCAAGGCTTCACCACACATTCTCTCGTGTCTCAATGACAGGAAATTCCAGCTATCCACCTTGATTCCATCATTCCTAAAATACACAGGGCCCAGGATTTGTGCAGTCCTACTCCAGACGATCAGAGAAACCGCCTGTCCTGGTCAAGGAGAGGGGGAGCGGGCACTGGGAAAAGAGAACTAGTCCTGGGTGTGATCACAGCTGTCACTCTGGGCTGCAAATGGAGACCTTGATGTTCCCCCCCACTGGTAGGTGACACCATTCCTAACCTGGGAACAAGTCTGAGTACGTCCTTCAAAATTTCTTTTGCTTGGAAGGTTTCCACTGCTTCTACACTCTGTCACATTCTTCCTTTAAAATACCCTCCTCAAGCTCATGATCTCTCTTTCTCTCTTTGTATCTCTTTTTCGTTCTCCTCCTCCCCCAGCCTACTTCTACACTTTCAGACACAATTTTGTTCAGAAGAAACTTGGTAAAATATGAACCGGCCTCTGCTAGCGCTTGGATAACTCCTTAACCATAATGTGGGGTAGTCTCCATGACGAAGACAATGACTTCCATGAGCGCTGAACCGTCTGTACCTCCACTGTTCCATCTGGAAAGTTGGATTTGGATTCTGAGCACCCGTCAAACATGCTGACAAATCAGTAAAATAATTCTGTTCAAATTTTAGCACAATGTTTGATTCCAAAGAAAACTACAGCCAGCCATAACATAGCCCTGTATTTTTTCCTCCATATTACTAAACGTATCTTAAATGTTCCGCCTATCACCCTGGATATCTCCCCCATACCAGAGTCTTCCTCTGTCCTCCTGGTCAAATACCACCACTGTGCATTTCTTCTGATCTTGTTCTATTTTTGCCAAGCTTTGTGCCTTTCCTCTTTATTTCTACACTCATATCAGAAATGAGACTTCTATCAGTTCCTGGAGAGTCCTTTTTGCTATCATTAATTCTTCAAGATAATCTGCACAATCATGTCATCTGTGAAACATGGAAAGAATATCAAGATGATGAAAATAACAGACCATATCATAAAGCTCTTTATCACCTTGCGTACCTCTGCTGTATTTTTCATCAGAAAAAGAGTGAGGAAAATATAGATGAAAGAGGTGGGTATGTGCCAGTAGATGGTCACTGAGGGCCACCTGAGATCAAGGCACATATACACTGCTTATATCTAGTCCTACTATTGCATCCAAATGCATTAGAAATTCCTTACAAAGAAGAGTGAGAATTTTAGTGCACGTAAAGTAAAAGCAATATACTATCACATTGGCTGATTTAAAAACTAAAGTCATTAAACAGTCACCTTATCTATATCACAGTAGTTTCAAAATTGTATTTCATGTTTCTGGTTCTACCATCTAATATTACAACCCCAGATCTGGGTGAGAACTATCAATGTCTGTATCTTAGGGTTGCTACACTGATAGGGCCAATAATTTTAATGGGCTTTCATTTTATTTGTAATAGGCGTGTATTAAGGTCATAAATGTGATTTTCAACATAAAACTATCATTGTGTTTTTCATAACTGCTTTCTGCTCAGTAATTTTATTTCTTCTCAAAATTCTTCCTGGTTGATTTATTTCCTATTTTTTATTTAATGCTATAAATTCTAAGGAGTGTTTTATTCTTGTATTAGTTCAGAATCATAGATTGATGTGTAATCTCTTTGATATTCAAATGACCCTCACTGGTTCTGATACTTTGACGACCATGTTAGACTTCTGTATTGTCTTTCACTGAAATCTTCTGGTTTGTCTTATTTCAAGTAATTTGTAATCTATCTATCTTGTTTTCAAAATCACTGGCTGTACATTTTTCTCATTTACATTCTCTATATAATTCTATATATAACTGTTACAGCAGAAACGAGAGGGGAGATTCTTTTTTCTTTATGAAAGAGATCAAACTAATTTTAATTTAAACTTCTCTTCAATATCAACCCGTTTTGTATTACAACCATGCTAGACACTGTATATAAATAAAAAGAATATTCTATATGGCCTCATGGCCACAATATATCTTTAAGGACTTTCTACATAGCCTTCTTCCATTGGTCTGTAGTTACAGACCAATGAGTAGCACTCTCAGGTGTATCCTTGACATCTTCTCTCTCCTTTAAGGTCCAACCTGGCGCATCCAGCGCTGGTGAAGACAGCTCCCATTACTGAACACTGTGTCCAATCACATGCACGTAAACAAAATTTGCAACCTTTCCCATCTACTTGCTTTATGTCTCTTCCCAGTGAGTTTCATACACTGCAAAACTGACCAGGAAAATACACCCCTTATCTCAGGAAGTTGAGGTAAAACTAAGTTAGGCAAAACAGCTACAAAGTATGCCAATGGAAATACTGAAGACTATTGAAAGAAATGATAGCAAATGATATATATGTGATCTAGATTATGAAAGTAAAATTATTTCCCATAGTAGAGATTTTTCATGCAAGAATTTCTGACAAAGTTGAACTTGATCTAGGTTCTGGGTAAAGATCAGAATATTTAGCTTCAGAAGAATATTCTTTTGACATAGGACAAAAAGAAAGTTAAGAAAGCACACAACCAGTTTGAGGTCAGACTGGGCAGAGTGGCTTACTATTATAATCCTAGCTACTAAAGAGGAAATGATCTAGAAATTTGAAAGTTGAGGCTATCCTAGGCAAAATGTCTATGAAGCCAAAGATCAGCCAATAAAATTTGGGGCATAGTGGCTATTCTTTTCATCTCAGCTGCACAGGATGGATAAATAGAAGATCTTGTTTCTGAAACAACTAAGTCAAAAAGTAAAAATACTGAAGGACATAACTCACTTGCAGAGCACCTGCCTAGCAAGTACATTGTCCTGAGTTCAAACCCCAGTACTACCAATAGAAATTTTAAAGTCCTCTGATGATTTTTAAGTCTAAGGTAAACTTATCTGAAAACAAGTGCCATTGTTAGATACTGATGCAAAGAAGATTGGGAGACATTAGAAAGTTAATTATGTCATTTGGTTTTACATAGATCTGCCAAGGAGATTGGTTTCCATCCTTAATTAGTAGACATGACTTAAGCATGGTACTCTAAAAAGAGAGTAACAGGAATTGTGAAATATGTTAGGTATAGAGGCCCATATTACAAATTCATGAGTCTGGATCACATATTATTGATAGTAATATTCTGGGGTTTTCCCAGGGAGTTAATAATGAACAGAATTATGTATATATAGATCATTGCAATTTGTAAGGAATTTGCAAGAAGTATACATAGGTTTTCTAATTAGGAAAGGAAAAAGATAGTAATCTCAAATTTGTCTGAGATTCTGGAAAGATGGAGGGAGGTAAGACAAAGATAGTATGGTATACTAAAAAAAAGCAGGTAGGGCTGGATTACAGGCATTTAAAGACTTAGATTTATGCTGAAGTATACGGAAGTGAACTATTCCATAATTTATTTAAAAACGGGAGCAAAAAACTAGCAGAAAGGAATAATTCATTTTAATTTTAAGGTTAAAGACAATGAGAAGGTTAGAAACCATTGTGAGTTCAAATTCAGAAGCAGTAAAATATATTTCAGCCATTATAAATGACACATAAATCCAAAATCAGTCAAGATAGTGACTTTTGAAAAGGGTAACTTTCACAGATAATTGATCAGTGCAAGGAAAAAGATTTATTCCTATTGTACACAAAGAGGAGAATTCCTTACTGGAAGAGAAGCACATCAGTATAGAAACTAAACCAGAATTATATTATAGGATGACAAAGAGGAAGGAAGTGACAGAAAATTAAAATTTATTGTAATTTGAGGCTTGAGAAATTGTAGATACCAATAAACTAGAGAACAAATGATCAAATGGAAGCATGCAAAGTATATTACTTAACTAGAAAATAGCAACTAAAGGAAAGTACCTCCATACCTAGAATCAGCAATCTTATAATATTCACAGTGCTTTACACATTCACAGGACACCTGGTTCTTTGGTTCCCTACTTCCTCCACCATTTCCTATGTCTCATGTTTTCCAGGCCAACTTTGCAATAATGCTTATCTTTTATTCATTGAAAAAAATTTCAACTTAATCTAAAGTCGTGTGCGTGTGTATGCATGCACACATGTGTACATTTTACTGACTCTAAAAATTCAAGCCTTTTCAAAGGCTGGAAAAATGACCCTTTTCTATGTGTTCATGCCCAGAGTATTTTCTTCACCAAATTGCTGTTATTTATGTCTCCTGTGGGTAAGGGGAAAACATTTATTCTTAGATTCCACAGCCAATGTGATTTACACTGATAAAGACAGATTATAAGGGGTAAAGGATGATTTCAGATATTCGGGGTACAAGGAAGTGGGGAACACATATGAGTGAAAAGTCCAAAGAGGGAGTAAGACTGGAGCCGTGCATACCAGGAAGCGTGGGAAAGATAGTAGGAAGGTAAATGAGCAAAGAAGCTGTAAACGACTGGAGACTAAGAAGTATATGAAAGACAGAATTCAGCATTTAATAAGGTTAGTTGTGCCAGTCCCAAGTCATTCTGGAATATGAGTTGGTCTACTCTTCTTCATGTTACAGCACAGCTTATGTTGGCAGATGGCAATTTCTTTTACAAAAGGAAAATTCATACCTCGCTTAAGAGCAGAATATGGACCGGCAGAAATACCTTGTGTTATCTGTTTCTTCAGTGCCTCAGCATTTCGCGGTGGCACGATTGGCTCTGGCTCACTCAAGATAGCAAGCTGTGGTTCTCCAATGAGAATGATCAGGTCTGATCTCTCTTCTGTCCTCTGAAATTGCAGTGCAGAGGACAGAGTAGACACTGCTGCATGGATCTTTAAGGAAAACTAAAACTAAGAAAGTAATTAATTTGGGCCTTTTGTGAATTATTTCCAATCTTTACTTGCACTCTTTTTTTTTCCCCTCTCCTACTGAGAGCACATGTTCCCACTTGATCAGAGAGAATTCAAATCTTTGATCACTTAAAATGAATTCACAAACAATATCAATATGTATTTACACACGAGACATAATAGGAACATAACACCTGTGGAGAAGGCTGCTTGGACTTGAAATTCCAGGGTGCCTTGCTGTGTGACCCCAGATTTAACTACCCTTCAGGTTGTAGTGACACTCGTTATGGTTATTCGTGTTTGTGAGTTCTGAGTGCCTGCAACAAAAAATAATGGATGAACATTTGGTTGAGTGAGTCTGCCCCATCCCCACCCCCCACCTATCATTTGATTACTATGCAGATTAAGTTGGTTGATGATTTGTCCACAGTACCCACAAAGATCACTAACAATAAGCCATTCTTGACTGTGTGTTATTCCCCACACACCTCTTTTTATTGTAACATTGGTCTTGATGAGGTTTTTATGTAAACAAGCCATGAAAGTGGGTGATTCTTTTCTGTGGCTGTGTGGCTGGAGGTAGAGCTCAGAGCCTGTCCTACTCTGTGCAAGCTTCTCTACCTCCCAGGTACATTCACAGCCCAAAAGAGGTCTCTGATTGCATGTTCTCATGGACTCGGTCACTAAAAATGGCTCACTTCCCATAGACATAGCCCTGACTGCTTTGATAAACTATGTAATTGTAGAACCCACCCCATTTTCTGTTTCTCTTGGATACCAAGAAGTTCAAAGCGAAGTGAAGTGCCTCAAGCATTTTAAGCATATTATGTTGTCAGAATTCCACATAAAACATGGACTCTAGATAAAATTTACTCTTGCCATTATATACTCTACAATCTTATCTATATGATTTTAATATGCTCAAAGGTTATAATGTCATGAGAAGCATTTATTGTTCTTGAAATATATAGCTGTTAATAAATATTCATAGTTTTAATTTAATTATTAAAAATAAGTTTTAAAAACATTTATGAACGATGCAGTAGAAAGAATAATAAATTAACCCTAAATGTTCTAATATTGACTTTTTATGTTTGCCTATAAAAGAAGCTTATAAATGTTTATGCAGAAATAAGTAGTATGCCTAGCGTCTTAATTGTGATGTTTATAATTTTCAAATGCAATATTTTAAAGCACAACTAAGGAGTATTCACATGTAAAAAGAAAACAAATATAATTACTTTAATTTTTATTGTAGCTTAGAATAAGCTTGATTTACACTGTTGAACATTTACATATTTAATTTAGTAGTGAATAATTACACAGCATTCAATAGGACATATTAAGTTCAATTAGAATAATTTGAATTAGCAAGTCACAAATGAATGCTTTGTGTAATTTTTTGAAGTTCATGCATTTACAGAGAAACCAAACTTTGCATAAAGGGTTTATAAAATTATCTAATTAATTCAGATGTTCTTTTACAAAGTACTACCACACTCTCAACATCCCTTACTCTTTTTAACTGAGTACAATTATTATAAACTGTTTTAATGTAAATTAATTCAATATTGAAAGTTCAGTGGACATTTACAGTGAAGGGGGTAAGATACTCATAATTCCAATTTGTCCTCAGGAGTAAATGGGATTCTTAGAAATTCTTTTCAGATATAACAGTTATGTCAACATGAGCATTTTCATTCATGGAATCTAATTGTCTAGGATAGTATTATTGTCCTCTTTCCTCTGCCTCTTCCTCCTTTTGTCACCTCACATACTCTGCCCTTGTATTCTCTCTGGATCATTCTCATTTGACATTCCCTTCTTCTTCCCTTCTTTTGTTTCCCTTTGTGTTGAATTTTAAATAGAAATAGTTCTATTACCTCTCTAAAACTCATGGGATCTTCTGATTTAAATCTTTATATTTATTTTGATTCTTTATATTTATTTTTATGCTAAGTTAACAGAGATACTATTTTTCCTTAAAAGAAACTTAAGTTCTAGTAAGATCTGTGAAATCTGTCCTTCACGAAGTAGTGCCATGTTTATATTTTTACTTTCAAAAAATATATATTACCCGTGTCATGTGTCAGAAATTATTCCAGTGAGCCCTTGTCGGTATCATTAATTTACCGATATTGTTATGTTGTCATGAGAAAAACAAGGCAATGTGAAATTTGCCGATATTTCCAAAGACGGTCACTTGTAAGGAATAAAATCAGGGTTTAATCCCAGCCTGCTTATATACTATAATTCCACCCTAGGTAGGCATATGAAAATAAAGAAAACCAAACCAAATCATAACAAATAACACCAAAAAGAAACAGACATTGAAAACAGTACACAGTACCCCCAAAACACAAGCATAACATTAAATCCTGCTTTTTAGACTTTGCTAAAATATTGACTGAGCATTTTTTTCTACTTTATCATAACGGATGATAGAATGAAGGACTTTTACAAAATGGGCAACCTTTCTAGCAGTGACTGAAGCTACTCTTGAGCAAAAAATATAGAAGGCTTCTTTGACCTCAGTGATACTACCTGGGTTTAGAAGTCAGACTTCGACTTCTACTATCCTTAGTCATATATGAAAAAACTTTAGATCATATCTCATGCCTTATATGAGTTGACTTCATGACTGAAATCCAAGAGCCATGGAAGCATGGTCTTGGGCTTAATACTTGAGTTTGTGGGGTCTCTCATGGAGTACTCAGGACAGACTCTGGCAGCATCCTGCAGCAAATCTATAGCCTAGCGTCATGCAGGCTAATGGGCAGACAATAACCACAGCACCAGCCAAGGTACTGTTGCATAGACTCATTGTCTTCATTACTCATGTTGTAGTGGCTCACATCTGCAACCCTTGCTACTCCGAAGGCGATCTCTGAGGACTACAGTCCAAAGTCAACCTGAGCAGTAAATCTGTGAAATTCATATGTGCAATTAACCACCAGCAAACCAGAAGTGAAGCTGTGGCTCAAAGTGATAGAATGCTAACCTTGAGCTAAAAAGTTCAGGGACAGTGCCCAGTCCCTGAGTTCAAGCCCCATAACTGACCAAGATTAAAAAAAAAAAAAAGACAGATGTAGGGTCTCCTACCAAAGTAGGCACTGTGGCAATGATAATGGAGGAGGCGCTATCTTTCTTACTTTTATAACTACCTATGCCTCCCTGGCTCAGTTACTCAACAGCTATTTGACAGAATTGATTAGGGGATGCCACTGATTTTATTAACTACTCTTTATTTGACACATGAATCAGATCTCAGATGGATAAGAAAATCATGTTTCCTGTTTTATATATGATGATGATAAAGCTTCAGAGGATTAAATGACCTGTGAAAAGTTGGAGACCTATACTAATTCATTTGCAGAAACTAAAGGCCTCTCATTCTTTCTGACCCTAACTCCAAATCTGGCTGGTTTTCTTATTCATTTTCTGCGTCTAAATAGCCTGCATAGTATTTTAGGACAAGAACTTTATGTCTTGTGTTTCCAGATGACATCATTAAAGGTAGGTAGAATGTCACACACACACACACACACACACACACACACACACACATATATACACGGAATATTATAATGCCATAGTAAATACATAAAATCATTTTGTTTGAAGTTTACAGAGCCACTTCTCATAAAGAACAAGCTAGTAACCATGAGAGAGTGAATGCTTATATTCAGACTTCATCTTCTGAATACTTAATATCAAAATGTTAATAGGAGTGGTAACCTAGTTTCTCATTTTTCAGGATAAATATGTGGGCAAACTCTTATGTGTACACATGTATATGCTGATTTAAAAGCATGTGCTTTCCTATTCAGGGAATTTCCACCACAAAGTGGCCAACCCATGACTGAACGTTATCTTGTAGCCATCTGAGTACATAACAGAGTAATATTTAAAGACTACTCAGTAGATGAGGGGTTTGGTGCAATTTGTTGTAAGACTAGTGTCAACCAATTTTATTGTTTATTACCCAAGGGAAAGTTGCAACATGGTACTGGATTGCATGTTATTCTATAGATCTAATACTGGCTACACATTTTCCAGTTATTGAAGTAGGTGAGTCACCTTCATTTCTGAATTGTAAACACAATAACATGAATCAATAGCCAGAGAAAAGAATCGGGTTCCTCAGACAAGCAGAGAAAAACCATAGGAAAACATAATAAAAAATTTGAACCTAGATTTCCTGTTTGAAGAGTTAAAAAAATTGAAACAATAACAAAATTATAATTAAGGAGGGAAAAAAAAGATGCAGTGTTGGCTATGACATAGCTTTTTTGGGGTAAATGTTTTTGTAGTTCCAAGCAGATATACAACATACCTACACAGCAGTAGCAGATAAACCCAGGAGGAAAAGGAGCCAATATTAAAGTTATGTCGTTATACAAAATATTTTCCAGGGGCTGGGAGTTTGGCCTAGTGATAGAGTGCTTGCCTAGCATATACGAAGACCCGGGTTTGATTCCTCGGTACCACATATTATATAAAAAGCCAGAAGTGATTCTATGGCTCATGTGGTAGAGCTCTAGCCTAAAGAAAGCCAAAGGACAGCACTCAGGCCCTGAATTTAAGCCCCAAGACTGGCAAAAAATAAATAAATAAACAAAAAATATTTTACCATAATAGATTTTTTAAAATCCTAATGACATTTTATAGGTAGATATGATCATCTCAATTAGTATGAAGTTATTCTAACTTGGTAAGATTTGGCTAAAGTGGTAAAACTGGTGTACATTCACTTCATGTTAATTTCCTTGAGTACTTGTACATGTGTGTAACTGGATTCACTTGTCTATGTACACACACACACACACACACACACACATATATATATATACAGTGTACATGTGTATGTGATAATGTGTGCATGATTGTGGAGATGCACACATATATGTGTGTGTTTACAATATATTACATATATCTTTGGTAATTCTTGTTGCATAGTATTTTCTTGATGAAAGAGTCAGCTGGTCAGGTATGTGAATTATATACATGATTTAGCTATTTAGGTTGTGCATTGGGAATTTCCTTTTAGATATTCAATATGTATATTTTACTGGTCATCAGAAATCTTGAGACTCTCAGTAGACTGGACACGCAAATGATGAATCGAGCTCACATTAGAAATTCTACTGTGTGTCATTCTAGACCCTGTATTGCGTTTCAAATAATTTGAATTGCTTTCAATGATCTAAAATGCAAATACATATGTAAATAGTTAATTTAGCCATTATGGATATTGGGCATTTTATGTGAATTAATTGGGTCATTTATTCCAGATAAACACTTTAATCATAGGACTAAAAATACCGTAATGGGTAAAAAGGTTCTCTTCTTGATGAAACATTACAGTTTATTTCATGAGGCACGGGATGTGTCAGGTAAGATCCATGTTTATAGTAGGCATATGTTATGCAAAATGCACGGAAAAGATGGTGCTGCTGTTTAGTCGGAATGATTTCTTTCCAGTTCTTCAGTTCTCTGGCATTCTGCTAATAGCTATAGTCCCATAAATCATGCCCTTTGCAGTGGACTCAGGGAAATTCTCTACAGTCTTTTTACCACCATCTGCTTCCCAGCGCCTTCCTCTGCTCTGGATGGTGCCCTTGCCTGGCTGGCAGTTTCTAACCAGGCCTTTGGGGGGAGAACCAGCATTGATCCTCCGAGAAGTCTACTTTCATCCAACACTTTTGAGTTGGTTCTAATTTCAGAGCTGGGCAACCTTACAATGGACTACTGGCTTCTTGCTTTTGCTTCCCCACAAAGATATTGGCTAGCAGACAACATACTAATATCTAACAACATTAGAACTCAAATGTCCTTACATAAAAGCCATCAGAGACCACACATAAAAGTTTAGTGTATTCATTCACCAATTTAATCCTATAATATAGTTTAGCATTCCACCACTTGCACCATAGCACCACTTTTGGTTTTCTGGTGATTACTTGGAGAGAACAAGTCTTATGGATTTTCATGTCCAAGCTGGCTTTGAACCTCGATCCTCAGATTTCAGCCATCTGAGTAGCTAGGATTACAGGCATGAGCCACAGGCACCCAGCTAGATGTAGCATTCTTGAGAGATTGACATCATCAGTTTGTGTCATCAAATCATAAAAGTTTCACGGAAAAAACTCTTTCAAGAGTTCAAAATCTCTCTGATTCCATATGTATCACACTCAGATGCCAGAGCTGCAGAATTTGCCAAAAGTAGTTCTTAAGGGCATGGAGATGTGATTGTGTGAGACAAAACTTACCTAGTATGTATCAGGTCCTGGGATAGATAGTGAGTATCTTAAAGAAAAAAAATAAGGAAGCAGTTTTTTGCTTTGTTTTGTTTTTGTTTGTTTGTGTTTTGTGGGTTGTGAGGCTTGAACACAGCCTGGGCACTGTCTCTGAGCTCTTCAGCTCAAGACTATCACCATACCCTTGAGCCAAGCCCCACTTCCCATTTTCTAGAGGTTAATTGGAGATAAGAGTCTCAGGTCATTTTGTGCCAGGGCTGGCTTTGAACCTTGATCCTTAGATCTCAGCCTCCTGAGTAGCTAGAACTATAGGCATGAGCCAACATACCCAGCTTAAGGAAATAGTTGTTTTTTTTTTTTTTTTAAGATCTGTTAGTATTGAACATGGCCCTATAAACTGCCTATAATCCATTCTTAGCTTAGACTCTTCATATGAAATAGAGCAATACCACGTGACTGTACTTCAGTAATATATGTGATACTGTTATGCAAAACTATAGAAAAATTTGTATATCATACATAGGGACAGGATTAGGTTTACCTGAGATAATAGGTGAATGTCATTCCTTCTTGTCGTGTGTTATCTGTGAAGAGAATTACAAGACTTCCAGCTATTTGGTAGTTCTCACATAAAGGGTACAAATAGATATATTTATAAAATGTGAAAAAAATTTGTAATATATTTAGGCATTTTTTTCTGGCTTTCGAAGACAATTGTGGATTCTCTTTTGACAACCAAGGCATCTAGTGATTACTTTCTAAGATATTTAAATGTTAATGTGATGAAAGGAGGAATCTTTATTTTGAAAATTTAGAGCATAATATTTAATAATAGATCTGAACATTATTAGATAGTAATGCAAAGAAGAAGGGTAAAGAGGAAGATTTAATGAATTGAATTGTGTTGTAGTCTAGTTGCTGAAACTTTTAAAGGAAAGAGCTATGGGCAATTGCATGTGTGTATATTTATAATATGAGTGGGTATGTCTGTCTGTGTGTGTGTGTGTGTGTATAAGTCTATTTGTGTATCTGTGTGTATGTGTATACGTAAGTGTAAAACCCAAGGGTTTTATGCCGCTTACGGAACAAACTTTTTCCATGCTAATCACCTAACGATTGCATTTCATAGTGGAGAGGCTATAGATAAGAAAACTTCATTTCTGTGGCTAAGCTGAACAATATGCTGAACCAGGATGGACAGAAACCTAAGCAGCTTTTGTGACTCCAAAAGGGGAGTGAATCCTATGATGTTAAACAGTATGGATAAAGTGAATTCATTTCTAACTTGGCACTACTTTGAAATAATGCCCAGTCAGTGTCATCTTGAGTGGTATTTGCTTTAAAGGATATTCATCAGCGAACTAATACATTAACTCAGTGGTAGACGTGAGGACCGTTTCACAAATTCTGCTTTAGAGTCTATAACAATTATCATGTATCCATACAATTGCAAACCAATCAGAAAATACTGCTTTGAGATGCCATAAAAATGCAGATGGAAGAGACGATAAATGGGAACCCTAATTATAGTAGGAAGGAAATCAAAACTCTTCATTAGTTAACTATCATTCTTATTAGCTGATTAGAGCATGCATGTAGAAAATTGTCTGGTAAGCAAATTATAATGTGCAAAACTAAGACGTTTAGCTATTAAAATACTGTGTTCATCTTTTGTGCATAAATTACATAGTGCTCCACAAAACTTAAAGTAATTATAAAGGACAGTATTTTTAAACACTTTTGCAATTATACATATGAGAATCCTCTTATAATTAAAATTTAAGGAAAATATTTTATTCTGGAACTACACGTGCAGTAAAATGTCACTTTCCTTTTCTTTTTTTATTGTCTTCTGGTGGAAAGGTAAGCCTCAGTGGGAAAACCACTCAATTTTGCTGATCCTAGTTCTCTCTCTGTAAGTGGTGATCTAACATTCCTATCTTCTAAATAGCAAATGAGATAGGAATTAGAAAGCAGGAAATTGCCAGGATTATGCCAATACACACTTCAATGATCATGTCTGTCTTGTCATTCTAAGTATGAATTAATAAGCATACCAGCACTTACTGTCTATAAGAACAACCAAAGATAGGCATCCTTTACCAATTTAAAGAGAAAGAATGAAGAAAATGGTGGAAAGATGGGAAAATACATCATAATTTTTTCAGCGGAGCCTGTATCCATATCTCTAAAGAATACGATACCAACAACCTTGAGGAATCTTTAAATTATCTCTTGCTGCCATGTAATTATATCTGTCATTCTCTTTTTATTATTAGGTTTGAACTCTTCATTTTAAAGTCTAACTTGTCTTTTGTACAGACTGCCAGTCTGATGAAATATAACAAATTGAACAGTACTTCCATTATTTTAACAATTTGATCAAAAAGCTGCGATTGTGAGGTACACTGGAGAATGAATTCAGTTTCTTTGGGGGACTCAAAAGGCATTTCGTATTTTGAATTAGTTTCTGGAGACTTTTATGTGATTCTACTACAGTTACTCAGGCAGAAATACTGTATAGATATTTTTTCCTTCTTTTCATGTCTATTAAGAGACCACTAGAATATCTCTATCTCTTATTAATCAAAGTATCCAATTTTTAAATAGGATAGTGTTTAATCAAAATTTGATTGGGTAGACAATATGTGAGACACTTTTGCAAACGCATACACAAAACAATGTTAGTAAGAGTTCTGTTTCACAGAATTTAAATCTGCAAAAATTGTATTTATCAAAATTGATTTAAATCATGCTGTTCTCCCAGCAATTCATATTTCAGCTTGCGACATGTCTACCGTAATGACTAAAAATGCAAATTACAACATCAATAGTAGATGTTCATCAATAAAATCTTTTTTTTTTTTTTTGCCAGTCCTGGGCTTGAGCTCAGGGCCTGAGCACTGTCCTTGGACTTTCCCAAGGGTAGAGCTCTACCACTTGAGCCTCAGCACCACTTCTGGCTTTTTTCTATATGTGGTACCAAGGAATCGAACTGGGGTCTTCATGCATGCTAGGCAAGCACTTTAACCACTAGGCCAAACTCCCAGCAATAAAATCTATACCTATCATTTCATTCTTCCATTCCCCAGTGACTGGCCAGGACCTGCATAATTAATTCAGTTTAAGTGGGGACAAGAGCCCTTCCTTTCCTTTTTGGATAGTTGAGACCTCTACAATATATAGTATTTATAAGCCTTTGTATAAGTGAAGAGACCCATATTGGTGAATTTCTTGGTGCATATGGTAGCCTGAATCTGTTCTTTACAAAGGGACAGTGAGGTAGCATTTGCCAGAAATTTTTCTTTCTTTTGTGTGCCAGTAGTGGGACTTGAACTCAGGGCCTGAGCACTGTCCTTAGAATTTCACAAGGCTTGAGCTCTACCACTTGAGCCACAGCACCATTTCCAGCTTTTTCTATGTATGTGGTAATGAGGAATCGAATCCAGGTCTTCATGCATGCTAAGCAAACACTCTACCATTAGGCCAAACTCCTGTCCCTGAGAAATTATTTAATTTTAACATGTAGTTCCGTGAAAGCAAGTGTATGTTTTTTGTATGATTATGTACATGTTTCAAGAAAGGAGAAATGTCATGATTTTCAAAAGGTCTCTTGGCTTTTCTTTTTCAGAGTTTATTTTGTATGTTAAGAAGGAAATGAAACCAGTGATCCAGTTAATTCTTCTGGTTGGAAAAAGTACTTCAAAGCATAGGATTTCCAAAGGAACTTATACACTACAGAATACACTTACTTATACACTTACAGAATAAATACTGGGTCACCAGTTCACCAACCTGTGGCTATGCTATGAATTAAGAAATACACAATGCATTCATTGCTCATTTTAATATGTTAATATATCTCCAAATCTTTGCAATTTAATACATACATGATCTATAATGCACACAGCCAGGTACACTTATTGATGTATAACTCTTTTTTGGATAGAGTATTTCTTCATTAAGATTCAGAAAATAAAATTGAATCATGGAAGTTTTATGCTATAAACACTAAGATTTATCACCAATGAAGATAGATGCATTTCAATCTCAGTCAATAGCACAGTAGATTTCTTTTCCAAAAATTGGCAAATTGGTACCCAAGTCAAAGGCTGAATCTACATTCTAAGTCCAATATCTCTGACTTTGCTTCCTTGTTAAGATATGTTTGTAACTCCAAAGTCAATACTGTGTACTTTTGGAGCCACTCACTGCCACACACAGAATAGTGACAAGAAGTCACCCAACACACAAAGTCTCAGCTGAGGCTGAGGCAGCATCGCCTTCTTGTTCCAGCTTTCATTGACAAGTGTCCTTGTGGCCTGTGTGTCGCCAGGCTTTTGCATTTGTTGGCGTGCACATGATTACCACTTAAACCAAAATCCTCCACTTTTTCAATATTTCCTCTGTACTCAGTTTCTTTAAGAAAGTCAAGAAACCAATGTCTCTCCTACCAAATTAAGAAGGGCAGGGGAAGGGATAGGTAAAGGAGGAATGAGTGGAAAGGTTGAAAGGTGTAATGCTGATTGAGATGTATTGTATTCATAAACTGCTTTAATTAAGTAGCTTTATACTGCTTTGTACAACTATACTATGTGAAGATTAGTTTTTGAAAGAAGAAAGAGAAATTAAACCCTATATGGCTATCCACAATGGCAAAAGAAGAAAGAAAATACTGAGAGATGATCATTTTAAAGATGGCAATTTGCATTGTTTTTCTCCAGGCAATATATTTAATATAAAGAACAAGAACATGTAGCTTTCATTTTAAGCAAAGGTAGTAGAGGATGATTTGTATATATTATGCACTAGTTCTTTTTTCATGACCTTTGTTAAATTCTACCCATTCTGCCCACCGCTCAAGTGCTCCTTCCTCTGTCATCTTAAATTCTTGTGTCATGTACTGGTAAAGCTGATAGGAATAAAACTTTAATGTCTAAACCCCACAGCATTAGAGACATAAGAAATGAGCTCATTCATTTTTGATACTTACATTGAAAGGGGAAGGAAGGAAATTCAACACTGATGACTTGCTTGGATTCAAACCAGTGACCCACAAGTTGCAGATACTAAAACCTATAGCCATTCTACTCAGATATCTACTAATGTCAGGGAATCTTGCTAGAATTGTTGACTTAGAATAATACCTAAAACCAGAGATGACAACCCAGCAAGCAAAGAAAGAATTTGTTTTTTCAAATTCCTGGAGATAATGGACACATGTAAGTTTTGAATCTCTGGTTACTGTCATCTATGCAGTCTGATCTGGTTTACACTCCCTGTTGTCTGGTAGAAATGCTTCCTGTCCGTTTATGGCAAACATGTACATAGAGCCTTGTCACAGTTGCTAGCATTTAAGATGGAGTTAGAAAATGCAACTTCATGTTGTATTTGAATTGACATTTTCCATACATAAAATCCCTCCCACACGTATGCCATGAAAGGCCAGCTTCTTCAAAGCTGTTCTCTCTCGTGCATGCTCAAATTTCTCCTTTGGAAAGTTGCATAGCATTTCCCCGATGCTCCCTAATTGTAGATGCTTTCAGAACATGCAATTGAGCGCACAATTAGCAAGCTGGAAAAGTGTGTAATTGCATGTCCAATTCTAACCTGTTGTCAAGAGGGAAAATCGAAAGGATGAAAATGACTGTTTTTACTGTGATGGAACAAGAATTAAAATAGATCTGAAAGACTGTGAGTTGTGGAAGAATAAACCCAAGTTCAAATATTTAGTGGTTACACTCCAGACATTTCATCTTATCACTGCAAACATCCCTTTCCTCATTCAAAACCAGGGCTCCCAGTGCTTCCATTGCAAAGTTTCCCCAGAAAGCAAAATAAGAAAACCAGGACAGTAAAAGTCTATGATAACAACGCTGGAAGTGATGGCTGTTGACTTTTATTATATATAGATCCCCACTTCGGCCATCATATTGGTAGACTATGTATGATCTGAAAATAATTATTAAACATTGTAATAATTTATAACTTGCAAATTTTAAATGCCACACTGTTCTGAGCAGTGGGATTCATTTATTCCCAAACCTGGATCATTGCTTTGTCTAGAATATCCATATTGTATACATCCTCCTGTCAGTCAATGGCTGTACCAGTTGTCATGGCAACTGTTACAGCTGCTAGGGTTGTGTACAAATAATCCTAATTGGTAATCTGCCATGAGGTCACAACGCTACATCATTCTCCGCAGTTCATATTACTTCAAGATTATACAAACATTGTGTTGTGTCATAGTCACCAGAAGGATGTACAAGGTGAAAAAAGATAGTTTGAGATAGACCATATTCCCAGAACTTTCATTTCAGTCTTACAATTATTCTTGTACTACTTCTTGTTGTTGATTGCTTACTTTGGCTAACGAAGCTTTATGAGGAGTGAGTGATTATGAGATCAAACATTATACATGGTACCCACCACTATCTGTGCTTCTAGTCATACCAGGTGTGTTAGAATGTGGGGTAGGGGAGATGATGTCTTCATAAGCCCATGTGGATCTTCCCATGAAACTAATCCATGTCCTCTTCTCATTTTTTCTACTTAACTGGCCATCCTGTTATAAAACTGCCACTAAAAAAAAAAATCCTCCTTTGTACTTATCAGTATTTCTTATGCTGAACTCCTGTGTGCTCTCAAAGAGCCCTGGACTTCTAAGTGCAGGAAGGGAATTTTAATCCTCTTGGCTTATCATTTACTTATTGTGTGCTCCAGAATAGATCATTTAATGTCTTTGAAATAATCATTTTTAATTATAAAGCAGACACAGTAGTTAATCAATAGTTTGTACAAGTTTATTAACATGAAAGAAATGTGTATGTTTTTTAAATGAATCTTATTTACTTATTATTTTGTTTATATGGCACCAAGGAATCAAACCTAGTGCCTCATGCATGCTAGGCAAGCCACATTCCCAGCCCTGTATGATCCCGACTTATGATATCCTTGGTGTTTAATTCAAACTAATGAAATGTTTCTCAATATACTAAAGCTGCTACGGATTTTTTGTAGACATTAGACCTAGGTATTTCCTTGGATCAATGTTAGAAGTTATTGTCAAGGGAAGCTGAAACAAGAGTGCAGTGTGCTACCTCACTTAGCCACAGCTGGGACTTCAAGGATTGGGTGACTCCACACGTGTGGTGTGTGTGTGTGTGTGTGTGTGTGTGTGTGTGTGTGTGTGAGTGTGAAAGAGAGAGAGAGAGAGAGAGAGATAACACTTAATGTATTTTTAAATTTTATATATGTAGAACTGTGTTTGAAGTATAATTAGCAGCACTGCATATAGTTTACTATCACCCTTGACATGCATTGCATTCTAATAGAGAAACACCTTTAAGTTTTGATGTAAGCTCTCCTCAAATATCATTTCCATGATATTTCTCAGGCTTACAGCCTGAGAAAAGATAGTCTTTTGAATCCTTTCAATCAATAAGCAATATACTGAGTTTTAGTGGGGAAAATGTAGCATATACTAGTGATCCATCTGGAAAAGTAACATATGTGTTCAATTTCATGTCAAAACAAGAGAAAGAATGAAGAACGGTGAGAGTTGAGCAAAGCTGGGGTGAATCTGTTCAAAAAGACTGACTTGCTTATTACCGCTGCAATTTTGACAACATACAGTTACATTGAATTCTTTTTGAAACCTGCAAATGCAAATTTTTCATTATTGTGAGAAAACCAGAAATTATTTAATGAAATCAGATCATTTTTCTTGAAAGCAAATCTCACTGACAAGCACAGAAATTGGCATCTGTTTAATCTTATGTCTGTGTAGTTAATACATCTGATGCTCTGTGTAAAACAGAGAAGAACAGTTCAGAAAATACTGTTTTATTGAAATGGAAGAAAAATGTTTAGGAACCATTCCTTGATTATGATATTCTAAGGCAGAAATGGTATGATGTTCTCTCGAAGAGGGAAGTTTCTCAATCTGCAGTCTAATAAGGTTTGCATGGTCAAAGGTATCTAGTAAGCCCCAGGTGGATGAGTTAAATGAGTAAAGGCCTGATATATTATCAAATTTGTTTGTTTGTTTATTTCTTTGTTTTTGTGCTGGTCCTGTGGCTGACCTCAGACCCTGGTACTGTCTTTGATTTTTTATGCTGACAGCATACCACTTGAGCCACATTGTCACTTCTTGCGTTTTACTGATTAATTGGAGGTAAAGTTCTCATGGACTTTCTTTTCCTGGTTGTTTTAAATTTGTAGCCCTCAGATATTAGCCTCCTGAGTATCTAGGATTACAGGTATGAGCTATCAGGCCCTAGAGATTTAATTTTTTTAATTATCACAAATTGAGATTTAAGTAGCCAGGCATGTCTGATGTATGTTAATGAAGAATGGCAATGTAAATTTAATGCAAAATTCCAGGTATCTGGGCACATATTTAATCAGAATCTCTCCTTTCTGAATCATTATTCATAGGGTCTCAATGTTTACATTTGTCTTTTCCTCAAAAATTAATTTTTCATGTCTTCTACATTAATTTTCAGATGCTTGCTTTTATCTTTAGCAACCTTCAACACGCTAAGCGCCATGTGTATGCTGTACCCCACAACTGCAAGTGTAAGACAAATTTGTTTCGATCCAAATAACATATGCATGACAAGAGCAAGCATAGCTGCTGCCAATCTTAGATGCATATTGATGGTTTCTATTTTTACATAAAGAAATCCCCAAAGGATCTCTTATAAAGAGATTTTTTTTTCTCACAAAGCAAGTTTCCCTCCAAAAAGTTTTGAACTCATTATAGTTACAGAATAGGAAACTAAGTCATCTTCATATCTATGCTTGTGGAATCTTTTAACCCTATTGTGAACTAACATTTAGCCAATTAATAGGCTCATCGATGATACCATTAGTCTCAGCTGCAATGACAAATCAGTATCCAAAGACAAAAGAGACCATGCATCCTCAACCTGATAAAAACAAAAGTGATAAAGACTTAGAGAGAAAAGAAGGATGGTGGAGGTAAGAAGACTCCTATTGAGTAGTATCTATACTGAACGCGCAATGAATCTCCAATAAATCAAACCACACAGAATACATTTAGAGATAAGTCTATCAACCTTAAGGTCCAGAAAAATCATTCTCTGATCTTAACTTCATTCCCATGTCACCAGAATTTTAGTTTTCCTATCATCCAATTTATGTCTTTATCTTTTCAGGCTACTATAACAAAATATCACAATTGGAGTCACTTATACACAAAAATGATTTCTCATCCTTCTGAAATCTGGAAAATCTGCCAAAGTTCAGGAAGATTTGATGTCCAGTGAAGATGACCTCCTTCTAGGCAGTGCTTTCTGTATGGGCAATGATGGCTCACACCTGTAATCCTAGCTGCTCAGGAGGCTGAGATCTGAGAAGAACTGTTCTAAACTTGTCCAGGAAGGGAAGTACATGAGACTCTTAACCTCCAATGAACAACAAAAGGTCAGATGTAGTTGTGTTGCTCAAATTGTAAATCTCTTGCCTTGACCATGAAAGGTCAAGGATAGCACCTAGGCTGAAAGTTCAGGTCCCAGGACAAGCAAAAATAAATAAATAAATAAAGTAGTTTTTCACTATGTTCTCCTTTGAGAGAAGAGGCAAAATGAATGAATTTAACTAGACCTCTTTCATAAAGACGATGACACCCATGTATGACGGTTCCTCCTTAACAATTTCCTCCCCTCCCAAAGCCTCACTGCTTAATAATATTCCACATATTTCAACTTACATCTGGAAAAGGGAAGGTCACAGACATTCAGCTTTCTTCTAAATTTGATTCCATTTATCTTTCAGTTTCTTCCCAAGTCTGTTCATCTTCATTTTCTTTTGTGATAAATTTATATCAGAAATCCTTTCTCTTATCTTGTCTCCAAATATGTAAGTGTTAGTACTGGTGATTGAACTCAGGGTTTTAGCACGCCATGTAACACATTACCACGTGGGCTACTTTTTTTTTTTTTTGCCAGACCTGGGCTTGAGCTCAGGGCTTGAGCACTGTCCTTGGGTTTTATCTCCAGGCTAGAACCCTACCATTTGAGTCACAGCACCATTCTAGATTTTTTCTATGTATGTGGTACTGAGGAATCGAACCCAGATGTTCATGCATGCTAGGTGAGCATTTTACCAGTAAGCCAAACTCCCAGCCCATGGCTATTTTGTTTTTGATATAGAATCTAATGTTGATCAAGCTGGCCTCAATTCTTCCTCATTGCCTCTACTTCCCCATGGGGTGTTTTTACAGGTTTGAGACATCACACTTCACTTCAAATATTTTAGTGAAAGACTTTTATAGGCCATCTCTCTGTTCAGTGTCAGTTGTTAGAATTATTGTATTTTAGGGTTGACTCTGTACAAATTAATTCCTACAAGTGTTTCAGCTCTGAACAGAAGGAGTGAAACTTCGAGTAGTAAACACATTTTACACATTGCAGTCATGTAGATAATATTTTTCCATTGACACACATGGTCAGTTTTCAAGTACGCTGTTTTTCACTCATTGTAAAAATTGCTTAATTATACAACAAGCCTCCATTGAGCTGAATACATTATAAGCTTAGCCTCATTGCCTTTTCCCCAAAATTACATTTATTTCCTAGTACTGGTATATGATGAATAGAATTAAAAAACAATCTCCAGAAAATTTGATGTAGGGCCGAGTCAAGTAAGGGTATTATTAGTTATGTTTCCTTGCTGCCTCTCTGACACCTGAGATAAGGAACAAATGACATATGTGGCCTTATGATTTCAGAACTTTCCAGTCTATAGTTACTTAACCTGTCACTATGGTCCATGATGGCACAGAATATCATGATGAATATAGCAAAGAGAGAGAGAGCGAAGCTGGCTTCCCAATATTCCTTAAAAAGCTTACACCTAAAGATTTAACTTCTTCCCACTAAGCTTTGCCTCCTCCAGGCCCTTCACACTAGCCAAGAGCACCACAAGTGGAATTCCCACAAGCCTTCGTCACATGGCCCCTTATAGCCATTCTATCTCTACACCAAAGCATACTACAAGGTTTTTAAATTAGAATTTTTGAAGTCGTGAAGATGTAATTGTGACAGTTGAAACTGATGTGGTAAGGGGCCAGTTGTCTTGTTCAGGTCAGAAAAGAGTTCTTGGGAAAGTTGATTTAATATTTAGAATTTAGGCCCTTTTCCCATATTCCCTTTAGACTTTCATAGGTGACACACATCAAAGCCAATCTGAATAATGTCATTGTGAAACAGTTGTGGAAACAATTAGTCACATGTAAGTTTGGCTGGTGCAAGTATTTTCTTCATTGAACAATACATCTTATGATATCAGGTTACATTAAAAAAAAACACAAAAAATCTATCAAGAAACTTAAAACTATTATGATTCTACCTTAAGACAGGAATATCCTCAAATTTATCTTGAAATCTGCCAATGACTATATCTAGAATGTGACTGAGACCCACTTAAACTACAGGGCTCTAATGTGGGAAAGAAATACCTTCTAGAAATTTACCTCTTGGTACTTCCTTTCAAAAATAAGACTTCCTTCCTATTCCTTCTTCCATAGAGAGGGATTGGATGCTTTGGGAAACTCAGTTCACAGTACTGATACCTGCTTCCACCTATGGTCACAGCCCTCTGTGATCACCACAGAGCTCTTCCAGAGCTCACTCTCCCCATAGGGAAACTGTGGCTCTCATAACATCTCCGTATCTCAGCAATGACACTTCTCCTTAAGCTGTTGTTCATCATAGAATTCAAAGTGTTCAGGCTGTACTTTATTCAGTTCTACTTCCTTATTCAATTAGTAGAAACACCTCTTACAAAATACGGTTTTAGGGAATACCCTTTTCTACAAGATCAAACTGAGAACACACATTTGAGAGTTAACTCTTAAGGCTCAACCAGGAAGTTTAGTTTGATAATTGAGGGTGTCAGATGAAGGGCAAGCACAACACTTTCTTTGCTATTTTATACTGGGGACAGGTAACACAGAGTGACTTTTTAATTATGTATACATCAACAGCTATGATTTATGGCATCTGTTTGTATCTGATAGGTGAGTGATAGATTTGTAAGCTAAAAGTAAAGCCAGTATACAGCTAGGGCCTGAAAAAGTGATAGCTCTGTAAAACAATTGGGAAAAAAACAAAATCTGTAAGCTTGCCAGAGAAATCAATAATATAAACACAGCCTGTCTCCTTACCTGAGACCACATGAGATTCTACCTTGTGTTATTTCATTTGAACACCTGTGCTCAGAATAATGTCTACATACTGTGAGGGCCTACAACACCAATGTAGGTTCAATGCCTCGGTGGCAGGCACTTTCAAGTAGCACAGGCTCAGGAGCAGAGTGTGGCCTGGTGGCAGAGTGCTTGCTAGTCTTGGACAGTTCCCAAGCCCTGAGTTCAAGCCCCAGGACCGACAAGAAGAAGGAGGAGAAGGTGAAGGCGAATGAGAATGAGGAAGAAGAAGAGAAAGAAGAAGAGAAAGTGGAAGGAGAGGAAGAAGAAGCTCTCTTTAGGGAAATCAGTCTTGTTGAAGGTTATGGGCTTTTGGAGAATAATTTTAAAATACTTACAATAATTTAATACATGTAAATGGGCCTCTTAGCATGCAATATTAGAGGTTTATTTCTAGAAATTATGTTACCGGATGTTAAAATGACACGTTCATGCTCTCTAGCCCCTATTGAAGGCAATAAACAAAGTGCTTCTTTTTTTTCCATTGCTTTGGTTGATTTATGGATATTGAGATCGAAATTAGATTTTAGAAGAAGAAAGGTTTGAAATTATATGGAAATTAAATGCAATGTTTAAGTGATTTGGGAACAATTCTTTCCTACGAATGAAAAAGTAAAGTCAACAACTGTGGTTGTAACTGTGAAAAATAAGGTTGCATTCTGTGAATCAAACATCTGTTCCCTGTATCCTCAAATCGGAGTTGTAGAAGAGTCATAGTCCAATTCCTCTGTGTTCAGGACACAAGGATTCCAGATTCACACTGACTCTAGGGAACTGACCCTAGCCTGGCTGTGCCAGTGTACATTCATGGCCTGTATTCCACCAATGGCCTAAGTCAAGAAAGTGATTGCCTGTGTCTAGTTCTATGCCGATGCTCATAACTGCAAGCCCGATGGAAAGAGATCCTATGTACAGGAGTGGTTATGCCTAGATTCAGAAATAGGGGCAAGGAATCTCAAGGACCTGACTCTCTCGAGAAAAAGCCAGTCTTCTCAGAAACTCGGTCATGTTCATTCTAACTAATCTGTTGCTCAGCAGGAAATACATTCACAAGCACAATTGTTGAATGTGTCATTTAGCAAGATACCACAATGGCACATGCCCAAATGATACTGCAGAGGTAGTGTATGTGACTCAGTTTGTGCAGCAGTATATCTGTAAGACATAGCCTAGGATGAGGATGTGAATATTTATGAGTTCAGGGCACTGAACCCCTATATAGTTTGTTCGTTGGTTGGTTGGCTTTTATGTGCCAGTACTGAGGCTTGAAATCTGGTGTTCATGCTCTTGCTTCCCTGTTTAGCTCAAGGCTGATACTCTTCTACCACTTGAGCCACATGAATGGAACAACTCTACCAATAAATTGAACTACTCTATCACTCTGACTCCTTGAATGGAATATCTGAGGTACATACCTCTTTCTTCTTATTGACAAAAATTTTACTGGTATTTAGAATTTACGAACCGAGCTATGTCTTTACCAGTAACCGAGAACTTTACACTTTAAGAAAATTCCCTTTAGTTCTCTTCATGTAGTTTAGTCATGATATCTTATGATCATATTATTCTTATTACTATTACTATATTTTGATAGTGTTGTGGTTTGAATTCAGGGTTTTATGCTTGCTTGGCTTGCTTCTTCTGATGGCACTCTACTACTAAAGCCATGCCTCTATCCTTGCTTTTTGCTGGCTATTTTGGAGATGCTGGCTTTGGACCAAAATCTTCCAGGTCCCTATAAGGATTGCAGGTTGGAGCCCTCACTTTTATATCATTGATTTAAATAGAGGAGGAGGACAGAACTTGTTACAGCAAAGTGACTATTTTACAGTGATCCCCTGAAGATGTTCAGAATCATCAAAAGACCATGCTATATTTCATGGTAAGTATCTGGCACTCTAGAACTCCTCACTCAAGCATATCTGGCCTTCGCATGGGGAATCAGTAGCCAGGTGAGCAGGCCTTCCATGGAACACTTACAGAGTCGTGTGCATGGACATGTCAGGTGCTCAGCTGCTCATTCATCATTCACTTAACCTAGAGCCTCCTCATGGTTCATGTGCTCAGGAGGACACAGGTTAGAAGACAGAAACTCTGTCTTCCATCTGGGCTTTTATCCAAAAGATTACAGATCCGATATAATAAAGACTCTTGGATATTCATTTTCATTGTAGCACTATTCATCAGAGCCAAGTGATGGAAACAGCCCATATCCCTTACAATGGATGAGTAGTTAAAAAAAAACATTATATAAACAGATATATACAGATATATGCCTACACATTTCATTCATTCGTAAGGAAGAATAAAATTTCAGAGAAATGTACTGGGTAAAGTCAGGGCTAGAGAAACAAAGGGTATGTTTTCTCTCATTTATAGAGTTTAGATCCAAAATATAAACACATATGCATATATGTATGCTTGGTCATGCATATATATACACATCTATATGCTGAATACAATAGATATTACCTGTAAACCTGATTATTTAGGAGGCTAAGATCTGAGGATCATAGTTGGAAGACAGCCCAGGCAGTAAAAGTTGTGAGACTTATATCTGCAATAAACTATGCAAGAAAGCTGGAAATGGAGCTCTAGCCTTGAGCATAAAAAGCTTAGGTACAGCACCCAAGCCCAGAGTTCAAGCCCAAGACCTGTACACACACAGATTCACACACTAGATAGATATGTATATATGTATGAGTATGTATATAACTGCAAAATGGTAAAGAGTAAAAGTTTCTTAATACTAGAGTAGAGAGGAAGATGAGAACAATTTTGAAGTATTTTAATTGCAGGTAAAAAATAGTGAGTTGTTTTTCTCCTAAGCAGAGTTGAAGAGGTAGCACATTTAGCATCAGGCATTGTCCCTAAAATTATAGTAATACTTAACAATCCCCTGTGTAACCTATATGCCTGCTTAATTTCTTTTTAAAGAAAATTTAAAAATTACCCCTGCTTCTAGAATTTTGATCAGCTATTTTTTGACTGGTTTCATTTTAGGTGTCATAAACAGCCTAACATCTGCAGCGAATCTGGGCTAAATGAGACTTTAAACAATATAACATTTTTAAAATATCACCTCTCTTGATGTTTGGTATCGATCACTCAACTCTGTTGCCTAATTCAAACATCTCTACCATACTTTCATAAGTCCATGATTCATTTAAACTTACTGGGATATTTTTTTCCATCTATGTCTTTGCTATTAGTCCAGTTTTCTTTATGCAGACTAACAATATACACATGGCTAGATGCTGAATTCTCTAAGCTGACCTGTGTCCCTCACTCCAAAATCATTGTCAGAGATAAAATGCCCTTGGCAGCCAGGACCGTGTTTCTGGCTTCTCTGACACACTTCATTTGGTGATCAAAATGAAATCTTGTTTAAAAAAAAAACTCACAAACCTTCAGGACCTTAAATCTGACATTAGTGATGCAAGAAGAACACAAAACAAAGGCAGACATACACTAAATGAAACAATATAAAATACCCAAAGAATTAACAGAAGGAAACAAGGGTGCACTATAAACTCACATCAAACAGGGCTTTGAACATTAAAGCAAATGAAAGAGAAGGGAAGAAATCTATATGGAAACCAGACAGTGGTTGCTTTCTGACAGCTGCAGTTATTAATTAGTGCTCCATCATTCGCACTAAACGGTCAATCAATACTTTTGCTTCTCTGGGAGGCTCTTTGCTTTGTAGTTTGACTCTTAATTGGGAATGATTCAGCTCATCTTCATCTTTGTCATTCTGTTCAGAACCCCTCGCCCACCAGGGCCCCTAAGCTCTGCTAGCGATATAGAGTTGAGAATCTGTCCCCAGGTTTGAGGTCTCTCCTGCATTACTGACTCACCAGCAATCTGTTGTTCACATTGTTGCTACCTTTTCTGGTTTTCAGGGCATTATGTGCTAGACCAGCTGGCTTTGTGTTGCCTTCAAAGTATGACAGGTTCCTCTGCGATTTGATACCAGACCACTTTTTGTGTATACCTTCTCCATTCCCCATCCTTCTGTACACCCTATATGCTTCTCAGGAAAGGTTCTTAGGAACCTGATTTCTAGCATCTCTCTGATGCTGGCTCTGTCCACCACACTCCCTGTGGCACAGTTGGGGGCTGGGGAAGGCGCATGATGCTTTACCTCTCTAGAGCTCTGTTTCTTATTTTCACAGAGTGTTATAGCATAATGGAGACAGCAAAAAAAAAAAAACACTCAGAGATGATAAATTAAACAAGATTCCAAACATTCACACAGTGAGAACAAAGGCGAATGTTCTTAGTAGAGGATCACAAGGGCTCAATTGCTATGTATATATTTGCATATAAAATACTTATCAAAATGAACTCCAAGAAATGGAAACAAGAGGGTTTTATTTTACTTTGTGTATGTGTATGGGGAGGATTACTGTTTTTTGTCACTGTTTTTGATTTCTGTATCTTTTGTCTTGTATAGATTTATAAACATTAGCTAAGAGTTGAAATTCATTCAAATACTATTGCTTGAATAAATAGCACTGTGTAAATCACAAGCAATTTTATAATTATTATTATTTTCTACATCCACACAAGTCATCCTTGATCTAGATTCATAATTATTCCTCCTCTTCTATCAAAATGCTCAAATGTATCTCATTATGGATATTATTACACTGGCTTTAACTAAAACCCATACCTGAATGCTTTATTAGATTTTTGAGAATCACTCTTGATAAAATATATTTGTTCAACTTCAACTGTGCTGTCTATCCATCCATCAGCTCCCAGTGTAACTTAACGTCTCCAATCCCACTTTTCTCAGCTTTGCTTTTAGGATTTAATGATAATACCTGCCTATCTGCAACAGTGGTTATTAGGATCAAAGGAGATCAGTATGGAAGCATTCCTTGTAATCTTTCACAGAATAAATGTTCATTAATGAAGGAGAATGCTTGAGTAGGAGCCTAAACCAGATATGGTGATTATCTCTAATTATGCAGTTACAGGAATAATAATGTTCAATAGTCAGTGTTCAATTATCAATGTTCAATAATCCCAAAAAATAAAATAAAAATCCCCAATACATCTAGAATGATATTTTAAAAGACGAGCTATCATTAGTGGAACATACAGCAAAGGATCATGCACCTCCAGGATTATTGTCCTGAAATATTTTCAGATCGCCTTCCTTTATCCTGAAAGCAGTAATCTCACTGCATGGATTTCCTTAAGCCCTGAGCACAGTCCTACAGAGGTAAGAGCAATGAGTGTACTCAGAGTGTTATTTAAAAAAACTCTAGGGGCCTCTAAATTGATCTGTAGGAAACCACCAAAATATATAGAGAGAAAGTAGTGTCTTGTAAGGTGACTGGTAAGGAACTCACAGTTTGTGCAGTCTTACATGAACATCATCATGGTAGATAGATGGATGATGATGATGATGATGATGATGGTGGTGGTGGTGGTGGTGGTGGTGATGCAGAGATGGGAACAGGATGGGAACGAAGATGCTGGGAGAACACTAGGTGCCAGCTACTCTGTGCAGATCTTTCCTATTTCACGAAGGGTCCCAGTGATTCTCAAAGTTCAGCATCATCTCCATCTCACAGATGGCTAACCTTTGCATAAATGGGACTTGTTTTCTCATAAGGGTGATCTTTGGCATTAGCCAACAGAGAGTGACATGTCTTTCTCTGAGTCATGAAGCAATATAATTGAGATTATCTGATGCTGATGTCCTTTGTTCAGCAAGTCAGTAATAAAATATCTTGTAGGCAGCAGCCAGTGAGCCTGCACATAATAACAACCAGTTGTACTGTGCCAAAGATGCTTCCAACCTCAGGTGTTCTTTTCACATTCCATATGCTAGCCCATTTTGTTTACCATCTGCCTGGCCATAAACTCATCGGCACACATGTTGACTGGACTTAATATTTATATGATAAAAATTTTAAAAAAAACACTCAGCACTTTCCTCCAATTCTACAATACTCATTGTCTACTCACCAAAGAAACAAATTGGATTTCCATTCTTTTCTGGACACGTTGTAAGCTAATTTCTAAGAGAGAGGAAACCCTTGGAAATAAAGATTGAAAAACCTTCATGGCATGTCTGCAACTTCATTGACTGAATGAATTGTTGTCTTTCTGGTGTGTAGTTGGGCCTAAAAGTACTGAGGACTGTTTGGGGACTGATAAGTGGTAAGTGGATAGCATTCCACAACAGAAAACAACATCTATTTCTTCAGCTCTCCCTGTTTAATTAGAATGAGGGATGTCGGATTTTATGTTCACTTAAAGAGCAATAAAATGATTGAAAACCAGCAAGTTTTTAATTTTACAACTTAGGAGTGATAAATAATTCTGCATCCCTGGTTGCCACACTTAGTCTTCAACTTAATATGGTAATTGTTGCAAAAGCTAAAGATATGCTGGTGTTCCTTTTGGTGGTTCTATTGTTTGATAGTTAATTACCAGCAAATACAGCTTCTTCTCCCTCCAGTGTGAAATCACCATTACAGAAACACAACAGACTCTCAAAGAAGGTGACTTTTGTCTCAGTAGTTGGTTCCCTTGACAATTATTTTTATAGAAAACTCATGGTTAAGTGTGCCTGTTCATCTTCATATTTGCTGCAAGAAAGTAGTATGGTTTTGTTTACAGTTACATAGATTTTACTAATTGTAAGTGGTATGTGTTTTTCTCCTACACTTTTCATTAGCATGGTGTCCATTTCATAGGTTATCATCATACTTGTTAGCTTCTGATAATATTTTCAAGCTCGAGTTGTAACTGAGTGCTAGAGTACTTGCCTAAGTTTGATCCCATGTGTCCAGGTTTGATCTCCAGCAAAATAAATGCTTAACTAAATAAATATTTCTGAAGAAAAAAATTATCGTAAAAACATTTCTTACTCTTTAATTTTGTTGAAACTAGTTTACCCCCTACCTGATGCTATATTTTTTTTCATGATATTCTTCTTTCAAAAGTTTTGTTTTTGAATACTTTCCATAATAAGATAAGGGACCAGTGCTGATGGAAATATCAGATTCTTCTGGGTACACTCTGCTCTGCTCCTATCTGTCTTCAGATGGTTCAACTCACGTCAGTCACATTAGCTGAGACCATGAAGAAATGTAATACCACCATAACATGACATAAAAAGCAAAGCTGGAAATGATCAAAAATGTAAAATTTTAGCAAGTTCTCATGTATGCCCTGAAACAACCTTCAATGGACAAAAAAAGTGAGAGAAAGATAAAAGAGCAGATTATAAACCCTCCTCAACATCCTTCATGGGGGAGGAGGGGGTATGCCATCCTAAGCCCAGAGACTTATGGTGACTCCAGCAATGAGATGCCAACAGAAACACCGGTTGGACAGAACACATTGTTTTCCTTTAAGAACAAAATAGGGTCTTTGGTCCCCTACTGTCACCAATTGGTTTCCTTAATTTACATTTTTTTTTGTCGGTTGTGGGACTTGAACTCTGGGCCTGGGCACTGTCCCTGAGATCTTCAGCTCAAGTCTACTGCCCTATCACTTGAACCACAGCACCACTTCTGGTTTTCTGGTGATTAATTGGAGATAAGAGTCTCATGGACTTTTCAGCCTGGGCTGGCTTTGAACCTTAATCCTCAGATCTCTGCCTCCTGAGTAGCTAGGTTTCAGGCATGAGCCACCAGTTCCAGGCCCCTAATTTACTTTTAAAGGTAAGCAAAATTGAGTTTCTATGTGGAGTCTTGTCTTACTGTGCTCCTACAGAACGAACACTCTACTGGCTGTTTCATGAAAGAGCGTTCAGTTTGTCCATCAAGAGCAGTGCCTTTGAGTCCATGAACATTTCTGAAAAATCTGCTTATATCCCAACCATCTTTTCCAAAATGCTGTCAGCACGATTCCTCCAGCCCCATATACCATCAGGTAGAGACCAGCCACTCAACTGAATGGAAATACCTGATATTGCTAATGGTACCCCTCTCCACATGACAAAAGAGCCTGGAAGTGTCCTAGATGAGGCAATTATCCAAGAAGCTCCAGGGATCCAGGAATCAGCTCCCTCGGGGAAGTTGCCTACAGACACTGGGCACTCGGGGGCTAACCTGAATCAATTTCACTTCCCTAGAAATACAAATCGAGTTCTGGATATAAGATTCAAGCTGCAACATTTTTATTCAAGAATTTCCCTTCTAGAGTAACTGCAACTATTCAGCAATTTTCATTTGGATTACAAGTGCTCAAATGAACTCAGGGTTAAGAAATAAAATGACAGCTATTTTGGAGCATCTTATTTATATTTTTACTACTCTGTGTTATGTATATTTTCTTTTAGGGGAGATTTTACCTATTATTTTGCATTGGTTCTGTGTGTTTTTTCCATGTTATATGTTAGTAAATGATTATATAAAATGTAGCTTGTGTCTGGGAAATATAGAGAATCAAATAATTATTATAAAATTAGCGCTTAGAAAGTGACATAATCCCTGGGAACATATCAAGCTATGGGTCGCTCACTGTTTTCTGAACTGTTCATCAGGAATAATTTCTGACAGGGGCGCCAGTGTCCTGTATCAGGACCACTGTAAATTTGAACCTTAGCATGTATAAGCTGTGGGTTTTCCCAAACAGACCCTACAGCCTCGACTGAGGTAGAAAAGAAAACTCTTTACACTGATGGGTGAAAAATGCTACCATCGTTTTCATGACTACGCCATCTGCTTAGAGCGATAGGCTAGTTTATTATGGCCAAGCATTAGCAGCAGCAGTCACTCATTCTCCTTTCTCCTGGTGTCAGTAGTTTAAGGACTTTCATTCTGGTACTAGCTGGTAAGATGAGATGACAGGGTTAGAACTCCTTCTACCAAGAGATGGGAGCTTTGAAATATTAATTATGTAAAATTATGGAAGTGTCATTGTTAGTAAAGCTTGGTATTAAGCTACAGTGCATTGTACGTTAGGATGAGTTTTACTATGCTTAATGAACCTCTATTTCTATATATTTCAATCTCCAGATGTGTAATTTCTGATGTCTATAAATTCTCTACACATAATTTCTGATATACATATATAATTTATATAATACATATGTGTACTTTCTGATCTCTGGTGCCTGTGAGTATGAATTTATTTGCTGATGATGCCTTCGTGGATGCAATCAAGGAAAGATGAGTGATGGGAATAGGTACCAATTAACCCTGACCTGCTTCTGATGGAGAGGAGAGGCTGCTGGAAACCATAGGGCAGCCCCGGTGAGATGAAGGCAGATAGCAGTGTGATGCGGCCACATGCAGGGGACAGTCCGAGCTCCTTCCCTCCCTTCCCAAAGCTGAAATATATAATTATTACATTATATGCATTATTTATATATTTATATATATTATATAAATGTATGCTAATATATTAATATATCATATATTATCTTTACGTTATATATTATATGTGATATAATATATTTATTATATAATATATTATCATATATATTAAATATTAATATTAACATTTGGAAGTGTGACACATGAGACAGACTGAACTAAAAACTATGCATTACTTTCACATGACTCACCTAGGAAATGATAACCAGAACTTCCTTTAGGAATGATGTATGTGACTTTAATTTTTTTTTTATATATAAAACTGAGATTTGAGGATCGCAGTTTGACGCCAGCCTCAACAGGAAAGGCTATGAGATTCTTATCTTCAATAAATTACCTCCCCGCCCCCACAAAAAAAAAAATCCAGAAGTGGATTTGTGGCTCAGGTAGTAAAGTGTAGCGTTGGGCAGAAGAAACTCAGGGACTCGGCACCCACACTCTTAATTTGAGTGCCAGGATTGGCTGCAAACAGTAACAAGTTTTGTTCCCAATGCTTAGGTCTTCTATTAGTAAAGTCAGATAACATGCAGGAGGCTTAGTTACGTTAGAATTCATTGAACATATATTTAGCCTAAGTGTTACATATGTAAACTTTCCAAAGAGTGCTAAAAATTGTAATTTGGAATGTCCATTTATCTGTCTATTTATATCTTCAATGGCTAACCAATAGTAAGCATCATATGTAAGAGACCCAATAGGACAAAACCCAGAATAATTACCCAGAAGGGATGGCCTTGCTGCAATCCCTGCCACTTATTTCCAGTTAGTATATCAGTGGCCAATAACAATTTTCCAAGTCATCTACAAGACTTGAGTTGTAGGGATATTTTGGTGATTAAATGGGATAGGACATTATTTTATCTAATTTAATCAGTTTAAGATGGTTTCTGTGGAATGGAAAGGCCTGCTAAGTATTTTATAAGGTTAAAAAGTTTGAAATGTAGGGTAATGTTTAGTAGAGCTCCATTTTGTTTGTTTGTTTGTTTTGAGTGAGGATATAAGAAATGGCTATATACATATTCATAAAGAGGTCTGATTAACCAATTATGTACATAGCCATTTCTTATATCCTCACTCAAAACCATCTTCAGAGTCTAGAATTCACAATGAATAATGAAACAACAATTGGAAAAATAGGAGCATATATATTTTATTAAATCTTACCTTATTTGTTGGCCTTCCTCTCTGTACTTTTTAAAGTACCATCCAGTTTTCACTTTTATAACCAGTATTTGCTATGAAATTATCCAAATTTCTTGTTTTAGGTGAGTTGCTAAAATATTTTAAATTAATATTCTTGCAATAATGTCTTACAATTTTTAATTTTCAAAGAAATATCATGAAATCTGTTACTACAGATTTGCAGTTGCATAAATGGTAACACATTATTATTACAACTATTTTTAAAGCTTCAATAGTTCCAAAATTTACATGAAATATTAAACAAAATCCTGGATTGTAAGTAACCCCAAATTTGAGTTCATCCATGTGCAAATGAAGATGAAGTAATTGTCTAACACTATTGTCAGATTGACGTCCCCTGCATTAATAAGTGCCTACAACAGACATTTTCATATTGTGCATAATTTCTTCCTGTTCTATTCTTAAACATACCTCTCATAAATACAAATTTAAAGTGACCAGGTATTTTATTTCTCTTACTTATTTTTTAGTTATTTTCTTGTATTAGGGAATATAGAACTGACATAAGGGTTGTTTGCTGTTTTAGTTTTCCTTCTATTGGCAATATAAGAGCCTGTGCTTGGCGTCATTTTGTAATTCTAGCTGATTCATGAAGGACCTGTTACTATAGGAAACATTTGGTGCTATAAACCACAATCAGCAGTTTTCAGATGATCAATAGAATAAACAGGAGAAATGCCCACAATACCACTATTGTCCAATAAAGTATTACTTTCTATGCAATGTCCTTTTACATTGTAAAGGATAAAAAAAGGTTATGTACACCCATTTTTGGTAATTTTCAGGAAACAACTCCGCAGTGAAGCTGAGGTGGTAGTGTGTCTGAAATATAAATGTGCAGGCTAACGGAGCTGCTATCCTCTCCCTTCCTGCATAGCAGTAACTTACCGGCACTATGGAGAAGCCACCTTAGACAGAGGCCACCCACTACAGGAGCCTACAGCCTTGAGTTATTTTGCCAGTCACAGACAGGAGGGTTAAAAAAAAAATCCTTCTTTTTGCACAGAAGAAACTGAAGAGCCAGGCTCATCTATACATATTTAACCAAATAATTGGATAGTCTGGTTATAATTTATAGAGAGGTTTTTAGACTTCTTCACTATTTTCTGTCACATGGATGAAGATACAAATCCCTAGCACCACCGTTTTCGGGATATGTTGGTGTTATGTAAGACTATCTTCAATATGAAAATATCATACAATAGCAATATTTATAGACATGTATGTATAATTGTTAGAAGAAATACTTAAAATATCTAAATTTGACCTGGTAAGAATGTAGCTAATATATTAAGGAAATGATCACTGTGAAAAAGCTTTTTTCTTTTCTTCTCTTTTTTGTAATGGTCCTGGGGCTTGAAGTCAGACCCTGAACTTTTGTGCTGCAAGCTGGCCTTCTACCACTTGAGCCAAAGCTCCACTCTCAGCTTCATGAATATTAGTAGTTTGTTGGAGATAAAACTCTCACAGATTTTCCTGCTAACGATGACTTTGAACCACAGTCCTCCCTCTCCTGAGTAGCCACCAGCACTCAGCCACATGTTTTATTGTATTGTTTTCTGGCTTTTTTAGTAAGGGAGAAAATGATTTATTTCTAAATGTCTATTGATATTGTCACAGAATCTTTTATCTGGGTCAGCTAGCATTTTGCTGAATATAGTTTATGTCAAGAAAAGACAAAGCACCTGCTTTTATGTTGCTCAGCCAGTGGAGAGAGAATCTAGGACTAAACAGACTAATCAGTCCTTGGCGCCAATGGCATTGAGAGGGTGGCATGGTGAGAAGAGATTTTCCAGCAAAGGTGCTCTGTTTGAACAGGGATGTGTTTGCAGGAGACTCTCCATAGCCAAGTGGAATTGTATCAGATGACAAGAATGCAGATGTGGGGTCTTCTAGCTAAAGGGAATATCCTGTAAACAGGCATAGAATAGCAAAGCATGGTTTAGGAACAAAGCAGAAAAGGTACCATGTGACTAGATAGGTTAAGGTAATAAGCTACAGAGGGTGATAATGGACGGGGAAGTAAGGAAAACCTGGTATGACTTGCAGTGGAGTTCCATCTTAATCAAATAGACAATAGGAAGAATGGCAGTGTACCCCAAATAAGGTAAGCCAGTGTGGAGATCCACATTGATCAGCTTTTAGTTCTTTGTCTGTTAGACATCTATAGCACACAGCTAGTCACACGTACCTGAATGGGCATATCAATAATCATTTCATGTATTGTTTTACATACATGGACGCATTACATGTATGCTATCAGTGTGTACAGTTTGCTCATCTTTTCTAGTCCAATAGAGCTGGGGCGTAAGACCCACAAATACCTACCAAACAGACAAAACACCACCACCAACTCAGCTTCCCTCTTAATTAAAGCTGCCTATTAACTAGCAGGATGGAAAGCGATTGCACAGTCTGGTCTGTAAATTACATGAGACTTACAGCGTCCTGTCCTTTTCGGCACTCTAGGGAAAGCCTAAATTCCAAGCCGCCATTCGGTTGTACCCATATTCTAGCAGAAGTACTGAGCTACAGATATGATGGCACCAGGATGGGCCATCCCCACCCTTCCTGGGCAGCTCTCTTTGCAAGTGTTGGTCTCCTAGGTCCTCAGTGGGAATGGATTTGTCTCTTATAGCCTGTTCAGGAATAGTAGTCATGCCTGTTCAATACCCCAAGTCTGCTTACAGTATTTTCTTCTAAAATCATTTCTTTGATTCAATATTCAGATTAACCCTGGGGTGCTGGTCAGAACAGAAAGCAGTCAGTGCCCTCAGTCACCTCAGGGAGGTGAACTACAATTCCTTTTGCAAGGCTTGGAGTCAAGCTCGGAGTCAGCTCTCCTCTAGCACAGCAAACAGTCACCATTAAGGCTTCCACACCATAATGCCACCATGAGAAAAGAGAGACAAACAGCTAACTGCACACAAATAAGAAACTGATGAAACACAAGTAATTTTGAATTCTGATATAGGCATTGGCACAAAGCGTTTCAACCCAGGGATTTACATAAACAGACCCTCGTATCTGCAAGATGACACTGAAGTCATGGCATGTGCATCTGAGAAGGGAGAGAGCCCTGCAGACAGCAGGGAGCAGAGATCTCATCTGTTAAACCACCTACACCAAGGACAAAGGGAACTCTTACAGAAATGATGTTTATACCACTACTTCAGATCCCCCCATAATGAGTGAAATCTGTGTTGAATAATGAATGACCTAAATGTCTAATTTCAACACTACATACACGCATAAGTTTGTAAATATGCATGTATTCATGTGTATTCTCCTGATTCACGTATATGGCGAGTATGTACACTGATAGATTATCTCTTTATCTCCATCTATATCTATATGCCTATCTATATCTATCTAATGAAAAGCCAGGTAGAAAACAATTTCAGTCCGCAGGTCTCTTATATGAGCGTGGCTGTCCCCATCCACTTCTTATTTACATCCATATTTCTGCAAAATATGAGAGCAGCAATGTCTGTGTAAAACAGTTGGAATCTTCCTTTTAACAAGGAAGCATGTACCATTTACTGTAAACCTAATCAGCATCCTTATATGTTTTGTCCAGTTACATAAGTTATAAAAGGTGAAGGAAAGTAAAGCCCTATAAAGCACTAACAAGTTGGTAGTTAATCCATTTTCACAAGTAGGTGATTTATGGCTAGGGAGTGAATTATAACCAGACAGGAAAGAATAGCCTTGTTTCTGTTTAAGACAAAATGAACTATACACCAGTATCAGCCTGCCACTGCCTACTACCACCACGACACCTGAAGAACCACGGATTCTGAGTTTCCTTTATTATTTGATTGTATTATTTTATTATTTCTCTTCATTCTTTTCTATCCAATGATTTTAAAATGCAACCTTCTGAAAATTGGGCTAGGAAAATATACAATTGCTACTTCACTTAAGTGGATGATATAACCAAATGCAACCCTAACACAATCCTCTTTTTTTAAGCTTTTTTCATTTAAAATATTTTCATTAAAATGCATTGGATATACCTAACCCACTTAACATAATTGTTTTGTCTAGCCATTATTAGTCTGCAACTGGGTAAAAGTCATCTGATACAATGCTGTTCTATTGTACTGTGAAATGTCAAATAGTTTATGCAATTTATTAAACTGATCGATCCTTACTATTTGAATTGTCAATAGAATGTATGCCATGCTTTCATGATCATAAAACTGAACCATTCTAAGGCAAACCATCTTAAGTCAGAGGTCAGCTGCATACCTAATGTCCCAAATAAGTATCTCATTCTTACTTGGGAATGATTAATATGAAATGTAGCTTGCTCTGATGTTCTCTAGTCTGATAAGCACTTTTGGCCCAGTAACTCATGTTGACCTTGAACTGACCCAAGCGCTTTTGCTATCATTTACTTGTTGCTTACTTCTTCATTTTCTTCAATAGAATTTAAGTCCTTGTATCTTGGGCATCTTATATATTTCTTATTTCACACGTGATCACTAAATATCTTTCATTTGATTGAAGACAATTATGATTGTGTGATTTCTTCACACCTCAATGTCAGATTTAGGATGACAGAATAGATCCTCAATTCTTCTCCACTTCGCCTGGTTTCTGTCAGTGAATCAGTGGTAGGCCATACAAGAGATGCAATGGACAATCTTCTATTCTGACAAATGATGAAGAAAGAACCCACAATAAGAACACATAGCAATTAGACTTGTGAAAAATACCATTATATGCTTATACACCAAAGCAAAGTAAGTTACCAATCTTGCTTTCATAATCCAATAGTTTTTATGTGAATACCTGAAATTAGCATTGTCAATTTCATAAAGTTTCCTAAGCAATTTTGTAACTGTGGCTCCAAATTTGTTTCAATAGATCTCCATTAGGATAAATTTTTATTACTCTAATCTTTTTGCCCATCAGAACACGAATATTGTTTCTCATTCCTTAAGTGCCCTCACTTGCATTGTCTACCTAGAGTAAAAAGAGAACATGAAATCATAATTTTCCATGCACTCATGATATTTCTCAAACCACTGTTGACTGGAAATGGTGGTTCAAGACCTTCACAGAGTCAGCTAAAGTAAGCATCCACACTTAAAAGATCTGGGTGGCACATTCTGTAATCCTAGCTACTCAGGAAGCTGGTCTCAGGAGCATGGTTCAAAGGCAGGAAAGGGCATAAGACTCTTATCTCCAAAATACTACTCAGAAAAAGCCAGAATGGAGCTGTGGCTTAAGAGGTAGAACTCTAGACTGGAGCCAAAGATGCTCAGGCAGGGACAGTGCTTGCACCAAAATAAATAAATAAATAAATAAATAAATAAATAAATAAATAAATAAATAAAAGAAAGAAAGAAAAGAAAGAAAGAAAAGAATCTCTTCCTAGTCATGCAGTAGTATAAAAACTAGTTCACCACATGTAAAGATGTGAATGTGACAGAATATAGATTTTTCTACTTTCTCTCCTTTTCTTTTTTTTTAAATTTTTTATTGTAATTAATAAAAGGGTTACATGATATTTGCCAGATAGAAGGTGCATTAATTCACATACATTGATACCCTTTCACATGTCTTGGTACCCATTACCCTCCCCCCCACTCCCCCACCTGTCTTGGTTTCCTCTCCTTTTCTAAAACATACTTCTTACCTTCCTTAATTTTATGGCTTTATTCAGTGTGATTATGGATTTCTGAATTGATTAGTCTACCCAACTCTCTCAAAATTTCCCATTTTCCATTCTGTACATGCTAAAATATAAACACATCAAACATGTTTGTTTTCAGTGCGTATATGCTTCCAGAGTCTATTCTGCAACCAAACAAAATTTCAAAGGGAAATTTGACATTACATGAAAACAAACAATGACAGATCCAATTCCATGTTAAGTTGCAATAGAACAAACCCAAAAATCTCTATCACTGATCAGAAGTCTAGATTCCCCATGCACCTTCCCTGCTGTCTTTACAGCCTTATGATAATGATGATGATGATGATGATGATGATGATGATGATGATGATGATTTTGGTTCAGTGTGGTCTGGCCATATTCAACTTCCTTGATTTTCTAGCTCCCACACTCCTTATCTTGAGTACTCTGCTGGTTAATGGAACTTTTCTCTGGAATTTTGGCCAAAAAATGCTTGTCACACTCTAAGAAATTGATCTATAGATTAAGGCAGAGTGTTGTGAAAGAAAAAAAAAAACTCTACAAAGTTCTTCCTTTTTTTGTGAACACCCAAAATTAGCCTTTTCAATTTCATGAAGTTTCCAAAGTAGTTTTGTAATTGTTGCCTATAATTTCTTTCAATATACCTCCAGGATGAGAATGTTTATGGCTTTAATCCTGTTAAGCAGGAATCCTTTTGATTTTTTTTTGGCCAGTCCTGGACATGAGCTCAGGGCCTGAGCACTGTCCCTGGATTGTCTCAAGGATAGGGCTCTACCACTTGAGCCACAGCACCACTTCTGGCTTTTTGCTATATATGTGGTACCGAGGAATCAAACCCAGGTCTTTGTGCATGCTAGGCAAGCACTCTACCACTAGGCCAAACTCCCAGCCCCTCTTTTTGATTTTTGACACTGATACATAAATCCCCAGTGTATGCAAATCCACCTATCTGAAGATTCCTTGTGTTATCATTTTGGTTCAACTTGTACATTCACACATCCTCATGTCTGCTCAGCATGCATCCTGCATTCCAGCAAGGCAGTGAAGGAAGTGTCAGCGGCTCTCCCCATGCCACTTGTCTCTCTTGTTGGAATTGTCTTCTCTTCCTATCTATGAAATTCTATGCCTTTTATGAAAAAGAGTGAAACCTTCAGGTATTCTGCCATGTAAGGTTTGTCCCCTGATCCTCAGATGATTGGTTCTGAACTAAAATTTAAAATCAACTTCACCATTACTCCAAAAAGAATCACTTTGTGACATAGCAAAGAAAATTTACCCTTTCCAGCTATTATTCTTCTTATGGTAACTGCGATATACTGATAAGTAACAGCATATAATTGATGAAACAGATCTAGTTGAGTTTAGGAATGAGAATTCTGTTGTGTTTTAGGACTCTAATGTATTAAACAACCTAATTTCACTAATAACTATTCTGTCAAAAACCTATGGTAAGATGAACTTTATTCAGTTTAAAGAAACAATCAGAATTCTTGACTATCAGTATTTGAATTTGTGAAGGGCACAAAACACTGTCAGATTTCATCTTCTGCCCATCAAGGTAATGCTTATATAGAAAGTAAACATGAAAACGATGCTTCTGGGGGAAAAGCATCATTTTTTGGTTCTTCGTCTTATTATTTTATTGTGTTTCTACTCCACTCAACAACCAGAAAGGAATCATTAGAAGTAAAATTAAATTTTTGTCTTTAATTTCACCTTATATTTAAAGAGTACACTATATTCTGAATATCTAACTACAGATTTTAAATTAATTCATATTACCTATTTTATAACCTGAACTAGTGAGGGTGGTTTTGAATATATGAAATTTTTAGAAATTGTAGGAATATAAATTATGCATATATAAATTCATATTGATACAAATTAGATGACATTTAATTTTATAACTTTTTCTAGAGTGAGTAATCTGATGTTTTGAAATCTTGCAAATTGCTAGTTCAGTCGTCAAACACCTAAAGAAAGACAAGCATTGTGTAGGAGTGTCCAGGATTAAGAAAGAAAAAGAAGGTGATGGGATGGGGGAAAAGAAGGAGAAAGAAGGAGAACATAGAGGTAGAGGAAAAGGGAGTAATGGAAGAAGGGAAGGGAAGAGAACAGAAACAAGGGCATCTATTGGAAGATGAGGAAAAAGAGCAGACAATGAAAGAGGCAGAAAGGAAAAAGAGAAGAAAGGGCAGTTATCATTGACATCTTTGTTTCAAGTTATATTGGTACATTATTTAGATTTGCTTCCTTGATTTTTTTTTCAGTAGGTTTGGTTTGGGTTCATAGAAAATTTGCTGGGTTTTGCTCACTGAGTTTGGTATCTTGCTACTCTGCTGAAAAGTACATAGCAGATATAGGAAGCTCTACTGGAGTCTTTAAAATATAGGATCATAGTATTTGCCACAACATAGTCTGATATCTTCCATTCCTATTTTTGTTCTTTTTTAAATTTTCTTGCCACATGGCTCTAAGAATTTGTGTTCTATCTTGAATAAGAGTGGTGATAGTCGGCACACTATTTTGACTTTTAAAAACATGTTTTTAGTTTTCCCCATTCAGCATGATTTTCTGTGTCTGGTGTATGCATCTTTTATTTGGCTGAGGTATAAACTTTCTATTCCTAATTTCTTCAGATCTTTTTGTCAAGATAGTATGTTGAATTTTGTCAAAAAATTTTTCTAGATCTATTGCAGTTGATGATGTGATGTTTGTCTTTGCTTCTGTTTATGTATTCTACTGTATTTACAAATTTGTGAACTTACTCCAGAGCTCACTGATTATAATGTATAAAATTTAGCCAACATGAGTTCTGTAAAGATCAACATTGCTTATATCAAGAGAATAGAATCTTTCATGGTATTAAGATCTCTGGACCTATATTTACTGCACAGTGCAAGAAAACCATCAAAGCTACTATACACTGATAAAAATTGATGATGTTATGTGAAATTGAACAAATGAATTTCAGATGTATTCCATAATTGCACATCCCTGCGTTTACATAGTAATGCTCAAAATGCATAATATCTTCTCCTCGAGGGATCTTAATGTGTTTTCTAAATTAAGCCTAAATATGTCCAACCTTATTTCCCCAAATGCCTTAATTTTGTGTAATGCTGTTATCTTTCACCACTTCTTTCACAGAATCTATTTATATTTTCTGAAGGAGTAGAGGGTGTATGCGATAAATGCAGCTAAATGGACTGAGAAAGAAACCCAGATGTTTAACCATGAAATCTAAATTTGAAACACTCTTTTGAAAATATGTTGAAATGTTTCCAAAATATCTTGAAGATCAAAATAAATTGCTCTTGACTTGACCTTCTTTTACTATATGCAGTATCAACAATTTGGAATCATATAAGGGAGATTTATGTTGCTTCTAACTCTGGTTAGCTTTATCACTGAATGGTAAAAATACATTTCTGGTTTCTCATTCTCAACAACAACAGCGACCACAGAAATCTAACTTAGTATGATTTTTTTAATGGGTCACGGGGCTTGAACTTGGCCTGGGAGTTGTTCCTGAGCTCTTCAGCTCCAGGCTACCAACCTACCCTTGGGCCAAGCCCCACTTCCCGTTTTCTAGAGGTTAATTAGAGAAAAGAGTCTGAGGTCCTTTTGTGCCAGCCTGGCTTTGAACCTTGATCCTCAGATCTCATCTTCCTGAGTAGCTAGGATTATAGGTGTGAGCCACTGCACCTGGCCTTCATATGATTTTTATGTTAAAAATTCTAAAATTGTAGTTTGAAACACATGTATTTATACATTATGGTAACACTAATATTTTAACACAGCTCATCAATGTTTATAGACATTTTCACTTATATGACAGGGTTCAGAGTCATGCTAAAGGATAGCACTTTAATAATCATTCACTATATAAGAAACAGAAATAAGCACAGTACATGTTGTGCTAATTTAGGAAAGAAATATCATACAATTTTGCCAAAGACGGTTAATCATTTTATAGGACCAATTTCAGCCTCTAAAGTTCATACTATTAACTTTAGATTATAGCAGACATCTACTTTATGCCTTAATATTATCTTAGTCTTTATTAAGTGTAATTGGGGCAGAGTGTGCTTTAGTTGGCACTATCACTCTGAAATCTAGTAGTCAACAAATTAGCCTTTGTTGAATGACTATTCACTTAAGAAAATGCAATAAAACAGAGTGGAATAAAACAGTGGCTCTACTCAGCTTACTTTTGAAGAATAGGTCAATAATTTTGAACTTCAGCCATTTTGGTAATGTTTAGCAATTAAACTGACAAGAATTTTAAAAATATGTAAGTCAAGATGATTTGGGAAGCATTGAAATAGGATAAGGACATTAGGCGTAGAATTGCAAATTGAGGGTGAAAACAAAGCTGAAGACTAAAACACTGGTGAGATGTTCTCATTCTTGAGGAAACACTGAGGAATGACCTTTGTATATTGGAGAACTTGACTTTACGTGTAATAAATGCTTTACCCAAACTGTTTGTTCATCTTGATCATTTAAAACCTACCAAAGCAATATAAGGGAAGAGGTGTCACTATCATGTATTAAGTAATTTGACCAGTAATTTCTGTTGCCAAATTACAGAACTTGTGAATGGAGTAAGGAAGCCTAACTCCAGATCTTCCTCTTAGTTATTATGCTCTGTTACCTTCCAGAAAATACTGGAGTCGTAACATGATGGAGCACTAAAGGATGAGTCATAGGAGAAAGTATGGACACAGAATATTCAAAGACCTCATTTCAAAAGTAAAGGTTTAAGAACCATCACAGCATAAATTCCTCAGAAAAATTTTCATGAGAATAAAGCCTCTAGAGATTATTATATGTACACACACACACACACACACACACACACACACACACACACACACACACACACACACGATCCTCTGGGCATGTTAAAGCAGACCAGTAGAGGGAGCTTTTAACTGTAGATTTACATGACATCCCACAAAGATGATGTGATGAAAACTAAAACAGTTGTAAATGTGAGCAAAATGCACATGTAATTCTAACAAAATTTCAAATTGAAGTCATATTCTTTTGTTCTTTCATCGTATTTTAGAAATTAACTCCAGGGTATTTTGGATTACTTATTACAATTATCTATTGTTGTTCTGGATACTTAGAAGCCACAAGAGAATTGCAAAGACAGGAATAATATTGTAATATGTTTAGACTTTAACTTGGGGTTATTGGAAAGAAAATCCACATATTTCATTGGTAGCAGCATACATATAATCAATCACCATGACTGAAAAGAAGTAGACAAGAGTTGCAGAGAGTCTTAGTTGGTTTAACAAAATCCAAGATAGAGATCCCTAGTGAAAGATTTGAAAATATCGTAAATCAAATCCTCATTTTTGAAAAGGGAAGGCGGGAACCTCATACGTGTATCACCAAAGTTCAGGGTTCATCTAAGTGACTTAGGAAAGAAACTTTAACAGCAGGTCGGACTGAGTGCTCACCAGGGTTGAGAGTCGGTCAACAAGTGCTCAAAAGCCACACTCTGTTGTATGGCAGCCACGGGTGTAGGGAGGAGGTGAATGAAAGGTCTTATGGGTTGAAAGCATCCAGAAGACATTCCTGGAATAAACCCTCCAAGATGCCAAGAACAATAATCCAGGCCTGAAGTAGCTCACTTAGCTAAATGCATTGGCCTCGCCTTTAAACCCATAATAAACCCTCTTCACTGAACAAACTGCTCTAGAGCCCAGGGATAATGTCAGCAATAATAATTATGAGCCTTCTTTCTCTTGCTTCTCCTTTCAGCCTGCATTACCAACAGGGAAAAAAGTTAATCTCTCTTTGGTAGTTCTCCAGTGAGCCAATTTTGGGAATTTTGTCCAGCTGCTTTTATTTATTTTCTGAGTATTTTCGGACTGCTTCCTTACCATTCTTTGGTTCTTGTGAATTGTTTCTTTATACATTAAGTAAATAACTTTTTATTATTGTAATATTTAGAGGGGTCACAGTTACATTCCCCAGAGGGTACATCACTTCTCACACATTGACACCCCCTCACATGTTTTTGTCCCCATTTCCTTCCCCCCACTCAATAATAACTTTTTCTAAAATAGACATAAAATATATTGGGAATACATACCCCGTGTAATAACACGCTTTTATTTTCATAATCTTTAGATAGCAAGATCCACCTCTTACTATGGACTATAAGCATATTCTGCCTTAATTTTTACAATCCGTGGAGGAAAAATTAACTGGAGCCATGAGAGTCAAATAGCTAAACTTATGGTGAATGGGAAGGGTAAAAGATAATTTTCATCTTGAATAGCAGAGGAAAGTATCATAATAGCTACTTGTGAAGTTACAATGTAGGAGGAAAAGTAGAAAGTCAAGTCTGGAGAATGATTAGTGTAGAGTTCCCCTTTGGGGAGAATGAAGAGAGGAAAATTTGCAGAGAAGAGAACAATCTGGGATGATGTGGCAATGCAAGTGTGAATGGATTTCAGTGGAAATGGAGAATAGGAGAGAAGGGGGGATGGGTGAGGAGCAAAATCCGGTGATTCACAGGAGGTAAGAAATGAAGGAAAAGTTGTCAGTACCCACTGACAATGCAGTGTGAATAAATGTGGCTATAATGAATATATTCAAGAAGAGAACTGTCATTTGGTCGAAACTTGTGAATTTTTAGCATAATATGAGATGTATGTACATGCACTTCTGAAATATTTGGTATTTTCTCCTCAGTATGGTGGTTCCCATCTCATCAAGAAATGAAATATCCCCATGATTAAATAGCATTCCCCTTTTCAGCCATTATAAATGAGAGACTTCTTTCTAGAAAAATATTTGCCTGAAAAGAGTGAAACTCTGGTTCTTTCTGACTTTGACACTGCAACCCTAATTGATATTTCATGTCTGTTCTCATTGTAATGTGAAATCAAGAACGAAGTCTGCTGCATCCCTCAATGTGCTATCAACCCTGACACAGTAGAATTGATTAGTATAAAGAAGTGCTGTGTGGATTCACATTTCCCTTTTCTTGTTATTATGGAGGACTTGGAGAAGAGTCAGAGAGTACACATAGGCATTATATGACAAGGAACTGGACAAAATGTCAAATTTGCTGCTACTAGAAACAGGTGATCCTCTTGCCAGAATAGCAGGTGCAATAGCCTTGGGCCAGAGTCATCCCTTGTATCTATTATTTGTTAATATTTATTGCAGTACTGGGGTTGAAACCAAGGCCTTGCACTTACTAGATAGACACCCTACCACTTACTGAATGCGTCTTGCCTCTTTTGCATTGGTTATTTGGGGTATAGATTTTCTCTTTAGCCCAGACCGGCCTCAATGTCTCCTTCTTGTGCTTTCGTATGTCATGAGGATGACAAGTGACCCTCACCTGTCGTTGTGTCTCTCCTGAAAGGTAGGATAACAGGCATGCAGGGCCATGCTCAGCCATTGGTTGAGAAGGAGTCTCATGGACTTCTTTTACATTTCTATGCCCATACTGGCCTCAAAGTATAATTCCTCAATCTCTATCTTTCCATTACCAAGAATTACAAGCTTGAGCAACCACACATGGCTAGCCAGTCCTCATTGCATCTGATTTATTAGATAAGGACTATGCATGTATACTACTATGATTAGCTACAATGTCATTCACTTTGAAAGCTCAATTTTAGCTCACTATTTTCTCTGCTATCCTGCCTGTATCGTATTAATTCATTTTTAATATTTGTCATAGATATTGACCTCAAAGTCATATGCATACATAGCATCTCCTCAGGATAAAGAACACAAATTAAATGGTATTATGATAATAAATGACCTTCCAGTAGTAGCGCTAATAAAGAGTGCTCACAAAATGGACCTCACCGTTTTGAGCACATCATAGAGAAAAGCAGCAGAGAAAGCCAAAACCTAAGACACAGTCACTACAGATATACTCTAGAAATCTTTTCCCTGAACATTAATCTGAGAGTAACTGGAGACATTTGTGCTATCATTTTAGTTGTTGTTGTTGTTGTTTTGATTTATTTAAATTTGTACTGAGCAATCTTTGTTAAGTAAGTAGTGTTTCCCACCAGATTATAATTAATGTTGAATACCATTTCAGTAAGAACTGTGATAATGTGGCTTCTTATTAAGTAATTAAACATATATGGATATCAATCACCTTGAATAACATAAATCTTATTTAGAGAAATGATCTTAAGGATTGCCATTTTCATATTGACTCGGCTGACATTTTTTAAAATTGGTAGACAGACTTGACCCTGGATCAGACCTCCCCAGTTTTGCCTCTTACACTTAGGATTTGCCAAGCAGTTGCTGTGAACGCAGCTTTTGGCTAAAGACCTCCTGAGGCCAAATCCCAGAGGCAAATTGGTATTCTCAGTGTGTCAGAATTACATGAAAATGGAGTTGCCAGGGCAAGACTTGATGCTACCAGCACCATGGTCCCTGTCCTTAGTACATTTTTTTTAAATCTCTTCAAAGTTGTAACTACCTTTCATCTCACAAAGGTACAGTTAGATGTGTGAATATTCTCATATTTGGTGATAGTAGGCATATTTCTTGTGTGGTATGGCTGTGTGACTCTGTTCCCTAAAAGCCATTAGAGATCCAAGTAGTCTCTTTACCAGTGTGATTTTGCGTGCAGAAAGTTTTTCTCAAGAATCCAGGTACCATCGCCTTATACCTGTAATCCTATTTTCTGAAGAGGCTGAGATGTGAAGGTCATGGTTCAAAGCCAACCTAGTCAGGAAAGTCAATGAGATACTCGTAACACAGAAATGGAGCTATGGTTCAAGTGGTGGAATGCTAGCCTTGAGCAAAAACTTTTATCAGAGAGTGTCCAGGCCTTGAACACAAGACCAAGGACTAACATAAATAATAAGACTGAAAGGAAGAAAATTCTTCCTAAGAACATAAAGGTAAGGTTTTTTAGTACTTTCTTAGTACACTGTCTTCAAAATGAGGCTGACCATGTTTTGTAAAAATAGAGTGTATGTATCACATAAGCCAAGGAGATTGACTTTATAATTAAGTTGTGAACATCTAACTCTCTAAAGACGATCCTTTGTCCACAGGAAAAATTCAAAATTAAAGCTGCTTGCTCTAGAACATTACAAGCCAGAATAACAGACTGATTGCTTGAAGACCATAGCAGTTCTAATAGATATGTCCCACAATGTCATTAGAGAGGAAATTACTCAATATACAAATAGGAAAAAAAATTGACAATGTAATGCTGCTTGCTCTAGTCAGAATAACAGAATAAGTGCTTGAACAGTATAGCAGTAACAATAGATTTGTGATTGTCTTTAGAAAGATTATAATGGAATATAATAAAAGTAGGTACATTAAATTGTATACCCCAGTTCAATAGTAAGAGCTAAAATACATTAGATAATTTGCACCATATTTACAAGCATGTCTAGTGTAAAACAGCCAAAATAAATCCTAATCTCTGCTAGATATTATTTGAAGAGTTGTTAATTTTTTGTCACATTTGATCCTTACAGTATAAATTCTGTGTCATTATGTTTTGTTTTATAAAAAAAAAAGAAAGAAAGAAAGAAATAGGGGCCGGGAATTTGGCCTAGTGGTAGAGTGCTTGCCTAGCGTGTATGATGATTCCTCGTACCACATATAGAGAAAAAGCTGGAAGTGGTGCTGTGGCTCAAGTCGTAGAGCTCTAGCCCTGAAAAAGCCCAAGATAGTGCTCAGGCCCTGAGTTCAGTCCCCAAGACTCGCAAAAAAATAATGAGGGAAACAAAAACAATGTAGCATTAGTGATCTGCCCCAATGTCAATAAATACTCAAATATACAAATAGGCAGATATATACACTGAAATAAGGTAGGTTTGGGGAAGACTTCAAATAGTATAATTCCTTCAAAGGAAAAAAACCCTACATTCAGCAAAATAAAATTCCAGTAAGTGAGTATTCGGAAGTGGTAGAGTGGGGTCGAGGGAAAAAGTGTAGACAAAGAGAAAGGTAGGAAAATGCAGACAAGAATCCAGTTTATATCCTACAAAATTAACAAGAGTGTGGGCAGAGGTAGGTAAGGGAGGGATGAATGGCTGAAAGGGGTGACCTCACCCAAGATGCATTGTACTCATAAACTGCTTTGCTAAATGGCTACTCCTTTGAACAGCTACTAAACAATGACTACTCGGTTTTTTCATTTTCTGAAAAGTGAGTTGAGAGCAACAGTGTTTGCCTTCAGTGGATAATCAGAGAGTAGCAGTAAGTACTTGGTGCTTTTTGCAACCCACTAAATAGGAGGAGATGCATGGATCTTGGTGGAGACTCGTTAATCAAACAGATGTGCTTTCAATAATTATGAAATCTATTCATTAAGCATGGCAGTAAGTCATTACGAGATCTTCTGCAGCCTTTTGGCTATGATCAAGTTTAGAATATGGTCTCATTAGGATAATGGGGTTCAATAAAAGAGTGTTCTGTCATTCTCCATATGGGAGCGGAGAAGAACTTTTTGTTAACTATAATCATTTAGCAATTCATTTTATCTTCTTCAGATCTTGTTAATTCATTATTATACAAAGCTAATTCTTCATGCATTTAGGCTTTGATCTTGACAAAATTCTTTGGATATAAAAGTTAACTTTGTCTGAGAAAATAAGGATAATTTAAATGAATGTTGGGGACCTAATTAGCAGAAATTTATAAAAGCATTTTATTTTTACTTGTCAGCCTGGAGATAAATTAATTAATGTCTGACTTATACCTTTTCAAAAATAAGGCTTAAGGTATCAATATATAATATGTTTCCCATTTGTTTATGACAAATAACCATGGTTTAAAATATTACCTATATAATGCATATTATAATTTATCAAATGATTAAGTAATTCCTATTTTTCAGTTGTTTTCAGGTTCAATAGACATCTATGTACGTAAGTTTATAGTTCCCTAGATTATGCTAAACCTTGAATAGATCCTTTTCTTTAGTTCCTCTTCTTTTATAGTCACATCCAGGAAGTGATCCTGCATTTTTTATTTAATGGAGACATTCAAGTCTGAGATCAGATGCCAACAGCAGAAGGAATAGGGTCAGCTGCTATCCTGGATTCACCCTTGTAACCAGAGGTCTATGTGGGAGACTAGAATCAAACTGTGTTTTGCCTGCAAATGTTGTGTAAAAATGTTCTCACAAAGATGCTCCTCGTGCCTTTCCTTGGTATCACATCAGCATAAATCCTTCAGTAAATTAGTAAAAAATAACTAGGAGAATTGTTATGCAAGGTAAGACATGCACTGAAAAGCTTTTAGTGAGTCATCTATTATTTTTTAAAAGATTTCAAGAAAAATATTTATAAATAATTGTACCAGTCAAATTATAATTTGATTAATTTTTTAAAAGACAAACAAGGTTTCCTTGTACATCACTCATCTTACTCTTTATTTCAAACATATATTATTGATGTTTTATTAAATTTTATGTAATTTGTATACATTCCATGTAATTTATCAAATTTCATATAATTTTAAGAATGAACAGTTTATTGTTTTTTATAACCAACATGCTTCACATAATTTAGATCTCTGTATTTGAAAGATGAGTCAAGAAATGCTAAAATATCAAGCCAATAGAGAAGAAATGTTGAGCAAATAATATTGGAATGATCTGATTTTCAACATTCTAAACTCAATTACATTCAATTTAAGCCAAAATATCAGAGGAAAAAGAAGGCATGAATTTTACATTTTGTACATATGACAATAGCATAAACTCCTTAAAGAGAGTATACAAGTCAACGCTGATTTAGTTTTAAATGATCTTGCAATACATTGTTTTGATACTCAAACTAGTTTTAGCCACATTGATCATCACAAATTCCTAACTTTACTGGTTTTATAAAGCATTATCTTCCACTGCTCTAATTTTCTAGCCATCAGTTTTCCATATGCTGTTGAATTTAGAAATAACTATAATGTTAACACCAATGTGTTTGGGGTACACAGGATGTCAGGTAAAATTCTGTGTAAATTCATGTTTGGAATCTTAGGGCAACTCAATGTAAAAGTCAAAGCAAGCCTACTGGTTTACTTTAAATACCAGCTACCTCTACATTAACTTTGGATTCCATTTTGGACATGTAGGTGAGTCCTTAACAGTCAAGTTACACCAAGACACCTTCCAAACAAATTCAGACTTATTTGCCTAAAAGTTTCATGTCCTTTAGTTTAATTTCCACATTTGCTTGTGGTCAGATCTCTGCCTAAGAAAGCTTTCATTCATTCTTCCTTTCTTTACGAACCAGTGTCTTACTTCAAATTCTACTCTTCCCAAAGACATTTTACAATGAACATCAAATTTGTAAAAAAAAAAAAAAAAATGGATGCAGGGCTGAGACCGATATTTTAATATGTAGGTAAACCTGTAATAAGCAAGGAAATAGTGATCAAAAATATCACCTTTTCCCTTCAAGGAGAAAACAAGATCACTTACATCTATTTTGATATATCTCTCGTTGTATTTTTTAACTATCCATGAAAATAGAACCAAAAAGAGTGTACAATCAGACTAGCATTTTATCTCTGCACTTCATATCATAGTTTTGATCCAATGAGATAGAAAATTAAATAATGCAGGTTGTTACTTTCTTTTTTCCTCGCTGCTGCTAGCCACGGTGGGATCACTGACCTTGATCATGACTTCTCTGTGTGATAGTTCTATTGCTGTACCATAGAGTCAAATAGTGTCACTGCAGTTTCCTTCAGAATTCATGGATAAAAAGCATAGCAGGTGTAGGCAGGGAATAGGAAAGAAAACCTATTTATTCAGTCCCTGTAGTTTGGGTTGGAAAGAATACATTTTGGATGATATGTTTTTAAGAATTGCACTTTTTCAGGAAATCCCACCACAGCCTCAAAATTATTTTCCCATTGTTCTTATTTTAAAATTTCCTCAAACCACATCAACATAAAGGATGATTTTTAATGCAGTATTAATAATAACTATTGTTGCTCACATTAAATTTGCTTCAACTACAAGGAGAAAATGAATTTCAAATGTCTCAAAGCCTCTTTACCCCCAATAATATTTGGGCTGTATAACTAGTTATGATTTCAGATTTTTGCAGTGCTTTGGGACGATACTCTTCTGCAGTGATACTAGTCTCAAAATTTGGGGAAAGCTGTACCAATTAAGGCTGAAAATATCTAGAATCAGTATAACCGAATACTTTCTTGGTTGGTCATAAAAACTCTGAGGTGTGGGTAGGGAGTTTAGCCTAGTGGTAGAGTGCTTGCCTAGCATGCACAAGGACCTGGGTGTGATTCCTTGGTACCACATACATAGAAAAAAAAAGTCTAAAAAACTCTGGGTGGACTGGACAGAGTAGAAGGAATTGTTTGGAAGCTATAGAAAATCATATTCTGAACAGGAATGGAATGATGAAAAGTGTATGTGTGAATATATGTGCTCTTTTAAATTCAGGAAAAATATTTTCCACATCACCAATTGTGCCACTAAAAATAAATTGTTATTGGTGTACAGTGGCATTTGAAGGTATTAGAAAACTAAAATCAAAAAGAGAACATCACCCTGCCATGAATAAATAATGTTCATACTTCTCTTCGCAAACTGCTGTGTCACCTCCAGGAAAACTTGTCAAGTGTGTTTTTATATTATGTTTCAAAATAACACTAACCAATAAGTGGAAGCTAGAAAAAATGTATAAATGTGCATATTCCTATGTTATCAACAGCCAGAAATATGGAATGTCAAGGGAGGAACTAATAGCAAAGAAATAATTTAAATCTTTTTAGGTTAGCTCACCACAGAGTCAGAGGGTATGTTGAAAAAATGTAGCGGGTGCAGAAAGAATCTGTAAATGGATTTATTGGAGCATTCACATCCCACAGCTCTGTTTATAATGCTCTGTCATGGGGTTCCTGCAGTTTCTACAGAAGGTGTGGTCTTCTGGGTGTTTCAATGATGGTGACATTACGGTGCAGCTCCTTCCTTGGATAACAAGTATACATCCTGCCTTATGACAATGGCTTTGCCAGGATCGAATATACTTAATAAAGATAGTAAAATGTTAGAGACAGATAGATCAATAGATCTATCAGAAGCTGATGCTGATGATAGATAAATAGACAGATAAATAAAGAGACGGATCAACTGGTGGATGTCTATATAAGGAGAGATAGGAAATCAAGTGACATTGTGTGTGTATATATATGCATATAGTACAGACACACAGATGGATAGATAGATAGATAGATAGATAGATAGATAGATAGATAGATAGATAGATAGATAAAAAGATAGATGGGAAAACATGTGACATAATAGACATTTTTGAAAGTTAAATACCAATGGAACTCTAAACTCAAAGTTGAACACAGAAGCAGCTACATGTGAAAGAAATATTCTTATTTATTCTCCTGGTTTACATGATGGTATGAAAATGTTTTAAACTACTGGTAAACAATACTGTGTTGAACAGGAGCCTAGTTATTACATGTCATACAGTGACTACATCAAAGATATCTTAAAGGTATCAACCTTATTTTTCCACCCAGTCCTGGGGCTTGAGCTCAGGGCCTGAGCACTGTCCTTGGGGTTTCCTTAAGGCTAAAGCTCTACCACTTGAGCCACAGCACCACTTCCAGGTTTTTCAATGTATGTGGTCCCGAGGAATAGAACCTTGGACTTCATGCATGCTAGGCAAGCACTTTTCCCACTAGGCCAAACTCCCAGCCAGGTATCAACATTTTAACAAATTTTATATATTGTGAAAGCAATTTCAGTTTACAAAGCAGCTTCTAACACTGGGAAATGTGATATTAGAGGTCATCAGTTATTGTGCCTTGCAGACGCCCAGTCTTGTATTTCCTATAACAGTCAATACACTACAATAACAGTGCAATTTTCCATGTTTATATCTTTTTTGAATTCTCCTTATGTATTTTATTTATGCATGTTTCAAAAGATCGTATTTCAGTCCGTAGAATCTAAAATTAAAATAATAAGAATTATTAACAAGAGAAAACCTACCCAGCATTAAATTTTAAAAATCTTTCGAAGCTGGGTGCATAACCCAGCTTTATGCATACTAGGTAAATGCTCAACCATTGAGTTACACACCAGCCAAAATATTTATTAACTTACCAGTCTCCCGTGCCCCCAATCTCATTTGTAAACATAGGTCACCTACTGATGGCTAGAAAGAATTCATTAACTTTGATTTCATTAACACTTTGTTGTACGATGTTAACAGATGTATTGAAGACTGAGAAATAGTAATAAGAGGTGGACAGGGGTGAAATTTCAACACTCCTAATCTCCATTCTTACAATATTTGCAACTGCAGGGCACAGGGCTCCAAATATGATCACAATAAGTTAAAGGTAATGTAAGTGGTATTAAATATTTATGTTATAGTATATATGCATTATTATGCTGCATACATCTATATTTTCATGCTTATACAAATGTTATCATTTGTTTCCTGAACTCCTTCCTAAATACAGGTCAAGTGCAGTACTTTATAATTCTTTTTAATCTGCCCCATAATTTATCTCCTCATCATTTCAGAATGTGGTGGGATAATCATAAAGTAGAATTCCTTTCTAGGATAAGTAATAAAAAGTCCCTTTACGTGATTTTTTTTCCTTTAATCAGTAATTCTGGTCTTCTTGAATATCTTTTCCTCCTAGAAAGAACAGCTGTTATAACCAAACAGTGAGCCACTTGTGCTCTGCAAGTACAAATAAAGGGATGAGAATTTATTGGAAATCTAGATACATTCAAATGAGTAGAGATGACAGCATGTCCTGAGCTTTATTGACAAAGGAATGCAGCATTGTTATCTATTACTTCCATGTTTTATCAGATCACAATAGGTGCTTCAAGCCTGGAAGGCAGTAAAAGGGTGAGATTTTTCTCTCTCAGCATTTTGTTATAAATCCATGTCAGTATTTAGAAGTCTCTAATGAAGAAGGATACCAGAGGCTCATGCCTGTAATCCTAGCTACTCAGTGGGTGAGATCTAAAGGTCCTGATTTGAAGCCAGCCCAGATAGCAAAGTCTGTAAAGACTCTTAACTTCTATTAACCAACAAAAAGTAAAAAAATAGTGAAGCTGTGGCTCAAGTGGGAGAATACTATCCTTGAGCAAAAATAGGTAAGGCCATACTATCAACACACACACACACATACACACACACACACACACACACACACACCCCTCTTCTCTTCTGTAAATGTTTTAAATAAGTGTGGGGTGGTCAGGGTTAGAGCGCAGTGGTGATAGCTCACTTTCCTAGCATGCACATGGCCTTGGGGTCAATCCTTTCCACAAGGCAAATAAATAAGGAAGTAAATAGAATTCCTTTATACAAAAGATGATTGGCTAATCAATTTTTCTACTAAGGCATAAGCTAGGTATTTTAAATTTAGTATGGTCATGAACATTATAGGCCATTATAGAACCTGCCTTTATACTTATAGAAACACTGATTCCATATGAATGTGTGACTTGCGCTAGAGAGTAGGGACTGAGTAGGAGGAAAAGCCAGGGTTTTCTGAGGCTTCCCTGAGAATGTAAGCTTCTGGAAAACAATGGGGCCATGGAACTCCCATCACCACCCCACTGGGTTCATTTATCATGTGGCATTTGTTTCTTATTCCAAGGTGTAGTAACAAACTCCCCCCACCCACCTGCCTTAGCCCATGCACTCATACCTGAGTGCTGAGTGCAGAATTCAGTGGATTCTCTCCACTTTCCATTTCTGATTACATTGTTGGTTTTTAGCGACGTACTTTCTTTTTCCATCTGGAATTCATTCTCTGGGAATCTCTAAGGAACCTTAGGAGCAGACAATGTGTGGATTTTCTAACTTTCATTCTGTAATATCGCTGATGGGAAGGTGTCTATTGTTTCCAATTCCCGACTTGATGGCACTGCGAATTCTCTGCTTAGTTGTCAAGGCTCCACACTCTGAATAGGTGTATGTAAATCCTCAAATCTTCCGGCTGATTTTTACGGATCCAACAGTTTCCTTTCCTCTTCTCACTCCTTCCCTTGTCTATCCATGCTTCTCCCGCTCTCCCAGCACGGATCGCCTGAGGTCTGGAGCATGTCCACAGATTCCCACTTCTGGGACTTATCACTCCCATTTCTTGTTCTAGAACATTTCATGAATCCTGGAAGAGTCTCTAACCCACACCAATATAGTCCTCCTTCATTGCTGAGCAATAGGGCACTGAAACCCATCAACCCAAAACAAGCCATCTTCCTTTCAGTGAATTCTCTCCATTTGAAAAACATCATATATTTACGACTGTTGTAATGAAACTTTCCAACAGCTCCTGGCTATTATGCCCCTCCTTGTACATTGCTCCACTAAGTAAATAAGCAGGCATTATCTCTGCACCTATCATCACTGGGCAATTCTACAGAACAGTATTCATTTTTCATATCTTATGCTAACAACATGCTAATCAAGGACTGTTACAAAGCCGTAGGAAAAAGAAAGGAAATGCAAGAACCACAATGAAAATATATAAATATTATAGCTATAAATATATATGTGATGCATAAGCATATGTATATAAGTAAGTATAAGTATGTGTGAATATTTTTGTTTTCATAGTTTCTCAGTCATTTCATATACAAGCTTCTATTTCATGAAATAGGGATTATCTAAATACTACCTCATCTGCTGTTGGTTAATTTAACATTCTTCTACAGCTTCCCTTTTGTTGACTTTGTAGTGTGCATTGTGCCCTTTGAGGGTACTGAGCATGTGATCCAAGAGGAAGTGACTTCAGGCAGAAATGCTAGAAGATGTGCCTCAATAGTTCTTTGTCCTTTAAAGATAAAAGTGAGTGGAGTTGATCAAGATATAGACTTGTTAGTCTATTAGAATGTTGTCACTAATCATTAAGTACTGATTTCAAATGACCTAGTTAATGGAGCTAGAGGGTGGAAGAATGTGACAACTGCAAATTTCCCAACAAAATAGCCATCCAAAAGAGTGGAAGATTTTTATTCAGTACTCAAGTTCATTTACTGATCATATTGCATTCGACCTTGGCAATTTCTAAATGGCTTTCTTATTAAAAGCAGTAGGTAGCGTGGCCTTTGAGGGACTTAATGTAAGTTAAAACACAACAACAACAACAGAAACTATTGTCCCCACAGCTTTTGCAGTTTAATCTAGATTCTATTTTTGAAAAAGTAGCAATATAAATTAAAATTTCAAAAATGTTCCCAGTTTATACTGGGCAAGTTAAAATTTCATTAAAAAAATCATTATGTAGAACTTATTCGTGTGAAATGTTTGAAGAGCATTAGAGTGGAGACAAGCTTAACTTGTTTTTGAAAAAGTTCTTGTATATTTATTACTTCTGTAGTATCTAACAGTTTAATAGATAATTTCAAGCTGATTTGTCTGTTAGACCATCTGTCAGGAGAACACTGCAGCTGTTAGATGTCCAGAAAAATTTTCACCATGTTTCAAAGTAATTTGCTCTGGGTCTGTACAGACCACACAATTTCCTAGTGGATTGACAACCATAATACTTATAAATGTGACTGACTTTTTAGCTATAAGACTTTTACGGGTTTTCTTTCTTTCTGAGCATGGATATAGAATTAAAACTGAACTAATTTTAAGGTAATAGCATTGAGCATATCTCTTGTCAAAAGCTATTTGAAAGATTTTGCTGAATGTTTCGCAAGTATGTGAGTAGCTCAACTCTGTGAAGAAAGAAAGATTACTATATAAACAATGACACTAAAGTGCCGACTTCAATGTCATAAAAATTGTTATTCAATTAGAGGGTTTTTTGTTTTTGTTTTTGTTTAGCCAGTCCTGGTGCTTGAACTCAGTGCCTGGGAACTGACTGTCCTTGAGCTTTCTCAAGGTTAATGCTCTATTATTTGAGTCACAGCATCACTTTGGCTTTTTCTGTATATGTGGTACCAAGGAATCAAACCCCAGGCTTTATGCATTCTAGGCAGGCACTCTACCATTAGGCCACACTCCCGGCCTGAAGGTTTGTTTTTTTTTAGGATTTCTGCATTTGATAAGAAACAGGAGTCAGTGAAGATAAGAACATGAGAGGTGGCAGAATAATTTTTGCTTAGGGATTTAATTTTTTTGTTGGGATAATGAATAGAGGGGCTACAGTTACATTCATCAGGTTATTACCTACATTATTTCTCACACATTGATACCCCCTCTCATGATTTTCTCCCCATTTCCTTCCCCCCAGCCCCTCTCAATCATCTTGTTTTCCCTCTCTTCCCTTTGCTATTTCAAATAAACAAATAAGCATATATATAATATACCAGGTAGAAAAATCAGATACAGTAACAATATGAGATTAACTATGAGGACAAAAAAAGAGAAGAGAAATAACATAGTACATTAAGAATGACAATCAAACAAGATAAAGCTCTTGTTTCCATATCCTAGAGTTCCTTTCATTGAGTCTCATCCTATATGGCCTTATGTATCTAGGTTTTGAGCTATTGTAATCCTCTGCTAGGAGAGCCCTATGTTTGTACTAATTATTACAAATGAGGGAAACCATTGAGCCTATGTTCCTTTGAGTCTGGCTTACTTCACTTAGTATGATTTTTTCCAAGTCTTTCCATTTCCTTTTGAAGTGGGCATGGTTAGGGATTTTAGATGAGATATATCTACTCAGTTGATAAATCAGACTCATAAAATTAGTACCTGAAAGTAACCTTACTGAATATTTTTTCCTAGTCACCAACTCTGTTAAGTTTTATTGTGACATAGGTAAACAAAATCCAGTTATATAGCCTGTTTTAAAAATTATCTTACCAATTGAATTCCAGTGGTGCATGCCTATAATCCTAGCTACTTAGGAGGCTAGGATCTGAGGCTAGCAGTTCAAAGCCAGCCTGAGCACAAAAGTCCAACCACCAGAAAACTGGAAGTTGTTCTGTGGTTCAAGTGGAAGAGCCCTAGCCTTGAGCTGAAGAGTGCAGTGAGAGCACCCAGGCCCAGAGTTCAAGCCCCACAACTGACAAAAAAAAAAGGGAAAAGGTCTTACTGCCTTACATTTTCTTTGCCATACAAAACAATATAACTAAGAAATAATCTTGATATGAAATATACTGTATAAAATATTGCTACCTGTCTGAGACTTCCTATGAAACACCATTAAGTAAAATCTATGCTTAAATGCCAAATAAAATTTTTCTTGTCTATAAAATTTCTTGTGTTTGTAAAATTATAATATTGACATGAACTTGAGGGTAGAACTTGTATTTTTGAGACTATTCAAAAATACACATAGATGTGTTATATTAAATGTTTTGTCTGTATCTATGTAGATTTAGAAATTAGTTTATGTATTATGAAGACTTTTTCTCTATGCTTTGCATCACATTGCCAAAATTTGGAAGTAAAGGTTATTTCTATTGACAGAGAAAAGTCCAGTGAACCAAGAAAGACTTTTTAAAAATTGAAGATATAAGCCATAGAAATGGGAGAAAAATATAATGAAAGCAAAGATATAAAAAATAGCAAATTGAGTAGAAGTCAATGGTATTTTTCCCCAATGGAAGTGCAAACATTTTCCTATTATACTCCCATGGCACTGATTTTTGAACAATTTATTTTTTATTGTTATGATTTTTTAAAACCATAGATCTGATTCAAAACTGAAAACTGAAAGTCCTTGGGGTAGGGGAAAACATCAGAAGGTGACTGTATGAAAGGTTTATATAAATTGCCCAAATTCATGCTGTTAGAAATAAAATCCAGATTTTTAGATCCTTTTGACCTTTCTTTTTGAAAGGGAACCGTTATAAAAGCAATGACTCATAATTATAGAGATAAATTCCTTGACATATATAGGTATTAGATCCTACCTGAGTTTTCTCATGGCCATAGGAAACCACTGAAATTTGTTTCAAAAAAAAAAAAAAAAAACAACGGTGAAAGGCTACATTAATCTTAGTGATTGCTCAAAGAAATATCTGGGTCACGACTTCAGTTGCCTTTTTGCTCACATACTGAAAATGTCTATTAAACCACACAATAAACAATACTTCAGTTGTCCTGGGTCACTTCCACTGTCTTTGAAACAGTGTATGATGTATCTGTCTGGGATAGCAGGTGATTGTCTGAAGCTAGCCGTCCAGCCAGGCCTGGAGTGGTCACAGAAAGTGTAGGCAGGTACACAGACAGGTACATGTTCAGATTGCTGAACACAATTGCCAGGCATCAGGATGAGAAGATGGCAGAGGGAAATTCAACCATAGGAAGCACATACCCTCCTGGAAAGATGTGCGGCTCCAGATCTTGAAAAGATCATTCCAAGGAAAACTTTGCAGAAGAAATACCATCTGAGCAGGACAGCCAGAAAATGGAATGTGCACAAGCATGCGGCTTGAAATTTGAATTTGTTTGGGTCTTCACAGGCAAAGGAAGAAGCCTATTCATTGGAAGCAGAATGTGAGTTGATGAGGATGTCTCTTGATTCTGGAGAGGACCAGTGATGAAACAGAGCACAGAGTAAAGTAGCTCCACAATTAAATGTTAGTACATACTACCTTACATATGTAACTGTACATCCCCCTGACAAAATTAAATTTAACAGGGAAGAAATTGAGTACACGCTGGACACCTTTCAAGGAGATGCCTGAAAGGTGTGCTCCAGCCATAGCATTCCTTTCCAAATTGCTTCTGTACACAGGATGATGGTACTGACCAAATGGTCTACCTAGAAAGATAGTCTGTACTGGAATGCACTGTTTACCTGGAGTAGGTTTATATTCACAAACATAATGTCAAACATATTCTAGCTGGGCACTGATGTCTCAGCCTGTAATCCCAGCTACTAAGACTGAGATCCGAGGTCAAAGGTTCAAATCCAGGCCAGGCAGAAGCATCCATGAAATTTATTTGTCCAATTGACTAGCAGAAAACCAGAAGTGGAGCCGTGGCTCTACTTGAGCAAAAACAGCAACAAAAACAAGTGAGAGCTCCGGGACCTACGTTCAAGCCCCAGTATCAGCACAGAAGTAAAATAGAAAAGGAAATTAAATAAAATGAGGCATATATTCTAAGTTCTGTAACTTAAACAGGTAATTTTTATGGGATTTTTCCCCATTATTTGTCATTTCTCTTACACACTAGTGTATGTTAGCTATAAAATATGATAGGATTACTGTAACTTTTCCATAATCCCTCTGTTACTCTTTAATGCCACCCTTTCCCCAGCACTTTCTTTTGAAACTTTCTCTCAGAAATTTGTACGAGTGTGATGATTATGAGCATCTCATATGCACATGCAAGACGTTCCCTTAATCCCACATTATTCTTCCCAAGAAATACACTCAAATCCCATATTGCAATATTAATTACACATGCTCTGAAGTCTTTTCCCTTTCACAATTCCAACCCTGTCCCTCTCCACTCTGCTCTTCCTGGCGAAGGGCAGTAGTCAGTAGTCACTTTTTCCTGTCTGCCAGTGCGTTCCTCCCTTCCAGCTTGAGTTAGTACAGCATTCTTACAGCCAGTCTGTCTGCCTTTCTGATTGACTGAAATTGTATGAAAATAAAACCCAAGGCCCATCTGCTCCTCTAGTTTTCATCCAAGATTCTCGGGATGGGAGATGCACTGGAGACTAAATATTTGCCATGGCAGTAGGTGGTTGCAGTTTTGGAAGAAGTCCTAGAAGGGGGAAATGCAATACTGGATTACTTCAATCTATTTCTCTCCCGTTTATTTAGTACTATATTAAATGTATGGCTTTCTTGAGGGTTTGGCTTGATTTGTTAGTATTTGCTATCTGCAGAATATGGAATATATGCATGCCAACTCTCTAGAAGTTATTGCATGTATAAATCATTTTACAGTTGGAAATAAAAGCAGATAGTTCATCATAATAGTCAGTATGGCAATATATGTAAACATGAGTGCCCTTTCAACATCTCTGGGAAATTCCGCATCTATTGTGGCTTATGTGCTGTTTGTTCCTCCTACAATGTTCTTAATCTTCTCTCTACCTGTCCACCATACAACAGTGCTCCAGATCCTATTCATTTTGTCCGATGTTACCTGACCTAGAACACGATGGTTAATTAGTCTCATCCCTGAATACCTGGAATAGTTGTTAAGTTCTGCAACACACTGAGAAACATTTTCCTCTAAAAGGTCAGATAATAACTATTTTAGTGTTCCAGGTCATCTGGTCTCTAGTACAATATTCCCATGCTATGCAGGGGCAGCTATGGATGAATGAGTGTTGCTGAGATCCAATAAAACATTACTCCTAAAATCAAGTCAGAGTGTGGGTTTGTCCTGCTACCAATAAGGTATTATTTCTACATTGGATTTTTTTTTCTCTCTCCCTTTTTGGTCTTTATAGGATTTGAAAGGAACTTGGGATTGTGTGGGAGTCGCCTGTAGGAATAAAGTTATATGTTCAATGGAAGCCATTTATGATGGAGTCAGGTCTAGAAAGCCATTTGCATAAATTAGCCCAACATTATAAATAAAGAGGCTCCATTCCGTATTTGATTATATTCTGCTTAGTATTGAATTATCAAATGTGATTATTCTTTTTTGTGTGTGTCACGTTGAGTTGTTTCATTGGTCCAGCTATTATTTCTGTAAAAGAGGAATGGGCTGGATTGTTAAGTAGATTGTATGAGGATGAAGTGAAATACCATACATATTTACAATCAAAGCCCAGAGGAATAAAGAGTAGTAATGTGGCACTATCCTTCTTTAAACCTCTGGTTAGATATTATGCTTCACTGCAAGAAAATGAGAAATCGCCAGTGTTTAAATTCTGATAATTTTACAGAAACCATTTGGAAAATGGTTATCCTCATCTGAATTTTATTTGAATTTTGTGATGCTGAATTACATGACACATTTATCATTTAACTTTTTAAAATTTATTTGTTTTCTAAGTAAGTTCAAATTAAGATGATATATTATTAAATAAGTCATTTTTCCATCTAATAAGGAATGAACTGGCTTAGCCTTACAAGATTAAAATTCTTAATTATCAATTAATGGATTGTTCATTTAATATTTTTTTACTGATAGTGACATTGTAGTTGAGTCAGTTTACTAGTTACATATACAAGTCAGGAGAGAAATATGCTCTCCTCTAATTCAAACAAGAATTTAAATTTTGTCACATTAGTTAAATAGGTTCATTTAATCTTTCATCCACTTCATCTTAGTTACTTTCAAATATAACTAGGTAACAATATATATATATTCATTAAAATGTCTACTTTTAGCAAAATTCATTGTTGAGTATAATCTAGCCCTCTTCATAGATTTAGACTACAAAAGATTCTCCCAGCATGACTGTTTATTTCTTGGAGGGACAGCCTCTTCATCTCCTTCAGATCAATGTTACCTTCTGATGTTTCCTGATCAAAGAGTCTTCCCTTGACAAGGCAGCAGAGAGCAGACCCTCCCTCCCTCCCTCCCTCCTCCTTTTCCTCCTCCCTGCCCCTCAGGGCTCTGGCCTGTCTTCCTGGTCAGTGTTGCTCTGCACCATCAATCCCCCTCTCACACCGTGGCTTCCCCCTTCTGTTGTTCGCATATTTCATGACATTAAGACTTAAGGTATCTTCTGGTCCAGTCAGCCACATCATAAATGATGGATGTCAGCAATTCTCACCATATTGGCAGCATCTGAAGCAATGCCAACACTGGTCAAATGTAGAAACGATGCCAGGAAAAAAAAAAGAAAAAGAAAAACACTAAAAATTATACTCTTGTCATCTCAGCTATTTCAGGAAGCTGAGAGCTGAGGAACACAGTTCAAAGCCCAGCCCAGGGACTAAAGACCCTGTGACTCTTATCTCCAATTCACCACCAGAAAACCGGAAGTGGCCCTGTGGCTCAAAGGGTAGGGCAGCAACCTTGAGTTGAAGAGCTCAGGGACAGTGTCCAGGCCCAGAGTTTAAGCCCCACAGCCTAAGGGCAAAAAAAAGCTCAAATCTAAAAAAAATAATTTACTAAAGATGTATATATTAGGGATGTGTATATTATTGAAGCACCATCATAGAGAAATGGCAGGCTTCAAATGAAGTGATTGAGAACAGGCCCAGTGCAAATGTTGACATTGTCTATAACATTCATCTAAGTGGAGTTAAGTCACCAATGATACTAGAGAAATAAATTGTATTATTAGATACCTTAATTAGCTTTGTTGTGTAGCGGTGCCTCTAAGAAGATGGCACATAGGCATGATTGCATTCTGCATTGAGTAAAATGTAAAACATAAATGAATAAAGATACATGCAATTTGTGTCAAAATGATCAGTTTACAAAGCTGTCCTAGAAAATGAAGGATTTTATATTAATTGCAAAGTGTTACCATGCGGCTCAGCAACTGTCACCATGCCATTTAGATGTTTGCGTCCTTCTCAGCTGCTGTGTGAAGAAAGATACCAGGGGAGCAGGAAGGCTGTGGGCCGGTAAACTTTGACCTCAGCCATTGCTGGTGACTGCAGGCACCAGGTTGGCAGAGATGATAGTGAGGTGTGTTGTGAGATTTTCAGATCTTCCCGGATACAAAGCTAAATAAACTCTCAATGGAACCTATCCAATGGGGAAGAAAACTGAGGAGAGATGCAAAAGTGGGGGAAAAATAAGAAAGATCCATCAGATGAATGAGAGAGCAAGCAGCTAATGAGACAGAAGAATGGAGTTGTTAATGGCACAGGGAAACTGTGCAACAAGTGGAACTGAGGTCCAGGGATCAGTTGAGAGTATTGGCAATTAATTCCGTTTTCAGGTAGCAATTCTTTTCAAATTGGTGATCATTCCATATCCTACCTTGAGGACACCTATGTAATTTATTATGGCAAAACTCTTCACATGAGATTACTCCTATGCCTTTAAGTACACTGAGTGATACTGCCATCTGTGGATTCCATGGTGCATACATTTCTCATGGGCAGCTGAAACCTTAGGTACAAGGAGTAGCAATCGTCTGTGTCTTACCTCTTGGTTGTACCTTGATAGGCTCCTTCATCATTTTCTTCTCACTCTGAACTCACTGTTTCTATTCCCTGAAAGAAATATCTCAAAAGCTTTTCAACATACCAAATACCAAAATTGGCTATTAAAAAAAGCCTGTTTTATTTGTGATTCTGAGATCCCAGATGTGTGGCGGGTCCCTAAGAGAAAACACTTTGCTACACGTCTCCAAATCAGACATTCTTTTATCAAGGTTCCTTTTATTTATTATCATTGGTGCAACTGAGTTACTAAAACTCTGACTTCTAGACATTTCAGAGACTTTAAAGTTTCGACTGTCTTGTGTGTATTTGAAGCAGCACTCACGATTTCAAGAGCAGTTGTTACTGCGATCCTTACTTCAGAGTGCCATTGACACTCTCTCTTGTCTTTCCAGAAAAATGTGATGACCCGCTGGTCTCGGGCCTTCCCCACTCCGCCTTTAGCAGCTCCTCCTCGATGTCTGCCAGCTATGCTCCAGGCTACGCCAAGATCAACAAGCGAGGCGGTAAGGCTCTTTTCCATTTCTTTGCCAATAACTGTGTTAATAGAAACCTGTTATGTTTATGTCCACACTTAAAATATAGATTATCACACAATATGTATTAACAAGCACCCCAAATCATCATTTTCCATTCTACTAGAAGACACACAAAAAGTTCTATGCATATCTGGAGAGCAGCCTATAAGCCACAGTGGAAGAAAAGGTCAAAGCCAGCAGGTCAGTAAATCCAAAACAATGTGAACATTCTGAAGTAAGAAAAAAAATGTATTAAAAAGAAAATCAAGCCAGGTGCTGTCTGTAATCTTAGCTTCTAGGCAGGCTGAGATCTGAGGATCACAGTTTCAAGCAAGCTTGTGCAGACAAACCTGTGAGACTTGTGGTAGGGCTCCAGCCTTAGATGAAAAAGGTATATGATGTTACAATAGGCTCTGAGTTCAATCCCCAGCACACACATGCACACACACACACACACACGCACGCGCGCATGCACACACACATGCACAAGCACATGTGCACACACATACACAAACATACAACAAGCAACAAAAATAATAACAATAGAACAAGAGCAATAAAACAAAACAGAAAATCACTTTAGGCTGGGAGTTTGGCCTACTGATAGAGTGCTCAAGTGGTAGAGCTCTAGCCTTGAGAAAGTCCAAAGACAGTGCTCAGGCCCTGGGCTCAAGCTCTAGGAACGGCAAAAAAAAAAAAATCACTTTAAAAGACACTTAAAATGATCAGTGTACTAAATATGAGGAAGAGACTGTCTATACATTGCTTTCTTTTCTTTTTTTATTGTTGGGGTAATATATAGAGGGGTTACAGTTACATTCGCCAGGTAGTAGGTACATTACTTCTCACACATTGATAACCCTTCTCACGTTTTTGTCCCCATTTCCTTCCCCCCACCCCCTCCCAATCATCTTGTTTCCCCCCTTCCCTTTCCTATTTCAAATGAACAAATAAACATATATACAATATGCCAGGTAACAAAGTCAGATACAGTAACAATATGAGATTAACCATAAGGGCAAAAAAAGAGAAGAGAAATAGAGTATATTAAGAACAACAATCATAAAAAATAAATCTCTTGTTTCCATATCCCAGAGTTCCTTTCATTTAGTCTCATCCTACATGACCTTACGTACCTAGGTTTTGAGCTATTGTAATCCTCTGCTAGGAGAGTCCTAGATTACATTACTCACTTTTCATTCATTGTATTAGTAGTATCTACTGACGTGTAGGATGGATAGAGAGGATGTTCTCCTACTTTTTCTCCAGATATCGGACTTTAGGTCTGTTAGGTTTATATTGATTTGAGTTTGATTCTTTAACAGCATGGAATTCGTTAGTTGCTTGTAATTTTAAAGTTAACAGCGGTTCATAAAAAGTATACATTTGGGGGACAATAAATCTCTTTCTACTTCAGAGAGATCCACATAAATATATCAATACTTGAAAATCTATAAAGGAAAAACCATTCTCTTGAGTACAAAGGAATCAACAAAGACTATAAAACAAAAAGACTAGTAAAAACAAAAAAGGCCATGGGCAAGCATGAGGAAGAGAGATGTAAAAATTATAATTCCCTGTAGTATTGAAGTCCTTTTGAATAATTCTGTACTTTATGCTTCAGAATTACAAAAATTGTCAGGTTTCTAATCACAATCATTGATAATTGTATGAGGGAATGAATATATTAATTAACTGCAGTTAATAAATCTTTTGTTGGTTGTGGGGCTTTAAGTCAGGCTTGGGTTCTGTCCCTGAGCCTCTTTGAGCTCAGGGCTAGAGTGTACAAAGAAGATTGAATCAGCTTTAAAATATACTATGTAAAAGATGAATACCCAAGGTAGAAGAATATAAATAACAGAAAGACACTTTGATTTATGACCAGCATTAATTAAGGCATCTTTTTATAGCTTGATTTTCATCAGGTTTCAGCATGAATGATTTGGCAAATCACAATTAATTATTAAAATTTCTGCTCTGAGGTGTCAGAGTAATGGAACTTTATATTGATTCCTTTTCCATAGTAGATACTGAATACATAGGAAAATAGGAATCAAGGAATGAACCATCCCCACATAATAATAGCCAAGAACTTCCTAGTACTAAGAAATCTCGAACATGCATTGAAAATGAGAGGAAAATACAGTGCTAGACATTAAGAAGATGTCACAGCCTCTGGTCATCTGTTTTGACTTGGTATACTTCCTCTTCTATTTGCTCTTTTACCAAACCTACTGAACTGGCCTATTCAGAAGTAAGGTGCAGAAGTGGAAAAAAATGGTTTCTATTCATTCAAACTTAGGTGTGAACACTGCATCAAATGTGGAAAAACAGGATCTCAGTGTATGTGAAATATATCTTTACATATGTGCAAATTATGCTATCATAAGGAAATATTTTAAGTAATTTTAATGATTTTTCTTAGATTGTAACTTAGATTAACTTAAATTTTCCCTAGTCTTTTCATTTCAAAACTTTCAATTTAAAGAAAAAAATCATATTATTTGATTTGAAGTACTATATTGTTTAGTACCTTAGAACCACTGGAATTAGATATTGTAAAATATTAACAATACAAACAAACATTTGGGCTGGGAGTTTGGCCTAGTGATAGAGTACTTGCCTAGCATGCACAAAGACGGGGGTTCAATTCCTCCGTACCACATACATAGAAAAGCAAAAGTGGTGCTTTAGCTTAAGAGGTAGAGCACTAGCCTTGAGGAAAGTCCAAGGACAGTGCTCAGGCCCTAACTTCAAGCCCCAGGACTGGCAAAAAAATAAAGGAAACAAATTTTATTTTGGGGGGGCTGATCCTCAGCCCCCCAAAAAAGAAACAAATTATTCTTTACACTAAAGAAAATAAAAAAATTGACCTTTCCTCCACAGCCCTTTAAATTTCTGATAATGAAAAATCAAAAACTTTTAGGAGGTCAACAAGACAGACTAGTTTTTCAATTTTCCCCATGGAGTAGCAACTTGTATATTGATTAAAAGAAAGGCCAGTTTAGCCAAAGCCATCAGAAAGCAATACATTCTCTCTCAAATTCCTAAACAAAAGGAGCAAAGAATTAATCATCGCAGCCAGATGTCTCTCAGAGTAGAGACAGGCCTCCTTACATGGGGACAAGAGGTTGTTGTTTTTCCTGTATTGCTTTTGTATGTGTGTATGTTCCTTATTTGTTTACTGATTCCTTTGTTTGGATCCCTGTGGTAGCGATTTCTCCATCCCCACTGCACACAAAATACCCACAAGCACAAAGGAGCTACAGCAACCCAACACCAAAGATCAAAACTTCCTGAATTTACTGGTCTCAAAAAGGCACCCGAATCAACCAACTGTAGAGAGAAAAAATAAATAAGCAAATGTTGAGACCCAAACCACCATGTTCAGAGAATAGAGAACCACTAGAGTAACTGTCTTGCAGCCAGCTACTTGGCTGAGTGATGAGAGTTTAGTGTTGCTCTTTATTCCTTTGGGCGAATGTGACAACTTACACACCCGACCATTGTGTGACAACTTACACACCCGACCATTACAAACATTGCCATTAGGAACAACGTTGGGAAAAAACATTTTTTAAACAAATGGACCCATAGAGAAATTTAAATATATATATTTAAATATATTTAAATATATATTTAAATATAATATATAATATAATATATATTTAAATATATATATACTGAGACACCATGTCACTCAGTCAGAATACCCTTCAACAAGAGTACAAACATCAACCAATGCTGATTAGGGAAAACACTATGGAAGTTAGTATGGAGATTTTTCCCCAGAAAAAAAACGAAACTAGAACTAGCCTATGACCCAATAATACTAGTCCCTGGGCATTTATAAGAAAAAAAAATTCAAATTCTTATACACGAATTAAAACAGCAAATCCATGCTCATTACAGCTCTATAGAGGAGGGTGGACTCAAGAAAAGAGGAATAGTGGGCAAATGCATTCTTAATACCCAGGTTGCGTACATGAAAGCTAGACTAGAAGCCTTGAGGACTCAGGTAGGGAGAGGAAAGAGGAAGGAAAAATGATAAAAGGGGTGAATCTAATCAAGATGTGCCACACACAGGCATTAATATGTTAAAGCACCATGCACAACTATTTAAAGAAAACAACAGATTGGGAGTTTGGCCTAGTGGTAGAGTGCTTGCTGCTAGCATGCACAAACCACATACATGGAAAAAGCCAGAAGTGATGCTGAGGCTCAAGTGGTAGAGCTTCTAGCCTTGAGAAAACCCAAGGACAGTGCTCAGGCCCCGAGCTCAAGCCCAGAACTGGCAAAATAACAACAACAACAACAACAACAATAATAATAATAATAATAATAATAATGAAAACAGCAATAAATAGATAAACAGAAGAAATGTAATGCTTGCTTCTAAAGAAGCCATCTTTATATTCAGCTTTCCAATTGGATAATCTCCATCTAACACTTATGAATGTTAATGTATTCCTTGTAACTTCAATTTTCAACTACACGACAACATTTTGACTATCCTGGCAGCTTTATAAAATTAAATATGAAATGTATGAAATATTTTCTTCTCACGGATATTTGTTGAAAGTGGTAGAATCTGGAATCATTTATCAAATAGTGACTAATTTTGGATATACCATTTTAATGAGCAAATTGTGTTGCTATGCCTTGCTTTTGTTCATCACATGGAAATCATGACTAAGTTTTACAGTATCTCCCTAGAGTACTCTGTGCTGAGATGTGAAACATGGAGTGACAACAGTGAACACACACAAGCACACATTTGTCAGTACAATCAGCCTAGATAAAGACTTTTGTAGCCTTCTCTTTTAGAATTAACAAATTAACAAATCCCATGTATATTGGAGAGTCTTTAAGTCTCACAGAATGTACTTTCAATTTGAGAGATGCATTAATCAATTTTAGCTACATATGTTCCATATTGAAGGTTTTAAATAGATTTTGTTTCATAGCCTTACACATATTTGCCAATGGGTTTGCTAGTGTGACTGGAAACACTTTTTGTAAAGACCAATAATATGATGATTTTGGATTTAGCACAATATGCTGGATTTAATTGGACTAATGAGCTTTTAGACTTTAGATACTTGAGATGAAGTATTTTTCAGTACATTGTGTTAAGGAGGCTTCTATTATTTTTGCAAGCAAATTCTAGATGTCTCAGGATCTGCTACTGAGAATTTGTCATTGTAAATTGGCATACAGTCGGTGATAATACAGAAATCAATCTTATGATCTTGACAAGCTGTGAGCCATAAAATTTTATACTTGTACAACAATATAAATAGCTGTCTGAAACATGAAGGGGAAACATGAATATTCAATTATGATAATGGGCTTTTAAGTTTTACTTTAACATAATATTGAAAAACCTTGTTTTTGGTTTTTCCTATATGTGTGGGGTGGGATAGGTTTACAAAAACTAGGAAGGGTAAATATTTAATCAAATATCTACTCTAAGAGGACCTGAGGATAAATATATTTTATAAATCCATTCATATGTGCCGGGGCCAACCGGCAGCAAACCAGGGTTCGCAGATTGGGGTTCCTGGAATCGGGGGCAAGGACTAGGAAGAAATAGAAGAGAGACAGACACACCGGGTCCGGGATGTCCGCAGTCCAGGCAAAGACTGTCGAGACTGCCGCGTTTATTTTCCACTCCCCCTTCTTCCCTCCTCCTGACCCAGGGAACCTCCAGGTGTTACATTCATATGGTAATTCTCAGGTCATTTACATAGAATAGGGCTAGAAAGCAATAAGACAATAAAGCCATCGTCTGATGCAAGTCAAGGTACAGTTTGATTCCACTCTGGCTCCCAACACATATGTGCTCAGATTATTATTTTACCCCAGGAAACATCTTTACCTAATTATCATTTGTGTTCAGTAGCCATATTCTCTTACTTCTATACCTGAAAATTGTTTGATCCTGTCATGTCTGAAAACTCTCATCCCATAGCTACACTTGACAATAATTCCTCAATCTCCATCTTAATGGGCCAATAGATTCTTAATCCACTGGGCTATTTCTACTAAAATGTTCATGATATTCAGGTAAAAATCTGCATCCAATAAAGTTTTAACAGATTACATTTTCACTCTGATCTATTCCAAAATATATTACAGTTGCATGTTCTAGAGATCAAGTGTTTAATCCCTTTGATATCTGCTAATTTTTTATCTTATTTTCATTTTTCATATCTAAACTATTAAGCCAGAAAATTCATGTGAATTGCTTCATGTAATCCTAACACACTGTAACAAAATAGTAGGTGCATACTCAAATCTCAACCAATATTTTCTGAATGATTGGAAAAAATTATTGAACTTACTCATTGGTATTGTTATTGGGATTATAAAAGACAGCCTGGATGCTGTCCTTTAGCTTTTTCACTTATACTCAAGACTGCTGCGCTAGCACTTGAGATCCAGAGCCACTTCTGTTTAAATTCCAAATGTGCCTTGTTTCTCTGTGGAGAATACTAAGAGCTTCTTATTCTTTAAAAAAAAATCATATAAATTGTTTACCTACAGTTATAACCAACTGCAGTCTAGACAAAGATAGAGAATGTGTATAAACAGCAAACACAATCACCATCCTTTCTAAATCTCATTCCTTTCTAGAATAACCACTCAGAACAATTATCATGTATCCCTGGTATTAGCCTTCTCCCAAGGCCTTCATTGATATGGGACAGTGCCAATGCGGGGATGATGTTAACTTGGTACAGCATGTCCCTCTGACCTCGGTAGATTTAGATTATGTATGAGCACTTCCCCTGGATCATGCTTTTGAGTCAAAAAGCACATTCCTTCAGTTATGTGAATACCACAGGCAATTGTGTAGCCTATGAAAAGAAAGAAAAGGCACAAATAAGCAGGTCTTGTCTAACAAGGACAGAAGGCTTCACCCACTGATGTATCTGGGGTCCTAAAGAGTCTATTCAGTAGAGGAGATTAGAATATAAACAGCTACATGCGTAACACTTTAAATTATTATTTTAATGTATTCCAAATCTTACAATTACAAGTGCTGTCTGCCTAGTAAATAGCCCTCTGGTCTTCATTACCAACTCTCCCACAATTAGAATAAGTTTCAAACTTTTGGGTCTACTTGTTCTTTTCTAGCATATGACCAAGGGAAGAAACGACGTGAATTATCTCAAAGACAGAATGGAAGATTTCACCTAATAAAATCTCTATTTGCAATCCGCTCAAGTCATGCCTATTAGAATTAGTAGACTCTTATCTTTATAACTTAAAAAAATTAATGACTTTTTCACACATTTTCTTTTTGAAAAAGCAATTTTTGAAGAAAATTGAGAAAATGACTGATCTTTCTCTCTGTCACTCTCTTTCTCTTTACATTCTTCAAGAATCAATTCTAAAAATATTATCACCTTAACAAATCAAAGTTCATCCTTTTTTAGCTTCATTTCCTATGCTCTTAAAATGAACAATCACATCGCTCATTTATCTTTTTGCTTTGAAAGTAAAGATCTATGCTTGATGGGAATAGATTTGACAATAAATCATGACATTTAAAGTTATTAGAAGTAGTTTTATTGTGCTTGACTGTTTAACATTAAAATATAAACAAAAAATCCCCATAGCCTTATTCCCCAGATTTTCACCCAAAGGTCATTTTTATTTCACTTTTCCTTAGCTTTTTAAATGGTTTTTAGTAATGTAAGGAATTCATCTTTCAACAGTTTTTTGCTGGTCCGAGGATTTGAACTCAGTGCCTGGGTACTGTCCCTGAGCTTCTTTTGCACAAGGCTACCTCTTGAGTCCCAATGCTACTTTGGTTCTTTCTGAGTAGTCTGTTATTCTGAGTAGTCTCAGGGCCTTGGCTACATAGGCTGTCTTCAAACTTCCATCTTCAAATCTCAGCCTCTTGAGTAGCTAGGATTTACAGGCATGAGCCACCAGTGCCTTGAATCTTTATTTCATGCTATTTTTTCATCTCGTTTGGATTTTACTTTGTTTGTTTACTTTGTTTCTGTATGTTTCCTATTTTTAAAAAATATTGACCCTTACTATTTATTTGAGCTGAGGATCTTGTTTGTTTGTTTGTTTGTTTAATCATATCTGTCACTTTGACATCTACAAATAGAAAAACTACTCTGTGTTAGGATGAATTATTTTATATGGGAAACCTGGTGTTTGAAGTGCAGTGTGACTAATACACAATTAGGTATGATGTCTGAGTTTTACTTCTCCAGTTTTTATTTGTATTTGAATTGATCGCAGATTTATATTGTTGTTTTTTTTTTTACTTTAACTCTTTGCTCATGTCACATAAGCGTTGTGGGCTCTGGTGCTAAGGTGATGGAAAATGCAGTTAGCTTTCTGTGTTCCCCGAATGATTCGACTGGAAGCTTAAATCACATACAGTGGGAAGGGTCATAAGGGATGGCTGGACATATTTCTTTATATACTTTAATAAGGCTATGTGTTTTCATACTGTCACAAAATGTGTACAGAATTTTAGCAGCATTTCTTCTGTTAGGCAGAAGGCCTAAGCAGAGAAGATCTGACATCTCCTCTTCACTGTGGGTGGTTGGAGGGACACCAGCAACATCCCAGACAGTCCACAAAGGCACAAAGCACCACCTTGCTCTCTTGCACCTATTCTGTATCCCCCAGTGCTCCCTCCCCCCCCACTGTAATCAATTATAAGAAGTTGCTACTGGTGCCTGGATTGCTCTTTTAGATAAATATAAACCATTCATCACACAGCATTCTTTGTATTTTCAAGATTCCTTGTCTTTTTTTTTTTTTTTTTGGCCAGTCCTGGGCTTGAGCTCAGGGCATGAGCACTGTCTTTGGACTTTCTTAAGGTTAAGCTCTACCACTTGAACTCAGGGCCTGAGCACTGTCCTTGGACTTTCTCAAGGCTAGAGCTCTACCACTTGAGCCTCAGCACCACTTCTGGCTGTTTTCTATATATGTGGTACAGAGGAATTGAACCCAGGTTTTTGTGCATGCTAGGCAAGCACTCTACCACTAGGCCAAACTCCCAGATCCAAGATTCCTTGTCTTTCAGTTGAGGAAAGAGGCCCTTTTCATAATATCTTTATCAATAGCTGGATGAGGTGCTCCTACTTCATCATTTCAAGCCACCATGCTTGTTTTCTAACTCAGATCATAATATATAGCATCACTCAGCAATTTGTCTGGCCCCAGTGAGACTACATTGAGCTGCAACCTGTGTCTCATGCATGCAGATATCACTAAGTCCTATGAGGGTGCTGAGAGCTAAGTTACACTCATAGACTCAGGCTGCAATAAACACTTGCATGTATATGTCACATCACCTGAGCTTTAACAAAAGTCTAAGGAAAAACTCCAGAAGTAACAAAATTCGGTGTCATGGATTCAAAATGTTGAGATTTCTATGTAAGGTAATACCAGATAGAAGACATATTTAAGCATCTGAGGTAAAGTCTTCTGACTGGAAATAATTCACCATGCTGTCTGCCACATGTGCTTCCTGTGTAGGAATGCTTCCTTAAGGAAATGTTGGAAAACATTTGAGTTAGTACTTGGAAACAACTAAATTTCTCCAACTAGTGATATATATACATATATATATATATCATTATATCTATAGGCTATTTTATTTCTAGAGCACATACACTGCTTCAACTTTTCATTCAAGAATGCTACTGTAATTTCTGTGTGTGTGTGTGTGTGTGTGTGTGCGCGCGCGTGCGTGCGTGTGTGTCTGTGTGTCTGTGTCTGTGTCTATGTGGTACTGGGTTTGAACTCAGGACATTGTGCTGTATCAGCTTTTTCTCACTTGGCAGTCTACTACCTAAGCTACTTATTGAAGTAAGCATTATGATAGTGCATTTGAATATGGGCTTTTCTTTGTCTTTTTTGCTGACCTCAAATTGCAGTCTTCTGTATATCAGTCTCTTGAATGTCCAATGTGATCCATCAAATATGAGCTTCTTTTCATACTTCTGATCTGGTTTCAAATAATAAGAAAGCAAAATGCACTACTCTAAGTATTTGTATAAGATAATATATTTTAAGGCAATTTCTTTTATTTTCTTGAGGCTAAATTTTTAACAATATTCAAGCTTTACTTTCTTTTCTGAATGAATATGATGTGGGCAAAAATAACTGTAACTATACTTGAAATATTACATATATGAAAACAACAAAGACTGAAGCAAATAAGACCAACATTCTGTTTCACAAAGAATGAACTTAAAAATTACTTGTGCATAGCTACAGTATGCTAGAATCTGACAGGAAGAAATACATTTGAAATCACTAGCAGTCTTAACATTCAAAACACACATTGGAGAAAAAGCAGTAGTCAATATAATATGAAAGGGAATGAACAACAGGTATAAAACTCAGCCACAAAATTGACTTGTAAAATTCTCTACATATACTATAAAATGTGTTAGTTTGGTGCGACATGGGAATAGTCCATCATTAATAATAACAACATGCAACTCTGTGACTATTATCCATCACTGAATGCTTTCTTCTTTTCCAAATAAAGGGCTCAATAATGCTATATGTTGCCTTCTTCTTTGTTATCAAGAAAGTATTATTGTTAAAAATGACCATATATTTTTTTACCAGATCTTGCCTCAGGTTATGACCATATTTTTTTGGAAAATAAAATAAACGCTGAAGGTATTGATTCTATTTCTTTTCTCAAACGTCTGTATATCAAACATTAGATAAAGTAAACAGTCATAACCTGTCTTTTTTATTGGGTATAATGTTTTTTGTTGGTTTTGTTTGTGAGGCTTGAACTCAGGGCCTGGACACTGTCTCTGAGCTCTTTTACTCAAGACTAGCACTCTACCACTTCGAGCCATTGCTCCACTTCTCGTTTTGAAGTAGTTAATTGGAGATTAGAATCTCTCCAGGACTTTTCTGCCTGGCTAGTTTTGAACTATAATCCTCAAATCTCAGCCACCTGAACAGCTAGAATTACAGGAGTGAGTCATCAGGACATGGCTTGCTGGGTCTAATTTGAAGAGCTAATTGAGGATGGAGAATAATTTTAATGAAGAGGATCAGAGGAGCACAAAATGCCAGTGGTTTTCCATTCAAGCTGTGCATTTGACTTTTTAAAATTAACAGGACAAACCTGAAATTAAATATTCGTATTCACAACATCAGACAATGTCTCTCAGAAGAGCAGTGACTAGGCATTAGACAAAAGAAAGAGAGAAGCTGAGTAATCTATAGTCAATGTGCCCTGATTCCAAATGTGGGTTTTAGATCAGAAGTAGCCACTGGGACTGAAGAGGAAAGAACCAGGTAACCCAGTTATAGAGGGATTTATTGGATATATCCAAATGATTAACTTCCCTAAGAATATTTCCTTATTTACTTGGTTAGTGACTTCTAAGTAGGAATCTAGATGCAGGCTCTTATTGCCTCACTCTGTTCTACATATCAAAGAGAGAGGAGGTTTTGATAGAGTTAAGGTGGAGAGGACAGGATTGTGCATCAGGCCTTAAAGCACAGGAAAGGACGACACAGAGGAGGGAGGGGACAGGTTGTCATGGAGTGAAACTGAGAGAAGACTGACATTTTTGTTTGCGTTTCATATGAGCGTATCTTGAATCTTTTGAAATATTTATTACACCTAATGATACAACATGCATTTGGAAATAATCAGTTCTTCTTAGTAATTTATCAATACTCAATATGCCATGGAGTCACTAAGGAGAGATAAAAGAGTAGGATGCTTTGTTAACAGCCTGAAACATGTTCATCCGTTTCTGGGATGTCAACAATTTAAATTCAAATAGATCTCTCACTGAGACTAAAATATGAAACGCTGTGGGTTTTATTTCTGTGTATTGGATTAATCTAGATTTAAGGCCGCTTTGTTCTCAGCTCCTGGGCATTCCCTCTGTCATCTTTTGTGTTTGGATGGATTAGCTAGAATAGGAAAAAAAGTGAGATCGATTCCTTCAGAAGCTCCAACTGTTATCTCTGCCACTTTCACACTCTGACAGGGGGAATAGCAGAAGGCAGAAAAAGGAGAATAAAAGTCTTGTCTCTGAATGAGAATGCTACATCTCACTGGAAGATAGAACACCACAGCTACTCATATTTCGGGCACCTCAATTACACATTCATTATTCATAAACACTTGTGTAACTCTAAGTTATGCAGGCTGAGAGAGAACATTAACAATCTTTCTTACTTTTCCTTTATTGCTAAGACATCTTGTATCTAAAAGAAGGAACAAAAAAAAGAGAAAGAACAAAAAAAAGAAAATGCCTGTAAATCTAACTTTTATATTGAAGTAAAACAATTCCAACAAAATGAAGCCCCAGGCTCCTCAACTACTTTTGACTATGATTTGTCAAGGAAGTAATCTCAATGAATGGGTTTTCACCAATTCTATTAGAGAGAAAATAGGGACTAAACTACCAGCATTCGTGTTTTTTACCCTTGGACTTTCTCAGTTAATTTTTTTAATTTATTTTTTGTCCTTTCTAAGTAGTGTCAGGGTATAGCCTCAGGTACTTGAGCTTCTAGGAAGGTAATCTCCAATGAGAGAAATGACGTTAGCCCTGTTTTGTTTGGTTATCTTTCAAATATAAGATGCAGCCTTATTCTGTGAACCACCTGCTAATGACTTTTGCATAGCTGAGATTGCAAGTCTTCACCCACTATGTCTAGTTGTTTGTTGAGACAAAGTTATACACCATTTTTTCTCAAGTTTGCCTCACATTCAGTGCTCCCAGTCTATGCTTGCTGAGTAGCTAAGATTATGAGAATGAGCCACCGTGCCCACTCATTTCAACTAGTCAACTCTTGCCAAGGCTAAGTAGACAAGTATCAAAATAAGACTTTTCAAAATAAGGCAACCTGGGACTCAAGTTGGTACAAAGGAAGAAGTTCAGACATTCAATAAACAGGCCTTTAGATGAGTACCTACCAACACCAAAGGTTCATTTCCCTATGGAACTCCAGCATCTGAAAACGTTGACAAGTTTTAATATGTGTTGGGGGTACAGTGCCAATTACTGGGACTTCAACTCAAAGCCTCCTACTCTCACTTAGCTTTTTAGCTTTTTTACTACTTGAATGACACTTCTACTTCTTGCTTTTTGCCAGTTAACTGGAAATAAGTCTTACCAGCTTTTCTGCCTGAAATGGCTTTGAATTACTAATCTTCACAGCTTAGCCTCCGACATAGTTAAGATTATTGATTCAACAACTAGCAGCCAATCACACAGTAAATTTGTCTATCTGAGGACCTTGGGGTTTTCACCTCCAAATGTAGAGAAAAATCAAATACATCTGCATTTAAATCAACCTGTACTTAGCTTTCTGATGTTTTCAATTCACAACATATTACAGTCTGTCACAGGACAATCTGAAAAAATATAAGATGAGAAAAATAGTGACCTTTAATGATCTTACATCTTTCTTTCCAGAAAAGTAAAAAGAAACAAGTAAAATACATTTTATCAAAAGTTTTATTGTACTTACTTTGCCAAAAAGTGTCATTTCAACATGCCATAAGAATAAATATATGCATTTTTTACATTAAAATTTTCAAGCCTTGAATATATTTTATACTAATAGCACATCTCAATTCAGAGGCTACAGAGACTACATTAGTTGTCTTTATCTGTATTTAGATTTCATACGTTAGTTGTTACAAAATGAAGCTAGGCACAGAGTTAGATTCCTAATATTTGCAATAACTTCGTTGAGAATTATTTCTTCTTTCCCATGGTTTTCTTTTTACTTTTAGTAAATAATACTTAAAAGTAAACTCAAGGCCTTGTGTTCACCTGCCAACACTCAAGTGCTCAAACAATGTACCCAGTCTTATTTTTTTTCCTTTTAGTTTGTCATTTGGGCCCTCACTTCAATCTTTCTACCTTTGTCTCTAGAGTAACATATGTGACAGTGTGAACCAGCATATGGAGCCCAAGTATCAGATCTTAAGTATAAATGTAACTTACTTGAAAATTAAATTACAGTTTAGTTCTGTGTCTCTCACACATGCAATAATCTCAGAAGCTGTCTTTGAAGTATCGGATTTCCTCATGTATTGGAAACCTTAGGTCTATGTGAATGGTAGCTTAAGATTTGAAATGCAAATGTTATCCAGATGTTTCCAGTATTATCATTAGACAACCTTTAGAAAATTCCATGAGCAAGCCAGAGACAGCACCTATGTCCAGAGTTCAAACCCAATGACTGAAAGAAAAAAAAGTCCCAAGAGCTTAGGGTCCATCTAGAAGGACTGAGATGAAAAACCCAGGGCAGCTCCGACCTTCTGGGAGCTGTGGAGGCCATGGACCCACAGCCTCCTCTGGCTCCGGGTTGGGTGTTGGCAGTCTGAGGTGTGTTCGTCACCATGATTTGGAGGTGAGAGAGAGTAGGTAATGAATGTGGTGTGAATCGCAGTGCTCTAAAGACCGTCTAGGAAATTATTTAACAAGTTCACTTACTACTAAAGAAGTCAGGGCCCTCGCATGTTTTCCTCCGTTCTTTCCCAGGACATGTTATATAAGCTGGTGATATTTCTTGAGATTGTTTTGAGGCATTGATTGGCCAAAACCCTTCACTAGGTCCTGGAGAGCAGAGAGCTGTTGTTGCTTCCACTGCAAGTCAGGAGCTGGGATTCTTTGCTTTGGACAACTCATGACAAATCTCTTCTGGTGGAACGAGATTATCTTACAATTCTAAGTGAAATAGCAATTTCTCATTGGACACTGGATGAAATGCCCATATGAATTATGCTGAAAAAAGCCTAAGACCTCCAGTTATAAAGGATAATTAATTCACATATCTCAGTATTATATGCAAGCCCTTGTTTAGTGAAAAAGTTTGCCCAAACCATTGCATATGCATAATTTCCATCAAGTTTACAAGGATGGATGATGATGAGCTAGCAAGAAGACATTATTTAATAATTATAAGAGAATGCATTCTTTAGCAAGGCTAATGTACCTCATTAAAAATAAAAAAATCATTCAATTATTTCTCTACTCAGTGTCATAAATAACATGACCCCAGAAGACAGTGCTTGTGATTTAAAGTCCAAACATGGAAATTAAAGTATTAATAATTATAAGGTAGATATTATTTGGCAGGGATGGACATTGATAAGCAGATACATAATTCTCATAAGTTGTCAATCATATGCAATGGAGACAGGATTGAAATGACAATGAGCTTTAACCTACAATATAGAATATCCCAAAACTGCCAAAGAAAACCATGAGTGGCCCTATGTATTCTATCAATTAGTCATCCAGGAAAAAAGAATTCAAAAATCTATACAAATCACATTTCTACACACAAAAGGAAAAAGAGCATTTGTCTTGGTAAAATACCCACTTTTTAAACATTTAATAGTATATGTTTAAAAAAGCTATTATTAATTGTTCAATAGATATGGAATCATATCTATCAAGCCCTGCTAAAATGTTGCATCTCTGAGTACTGCCACCAGCTCTGTACACTGTGGAGAAGGAGAAAGAATGGCACTCCATGCCTTTCAGAAATGTTCACTGAAACATTCAAAGAAAAGTTCTGAACATGGGTGGTGAAATATAAACCTTCATGATAAAGAGCAATGTCTTATCTTAGTAAGGAGTTCAGTTATAAATGATGAATATTAGAGTAAAAAAGAGCCATGTTTTTTTTTAAAAAAAAAAAAACCTTTGGTTCTGTACATTGATATTCTACTCACTCTGAGCTAATTTCCTGGCTCTGATTTTGCTGAACATTTCCAGTAGTGCGTTCTTGCCAAACAAATGCCAAGTACAAAACATGAAAAGTTCTGGATACTTAATGGCTAAGAAAAGGATTCACTTGAAAACAGGAGTGTTCCTAGAGAAAAGTCAAAAATTGAGTGAGGAGGATGGAGTGAGGTCAGTGCACTATCTCCAGAGAAATTACACAGAATGTCACCTAGGCCCATATCCCATGGGAAACTCAAGTGACAAGTCACATCTCAGAGCTGTCAGAGACATGAGCTGGGGGCTACAGTGGATCCATCCCTTTATCCTTCACACACTGGTGAAACTCCAATTTCCCAACTCCCGCTGGGTTCAGCAAAGTAATGTCTGGCTGGCTGAGGGCATTCAGCAGACTAAAGGCAAAGTAGAGGGTTCTTGTCTGATTAAGCTTATGCCCCAAAACTCCAAAGAGAGAAAGCTACCTCAGAAAACAGCAGGATAGTTCATCAGGAGGTCTATCTTTATATCCATACAGGAACATCATCTGTAAGAGCCTAAAATGTGAACAACACAACTGCCTATAAATAGTACAGATGTTAAGGAGTACTATATTAATCGAATAAGATGCAATTCAGGTTTCAAAGGGAAGGCCCTGAAACAAAATATGAATGACACAAACACATAGTATGGTTAAAATAAGTCACAGAAGAATGCGTATCTATAAAATTCCAGAACAAGTAGAATACATTTCATTGTTTGGCCACTTGTATATATCCGACAAAGCCTTTAGGCACGGGAAGGGACTGTTTTTCTTGAAAAGAGAAGTTGCTGGCTACTTCTAAGTGAGAAGGAAGATGACGTTTTCAAAGGGAGATAATGGGTAGTTTTTAAAGGGCCAATAATTCTGTTTTTTAAATTAATTTGTAGATATGTACTCTTTTTGGTTTATATTACCAAAAAGTCACTTAAAACTGATAAAGAAAAAAAGAACATTCTGCTTGGAAGAGAGAAGTATCAAGTTCCTCTGTTGGTAGTTTATTTGTCTGTTGCCAAAACAAAATTCCTGACATAAACAACTTTAGGCAAGAAGATTTGCTTGGGCTCACAGTTTCAGAGATTCTAGGCAGGTTGTCTGGTTCTGCTATTTCTGGGTGTATGGTGAGTCAGTACATCATGGTGGAAAGGGCCATGGAAGAAGTAGGTTAGCTTCTTGACTTCAGCAAGCACCAGGAGACAAGAAGTGGGCAGGACAAAATACAAACCTCAGAGGCAGTAACCTCCTTTGTCCAGCCAGGATCCACCCAGGAAAACTCCCAACACATCTCAAAATGATGAACTCCCGATGAGCAGCCTTCCGCATGTAATTTTAGTCTCAGGTGGAGCAGCAGTTACTCTAGAAACTCAAGAAATGAAGATGAACATCAAGCTTTTCAAACAGAAGTCTGTCATCCAAAATGTAATACTACTAAGAATAAGTAATAGAAATAACAAAAATAATGTTGCCGATTACAAATACAGGTTGGCCACTTACATGCAAAAATGGTGGGTGAAAAGGTGATACATTCCATTGAATCTCAACTTCCTTATCTGTAGAAAGGAAATAAATAATCCCCACTTCTTCATTTTCTCATGAGTGTTACATAAATGACTCATGCTATGACCTTTGAGAAGAGCACAAGGAAAGTAAAGGGAAGATTAAATAGATATCCTCCTTCTCTTTTCTTCATCTGAAACCGGGACTCAAACTCAGAATCTGGCACTTTGGCTGATTGCCTAGTGTTCTGCCAACGGAACACTAGGCAACTGTTAAACCCCCCAATGATAGGCATTATTTTATTTTATTTTATTGTTGGGGTGATGTACAGAGTTACACTTAATTTCATCAGCTAGTATAAATAGGCATTCTTTCTGCTATACATACCAATGGAAAAGAGTGAATGACTTACGGCTTAAACACTTACTAGTTTCATACAGCATTTTGAATAGATACAAGATGAAAAGCTATACTCTGGTCAAAGAAATTAGCCAAGGAAAAATCATGGAATTTCAAGAAGATAAGTGGAGTAGAAGCATGCTGGAGGAGACTATAAAAGAGGCAGTAGACTCTGTGAGACCAGGTTGGGCAGGCTCATAAACTTAGATTTATGCAGCATCTTCTCAATTATTGCATCCTATTATACAGTAGTGCATGCATATTCAACAAATCTCTGAAGAAATTCAATAGCATTGAAATTAGTCATTTTCAAAGGTTTCTGAAGACAATGTGTAAAAATATATTTAATGGTAATTGTAGAAGAGTAATAGGAAATGAAATTGCACAGAAATATTGTAGTGGCTAAGTGCACAGGGATTTCGCCTAACTATGTATGTTTACATCTGTCCTTGCTGTTTTTGTGAAAAATTAAATTTGAAAATCTATGTCTTCTTCACTTGTAAACCAGGGATCATTTTGAAAGGAATGGATTTCACAGAGATGTTCCTTGGGATTGAATACATTTGTGTGCATATACAATATAATACATTTTTTGCCTTATCAAGATTTCAGGTTAGTGATATATGAGTCAAAAACATCTGTTAAATAAAAAGAAATAGCAGTGTCAATCAACAGTATATAATATTGTCATAGTCATAGATGACATTTATGAAGATGACTCCAATTCTAATCTGTAAAGTAGAGGATGCATTTGGAGTTATAGCTATAACATAATTATGTATATACATACATGTATATGTGTACTGTACCTATGTATATGGTATATGTGTGTATACTTAAGTATATATGTATACTATATACATGTATATACAACCTATTTGTGTGTGTACTAGTGATATAGATATTTTTCTCACTTTTAGGCACCTATCACTAAGGGATCCAATTGTAAATAACAGCTTCACAGCTACTCCAACTGAAAGGCTTTAGGTCTCAGTTGCCAAAACTTGTGGAAAAGTAGAGTTTGACTTGGATTCTATCAACGGAAGCAACACCCATCTCCATAGGAGATGGTTGGTACTGCAGGATGGCCACACCACTGCCACAAGTGCTTGCTTGCTGTGGTGCTGGAAGCCACAACTGCTTTAGCAATCAGAGAGAATCCTCTGTCTGCTTCCCATACTCCATAGGAATCTTGTCAGAAACTCAGTCCTGCCCAGCAACTGTTTCCTGTCAACCTTGTCTTTAGGATCAAAATCCTGAGTTTGTTTGTCCAGTCTGAGGAGCTTACGCTTTAGAGGATGAAGATAGAAAATGAAATAATGTATGTTTTGTGGATATATTAAAAAAAATTACCCAGGCATTGGAAGAGTAAATAAAACAAACACTTTCAGATTGCAAGAAAGAAATGAGTGTAAAAATTCAGAGATAAAATCCTACAAAGATGGAGCTTTCCAGTGTACCTGTAAAATTCACTAAGTGTAAAAATGTGGTCAGATAGTGATGGGTGTTATAATAAGGTTTGGCATCTATTGTATTACTTATTTTATATTGTTTTCCCAGATTAAAGATTGGCAGGATTAGGAAATCTCCCTCAGCCACATATATAGATCAAAGATGGTGATACAAATTGGAAAATGACTTAATTGTACCAACCATCAGATAAGAGGGATCTTAAATATATATGAGAAAACAAAGGAAGAGGAGAGCAAGAGTCTTGGATTCCATGCTTGTCAGAGGTGAGGGCTGGAAACGGATGTGAAGCCTAGTACCATACTTGGGGGAATATGCTATCATTCACATCTGTGGAAGGTGATAAGAAACACATTTTGGAGGAGAGATAATTAACTTAGATACGTTGAGTGCGATGTATAGCTTTAAGTTTCTACTGCTGCATAACAGATTACCACACAAACTTAGTACTTAAAACTATACTCATTTGTCAGCTCATAAGTTCTGGCAGTCTGAAGTCCAGGTGCCGTGGGATGAAATTCTCTGGTCCAGGAAACACTGAGGAAAGTGTGGTGTCCCCTGAATGGAGTGTTTGGGCTGGAAAGGGAAGAATGTGCTACTGAGTTTATCAAGATGGTTAGTAAAGCAATTCCTAGCAACTCTAGGAATCTTCATGTATGCTTTGAGGTTGCCTTTTCTGTGTCCTAACTATCTAGGTTGATAAGTTTAGACCCTTAAGAGTAACTCTCTGTTATCATAAATTCAATTTATTAGCAATGTTCGACAATGATGGATGGTTGGAAGAGCCAAGTCTAAAATGTGGAAGAATATTGGAGTTAGAGATGCAGAGTTGAGAGTCCCACTCCTAGGCAATATGACCAGAAGTGACTAGAGGAATGAAAGAAGAGTGTCTCTATTGAGAGGATAAAAATACAATTTCAAAATGTCTTCATAAAACTATCTAAACTCGATAAATGGCGGGATGTAAATCCAGATGTTGAGAGGAAGTGGTCACACAGATACTATGGTTGTTGAGGAGATGGTGATCTTGTGGCCTTGAAATGGCAAGGCCTGCAAAGGGGAAGCGATAGAAACCCTTCTTCAAGAGACCTGACTTAGAATACAGAGATTAAGGTATTGATCACATGCAAAACATAGGCCTGGGCCTGGGAGTTTGGCCTAGTGGTAGAGTGCTTGCCTAGCATGCATGAAGACTGGGGTTCGATTCCTTGATACCACATACATAGAATAGGCCAGAAGTGGTGCTTTGGCTCAAGTGGTAGAGCTCCAGCCTTGAGAAAACCCAACAATAGTGCTCAAGCCCTGAGTTCAAGCCCAGGGACTGGCAAAAGGAAAAAAAATAGGCCTAGAATAGCCTAGAGGATAAAGTTCTCAGGATGGAGGAAATAATTTCTGAATGTACATTTGTTCTGATTCATACCTGTCAGCTTTGAACTCTAAGACTATCACAGGCTGTAATGGTGCACTGATGTCTTTGAATATGTTGTGTATCGATATATTTGAATTTCAGTACATGAAAAAGTAGAAAATAGGAAAGAGAGGAGTGTCTAAGAGAAGTGTTATTACCAAGAATCAGTCTAGAAGGAGAATGGTAAGTTACACACTCTGGAATATAATTTTAAAGATATAATCATGAAATATTAAAAATATTGTTAAAGTGGTGGTGAATTATTTAGAAATAATATCCCTGCGTTCAAGATACAGGATTCAGATGGGTGTTAAAATGTATGCTCCGAGGAAATTCTTGCTATAGTTTTATGTGTGCTGCATATTTTCAAATGATGCTGGAATGCAATTTAAAGCTTTTAAATTCTTTCACCCTGTTTCTCTATCTCCTTGCAGAGCTCCCTTTGATTTCCAAGGTGCTTCATTCCTAGAATGAGAAATAGGTGGTGGAAAAGTTTAATTCTTTGAGGCTAAGGTTTGAAGCAGGTTTTTCAATTTGCAGATAAAAAATTCTAACTTCAGACTTTGGTATTGTTCCGTTTCTCCAGAGATAAATTTGTGGAAGGAGCCTACACCTTCTGACTGTGTCTTCCAAGCACGAGTCTGGCAGAGCTTTAAAAGTGGGGTGGATAGCAAGAGAGCAAGGCAGGCAGGGACAAAAGGTGAAATGCAGCTCTTTCTGTGAAAGAGATATTGCTAGTATGGAATCCTCTATGCTTTTAGTCACAAAGACTTTTACCAGTCCTACTTTTAGATGGCAATTATTTATCTGTTAGGAAGACAGTGTTTTTGCTTGGGGTATCCTACACACATATACTGACTTTTTCACTAAACTCTAGCATAAAGGTGTGTTAAGATGAGGAAGATACAGTCCTTCACCTCTAGGGACTTTCAATCTAAGGAAAAGTGAAGTGCATATTTTCTTTCTGAATAAAGAACAAAAGTGAAATGAGGCAAAAAGTATAAAATAATTGTATAAATATTGAAGCATGTTATGTTAGTTTTATCAGATCCTCTGTTGTATGAGGATATATGCAAGTTTATATAAAACATATATTGTATATAATGTATAACATATATGTATTCAAATACAATGTATGCCTAGAATGTGCACCACCGCTAAACTTCCATCTCCCACTCTACCCCTGAGAGCACAAACCATATTGAAGGGTACCATTAATACTATTTACAATTATACAGTACACAGTTTTTGAAAAGAGACTTCATTAATAGGAAATAGTGTCTAAACATTCCTCAAGAAATGCAGTCACATAGACAGAGAGGGGGATTGGCTCAAATCCTTAGGTGCTTAGGGAGTAGAGATTCAGAAGATGACTCTTGGAGACCAGCTTATGCCAAGAGGTGACAACAAAACACTTGAGAGGGCAGAGCACAACTGTCATTCTGACTGTATGAGAAACACAAACAGTTGGTGCAGGCCTGAGCGCAAATGCAAGACTATTCTAAAAATAAGGAAAGCGAAAATTGCTGAGGGCATTGCTTGAGTGGTAGAGAACACAGCTGGGAAGAGCAAAGCCCTGAGTTCTAAACCTAGAGCAGCTAAAAAGGAGAAGCAGAAGTCAGAATCACACAAAACTCCATTTTCAAATGTGTGTCACCTTTCTTGGTACTCCAAGAAGTTCAAGGAAGCCCTTTATTCAATACACGGTCACACTGTCATCTGCCTTATTGTCCCATGTCAATTGAGGTAGCTGGAACATTTCTCCTGTGCCACTGGAAAGACGGAAATCATGCAACAAAAAAGATGAGCAGAGGCTCTGGTTCAGTGAGTGGAGAGGACATAGCTGGGAGATTGGTCCTGGAGAGGGTAATAAAAATACGCATCACTTGTAGACATTCGACATGCCTAGTGAACTATGCTGGCAAGTGAACTCTTAAAACCAGGTTGAGTGTGCTTACATTAAACTCATTCTTTGAATTTGAAACTAACATTAGTGGAGCATGAAGAACAGATATTGTAGACTTAAAGAATCCAACAAAGCTTTAAGAATAGGGTAGAGACCAATGTAAGAGTTAAATATGATAAAGTAGACTTGTTTCTTATTATAGGAAGGGAGGAAAGAAGTAAAAGGGGAAGGTAAGGGAAAAGGAAAGAGAGAGAGAAAAGAAGGGAATGGAAGGAGGGATAAAGAGGAAGAGAAGTAAAGGAAAGAAGAAAAGAAGCTAGGAAGGAGGGAGATGAGAAAGGAAAGATAGAAGGAAGGGAAAGGGAAAATGGAAGAGAAATGGACGGAAAGGATAGAGAAAAAGAGATGAGAAAAGACAAAGAGGGGGGAAAAGAAAAAGAGGAAAAGAAGGAAGGAAAGAAAGCAAAGAAAGAGAGAAAAAGAGTAAGGAAGGAAAGGGGAAAAGGAAAAGAGAGCAAGAGGGAAGGAAAGAGAAAGAAAAAAAAGAAAGTAAGAGAGAGAGAAAGAAAAGAAAGAAGGAAGGAAGGAAAAATGGAAGGAAGGAAGGGAGGGACCAAGGGAGGGACCGAGGGAGAAAGAGAGAGGGAGGAAGGAAGGGGAAGGGAAGTAGGAAGAAGGAAAGGAGGGAGGTAAGGAGGGAAGTAACTGGAGAGAGAGTGAATGAGGTAAGATAAGGAGCAAGAAAGAAATGAGGAAAAGAGTATGGGAGAGAGGAAAATAAGAAAGGGATGAAGGAAAGTTTGGTAGAAAGGAAAGAGAACGGAAGAAGCTATATCTTATCCACGATGTACCAATTTATATTAACAGCAAAATTAATACTTCTAAATTACAACACTATGAATCTACCTTAACTAACCCCAGTCTCTAGAGCACTGAGCCTTCCAGGTTTTGTTCCCAGACGCCCCCTTTCTGGTCCTTTTCTGTCTTTGCCTCTGGGTCATCTCCATCCTTTTTGTTGTTGTTGTTTTAGACCGTTGCAGTTGCTTTAGAGACATATCTCAGTATGTACCTACTTCCCAATGTTCATAGTTTTTCTTTGGCTTTTATGACTGTCTCACCTTCTCTTTTTGATTAAGAAACTATATAAATTTATTTCTTTAGATTATTAAATTTACTTGGTATCATCCTTTATTCCGGTAAGCTACTAGAACCCCAAGATTTAGTTGTTGATCAAGATAGAAAAAAATATTAAGAAATGTCTTAGAAAATGCCAAGCTTATTTATATGATATTACAACATTGTACAAAGTTTGCTACTTTTCATTGGAGACTGACTTTATTACATAAACAGACTGTCTGATATTTCTTGCCATCTCTCAAGTACATTCTCTAATGTAATTTATTCATTGAAGAACGCAATTGTGTTTCTGCCTCAGGGCCATATTTTCATACCCTTACAATATACAAAATTAAATCCCAAAGACAATAGCATTCTGTATGTTTCAAATAATCTTTCAATGGATATTTATAATTTCTATTTCATACCATATAACAAGATCCTGTGCATTGATTGAGCTCACAGTAAAGAATGTAAACTAACTTGTAAAATGTTGCTGGAATATATTTCATTGAAGACAGTTTTATAAATCTAAACTTAAATTGTGCTTCTAGGTCTGAGGTAGCAGATTTCTGTTTCTATGAATGTATTTTATTCGACTTAATTTTTTTGAAGCAAAAGCTATATTTATTTTAAAATATTTACTTGACAAATAAGGCTCCTCCATATTCAATGTGATGTTTTGATATATTTACAAAACTGTTGCATTTATCTTGAGTTCATTAACACTTCTATTACCATTCACAATATACATTCAATCCCCAGAATGTACCAATATTAAAAGCCAAAGATTTTAGTGTTTGCAATTGGCAATCGGAAAACATCTTGGGTTGCCTAAATTACCCAACTTCCATCATTTCGCAAATGTTCCACTAAGTCATAAATAAACACATGCTTGTGCATACTCAGACATGTACCATATACATATTTCCCATCCACACCTCTCTTATCACTCATCCCTCATCATTAAAGTAAGTATAGTCATCTATTTAATAAGATATATCTTAAACATTGGAAAGTAACTTGCATAACTAAGTGTCTGTCACCCAGGAAATTCTAAGTTAATGGGAAAAATTAGACAACTATTAACAGCATGCATCTTAGACAGCAAGTACAAACTACATTCCAAGCTTTCATATCTTTGTGCTAAGGTAGCATGGGAAAATTCTCCATGCAACATCTTCCCTTGGCAATCAATATTCTTCAGTTTTGTTTTTACTGGGAATATTAGAGAACTGTTAATCTCTCTGAATACAAAATCAACTTGAATAGATTTAATAGTGTCTAAGTGGATGAAAGATATGAAGAATGGAGCTTTAACCACATGCATTATTGTAGCATCCTATAACCATCTCAAATTATTGCATATATCTAATTCAAAATAATGTATTTGTTGGGCAAAATCAGCTTGGAGATAAATCTCTCGGACATGTCTAACCTGACTAGATTGGCTCCCTCAACAATGGCACAACTCCTTACTAGAATGACATAAGTGTGCTCAAAGTAAGGTAAATGTTGGTCTGGGAGTTTGGTCTAGTGGTAGAGTGCTTGCCAACATTCACAAAGACCTGGGTTCAATTCCTCGGTACCACATATATAGAAAAAAGCTAGAAATAGTGCTGTGGCTCAAGTGGTAGAGCACTTCTAGCCTTGAGAAAGCTTAAGGACAGTGCTCAGGCCCTGAGTTCAAGGCAAAAGAAAAAAGTAAGGCAAGTGCATAAAAAATTAAATTAAGGCTAATGTATAAATCATTGAAAGGTAAGATTTGATTTCAACCTTTGCAAATTAACTTCTAATTTTTAGTTTCCACTGCACAACTTCAAATTCACTGACCTGTAATTATATTGAAGTCACAAACTATTTCCTCAGAATTCATAGTAACTAGCTCTTATGACCTCTGAAAGCATACTCCCAGAATAACAATTGCATTCACCACCCAATTATCACTGAACAAACTTTCTTCCCTCACATCCACCCCACTGCCTCACTGTTGAGTATTAACAATTACAAGGATTCATTAGAAGATGTAGATGACAGATAAAACTAACTCATAATGAAATTCTGACATATTTGTTCACCTATATTTAGCAGCAGACCTAGAAAACTACATTAATTCAAATAAAATTATAACTCCTCCTTCCTGACACCTGTATTTCTAGGGGTCTGTTTATCAGGTACAAAGTTTGTACCTGATAATTTGGAAGGATAGAAGGAAATGAAAAACAAAATGTTTCACAAAACAGGTAAAGCAAAAATTTTAAGTATTACAACCTGAAATTGAAAGATGAACAATAAGCTAACTGAAAATGGGTGGGAGAAAGAGCATGGTATACTGGGTAAGAATATGTTCACCTTGATATTCAAAATTTTTGGAAAATTAGAATGTGAATGTACAGCTAAATAAATGTTAATAGTGTGGTTATAGCTCTTCTATACTTTATGTATTCCTCCTTTGTTTATAATTTCCCTTTTCTCATTTTCTTTCATGTTCCTTATTAACTTGATTCTTATTTTTTCTGGTGTGAGACAGTTTCAATAGTGTTATGAATTGTCAAGTTCTCCGCTAATGGATGGAGAGAATGGTTCATCTTTAACCCCAAATCCAAATCGTATCAGTAGACAATATTGTTAATTGTGCATAATGCTTTTAGCCTTCATTTTGGTATTAGACGAGTGACACTTCATTAATTTTTAAAAGGATTTGATTTGCCTATTAAGTAGCTCATTCGATCCTCTTATGTGCAGTTTCTAGAGGCAAAGTTTTATGTGTATGTTTTCATGTTTCTCACTAAAGGAAACCATATTTTAAAACAACTCATAGTCTGTTCTCAGTTGTTTACAATATCTTAAATACAATCATATTGTATGTATTGAAGGATTTGTGGTGATATAGCTCACAAAAGAAGTAATGGCATTTTCCTGCATCTAGGAAAGCTTTTATGTTGTCTAGTTCCACACACTCCCCCTGGTTTCTGTATTGCTTTTGTTGCCATTTGTTTTCCTTTCCCTTCTAAATAGCTATAAGATTTTTTTCCAATCATCATGTAGTCCTAAACTCTCATTTCCCAGTGGATCATCTCATTTAATCTCATATTAATCATTAATATAAGAATAGCTCTGCAATTTACAACTTATTGATTGATTTTTTCACCCATTCGTTCATATGTAAATTTATATCATATCTTTATTATATAATAATATATACAACTATAAATGCATTTATATAATTTTGCATAGTAATATGTGTATGCTATACATTTATGTTTATATATAAATTTCTATGTGTATTTGTATTTATGTATAATATGTGTGTGTCTTCACCAGCAGTGCCTTAAATGAATTAACTTGAAATTCTTTTTTCTTTTCATCCATGATGTGGTTATTATAGGGTAAACGATACATTCTTCATCTAACTTGCAGTTGAACATTTTAATATTTACTATTTCCTTGAACATCAGTAAATTTAAAGAAATATGGACAAACCAAAGGTTTATTTTAAAAACTTATTTAGGTATTTACCCAACTTTCTCACTTTTAACACTATTCATTATTTTCCTGCTATAGTCACAGCATTTTAAGCACTTCCTAATGAGAAGGTGAACTAGATGGCTAACAAACCCTGAGAACACTACTCATTAAAATATTACTTCCAAAATGCATGTTTATTGCTCTATTTCTCATCCAATATTCTTGCTTTTAATTGTCATCATGGGAAAATCAGAATTTTGAAGCTTATAATTTGGATCCTATAATATAACTCACTTGTTTTTATAAATAGGTTTGGAATCACTTTAATCCTGTTTCCAGTCTTGTGGACTTTCTGTTAATTTCCTACCTCAGTCTCAAGCTGTACATACAATACTGCTTTGAAGAGTCAGAAATGGTTATATGAATCTTTTAATCCAATTTCTTGCATGAAAAAGAAGAAACATTTCTTCCTCTTTTCCTATTTCTCTCTTTTATCCAGAGATACTAAAATAAACCCTGACTAAATCTTACAAAACAAGGAAAGAAAAAGGATACTAAAAGTACTAATAATGATACTAAGAAAATTTCATGAACAGTGAATGTAGATTCTACAAAGTGTGGAAAGAATAAGGGACTGTTTTGTTTCAAATTGTCTTTCCAATCTATTGCAAGACCGTCGTGCTGGTAATCAAGTAAATCCCATTGTGGTCTTTTAATGAGGAATATCAGTGACTCTAATAAGGATGTAGACACAGAGTTTCACATTAAGCACAGCTGGACTTCTAGCCCTTCACAACTACGGGTTCCATTTCCAGGAATTCAACCAACATCATACTGAAGATGTTTGAGGGAAAGAACTGTGTCTGACCTAAATGTAGACAGACTGTCATTTTCTAATCCAGTGCGACAAATATTTACATAGAATTTGTATTGTATTAGGTATTATTGGTAATCTAGGAATAATTACACTTATTTAGGAGATAGATACATAGATGGATAGGTAGGTAGGTAGGTGGAGAGAGAGAGAGAGAGAGAGAGAGAGAGAGAGAGAGAGAGAGAGAGAGAGAGAGAGAGAGAGAGAGAGAGAGAGAGAGAGATCGATCATAGTTATATGCGACAAGTAAATACCACCTTTACAAAGGAACTGGAGCATCACAGTGGTTCCTCTAGGGGATTCTGGCATGGATACGGGTGGCTACTCCTCTCACAAGCCCATCTGTTTCTACCGCTATCTCTCCATGTTGTTTTCCCACTCAGAGCTTATGGAGGTGGGACTACTATAAATATTTCTTGTTTATAAAAAATACACCCACAACATTTTTATCTTTCCAGTATATAAATGCCAAAATCTCTTCCTTTTTTTGTAAGAAAAAGGGAAAAAATAAGCAACAGATTTTCTGGTTACAGTGCATATTCTTAGATGGAGCCTGTAGTGTGCCACTTGGGATTTTAAGTCTGAACCTGGGAAGAACAAATTATTTGTCCTCCAGGAAATGGTGTTAGGGTTGAAACAAGCATAATGTACGTAGGTTACACTGAGCAAAGAGAAGGAAGTCTTTCATTCTAGGTGAGCTGTGGGGCACAGACCACTGCTCAAGAAAGATGGAAAAGTATATATTTATTCTACTTCATTGATTTTGAGACTCTCTCTTTGCATTTTTCTCCCTTAAAATTATGGAACTAAAGCCCAGGGCCTATAGATCCTATGTTTCCCTGCATTTGAAACTAGTGCATCATAGTCTGAGTTTGAGGAGACACAAAGCAATCTCCCAGTTATTTCAGTAAAATCATTTTGCCAATTGTCATGATATTTCACCAAGAAATGCCTCCTCTTTCTCTGCTTCATCTATGTTACTCCTCACTCAGAAGCCGTGGTATATACAGTTGCCATAAATCACTGTATACATTCATGGTAATTTTATAAAACTCGAGCTCTAATAACATTGATGGTTGCATGCATCATTGTAAATTATACAGTTTACATCTATAAAAACTTACACCAATGGACTATACTGTATATAGGATACAAATTCAAACATATTGTTCTGCATAAAATATTTGCACATAGAACAAATATGTAACAGCAATACAATAATATATTTTGTGGATGCCGAGAGAATATGTGTGTTTATTTTTTGCTATTCTGCTCTTTTTGGAGCAGAGCCTCTGCCCCAGAACATTATGAAGCTTGAGCAAAGGAGATTGAGACAGATAGCATGGAGATAGGCTGTGCACATCTAATTACTTTGTTAATCGTCAAAAACTGTATTTAGTAACCAATTTGAACATTATCACTTTGTAAATGACTCTAGGACCATTGTATTTCTTGCTTGTTGTTGCTGTTGTTGGTCATGGGACTTGAACTCTGGGCCTGGACATTGTTCCTGAGCTCTTCAGCTCAAGGCTATTGCCCTACGCCTTGAGTCACAGCACCACTGTGGTTTTCTGGTGATTAACTGGAGATAAGAGTCTGGTTTTGTAGTGCCCAGGCTCGTTTTGAACCTCAATCCGTACATCTCAGCCTCCTGAGTAGTTAGGATTCCAGGCGTTGGCCACTCCATCTGGCTTCCATTGTCTTTCTTAAGTGAGAGAAACAGTAGCAAATAACTTTTCCACGGTGCACTACATGGAGACAAGATTTGACAATAACCATGAGAATCTGCTTTTAAATTCACCTCATGTTACCTAAACCACTTCAAAAAAAAAAGAACCACATGTGTTAGAAACAGTTTCTACTCTAGTTTCTACTCAACCGCCAAGCACCAGTGACTCACAGCAGTCATCCTAGCTGCTCAGGAAACTCGAGTAGGAGGATCGCAGTCCAAAACCAATGAGGGCAGGAAAGTCTATGAGACTCTTAATTGCCAGTTCATTACCAAAAAGTTGGAAGCTGCTGTGGCTCAACTGGTAGAATGCTAGTCTGACTAAAAGAAGATCAGGGATAGTGTCCAGGCCCTGAGTTCAAGCCCCAGACAATAAACAATGATGGATGGATGGATAGATAGATGATAGATAGATAGATAGATAGATAGATCGATAGATAGATAGATTTCTCTTACAATTGTACATCTACTCAGTCAAGTCTACCCAGATTTTCCATCCCTTTTGGAAAATAATAGAATTCCTTGTGCATTTCCAAAGCATCACATTTTCTGTTTATTCCCACACTCCTGACCTTAGCCCAGTACTCCTTGGCAATATAGAGAAAGGATTCTGATCACTTACACCAGAAGAAAGAAACCTTGTCTGGTTTAGAAAAGTGCTCTGAACTATTTGATGAATAAATGAACCATGGCGTTGGTGGCAGTGCAATGGTAGGTGCGTTCCCTATTGGCAAGGCGTTGACAATGGGAGCAGACAAAGGAGATGCTGGCCCCATAGCCAAAGGCACCGTGGCCTTTTTTGCAGATGCCACCTGTGGCCCAATGACAGCAACCAGCCTGGTGGCACCAACACAAGAATTCCTTGCCACAGGAGAAAAGGCTTCTGAAGAAGGGAAATCCCTTCCTCCAGGCAACAATACCCGAGCTTCTTGCAAGTTCATTGATTTACATGGATTAGGAGAGAAGAGCACATGGAAGTTCATCAAAGGAAAATCAAGAAACCTGGGCACTGCCAATGCCTATAAGCCTAGCAACATAGGAAGATGATATCCAAGGAGCAAGGTTCAAAGCCAGCCTGGACAGACCAATCTAAAAGACTCATCTCCAGTTAACCAGCAAAAATCCAGAAGTGGAGATGTGTCTCAAGTGAGAGCCAAGTGAAGACTGAGAAGCCTTGGGTTTAAGCCCACGTTCTGATACAAAAACACGGCTTTGTTTTAAGTTGTGGAGAAGGTCTGGATTCAAGAGTTGGAAAAAACCTTAAAACAGCAGTCCATAATTTCATCCAAAATGTACTTAGGGTATGGATAGAAGAAGTTTATTTTAAAAATACATCCCAAAAAGAAATGGGCAAATGCATTAACAATAAAAGCTACTCAACTCAAGTATGACTTAGTGTAAATAATATTCTTCTTTGTTAATAAAATAGGTCACCCGAAATCTGCTTAATCTGGCAATAACAATAAAAGCCATGTGATAGTAATTTCATAATGTTTACTTTTCAATTCATCTTTCTTCATATAAATGAAATCAGACTTGCAAGAATCTGTGGAGTTATGTAAACTCCCTTTTCAAATAAATAGACTTGAAAATAAATAGCTTATGATAGTAGAATGGGAAATATATAGATAAATTATTTAACCAAAAACTTTCATTTTAGCATGAAGTACCCATGATTCACTCCTGGCTACTCAGGAAGCTGAAATCTGAGGATGGCAATTCAAAGTCAGCCCAGACATAGAAGTCTAAGATACTCTTATCTTCGATTAACCACCAGAAAACCAGAAGTGGTGCTATGGCTCAATATGTAGAGCATTAGCCTTGAACTGAAGAGCCCAGGGACAGCGCCCAGGCCTAGAGTCCAATCCCCACGACCGATGCAAAGATGTTTTTAAAAAATTATTTAAGGGCCCGGATTCTGGCCTAGTGCTAGAGTGCTTTCCTGGCATGCAGGAAGACCCCAGTTTGCTTCCTTGGTACCACATACATAGAAAAAAAAGCTAGAAATGGTGCTGTGGCTCAAGTGGTAGAGCTCTAGCCTTGAAAAAAAAGACTTCAAGGCCCAGGACTGGCAAAAAAAAATCATTTTAATTTCAGAATTTTGAGATAAAGCTGCATAATCTGTACTCACAAAAGCATGGATGCTTGCAGGGCAGTGGAGGTTACTCAGGAGGCTGAGATCTGACGACGGAGGTTCAAAGCCAGCCCAGGCAGGAAAGTCTCTATGAGACTCTTATCTCCAATTAACCACTCCAGAACTAGAAGTGTTAGAGAGCTATCCATGAGTACAAACAGGCTCAGGGACAACACCCAGGTCCTGAGTTCAAGCCCCACAAAAGACAAAAACAGCATGGATGCTTTTGGAATATGTATTATTATTTCTCCATTGGAAAACCTTGCATGTATATTTCTTTAGGCACTGAAAATTAAAGTCATTCATTCTTTAGGCACTGGAAATTGAGTCATTCATTAATTTCCACTTTAGAAACCTTTGTTTGTTTGATTGCCAGTCCTGGGGATTGAACTCAGGGCCTGGGCACTGTCCTTGGGCTTTCTCAAGGCTAGTGCTCTACCACTTGAGCCACAGCACCACTTTTGGCTTTCTTTTTTCCTGTGTATGGGGTACAAGGAATGGAGCCAAGAGCTTCATGCATGCTCAGTAAGTATTCTACCACTGAGCCAAACTGCCGGCCCAAACCTTTAGTTTTCTTAGTGTTTTCAGAGTACTATTATATGATGAGACTCGATCATTGTCATTGAGCATTCTTGGCTTCCAAATTATCCTCCTTACATGTGGCCTAATCATTGCTACCCTTGGTTTTTTTCCTTCTATTTTTCATTATATTTTCTTAAGTAGTTGTACAAAAGAGTTACCACTCAACAAATCAGGTTATAACTACAATGCACCCTGATCAATATCATTCCTTCCATCCTTCCCCCCCTATTCACCATGGTTTAATAACTGAGAGCCCTTTATCAAGATGGTTTCCTAAGGTTTTTTTTCCCTCACCAAAGTGCATATTGAATTATCAAGTGTTTCTAATTGATCTACATGCTTACTAAAATAATTGGATCTGTGTACTTAGGTGTTTTTCTTTTTAGATGTATCTTTCTAAAGTCTAAAAATAGTCATTTTACTAATTTATTATTTCCTTTTGGCAATGAATGGTTCTTAATTTTAGTTGATAAAATTTACCCAACTTGTTTGTGTGTGTGTGTGTGTAAAAGATGTGGAGGAAGGGAAAAACCAGTAACTCAGCTTGAATTCAGGGCTGGGTTCTGGCTTGGCTTTTTGGTTCTATCTATTGAGCCATACCTTCAGTCTAGCTTTTTTACTGGTTACTTAGAGATAATGTCCTGGACTTTTTTTGCTGCCTTGAAACTATGCTTCTCAGATATCAACCTCTTCAGATTTATAAGCATGAGCCACTATTCCAGACCCATCACACACACACACACACACACACACACACACACACACACACACACACACACACTTTAAATCCTGCGCTTAAGACATCTTTCACAACAATTAAAAACAATTACTCTATTCTCCTTTATTATTCACTAGATGTTTTAGGAGTCCACATGTTACCCTGTTATCTCTACATTTCAAATCTGTAGTAGAGATGTATTTCCCTTTTGCCCATTTAGTGAGCCTAAATTTAGTGTTGGAAGTTATATATTATGACTTTCACCATAAATCAAGTACTAATACACAGTCATATCTGAGCAATATAAGAAATCTGTTTCTCATTTACTTTGTCTACTTGTCTATTCTAGCATTATTAGTAGCTTTGTAATAAGTTTCAAAATTAATAGGACAAGTGTATTAAAAAACGTTGAAAGCCAGGTCCTGATGGCTCACACCTGTAACCTTAGCTACTCAGGAAGCTGAGATCTGAGGAATGCATTTCAAAAAAAATCCCAGGAAAAAGGCTGGGAGTTTGGCCTAGTGGGAGAGTGCTTGCCTAGCATGCATGAAGACCCGGGTTCAATTCCTCAGTACCCCACATACATAGCAAAAAGCCAGAATTGGTGCTGAGGCTCAAGTGGTAGAGTGCTAGCCTTGAGAAAGTCCAAGGACAGTGCTGAAGCTCTGAGCTCCAGCCCAGGACTGGCAAAAAAAAAAAATCCCAGGAAAGAAAGTTCCTGAGACTCTTATCTCCAATTAATTACCAGAAAACTGGAAATGGTGCTGTAGCTCAAGGTGGTAGAGCACTAGCCTTAAGCAAAAAGCTCAGGGACAAAACTTAGGCCATGAGTTCAAACCCCACAATAAAAAAATGGGGTTAAATTTTCATGACATACAACATCAAAACCAAACTTAAAAAATAATATATATATATATATTAAGTCTGGTGAAGAAAATAGAACAATAGAGAGTCTCATGTCACTACTACTAGGGAGATAAAAATTGGTTTGATTTATATTAGGAAACTGGTAAGGCTGGCTTATTTAAAATTCACAGATTTTTTTTTGTACACATTATTTTTCTCTTGCCTACATATCCAGAAGAAATCAATGTGTATATAAATGCTTAAAACATGAGCCAGAAGTAGAGCTATGGCTCATTTAGTAGAGCACTAACCTTGAGCAACCAAAGCTCAGAGACAGAGGCTAACCTCTCAGTACAACTCCTCAGTTGTTTATAAAAACAAATGTCCCCAGTTGTTTATAAAAATAAACAACTATATGGGGACTGACACCTATGGACCTCAAATCAAAGCCAGCCTAGGCAGGAAAGTACATAAGACTCTTATCTCCAATTAAGCAGCAAAATGCTAACAGTAGAGTTATGGGCTCAGTTGGATAGCATTAGCCTTGAATGAAAGAATGAAAACAGTGCCCAGGCCCTGAGTTCAGGTGTCAGAACTTTCCTCTTCCCCCAAGAAAAAATAAAATAAAATAGTAAGACTATTAACAATAGTTTTGTACTGGAAATATACACATTAGAATTGATATATTTTATTAACAATACAATAGCAGGCAGCAAAGAAAAAGAAAAAGAGCAATCTATCCTTACTTGCAACTGCTATATGAGCAGATAAATGTCAGTGTAATTGAGGGGGAAAAAAAGAGGTGGCTATTTTTAAAAAGAAACATAGAGTTCCACATCTTCTTGATACATTCATCTACTGAGGGGAATCTGGATTGGTTCTATATCTTAGCTATGGTAAGTCATGTTGCAATAGAAATTGTTATGCTAGTAGATTTAGTATGTCCTTGTTTCTGGGTATTTGGATAAATACCAAGGAGTGGGATTGCTGAGTTATAGAAGAGTTCTATGTTTAATCTTTTGAAGAATCGTCATACTGCTTTCCAGAGTAGTTGAAAGAGTTTACACACCCACCAACAGTGTAGTAATGATCCCTCCTGGCCACATCCCCACCAGCATCTGCTGTTACTAGATTTCTTGATAATGGCCATTGTAACTGGAATAAAGGGGAATCTCAAAGTTGTTTTGATTTGCATTTCTTGTATGTTCAGAGATGTCCAGCATTTTTCTTCATGTGTCTATAGGTCATCTTATTTCCTCTTCAGAAATGTCTCTCTTTAAGTCTTTATCCCACCTTTTAATGGGATGGTTGTTTCTTTGAGGATTTGATTTTGAGAGATTCAATTTTTTGAGCTGTAGGTATATTTTAGATATGAGGCCTTTGTCTGTTGTATGGCCAGTAACGATCTTCTCCCATTCTGTGGGCTTTCTATCTAATTTGCTAGCTATGTCCTTTGCCATACAGAAACTCAGTATTCTTTAATTTGTTGTGTTTCTAGGCTTTTATTAAAGTTTTGAATTGTGCCAAGGAGTCCTAATGTATCTCCTATTCCTTCTTGTAAAGTTTTCATGGTATCTGTGAATTAAGTCTGATGCAGGGAGACTTATAAGGATCCAACTTTAGTTTTCTACAGATGCTTAACCAATTCTGCCAGCACCATTTGTTGAAGAGGCTGTCTTTCTTCCATCCTATTTTTTGGTCCCCATATCAAAGATTAGATATGTCTGTGGGTTGATTTCTGGGTTTTCAGTTCTATTCCATTGGTCCTCAGGCCTGTTCTTGTGTCAGTACCAAGGTATTTTGAGTACTATAGCTTTGTAATGCAGTGTAAAGTTGGTAGTGATATTCTTCCAGTGTAGCTCTTTCTGCCAAGGATTGTTTTTGCTATACTGGGATTTTATTATTCCATATGAATTTTTGGATTGCTATTTCATTAAAGAAGATGCGGTACTTACACACAATGGAATTCTATGCTGTCATCAGAAAGAATGACTTGGTAATCTCATCTTGTTGCAATTTTTCACCTTGTTATCTGATATATTTTATATGTGCTTAATTGGTTATTTGAAATTGCATAGGGAAGGAGGGAAATCAAGATAAGCGGGGGTAGGGTGGGAGGGAAATGGGGACCATGTCATGAGAAAGGGTATCAATGTTTGTGAAGTTATACACCTTCTATCTGGTGAATATAATGTAACCCTTCTATTCATCACAATAAAAAATTATTTAATAAAAAAAGAAAATGGAAAGACTTGGAAAAAAATTATATTAACTGAAGTAAGCCAGACCCAAAGGAACATAGGCTCCATGGTTTCCCTCATTTGTAATAATTAGTACACATCTAGGACTCTCCTAGCAGAGGATCACTGTAGCTCAAAAGCTATGTACATATGGTCATATAGGATGAGACTAAATGAAATGAACTCTAGGTTATAGAAACAAGAGGTTTATCTTTGTGATTGTTGTTCTTAATGTACTATGTGCGGTTATTTCTTTTTTCTTTTTTTCCACTTCTGGTTAATCTCATCTTCTTGTACCTGACTCTGTTACCTGGTATATCATATATACTCCTATTTGTTTATTTGAAATAGGGAAGGGAAGGGGGAAAGCAAGAAGATTGGAAGGGGGGTAGGGGAAAAGAAAGAACAAAAGCATGAGAAGGGGTATCAACGTTCGAGAAGTATTGTACCCGTTGCCTGACAAATGTAACAGTAACCTCTCTATACATTATCCTATTTAAAAAAAAAAACTGAGCCTGGTATGGTGGCTCACACTAGCTATTTAGGAGGCCTAGATCTGAGGATCATGGTTCAAAGCCAGTCCCGGCACAAAAGTCCATGCGACTCACCAGAAGATTGGAAGTGGTGCTGTTGGTCCCAGGAGTGGGGCGGTAGCCTTGAGCTGAAGAGCTCAGGGACAGTGCCCAAGCCCAGAGTTCAAACCCCACAACCAACAACAACAACAACAATAATAATAATCTGTATGGGAGATAACTCAAAAAAAAAAGAGAGAAACAAAGAGTTTGTGAGTTACTGTGTTCTACCATGTATTTATGTATTTATACATATAAGGACTTAACAAAGTGTATTAAGAGTTCTGAGATGGCTATACTGAAACAATTTATATATTATACTTTATATGATAAAGAAAATTAAGTTTAGATAACTATTTACTAGCCTGACATATTTGCAAGCATAAAATCAGTAACGAGTATCTTAGTTTGCCATACACACTGATATAAGTTGTACCTTCATCAGCTCAGGTTTCAAGCCAGTCACAACCATGTTGCACCATAATCCCTTTCTATAATTGACAAATGTCTCAGGCATCTCTTCATGCCTTCAGTAATAAATATATTAAGAATGACGTTGTACAGGGTGGCAGTCCATGAGGCACTGCAGTAACTTCTCCAAAACTTGATGTGGTCATTAGTCTGCATATTTCGGCTTAATTAATAGTCTTTTTGATTAGTAGGGTGATATTCTAACATGTAATAAAATAATGGTACAGGTTAACACAAATAGCAAAGAAACAAAGAATTAAAATGCAAGCTATGTAAAACCTCAACTAAAACCCAAAAGTGTCTAATGTATTTATCCATTAGCTAACTAAAAGCCCAAAGATATGACACTCAATATAATGAAATACTGCAAAACAAATTGACAATTTTCAGTTCTCAAAATTGTGGATTTTGCCTTGTATCCCTTTCTCAATCAAGAAAATAATTCTTTTTGAATGTTATATACCATGCATATAAAACAAGATAAAAAAATACATAATAAACTAATAGTCATTTTTGAATTAACCAAAAGCTGCCATCTCCCAGATAACATTTCATCATGTTACATGAGAAGATTTTGCCAAATCCTTGGTAATAATTCAAATTGGGGATATACTTTTGCAAGTTATCCTGTTCTATTAAATAGTAACTTGATTTTTAGAATTATTATAGTATTATTATAATTTTGTCTATGTTTCATAGATTTACCAATTTCCTCTTTTTAAAACAGTTTTGGGGTTGTTTCTGTGTCCTTGTTATGGTTGTTTTGTCTTTGTTTGCTTTTCAGAACCATTTTCATAAATGTTCAAGTTAGTATTATACTGATGAATGCTGTGAGACACTGGGCTACAATCTGAATTTAAATGCTACAGGAGAGTTAACAGGGCTGTATCTCTCTTACCAGGTATCACTTTGTCTCAAGAGGTTATTCTTTGTGCTTGGTTGTTTAGCTATTCCGAGAATAATTTGAAAGCTGTCATCATGTTGGGGAAAAGTAGAAATGGAAGAAAAATAGTTTTTTCTGCTTCTTGATAATACCTGATAATACTGCATCTTCTGTCATTTTTGCCTCAAAAATACCTTTAAGGGTCTTCATTTTAATGATATTTTATATAAGCTATACATGCTTTATATAAGTTATACATGCTTTTCAAATGACTGTCATTTTCTCTACTTTGTGACAGTTGTTAATTAATGGCTACAGCTCCTTTCTCTGGCAATTCTGCTCAAAATATTAACACTTGGCTGAAGTCTGTTTCTCCAACTTCTCTGAGATCTCTGCTGCTGCTTCTCTGCTGCTGTAAATAAGATCTGAGCTCATTAGCACCCTCCTTTAGCACTTCTGAAGGTGCTTGTTATTTTCCTGTCAGTGGGATCATTCTCAGTTGTATGATGACACTTTGTTTTGTAAATATCACACTGCATCAGTTTTATTGTATTTGGATCAACTTTTATTTATGTCCCATGTTGAACTTGCTCTAATGTGTTCACTCACCTTGCACAAATCAAAGGAGTCAGGGCCCTTTTTTGTTTAACTTTTCAATTTTGAAGACAAATTTTGCCTGTTGTTTATGTAAATGTTTATAGATACAATGGGTGGATTTTCCTCTGATGAGGGATTTTTTTTCCTTATTGATGACTTATTAAAAAAATTTCATAAGTGTCTTCTCAACATACTTTCTTTTTCCCTTTTGTTTCTGATGATGACTGCTATTTATTTAATGGATAGTTTTTTGTTTTTTTTTGCGAGGGGGAGAGGGGTGGTTCATAGGGCTTGAACTCTGGGCCTGCGCGCTATCCCTGAGCTGGTCACCAAGGCTACTGCCCTACCCCTTGAGCCACAGCCCCACTTCCCTACATATATTTTTAATGTTTGAAAACAAAATATGTTTGTTTCCCATAATCATAAACTACTATCACATATGAAGTAAGTTTGTATTGAGTGCTGGACTTTGATTTTGTAGCATTTGTTTTCTTTCCTGTGATTTGGAACATTTTGGTTTGCATGTATTTATTCCTTCTCTGTCTCTTTCCAGGAACATGTACACACCCACTTCCAGATCTGTCTCCTGTCTCTCTCCTCCTCTCTCTTTCCTTTCTGCTCTGTTGCTGTCTGTCTAGGTTTCTAGGATTTGTAGGCATTGTTAGTCCTTGTTAGTTGCTTGTCCTGTTAGTTGCTATTAGGGAAACACAGATAGAAGCAACCAGATAGTGGATTTCTTATCTTGGCACTGCTTCCTTATCTTGGGCCTTTAAGCCTGCAGTCTCTTAGAAGCCTTATTTTCAAATGAGACCGGAGTCAGCTTTAGCCTCAGGAAACTTCCATTCCTTAATCTTCCTGCAGAGTCAGACACCTCAGCTGCGTCTGTGTGCTCTGGATCTCAACACCAGGCAGGCCTCGGCTTCAGCCCTCTTCACTGCTTTGCATTTTGGTTATATTTCTTGTATATGGAGATGCCTATCTTATATTGATCCCGGCTATGCCTTTTCAATTTTCTTTTTATCTATCTTATCTAAAAATATTGTATATTTGAAGCAGAGGGAGACCTCAAAGCCTGAACTCATAATGCTATCTTGCCTGGAGTCTTCTTTTCAATTTATTCCTTTCATCTGATACACATTTCTCTCAGTTTTTAAAGGAACTTCTCTTCTTAATTGATTGCTTTTTTTCTTTTCTTTTCTTTTTTTTTTTTTTTTGCCAGTCCTGGGCTTGAGCTCAGGGCCTGAGCACTCTCCTTGGACTTTCTCAAGGCTAGAGCTCTACCACTTGAGCCTCAGCACCACTTCCAGCTTTTTCTATATATGTGGTACCAAGGAATCGAACCCGGGTCCTCGTGCATGCTAGGCAAGCACTTTAACCACTAGGCAAAACTCCCGACCCTGATTGTTTTTTTTCTTATTTTGCTATCTTACTTGAATCTAAACTCTCAGGACAGTCTGTGGTGGTGTCACACTGACCACCTGAGCCTAAGCGCTGTGTTGACTCAGGCCCCACTGTGGAGACTCAGGTCTCCAGGAGGGACATCTCACCCTCTTTTGTTCCACCTCTGTCCTCTCTTCAATCAGTGACGCTGATTTACAAACAGCAAAGCAAGAGTAGCTATCACCCGACCTCCAAGCATCCATTTCATCCTAAGGTTTGAGTGTCACATGTTTTTCCAGATTCCTTCTTGTAAGGTAATTATGCAAGTATCTGTGATAGAATAAATAGCTAGAATACGAATTCCATGCATCTTTACAAAACAAATAAGCATGCACTTAGACATACACCTTTCGCATGCAGGTGCATGCACACACACACACACACACACACACACACACACACACACACATCAGTGTTAAGAGAGAGGAGAACAGATAAACTGAGAGACAGGAAACTAAAGGAATAGCATTCTCATTGTTTATTAGAGAGAAAATTCTGTAGTAAGGACACATCTTTTGAGACACTACACTAAAACACTCATTTTGTACTTATGTAATTTTGGATCTATGACCTCTAAATTTAAAACAACATCTTATGCAGGATCCTGAGTGCAAACCCTGGTGTGTACATCTTATGCTCCCTTTCAAACTAATATTATATGCCCATCCAATGTCAATGTCTCCCCGTCTCCTGTTTTCCATTTCTTCTTCAATTCCTTCTCACCACTAAGCACTGACTACACCATGGGAACACTATACTTCTCCCATGCTATTTCCCAGAGCTGCTTGTGTAAGACACTGCCTTTTTATTAATTTTAGATTGATAGAGGTTAGGAACATCACAAGCCAAATGAACAAGCTAATCAACGTCTTCAAACTCTATGCTTGATAGGGAAAAAGGAAACATTTCATTGATGGATCCACAATGCTCTTGGTACAAGGCTAACATTTTCTCTCCCACAAAAGTTCCTCGTAATTTGACATACACACACACACACACACAGAAACACACACATCTTGGAAAAAGTAAACTTTTACTTATATTTCTTTGCTTTTAGAATTAGCTTCCTTTAAAATTGGCAATAAATTCTATTGTTTTAAAAGCTAAAAGCTATGCAACAAATAAATGAGACTAAGAGGCTATCTGTTTTAATTGCCTACTTACCAAAAATGCATTAAAAAGTGGATAACAGAAGAAAAATGTTACTTTGGAGTATTCATTAGTAAGGCAATAAGGAAAAATATTAGAAATTTCACTAACAATTTGGACATAATTCCACTATTCCCCTTATTTTCCTAATTACTTGTTGGCTTCACAAAATTATTCTATAGCTTTGGAAACACATAGATACAATTAAACAGATATAGATAGAACTTTGCTATGCAAATTGACTTATATTTCTTTTGGGAACTGTATGTCTAACAAGGAAGAAAATGTCTATTATCTCCTGATAATGGAATATATGGTTATCCTCCAAGCTGACCTGAGACAACCCTGCAATTTTAATTGAATCTAGAAAACAGGGAGTGGATAATATTGGACTATAGGAAATAGACATTGCAGAAGGACAAAAATCCTTACTTGGAGATTACACACAGCAGTAACTCTACCTACCAAGAACATGGTCATATGAACAGTCTGAGTTTCAAACTCAAGTTCAAAGCAAGGTTGATAGTCTGCTATAATGCCTATTTGCTATTTTTCTAGACCAGGTTATCATTTTAAGGTTTTACTCTGTATTATTTTCTTATCTCTATTAAGATATTGCACTTTCTTATAAAATATTATGTTTGTTAGTTGTAGAATTAATTTGAAATCCCTGTTTTAGGGTCTTGGTCTGCTAATTCCATCCTTCCTGTTATTTACTGGATCCATTTTTGTTATTTAGTCACATGGTTCTGCGTTTTCAGTGGTCTAATGATTTTTTATTGTATTTTATCATCGGGATAATGTAGAGTGGGTCCATTTCTTCTTGAACCTTGATACCCCTTCTCATGTTTTTGTCCTCCTTTCCCTCCCCTAATTTTTTTTCTTTTAACGTAACTCTGAACACTATGGAATCATGGTTAGTGTCTAAACTTTCATGGCCTTGATTACTGGCTTTTGTTTGAGTAAGAAGCTAATTGGTAGGTCAGATTGACCTTTTCCACCAAAGTTTTTGTTCAGTTATATACAGAAGGGACCTTATTCATTAGATCACATTTTTTTTTCCTTTTTCTGGGATGTCTACTGAATGATTGCACAGTTCATCAAGGCCCCTCACACCCACCTAGGCTGAAATCAAATTGACCCGGCCTTGTGCAATGTCTGGTTTTTGTTCCATTTTCCCTCCTCCCCCCCAATCTTGTGGCATCTTGATCTGCCAATCACAGCATAGCAGTGATCCAGTGTGCGGAAAGTGTTGATTTGGGTAGTCCCTGAGAATGTTTCTCATCTCTTTGTTCACAGCTCCTCCCTTACTGGGACTCTGTCCTACAGTTTCTAGCTTTCTTAGTAGCTCTGAACTCTGACCTGTCCACCTCAGTGATACTTGTCCTCTGGGTCCTGAACTAGAAAGTGAATTCTGCCCAAAGTCCAAGCCAAGGTCTTACATCATTTACTCATGTGGACTGGGCTTTGCCTGTGATCTACACCCAGTTTTACAGATTTCTTTTTATAGTTTTCTAATTGTTTAGAAATCTTATTTACTTATGACTGACCACAAGAAAAAGTGAACCATATAAACCAGTTAAATGAATGACATATCTGTAATTGCTTACAGCATGATTTTATTATGATCATTTTCATAGAATAGTTTCCAGCTTTTGAGTTCTCTTTTTAAAACATGGTATATATATATATATACATATATATATATGGTGTCACACTTTACACTGAATTCTTTGTTGAATATTTTTCAATCATTGTTTTTCCATTAATCACTGAACTGACCTTCAAAAGGATACCATCTCCCAGTGGAAATCATGCCACATATTCTCATTTATCTGCAACAATAATTAAATGTAACTAGAAATTGAGTGTCTTTGTTCCATTAGTATCATTTCTCTAGAACACATTTTTCATTCTTATGATTTGTTAATTGGTCATACTTTACTAAAGGATCTTTCATTGTAGTAACTCAAATTACTTTCTTAGAATTATGGTTATCAAGAGACATTTGCTCTGTTTCTCTTAGTTGGTAAACACTGCATGAATTCCTGTGTACTTCTCCTGGATTCAGGACTTTAATGTAAGATTAACCTTTATTTTAAGAAATATAGTGCTAATAATCCTTAGATTCAACTTCTTAAGCAAAACATATTTGAGAGCTGCTTATAATTGGTTTTTATTTAATTTATAAATTGCTACAAAACAAAAATCTTATGTGAGGGAAGGGAATGAGTTACATATTTTTTCTAGTGATTTTAGCTAAAGAGTTCATGGTAAATTGATCAACCCTCAGCCAATTAGACTTTGACATGTGCTAATAAGATCTAATTGAGGAATTATGAAGACATTTGCTCAGGAGAAAATGAGCACATAATTACACCATAAAGAGGTTAAAGAATCAATGTTACCCAGCTGGAAGAATATTAGTTGAAGTCCCAATGGCATCTATAAAGGACACTTCATAATATATCAGAAAAATACAGCACTGCCAACGCCAATTAGGTATGTAAAAAGAATCCACTTTCAAGTGTACAAGTTCAACTTGAACTACTCTTGTTCCTCTCTGTGTCTTCCCACTTCAGGTGCTGGAGGATGGTCCCCATCCGACAGTGACCATTATCAATGGCTTCAAGTTGACTTTGGACATCGGAAGCAACTCAGCGCCATAGCAACTCAAGGAAGATACAGCAGCTCCGATTGGGTGACCCAGTACCGAGTGCTCTACAGTGATACCGGCAGGAACTGGAAGCCTTATCATCAAGATGGAAACATCTGGGTGAGTCTTGGTTAGAAATAAATTGAACAGATGCAGAACAGAGGTGGAAATATTTGACAATAGCCAGGCATTTCCAGTGGTAAAGTACCCATGTCCTCGCATTCCTCATTCTTTCAGCTATATGTAGCTGCCAATATTTATCTATCCCAGCCACAGAAAAATTATTTATTATCATGTTTGAGAGCCTTTTTCTGAGACTGTGATTTCTATTTATTGCATAGAGTGATAAATTTCAATCTAGTATTTATATCACCTGAAGTTTTAAAGAACATAAATGCTCAGCATGTCCAGCATGAGATCAAAGTTTTGCTAGCAAACGGTATAAATAATGATACTGGTAAGTATTTTTAAGCCAGATACCTTCAGTTGGAATAAGATATTTATTAGATAGAAAAGAATATGACAAGTAGGATGTTTACTAATAAAATGATTTGTCCCTAGTGTGATAGTAGTTCAAATCCTTATGACAGACTTAAATTTCTCTTTGACCATGAAGGAATACAAACTTTTATTCATGTATTCATAAATTGTCTCAATTCTATTGAACAGCATTTGAATGCATCCTTTAATGTTAAATTTGGTCAGTTTGACTCATGTTAAATTTGGTGTCTATGTTAGTTTGACTATAACCAAAATCAAATAAAACTCATCATATTAAACAAAAAGTCAAAGTGCAGGCTAAAGAAGAGAAAGCTAAGGACCAGGAAGAAATGATTTGCTTTTGAAATTGTAACCTTTACAGAATTAGAGTACTGGATATTTCTAGAACAATCCAAGTAATTTTAGTGAGTCTCCACTTTAGAATTTGTACCTTGGCTGGTCATTTCTCCAGCAGGGTCTAATGATAGTAATATGTGAAATAAGGATATTTTGCTCCAGTAATATGACAGGTGTCTTTCCAAGTAGTATTTTAGAAATAACTCCTCTCAAGCTATAATTGTACCAGAGAATGTTTATGTACTAGAGTGTGTAACTTAGGAAGCAAAGCAGTTGAGAAAATGCCTGTTAGTAGAAATCTTTATCTCATAATTAAAAGCATTCACACCTCAGGCATAATTTATAGAACAGTGACTCTCAACACTGGATAGACAATGGATTCATCTGCAGAGCTTTAGAACATATGGTTGCTTATGTCCTAACCCTCAGATTCATGTTGAATTGGTTTAAAGTGTAGCAGGGACTTAGGGGCTTTAAAGCTTTCCAAGTGATTCTTTCCATATGGCCAACTTTGAGAACTATATTTTAGATTGGTTCCAGTCTCCAGAAAGGCAGTTTATAGTAAAAATAATAGTAAAATAGAAAAGTCTCTCTCCTTATAGTCTAATAGAGAGAGAGACAAGGACACTAAGGGACTAAGTAGCCAGCCAACCACACAGGAGACCAACTAACTGCGAATAATAATCAAGGTTTGAATCCCATAATCCTCCCAGAAAAGTTGCATTGCTCTCTTACCTATTGTGGCTTCCTATCCTAACAGCAGATTAGCATGCTGATAAATTATCCCAGGGGCTGAAAGTCATGTCTCCAAACTTCCTCCTGTTTTTGTAGTCTTCACTTCAAAAATAAAAAATACCCAAGTCTCCTCCTTTCTGGATGTGCTAAGATAGTGGTCAAAAGGTATTGGAACTTCAATTTACTTTCTCAGGTCCTCAACAGTCAAAGTGATTCACAGCATGACTGATGTAGAGAGAGAAACTGCTAAAGCTAAGAAAGGCATCTTTGTCCAGGATAACTTGGATTCTTTCAGTGGTATATACTACAAGGGAGATAAGTTTGTTCTGGCATATTATGAAGCAGGCCTGGGTTTATGACAATGCGTGTTTCTATTATCTTCAACCTTTTTGGTCTTCAAGGTTTCTTCTTTTACATCTTATGTTCCTCATTAAAAATCAGTGTGCTGTGTGCTGAGAAGTGGCAGAGACTATTTCTAGAAAAAAACTGAATTTAGTATTAATTATGAAATTTTAAAAATGAAAACAAGTTTGAGGTGAGATATAAATATTGCAAAGTACACAATTGCCAATATGCCTACCGTAATGAATCTATTATATATTTAGTATTCTGTAGTATTGATGTTTTAACCCTTACTACCACAAATAATAGTTCATGGCTTTGTGTTCTAAACTTCTGAAAGTTCATTAACTTCTGAAAGTTCTTGAGTACTTTATAGCTCTGTATTATTAAGTATAAAGTGATTAAAATTTATCGTTAACAATATCAACAAATGTACGACTTAGGCTATAGTTCATTAAAAGTGATAATTCAGAGCCAGGTGCTAGCTGTAATCCTAGTTACTCAGGAGGCTGAGATCTGAGAATCCAGTTCCAAGCCAGACTAGGCAGGAAAGTCTGCGAAACTCTTATCTCTAATCAACTACTCAGAAAAACACAGGAGTGGTGCTATGACTTAAAAAGAAGCTCGGGGACAGAGTGTAGGCACCCAGAGTTCAAGCCCCAGGACTCGCAGAAAAGAAAAAAAAAAGTGGTAATTCAACATACATTTTATTTTAATGTACTAAAAGAAAATTCTGACAAAGATCAAATAGCCTTCTCAGGGATACATTCTGTTAAGGTAAAAAGATTCAGACAATTTCAAATTTGCAAGTGAATGTAGTTCTGAGAGTGCCTTTTTTGCTGTTCTATAATTTCTGAGAACTTGAGCACAATGTGTGGTAATGTAAATTCAACCTTATTATTGTTGTTGCTATTGTTGTTTTATTATTATGTGTGGGCCAATCTTAGGATTTGAACTCAGAGCCTGTGCTGTTCCTGAGCTTCTTATTCTCAAGGCTAGAGGTCTACCACTTTAGCCACAGTGACACTTGTAGCTTTTTATTTTTGAGTAATTTATTGGAAATAAAGAGTCTCACGGACTTTCCTGTCTAAGCTGGCTTCAGACTATGACCCTCAGATTTTAGCCTCTGAGTATCTAGGATTATAGGTATGAGACACCTGTGCCTGGCTATTGAATATTATTCTTATCCAGTGTTCATGGCTATCCTATCTTTAACTGCTAGAAATAGATATACTAATTTTATATCTTAAATTCCCACATGAGTATCCTGAGTTGTCTTGTCATCACTGTATACTATATTAAAATAAACTAAGGCAAAGTCACATCGATGAGAATTACACTCTCATAAGAACTTAAAGTCAGTAATCTTGTATGCTGAAATGAAATGAGATCTTCAAAAAAATTCAATATAGATAGATTGGAATTGAAAAAATGTAACTAGCCAAATGTTCTCATCTCTGATAATATTGAGAAAAATACAACCTTGGATACATTCTTGACACAGAGGGCAATCCCTTCTCTTTAGAATTTCCTTTGTAATAAAACACAAGTATAGATAGATTGCATATACTTTCCACAACTAATTTGTATAGTTCTTGGTATTGTCTTCGGATTTCCTCTCTAGTAGAGAAAGAAATTTTTCTCTCTAAACTTTCTTATCAAAGTCCATGGAAGGAGACTGAGATCTGAGGAACAAGGTTAAAAGCCAGCACAAGCACAAAAGGACCTGAGACTCTTATCTCCAATTAACCTGTAGAAAATGGGAAAGTGGGGCTTGGCTCAAGGGTAGGGTGGTAGCCTTGAGCTGAAGAATTCAGGGACAGCGCCCAGGCCAAGTTCAAGGCCCACAGTCCACCAAAAAAAAAAACCCAAAAAGTCCATGAAACATTGCATTAAATTAAAAAATCGAGTAGATTTTTGCTAAGGCATGAATTTAAATAAAAAATTTAAATAAAATTAAATGAAAGTAAATATTAAATGAAATACTTTTCAAATTAAATTTCAAAAAATACTGGAGCAATGACGTAAGAATTTATTTATTAAATTGTTAATAAATAAATTTAAAATAGTAAGTAAAACTAAGTAAAATATTTAAGTAAAATCTGTAGTAAAATTTGTAGTAAAATTTTTAATAAAAATAAAATGTTTAATTTTTTAGTTAAAATAAATAAAAATTGTATTTTATTTATTTGGTAAATACTATAACAAACCATCTATTTTTATGTAATTTTAGCTTTATCTTTGATTTGGTATTTTATTTGATATTAAGAATTTCAGGTTTGGAGAAATGTCACATTTCCAAATTTGTAAAGCCTAGATCCAGTGGATTATGCTAGCTACTCAAGAGTCTGAGATCTGAAGATCACCTCTTAGTGCCAGCCTGTGCAAGGAAGTCTATGAGAGTTTCATCTCCATGTAATCAGCAAAAAGCCAGAAACAGAGTTGTGGCTCAGACAGTAGAGCACCACCAGCCTGGAGCAGTAGAGTAAGGGAGAATATATACAGGTTCTGAGTTCAAGCCCCAATAATTGGCACAAAAAGGAAAACAAAGAGACCTTACACCATTTTCTTTTGATTTACAAGCATAACGAAGACTAAGAAACCATGAATAAGAAAAACTATATTTGCATTATAATACAGACATTTATAGACTACGTTCCCTAAAATAAGAATCCTATATAAATTCTTCAGTGTTAACATTCCCTTGAACTTCTCAAACATACCTGAGTCAGGATCTTTGCAAAAATCTACTGGAGTTTTTAGGTATTGGTCTGTAATGATGATTTTTCATTGTGCCTCAACTTACTTAATTGTACATATCTGACTATTTTCTCATGAAGTGAGGAACTTAGAAAAAAAGTTAAATCTGGGCAAGTTACTGACATGTTTTCCAAATTAACAAATGGCAGAGCATGTCCAAATCCATTGCTAGATGGTTGCTCCAGGCTGGGCCCAGGACCCAGGGCTGGGAGACGTTGGTCTCTGCCAAGAGCCGTAGTGGTGCTCGCAAAGATAATTCGTTACCATTATGAAGGACTTACGTGCCATGAGGCATGGAAGGGGGTCACTGCTTCAACACGAATGGATTACTGTGTCCTATCATTTCAACCATTTGTTAGAGCTCTTGCTCTATTTTCCAAATCACTTAAAAAAAAATCTGTTCTCATTAGAAATGTGAAACACAAATGCCTCTCTCAGTTCAATAGTGTATTTAATCTCTCAAAGAAACGTGGGATTTTTCTGTGCACATGAAACTCAGAAAGAAAAGCTTCATGATGTCTCAATCATGCACCCTCCATCAGATAACAGCTACCACTTAACTAAATATACTAATGCAATTCTTTCACGGATAGATGAGACTTACTCTTCCTTGTTTATCTATCTATCTATCTATCTATCTATCTATATATATATATATATATACTATATGCATGATTTTTGTAGTCAGTTATTTGGAAAAAATAGCAGGCATGCATATTCAAAATAATTTTACAGATAGCTTATGGAGCAATAACACAGAATGATCCGAATTAAATACCTTCTAAAATAATCTTTGATATAAATGAAATAAAAAAATCTTTAGGACTTACATAGGAGAACTCAGTTTCCAAGGCAAACTTAAAATAAGCTTCTTATTTCTGTGAAATAGATTTTTTTTTTTTTACTGTTTACACCTCTCTTAGGCTGGGTGATAGCTTTAAAGTCTCATGAATTTTAAGAAGTTGGGTGGATTTTTCCAGATCCTTTTACATATAGTGTAATGCGTCTACTAGTGAATTTTGATCATTTTTCCAAGGACACATTTGTAAGGTGAGAGTCTCATTTTAATAGGCTACACGGTTTCTTCTTTGTCAATCTTTGAGACATCCAACATTGTTTCTGGTAGACTCATTCAGAAGCACTGGTTTTGTGTTAATAGTTTTCTAAAAATTATGGAAGATGATGATAACATGCTATAAATGATCTTGAACATATTTTAATATGTTCTATGAAGAAAAATGATACGGATTTATTTATTTCCTAAAAGCAGTCAAATAAACAATATATAATTTTGTACCCTCATGTGCATTTTCACCTAGTAGGTAAAATAGGAGATAGATACCCTCATGTGCATTTTCACCTAGTAGATAAAATGGGGGTTTTGTTGTTGTTGTTCTTTATGTTTCTTTTTTTGTTTGTGAGGTTTTTGTTTTCGCCAGACTAAGCAGTCAAGTCCAGGTTACTCTTATATCCAATTAATCATCGAAAATCTGAGAGTGGAGTGTAGCTCAAGTGGTAGAGTTCTAGCCTTATGCAACAAAACCTCTAGGCCAGTGCCAAGTCTTGAATTAACCCCCAGGATTGGCACCATCAAATTGTTTGCAGAAGATTTGAAAGGGTTCTTATCAACTACATTGAATATATAATTTTGTATCAGAGTTGTAGAATAGAGATGCTAATATTATTTTCTTATTATATAACCTGTGGACAATGTCAACTTCTAGGTACATGCAGGTTTATGTGATATGGTAGTTAATGGGTACCATCCAAGATTCTAAGTAAGAGGACAGCTTCCTTACTTAAGACCCATGTCTGTTCTTTGCATAGGGGCAACTTCATGGAACTGAGAGAATTCCTAAATAGGGAATTTAAATGGGCTGAACCATGGTTTTTGTGGACTACAATCTGCAGGCAGACAGATGAAGTGGTGGTTGAATTGTGAGCTAAGAATTAGGCCACACAGGCTAGCTATTATAATTTTATGCATTTAGATCTGAATTTGTGCAGTTTTCAATATTTCTCTAGCTAAATTTTCTCATCTGTAAAATAAGAGGGATACAGATTTATCTTATTTCCTTCAATAGTATTTTCCCCAATGGAGTTTGTTGATGTTAAATGAGTATTCCAGGCAGAGAGTTTAGAAACAAGCCTGGTACATATTAATTATTCATTTATTATTAAATTTCCCAAATATGAGATTTCTAGGTGCATTAAGGTAGCATATTACCTGAGCTCCATCCTTGAAATTTTAAGTGAATCTTTATCTGTTTCCCCATGAGCATACTGGCATGTGTGGTATATTTAATGCAGCCTGCTCTGTGCAAAACTCATTTTCAAGTATCACTGGGAGGATGAATTTAGTTTATTTCAGTTAAATCATGGACCTATTAAATGTCACTGAGAACTCCATGTTGCCATGCAAATGGATTTTTATTATTTAGGTGTCTAAGTAAGACTGCAATGTTTCGATTACACTTGCTTTTGTCACCTGAATCTCTGCAACTTCAGAATTGGAAGAACAACAAGCAAGCTAGTTTTATCCACCGTATTCCTCCATGCCTATGGGATCATTTAAAATCACAAGTTAAACACCCCCCCACACACGGGCATATCAATGTTCGCCTTGAGCTGGGATTATGTGCGTGCTGTTACCTTGAAAGCAGACAGCTCTCAGCTGAGGTCGACACGGGGCGTTCTGAGTGGAATGCCTGCCACTCACAGGATTCTGTGTGTGCACCAGCGGCTCAGAGCCACACGGGAGCTTGTTAAACTTGTAGGAAATCCCAGGCATACCCCACATGTTCCGAACCTGTGTCTACACTTTGACAATGTTTCCTAGTGATTCATAGAGAGTTTACAATACAGTCGGATCCTTTCATTACAGCAGGAGCAGGTCTGAGAAGGAAAAGTTAGACATGGCCCCTACCTACACGATATGGGAGATTTAGAGCTAGAATTCACAGAGCCATTGACCTTGGGTCAACAGCTACTGACTGACCACAACTCCTCACAGTGGCTTAGAGAATATGCAATCATGAAATCGTGAATGCCAGTGGCAAGCACATAAAGCTGTGAGGGGATTGTGGGATGCTGGGTTCTGATGGGGAGAGGCTGGCACCAGTTGTTTGGGGAAGGTAAAGAAAGGTGGTGGCTAAGCAGACAAAGAGCTGTGGTAAAGAGAAGATGAACCAGGAGCCTTCCCGAAACTTGGACTAGCTAACCAGGGAGGGCAGGACAGGCCTCTCTAAATCACTCTGCCTTTCTTCCTTCTTTACAGACAAACAAATAAAGCAATGACCTTTTGGGGGAAACAAAGGGCAAATCGCATCTTTTAAGTCAGCAATGTTTAAACAGCACAGTGTAAATGTCTGACTCTCCAAGAAGTTTGGTTGGGGTTGGTGCATTCTCACAGGGTACCTCTTCATCTCTGGTATGCTCATGTGCCAACTAGACAAGAGCCAGCTAGACAAGAGCTTACCTGTGGGCTAGGCAAAGATGAGCTCGCTTACTCAAATCTGAGTCTCAGAACAGGTAGACCAACCCCACCCCTCACTGTGGTACCAAATACCTAGCGTGGTTCTACGAGCAGGACTGTCCCTCTATTGACTCATTTTGACTGAATGAAAACAATACTCAATTCATGCATAATATTTATAGCAAATAACTCAGCTAGTTTTCAAACGTGGAAACTGCTCCAACACTTATTATATACTTACTATTGTATATTTGTTTAATGTGGATTGGGGAAATTGTGTGTGTGTGTGTGTGTGTGTGTGTGTGTGTGTACTTGAACTCAGGACCTCAGCACTGTCCCTTAGTTTGTTTGTTTTTGCTCAAGGCTAATGGTCTACCACTCGAACAAAAGCTCCAAAGCTTAGTTGCAGATAAGAGTTTCATGGACTTTCCTTCCCTAGACTGGCTTGGAACCAAGACCCTTGGATCACAGCCTCCTGAGTAGCTAGAATTAGAGCTGTGAGCCACCATCACGTGATTCTGGTCACATTCTTGTCTCTGTGTAGATTTGTTTAACCTGACACTTTTCTTATTCCAGGCCAGATGTCTCACAACTTCCTGTAACACTTTAGAAGAATTCCCTAGGTGACAAAGAATGATCAGTGATTCTTGGCTCTATCATATGAGCAAAGCATAGGAGACTTATTTAAATCCTCAGGAGGCTGGCAATTAAGTCCAAATCTCTAGGGTTTGCCTTACCTATTAGAATTAAATGTAGACTCCTTATGGATTCTAGAAGGCACTGAAGACTGATAATTTTGAGCTATTTGTTGCCACTGAGCTCCTGAGTGTGTTGAGTATGGTCAGAAAGAGCAAAGAAATATGCAATGTCAAACCTTGGGAGATAAGCAGATGACTACTTAGCTAAGATTCTCTGCCGTCATTTATTCTTTGGAAAACATCAAGGAAAAATTTTCAGAAATATCCTTTGCTAGTTAGTCAAAAAACTAGAAAAACTCCTCCTTTCCCCTCCACCAACACACACTTAACCCTTTAGAAGTATTTGGCCTTAGAAATTATATCACACCGTGCTGTATGCTGGATAAAGCACCATCTGATATTATACATATTACTTCATTCCTTGTGCCATCTTATTTGAAACCAGATTGTGGAGGACTTGTATTCTAACAATTGCACACATGGCTACTATCAGCAAAGAAAAGAGAGTCCTCCCTCCATCCTCCACTGACTGAAACGGTTTTCTTCTATTGAATTTTGAGATGTAATTGCTAATTCCATTTGGATTATAATAGCACCTATTAAAAGTGACAGTTTCCATTAGTCATTCTTCTCAGGATCCTCTGGAGCTGGCTAACAAACACATTCTTCACATTTCAGACACAAAAGCCAGGTTGCCCAGAGCCATGGCATTGCTGCTTTTTCTGCAGTCAGCAAGCACAATGATGTGTGCATTCCCCCCACACAAACACAGTGGCTGTTTTGTTTGTGTGTATTGCAACTCTGTTACAGTATACAAATTGGAAAATAGAGTTGTGTGTTATAGCCTGGGGCAAGAGAAAAGGACTGAATTTATCATAAAGATATTCAGACTGTTTATATTCAGCCAGTTGTGATATCCGAACACTCATACCAAACACACACACACACACACACACACACACACACACACAATAACATCTATAAGACAAATTCCTGTCCCTTTAAAATACACTGGGTTTGTGACACAAGTAGGGATTTATGGTAGGTTGGGACATGACTTCTTATTAAATAAGAAGGTCAATACATGATTAAATTCCTATGACATTTTTATTTTAAGAATTATAATAGATAGGATCATTGTATTTGAGCTCTAACTGAAATAAGCACTAATGCCTATGATTTTTTTAATCTTAAAATCAACAACCAAAAACTATCATCTGGACATATTTTATGTTCAGAGTTGGGTGAATACAATAAACTAAGATAAATATACCTGTGTTTACATACATATAGGTACACACACACTCACACATACACCCATATAGACATGCGCACAGAAATATTCAACCCTAACCAATAGTAATCTTCCCTGAAACCTTAAAAATAATAGCATACTTCACTTAATAAGATCTGAAGAAACATAAGCTACATGATTTCCCTCATTTGTAATACTTAGCACACATCTGAGATTCTTATAGCAGAGGATTACGGTAACTTAAAAGCTACATACACGTGGCCATGTAGGATGAGACTAACCAAAATGAACTCCAGGATATAGAAACAAGAGGTGTTTGTGTGCGTGTGTGTGTGTGTGTGTGTGTGTGTGTGTGTGTGTATTTAGTTTTTGTTGTTGTTGTTGTTTTTGTTTTTGTCAGTTGTGGGACTTCAACTCTGGGCCTGGGCGCTATCCCTCTTCAGCTCAAGGCTATTACCCTACCCCTTGAAACACTACACCACTGCCAGTTCTCTAGTGGTTAATTGGAGATAAGAGTCTCATAGACTTTAGTGCACTGGCTGGCTTTGAACCTCAGATCTCATCCTCTTGAGTAGCTAGGATTCAAGGCATAAGCCACCACACCAGGTTTTGGAAACAAGAGATTTATCTTTGTGATTGTTGTTCTTAATATACTATATGAAAGTTATTTCTGTTCTCTTTTTTTCCCTTAGGGTTTATTTCATGTTGTTACTGTATCTAAATTTGGTACCTGGTATTTTGTATATATGTTTATTGGAAATACGGAAGAGAAGGGGAAAACAAGATGATTGGGAAGGAGGAGGGAAAATGGGAGAAAAACATGGGAAGAGGTGTCAATGTTCAAGATGTAATGTACCCACTACCTGACAAATGTAACTGTAACCCCTCTGTATATCACCCTGACAATAAAATACAATTAAAAATAATACCAAATATTTGGTAGAGTCAAATCTATTTTATCAATAGATCTAATTGACCTACAGAAGCATTTGACATTTTAAGTAAGATCAGATACCATTGTGTATACTAACTACTCCTAACTAAATACTGCCCTATTCAGTACTTCCTCTATCAACTACTGTGATGAGTTTTTGAAAGGTGAAAGGTTTTGCCTTTGCCATGTACTTCTTTGTATTTTTTGACTCATTCATGATAGCACATTTAAAAAGTTATCATTGTGTTTCGTTTTATGCAATCCCTCTGGTGGAGTATTTTTGTCTTCTTCCATGTGCAATCTCATCAGCTTGGATGGGATTCTGCACACTGAATGTGTTTATGATACCAATGTTAGCAGATTAGCTGAATCATAGAATTTAGTGACCATGTGATAACTGTAGGCACACAATGTATACATAAAATGATGATGCTTTTTTTTATAATTTGCATTTATCTACTAGTATCAACTAATGTTTAACACTCCTACATCAGTGGGAAGGAAAAGTTAAGCCATCAACCTACTTATGTGTAGAAACACATGCATGGGAACACAGGGAAGCTTAGGAATTCGATGATGAGAGTTTCTCAGTGTTCTGTGGGTACGTTGTGGCTAGCAGACTCAAATAGCCCTGGAGCTAATGCTGAACACAGAGGGGTGTGTGTGTGTGACAGTCCCCTGTCTGTGCTTCACAGAGGAGCAGGCAGAATGCCTGATGATAAAATGGAGAAATTCCTAATATTCAAAATAGATGTATCTATGTATGATGTCTGTGTATAAAGGACACTTCACATACAAGATCGCATTTTGTGCTCATGCTTCCAGTTGTGTGGATGAAGTACAGATATAAACCTGTGGTTCTTTCACTTGGAAGTTCAAGGATGAAAACATACCAAGAGAGGCTTTGGAGGCACTAATAATTAACTCTAACCTAGGTGTTCCCCATACTTGTGGAAATGCAGCAAGCTGTATGTATTTATTTCATCCTCTTTATAAATTTCAATGCAAGGGTTACAAACAAGTTAATCAGCTGGGCCCTGGTGGCTCATGCTTGTAATCCTAGCTTCTCAGGAGGCTGAGATCTGAGGATGAAGGTCCAAAAAAGCCAATCCAGGCAGGAAAGACCTGAGGGTCTCTTGTGAGACCAATACCAAAACCGGAAGTAAAGATGTGGCTCAAAGGAGGGGACTGCTTACCTTATGCAAAACAAAACACCACACCTCAGGGATAGAGCCCAGGCTCTCTGAATTCAATCCCTGCATCAGGAGAGTGGAGGGAGGGAGTGGGGAGAGAGAGAGAGAGAGGAGAAGGGGGAGGGGAAAGAGATGGAGCAGGAGAGAATTTAATGGATTTTATGGTCCGATACTCTAGATCAGGACAGTCACCATTATATTATATCACTTTAACTACCTACTTAGAGTAGAAACAAAGAACAATTATACCTGTGTAGTCTGCATGATTGGGGAAATTTGGCTTTGCCTAAATATGTAGAAGAATGTATTTAGCAACTTCAATATAGATGTATACTGATCATGTATGTGTCATTGACAACAATTTGCTTCCAGATGCTGGAGTTGGAATGAAGGGTTATTATTTCATGTTTGATTTTTGGCAATTGTGTAACCATGCTGATTTATAAAGAACTGATTTTCTTGTTAATTATTGTGCTATGAAGCATTCTCTGGTGATTAAAGGCTATGTGCTCATATTATCACTTAGTGTGTGGGATGGGAATATTAATTTAGGACAAAGTACAGAAGTGTTAATAAAGCTCTAGAAGTTAGGACTTCTCCTACCTACTAATTCTCCAGCTTACTCATTTATATTGGGACAATGAATTCTCTTTTAATTAATTCCATGTTTTAGAGCCAAAGAGTTAAGCATTTGTTATATTGCAAGAATTATGGTGCATTTGAATTGCCATGTTCTGTCTATAGCCATATCACTCTGCCATGCCCGATCTCATCTAAACTACCAAGTTCTGACTGAGTAACATGAAAGAAGCAGAGGCATCTAGACTTTTTCTAAGATTGTATATTTTTTACAGCTTCTCCATTATCATGTTTTATTTTTCCTGAGCAATTGTAATAAATCACAATTTATCATGTTTCCCTATACCCAAATGCCCATGATATCTCGGAATCTTTTCTAAAAATAATAATACCTAATGTGACGTGTTTACTTCCATATGAGTGAGAAGGGATATTTATTCATAGTGTACGAATTTTTTATTGTAATTAATACAAGGGTTACATGATATTTGCCAGATAGAAGGTGCATTAATTCACATACATTGATACCCTTTCACATGTGTTGGTACCCATTACCCTCCCCCCCAACCCACCACCCTGTATGAATTTTTATATTGGGGAGAAATGGAGGATGTTTCTTGGATGTCAAGATCTTGCAGCATTCTCGAAGGTTAAAGAGGATTCTAGTCATCAGATACAGCTTTATAGTTTCAATCTAAAGTTTTCTAATGCTTAGCTTGTGTAGAAATTTAATCTTCTATGCAGCATGCCTTGTGTGCATTTGTGTGCAGTCAGAACATAAAGTTAGCCCTGTTGCCTTGACTTCATGTAGTGAGGTTATACACCAGAATATATCCTCTGCTGCTTCTAGTTATTAAATGATTTCAGAAAGTTTCAAAATTAAACTACTCCCTATTTGCTTGTATGCTTGAACCAACTTTTGTGTGCAGATTTGCATATAATAACTATTGTGTAATCTTAAAGTGATCTTAAGTACAGAAATAATTAGTGAATTTGTGAGGTAGGGCCCTGCTTAGAGTATTTCTTTTGAAAATAATTAGTTGGTAACTTGAAAACTCCTTTAGAACTGTAATTATGTGAAAATGTAGAATGAGCAGTGAACCACCATTTCAAAGAAAAGCAATTAATGTAAGTTCTACATTTTTAAATTTCTTTCAAGTGGTAGGCATAGCATTTATGTACAAAAAAAGATGTGTTTCTTTCCCTCCTCAAGAATAAATAGATAAAATAACTGGGTACTGGTGGCTCATGCCTGTAATCTAGCCACTCAGAAGGCTGAGATCTCAGGACCATGGTTTAAAGCCAGCTTGGTAGAAAAGTCCCCAGGAGACTCTTTTCTCCAATTAACCACTCAAAATACAAGTGGAGCTGTGGTTCAAGGGATAGAGTACTAATCTTGAGCAACAAAGAGGGACACTGCCCAGGTCCTGAGTTCAAGCTCCACCACAGATAAAAAATAAAAATAAAAAGGTAAAGTAAAAGTAGTTTAATTAAATCATTACCTGTTATTTTCTTATAAAAGATATTTCCTACTAAATAATCATACCACCAAAAACTTTGTTCAATATTTATCAATAGCTGATAATTATCAAGATAAGAGGCATGTCTTTCATATGACTCAATGCCTTAATTAAACCTTAGTTAAATGTGTACCAGGTATTTCCACAGTGTGCTTGTAAATTTGGAATAGCCCCAATTCACAAAAAATAATTAGATATACAATGCAATTCAATAAAAGTCACTGGTGGTTAATTAAGGGAAGAATTAACAGACTTGAATGAAAATATATGATACATTTAATCCTAATTACGGAGTATGTTATTTGCATCCTCTCCCATTACCAACCAAGCTTTTAACCTTGACAGGAACCAAAGATATTTGTCTGAGCAAATACCATTTCCAAATACGGAACGAAAATTCAGTTTTCTTTCCTTACTTTTATTTTAAGAGAAGGCAAAGATAAACTATCTACTGGAATTTTCTTTCAGTAACTATCAAAAAATGTAAAAACTGATACACAAAAAAAGAAGCATGCACTACCATAAACAGAATGTCTAAATGCTATGCTACACTTTTACCTGAATTTATGGAGTGCTTTTATTTTCTTTTCCCTTGGCTTCCCCTTTGTCATGGTCAAGGTTGCAGAAATTTAAATTATATTATTTTTCAAGTATTTTAGTGATGAAATGCTCACAGTAAACGTTTGGTGGTTGTTATTAGGTATTTTTTTAGTGTGTCTTCCTTATATCATAGCCTTTCCTATCTCTAAAATTGTTCTTGCATTTTACCTAAAGAGATGAAAAGATATGAGAAGAAAAACACAGATCAATATTCATAATGAAGACTGACAGAAATGGAAAGCATAGCCAATTATAATTCTATAGAAATAAAATGTGTCTACTAGTTTTATTTTAAGAAAATGAGAATGGTTTGATAACCTAAAAAACACTGACAAACACAAATCATCACATGTGACAATGTCAATGAGCAATAATACTATTTGATTAAACCCAATCTCCATGAATGATAATAAAATTCTCAATGAAAATGTATTGGAGGGCTGGACTTGTGGATCAAGAGGTAGAGCACCTGCCTTACAGACTTAAGGCTCTGAGTTTAAAATAAAAAGAAATATTGGAAATAAATCAACACAAGCTGGCAATACAACAATTGCTAATATAATATTTAAAGGATCAAGAGCAAAATATTTTCTTTATTTATAAGCCTGGGGGAAAACTCTTGTTTGGCATTTTTAATTCAGTGTTACATTGAAGATTCTAGGCAACACAATAGGAAGAGAATAAATCAAGACACAAATAACTGAAAATAAAAAGTCCCTTATATTCTGAAGATGGTATAATATTGAATTTAGCAAATCCTACATGATTTTAAATAGAATTACGTTGGATATGAAAAATTTGACAAATTATCAGGATTCAATAATAATATAAGAATCTCTTCCATGTATATATGTACTGTAATACATATGCAGTGCAATTTATAAAAATAGCACCATATGAAAGAACTCAAATAGGCTAAGGTTTTACTAATAGTCAGTTTGATTTTAGAAGGCCAGAAGCCCTGAATTAATTCCCAGCACTGCAAAAACACTGCATGCTTAAAATGTTAACAAATTTAAATTATTAAGATTCAGGTACAGTGATACAATAGAGGTAGAACAATAGAAGGCATGACATAGATCGGATTGCATCAGCTCATAAATTGGCATGTTTAAAATCAAATCCCTTTGTATAATTAAAGATAATAAATGAATTTAATTAGAAAAAGATTCAACTAAAGCAAAAAAGTATGCTTTATCTCTAGCCAGTAAATTAAAACTAGTTCTGTAAAAGCTCAGAGAAATCACTAGCTACCCAAAAAGGTATACCAGATTCATTGATTAGAAGATATATTTTACTATTAGTTTGTTCATTCTCTGAAAATTGATCTGTAGATGCAATGTATTCTTTTTAATTTTAAAGACTTTTTATGATTCACTTTTGTTTAAAAAAAATAGGCCCAAAGAGGACAGTTTGCAAAAAATAATTGGAGAATTTATGAAAATTTCAGAAAGCACTTTAAAACTGTTATATTGAAGACAATATGTCTTAGCTTCAATATGTCTTAGCTTTAAAAATGAGCTAAGAAGTTGGCTTTCAGTGGTTCATTCCTATAATCCTAGCTATTCACGAAGGAGATTGAGATCTCAGGATTGTGGCTTGAACTCAAAACCATGGTTCAAATGGTAGAGTACAAGCCCTGAGTGACAAAGCAAATGGGACATCACCTAGACCCTGAGTTCAACACACACAATAATAATAATAATAATAACTTAAATCATGAGGCTCAGGCCTGAAGTGCTAGCTACTCAAAAGACTGAGATCTGAAGATCACAGTTCAATGTCAGCACAGGCAGGAAAAAAATCCTTGAGACTGGTATCCCCAAGAACCTACTCAGAAAAAACTAGAAGTGGAATTAACATGGTAGAGCATGAGGCCTGAGCTCTAAGAGGCCCAAGAATAGCACCTAGCCCTGAGTTCTAGCCCCATACCAGAAAAACATAGTACAAATTTGAGTCCACAACAGATTCTCATGCCTATCTAAAGGAGTAACTTTTAATGAAGCCAGCAGCAAAATTCAATGGGAAAATAAGTATACACTGTGATGTTGATATAGTAGCATTGAACACTGACAGGGGCTCTGCTCAAAATTCTATATCACACATTTAATGCAGACACAGATTTCTTTTTCTTCTAGAGGAATGCATAGGAAAAAATAACCACAATCTTAGAACAGGCCCCAATTTATCAGTCATGGCACAGACACCAGAAGACATAAAGTAAAAGAAAAATGGAAGAAAATGTAATGCATAAAATGTAAAACCTCTGTTTTTCACAGGATGCCATTAAATAAAGTAAATAGATGATTTGAAAATGTATTAACATGCAAATCTAGCAGAAAGTCCTGTGTTCAGGTGACCAGTGACTCATTTTTTCTACCTAGTTCTTGCACATCTGATACGGCTGGGATCCACTTCTCAGAAGACTCTGAGGGACACATTTTTATCCTATTTCTTATCAAATATGTTATTTTTCAAAAAAAATATCCACACTTAATATTGCCATTCTGAAATACTGCTCTAACTTTATCCCCAAATGTTTTACCCACTGCATGTAATTCTGCTTTCCACAGAATTCTAGTAGGTTCCCCTAAGAATTTCTCATCCACTGCTTTTCTCCTTTACTGCAGAAACCTTCGAATGGCTTCAAATCAAAGTATCTAAATATACAAATGCTGGAAACGTCCAAATTCAGAGAATTTTCAACAGGAAATTAAATTCACCCAAATGTTATTCTTCCATGTGTTCTTATAACCTTTTTTTCTTTCTGTCATTGGTCTTGAACTGTGGGCCTGGGCACTGTCCCTGAGCTCTTCAGCTCAAGGCTACCGCCCTACCCTTTGAGCCACAGTGCCACTTCCGGTTTCCTAGTGAGTAATTGGAGATAAGAGTGCCCGGGCTGGCTTTGAACCCAGATTCTCAGACCTCAGCCTCCTGAGTAGCTAGAATTACAGGCATGAGCCACCAGTGCCTGGCTTGTAACTAATTTTTAAAATCATTTTCCAAATGAATTTGCCTTTTACGTTAACAAGGTATTTCTTTTAACTGTACAAATTATGTACAAAGGGATTTCATTGTGAAATTTCCATACATTCATCTGTTATTCTTGCACCAAGTCTACACCCTCTATTCCTCTAATTGCTTCCAACTACTCTGTTTTTTTGTAACAAATGTTGTGGGTATTTTTATACTATTTTCATAAAATAAACCTTTTACAGTAATTTTATATTCTTAACATTCATAATACTTAAGAAGACTTGATGTTTGTAAAATCATAAAGGAATGTAATCTCAATTTAATTTCGGCATAAAGGAAAACAGAAACAAATTGATTTAACCATTAACACAAAGTATATTGTATTTTTAAAAAGGGAAATGACTAACAATTAACAGTAGCATTCCACAATTTTTCAAAGTTAAATATGTAATGCCATATTGTAAATGTGTGATAAAAAGTCAGGTCTAGAATTTCACACGTGATTTACCCTCCATAAAGCATTTGGCTGGTGACGAGTCAGAGGTGAAATTTTCATCAGTACCAACATTAATTATTAACTCAACAGTTAATTTATACCCTGTATAGTAATTTTACTTTTAGAAATATAATTTGTAAAAATCCATGTACTTTCTTAAATGTGTCTTTATGAATGTTCAGGGGGCCTAAATTCTAAGAAATAGAGTTGGAACTATTTTCCAGCATGAAGTAAATTATAGTAATATATTAGTGAATTTATTTCTATAATATGCCCATGTGATAGAAAATGATGCAACTGATAAATAGGAGAGATGTTATATACCATAGTAGAAGCATAACTGATTTACAGTCTTAAGTAGAAAAAATAATTGCAACATCATTAGTAATGTGTGATTAGATTTTGCAAATAAAACTTATTTTGGGCCTTGGTAGATGGGGATTAAAATCTTGAATGCTATATGACAAAACTCATAAGCATAAGCTAAATTTCTGACTTTCAATATTAAAACACTTATATGTTCAAAATAAATTCATACTTGCAATCTTTGTACAGAAAATAGAAGCTCCGTCATATTTAAACAGCTAAATAAATTCACTACCAGCCAATTCTTTTAATATTCTCCTCTTACTATACTGCTGTTCTTGACAATTATAACCTTTTAAAAAATAACTTTAAATTTTAAAATACATAAACTTTTGGCCTTAGATTTAGGGAAAATACCTACACTACGCATTCTACAGAGGAGAAAAAGGCTAAGTAAAGTGTAATTTTCACATATTGTCAAATGATATATTATCTTGTCAAAAAGATATGAATAGATGAACTCATTCATTTTTGAGATGTGTATGTTAAATGGATTGAAATAGATTATAAAATTTCCCAAAGGGACATATCTACTAGCAAGTCATTTCATGTTATGTGATGACTTAAGCAGGTTTGATTGAAAATAATAGCATATTTAACAGGAAATTCTAGGTGCATTTAATTTTTACCCATTTTACTTCCTTGTATGAAATTGTTACTTGAGCTTAAAGCAAACTGCAACAGGGAAAGCTAAAGAAAGTTCAGTTATTTTGGTGGTTGTAAAGTAAAAAGAGTTACATTTGAGATAAGATTATTGGAGATATTTTCTGAGGTTTTACTTATGCAATGTGCCTTTCTGCGTATCTGTGCTTCAGAACAATTCTAAAGTCAATTTAGTAATTGGTATCACTGCATTGCTCATTTCTTCTTTTAGTCTGTTGTTGTTGTAGTTGGAGGTGGTGATGATGGTTGTGGTAGGTGATGGTGGTGCTTGAGTTTGAAACCAGGTACTTGAGCTTGCAAAATAGGTGCTCTACCACTTAAACCATACCCTTAGCTCAACATTGTTCTTCTTATGATAACATTAGCAACAGAGTAGCTTTTCAATAACATAGAAGTATTTTAGTTTTAATAAAAAGAATATAGTATTTCGTAGGTAACTATTCATCACTGACAGTGATCTGTCTACAAGGGGAAATGATGAACACTTCAAGGTTTTTTTTCTATGTTTTATGGACATAAAGAAATTTAAACAAATAACAGAATGGTAATCCGTATATTGATAGATCATATATGTTCACCAAAGGATTTCTCCCGATTTTATGCTGCTCTTTGCAGTGTTGAAGTTCATTGACTTTGCTATACCACATAATAGGATGGCTATATGACAGCTACCAAAAAGAGATGTGGGTTGGTCATAGAGAAATCCTAACATATATTTTAAAAATTGCCTCTTATGTCACACAGATCTGGAATCCTAGCTATTCCAGAGGGCTGAGATCTGAGGACTGTGGTTCAAAGCCAGCCTGGGGATGAAAATCCATGAGACTTTTATCTCCAATTAACCACCAAAAGGCCAGGACTGGAACTGTAGTTTGAGTGGTAGAGCAATAGCCTTGAATAAAAAAATGCTCAGGGATAAGACTCAGGCTCTGAATTCTAGCCCAGGACCAGCACCAAAAAAATAAATAAATTACTACCACTACTACTACTACTAATATGTCTTCTATGGATTTATCAATAGAGTAAAGTTAAGAGTTAATTACATTAGGACTTACCTTTTCCCCTTTTAGAACTGGTTAAATTATTATTTTCTTTAAATAAAAAATTTCATGGAAAAACTTGTCATCTACTTGTATGAGCAGATATCAAAAGAAGAGCAGCGAACTACATGTAAATCCTTTCCACAAAAGAGTATGTTATTAAAAATGTGATTCAAGTGCAATTATCATCAGTCTTATTAAGACTGAAAAGGAATGTGTACAATGTCAAAAATATGGTGAAATTCAGGCTTTAGCTGTACTTTTTGCATAAAATCAGCCCTTTACTCTGAGCTTACAGTTTTGTTTACTTGTGAAAGAGCTGTATTCTGGAGAGCAATGGGTCATATGCCACTTAATTGTGTGTGTGACAGCCCAAAGACCTGCAAAGACATTGTCACTTATTGAGTTTCTTATCAAGCTGGTAATGTGGTACCACTGTTGTACTAATAATGAAGTTTTAATTAGCTCTAAAAAAAAAAATCCTCAGAGCTTATTTGAGGCCTCCAAATTGGATAGTGCAAGCATAGCTGGAAGGCAGGAATGCATCCGAAACATATCAAAATAACTGTCAAATCACGGTTTGCCTATTGGGAGATAAGAGCTAGAAGACTCAATATCTACCTGAGAAAAAACTGTGTGTCCTCAACACTGGAGCAAGTTCTTTCATGTACTTAAATGATGATTTTGAAGAATACTACCTCTTACTATTTTAGCAAATAGCTGGCAAATGGCATATTTGAAGAACACTCTCATGGAGAAAATATATTTTAACCAAGGCTCAAGACATTTTCATACCAAATAGTAATATTTCTTTATTCGTAGATAATCCACTGGATAAAACATTTTTTACATATTGGGGGCTCATCCCCATCCCCACTATTTGACAAGTTTATATTTTTCTCAGATCACTCATTTCACCAGCTAGGAATGGTAAAATAAGTGATAGCCTTGCTGTTACTTTACTATGTTTGGTTTTGTACTGGTATTGTGTGAGTACATTCATTACTTCTTCACCATGTGCGGGGACTTATCATAACACACAGAAGTTAGAAGCTGGGGAACTAGAGGTAGACACGCTTTGACCTCTGTGGGAGAAAGTGGGAAGTCTCAGGGGATTTGGAAAAGGGAGGTCACATGTAGGAAACCCTCAGGGAGAGCTGCCCATTGGCCCTTTTGGGGAGTTATGAGGTATTTCCTGTTTCTGCATCCCTAAGTTTACAACAGTGAGGGCAGGGACACAAAGGCTTCTTGGTATTATTCATCTCATACTGGAGTATACAGTGTTGGTAAGGTACCAGATGATGAACTGTATTTCACTTCCAATGTTCAATACTTTGTTGTTAATGACTGTCGAAGGGGGGGGGTGGGGAACCTCAGAAGTGAGTGAATCGGATTTATTTCCTTTCAATCAACCTTTAAAATAGTATTTATAAATATGTTATTTCTATTTTATGACTAAAAAATGGCTTCTGGTATACCCCAAGCTTATCGTTGAGACTTAGTACTGTGTGCTGCCCTTTGATGAATCCAAGTCAGAAAAGACACACTTGATCTACACATTTCCCAGCTAACTTACCAAATATGTGACCAGAAATGTGGAGCAGCTAAGTTGATGTCAATTCTTAAGTCTAGCAAGAGAAGAATTGAGGTTGACTAGAACATAGTATTGAAGAGCGTAGAAAGTATCTACATATATATATATACATATATATATTTTTAGATATATGTTAGCCATTTGTATTCTTTTTTATATACTTGTATTCTCTTTTAACTCGCCTTTCTGCTTCTGTATACTTGCTTGCTAAAACCTTGAGGAATGTAGCAATTGTTCTCGAGGCTAATTTACAACCACCTATCCATAGGGCCTCAGACACTCCCGGATATGGAGATCCTCCACCTAAGCCTGGAACTAGAGATAGTGGCCATCTAGCTCCTACGAGGTCAAACACTCCCGGATATGGAGCATGAGTTAATGACCCTCCCGGTAGGGAGAAAGTGACAATGTACCACGGAGATCCCCCTAGGGCTCCGTCCAATCAATTCAAAGCACGATAGCCCCCTAGACTACCAATGCTTAGCCTCAGCCCCTTCCCCCTACCAAAGAACGTATAAAAGGTGCTGTAATTTTGTGCTCGTGGCCTCTGGTCTGCACTCTACTATCAGTGCGCAGAGACCCGTGCTCGAGCTCCTCAATAAATGACTCATTGCAGTTTGCATTGATCTTTGGCCTCTGGCGATCCTTCCGGGGGCCTTCAAGTTTCTGGGCGATACAGTATAGGTGACAGGAAACATTTACTGGAAAAGAAATAGGAAGAAACAGCAGGAGGAGATATCACATAATGTTAGAATTGTACAAATAGGGCAGAAATGTCTGAAACACTGAAGAAGAAATAAGAAGTAGATATACTAATAAAGGATCAAGTCAATGAATTAAAAGTGAGGGCACTTTTAAATTCTGAGGAGAAATAGGAAGTAAATGGAATTACTAAACCCAAAGCTGAATTCCAGTGCTGGAGAATAGAAACTTATCTGTAAAAGTCATGAAGATAACTGGTCTGGACCAAAATTTATTGGAGTGAAATTGTTTACACATGGAAACAAGACTAGTTTTAAAAAAAGAAAGCATTTGAGCTTCATCTAGAAAAATACAATGGCTAATGTATGACAGAAATTGATCATCAGAAGTCTATTTCAGTATTTTAAATTACCCGTCATAATTTGGCATGGCTCTTCCAATAAAACTGCTGGATAAGCTGGTCTCTGGTCCTGGATTCACTGAATGATCACTGCAAGATGCTATTTGTGTTGTATCCAGTTTCCCAATTAATGCTTTGCTGTATTTTTATATTCAGAGCATTTGCTTTTGAAATGCTGGTGTGCAATCAATTATTCCTGTCAATTTCTTTTACACAGAATTGGTCTGGCTACTTCCCATGTGATATGAACTGTTCTGTGTCAATGTCACTGACTTTAGAAAGATCTCCTTCTGGAACATTTGCAAATTCATTATATATTCATTTTATATTACGTTTGCATCATAAGCAGTGGATAACTGACTAGTAGAAGTTTTGCTGAGAAGTGCAAGGAAAGAATTGTGAATAGAACAAGGCAGAGAAGGATGGCTAAATGAAATCTGTGGTTACCCATGGTGTTTTGTACATTTGGTGATATTCTACACAAACTCATAACCGGAAATTCAGATGCATGATTCTACTCTGTGGGAAACACTTTCTATTTCAAGGCCTCATTTTGACTAAATTTTACTCAGGCTCTAGACCCTTATCTTCCTCAGCTCAGATGGAACATTTAACTTAGACAACAAATAGCAGTAAAAATCCTTTCCCTGATCCTTTGAGATGTAAAACTTCTCTAAGAGACTCTTTAGCATTTTAAAAACCACAGGTCTTTCTCTTAGGATTTCTGGCTATCTCTTTTAAATGTAAATATCAAGGTAGTTAAAGATTTACCTTGGGTCCAAGCCTATTAGCAAACACAAAGGGCCTAGTCCCAAATGCCAAACCTGCTCATTTGTTTGTTTGTTTGGGGTTTGAAACAAGCTCAGCTTGGGTTCCCATTTCTCTCTGCCAAAGCCTGAACTTCCCTGGTCCATTTAACTTTAGCACAATTGACTAAGGAAATGAGATCCTGTGAAGATGGACTGAGGCCTTCACTAAGTCAGTCCTCTGACACCTGAACCTTTCCACCATTCCCAGTGTCCATGCAATATCATCAGGTCCTGGAAAAGTGCAGTCCTTGAAAAACATTGTAAGGTCTCTCACTCATAGTAAGGAAAGTCCTATGAAAGTTGAAAGGTTTGAGGAGGGTTCATTTTCTATAGCAGGATAAAGGAGGGGAGAAACGGAAAATACATTTTTTTGTTCCCCATGTAGAAAAAGGAAATAGACTGGGAATGGTGGTTGCTGTGTATGGCCTTTGTACTTTGAGGCCACACACAGACAACTACACACACACACACACACACACACACACACACACACACACACACACACACACCATATAGTCAAGACACTCCTAGTCCCTAGACAATGTTTCTAGATGGATAAGATATTGTTCCAAAACTTAGGGACATTGAGTGACTTCTTTCTGCCCTGGACACCTGCCATTGTGGCTGCTGTGTTCTCGGGTTACACTGTTTTGTCTTGTCCAAAAGCCCATTCTTAAAATTGACCAGGGGACAAATACTAGTAGGAAATTGGAGTAAGAAAGAAACAAAATTGGAGTGAGTGATGTATTATCTATTTCATTACAAAGATAAATTCTTTTTGCAAGTCCCTTAGAAGAATTTATGCACTTAAGTTCCCAAACAAAACTTGATACCATCCTCCTGAGTACTGGTGCTGGTTTGGAAGTGACTAAAGCAGCACTAAAATCTTACTAGAGGATGTTGTTGGTCAAAGTTAGGAAACAAGAGATGGGTATATAGAGAGAGAGACATGGTGGGAGGGAGGGAAGAAGGAAAAGAAAGTGTCTGGAGGCATGGCTCAGTTGGTAGAGCCCATAGATGAAAGCATCAAGTGCCAAGTTACAGTTCAGGTCTCAGAACCCCTCCCCCCCAACAACAACAAGATATCACATGCTATCATTTCTCCTTTTTAAAACATTTCTTTTAACTGTTGACCCCCCTCGGATGTACAAATCACCATCCTCCACCTCCTCACTCTGAGACCATTCTTGAACTGGCTGGAACTCTCACCCCATCCACATTCTCCTCATTCTTCTCATTCTACTAAATACACTAGCCTTCTTGCTGTTTCTCAAAGAAGAGGAGCTTTTCCCTGCCTGGTGACCTTTGCTTTAAACAACTCCACCTGCTGATTTCCATAAGCTTTCCTCTACCTTGTCAACTCTCTGCTCAAATGTCACCCCTTCAAATATCTTTGGTCACTTCAAAGGATTCCTGGCCTTCAGGGAACACCATGTTCTATTTTACTTTGCTTTGTGACACTTACCTCATGGGAACTTTATTTGTTCATTTGCTTAACACTCATCTTCTCTCACAAAGCATCAGCTCTGTGGGAGAAAAGGACTTCAGCGGAAATCACATTTTCAAAGGCCGGACTGCTAAACCTGTGGCAACTGTTCAAATAAGGATTGGTGGAATGAAACACAATAGTGAGCAAATGCCTTGATAAGGAGGTGCTAAGTCCAAGACTGTTTCACCAGCCCTTACCTTGGGACAAGTCACTTGCCAGAGTCGGTTTCATCTTCTCACAGTTAACGCTGGTCACCAATCATATAAGATGTCAGCTTAGAGATTCTATGGGTCCGAGAATTAACCTACCAATGCGAATTTAGGGTTTGAAGAAGTTTATTAAGGTGTTGCAGAAGCTGGCTGGCCAGAGACACTGACATTCCCCCCCTTCCAGAACAGGGGTGCAAATTGGGTTTATAAGGGTGCAAGTTGACAAGTAGGTGCGAATTGCAAGGTTCCAGCATCAGGAAAACTTCTGCTCCTGTGAACCAAAGGGCTTTTACAATGGTAATTACACATTACTCAGCATGAAAACAGGGTCTGGGGTTGAGTTAAAGAAAAATTGCTGTTTTATAGCATTCCTTAGTTCCCAGTAAGGGTCAAATTCCTGACTCAGTTTCCTGACTTAGTCTAGGGGCTTTCTAGTCTAAGAGACACTTACAGAGATAAATTCCAGTTTCATCTTTTTCTGCCCTCAAAAGTGAATTTTAAAAAGTAGAATGAAATAGCATTTTAATACTATATTTAGTAAACTGTCAAGTGAATGTTTCAAACTAATTTGGCATTCTCTTTTTTCATGAATTCTTCTATACGTCACACCAAGAGTTTTATAACATTGTGCATGGATTGAGCATTTTTATCGTATCATACATATTTGGGTGTGTTCCAGAATTAACTCACTTACTTTTCATGACACTCACTGAAGTCATTTAAATTAGAAGATCATTTAAATTAGTTGATGGACAATTGGCCTTGTGGTAAGTCTGAGCTATTCTGGAGCTCCGAAGCCTGAATATCTTATTTCCACATTGGCTATGGTCAATTCTTTGTCTTTATGCCTTATTTAATAGTGCACCTCTCTCAGCCATAACCTTTGAATACATTATGTCCTTGTCTATTAAAATCAACAGCAAATGCTTCATAAATTCCCAGGTGGAACTGGAAGCCCGGTTAAGCTCTTAGGATTACTTCTTAGCCGGTATGAAGGAGCCCCAGGCCTTCCTTGGGGTTCTCTCTCCACTTCTCTCCTCTTCCCCCAATTCTCAGTCCCAGCCAGACTTCAGTGCTCCCTTTCCAGCCACACTCTAAGCCTCCGTTTCTACTCTTCACATGGATAGAATTGTTTTTCTTTCTTTCATCAGTATGCCAATTCGACATCAGATTCTAGGTAACCTTGTCTTTCAGCCTTCACTAATGGGCCCTTTCTCCTACCTGACAACTCTTAACCTCCAGGATTTAGCCCTAATGCCTTCTCCTTAAAGAAATACACCCTCGCCCTGTCTCTGCTGACTCAGGGTTGTAAACCTCACTATTTAGGATGCTGAGATCTAAGGATTAGGTTATAAACTAGCCCTGTCAGGGAAGTCCATGAGACTTATCTCTAATTAACCACCAAAAGCCTAGAAGTTGGAGTTGTAGTGTAAGCAGTAGAATGCTAACACTGCCGAGAAAGGCTCGGTGATGGCACCCAGGCCCTAAGTTCAAGTCCAAGTCAAGCATTAAAAACCAAGAGCATCCTTGACCATCCCAGCTGTTATCCCACCCTCCTTCCTTATTAGTATGCTGATGTAGAATGGGAATCTTTGGGAAGTCATTAGGTCGTGGACGTGGAGCAGTCATGGTTGGAGCTGTCCTCTCTTAAGGAGAAGCTGCTGAAGCTTGTAAGCAAGGATCTATCTGTAGGAAAGCAATCCCTGTAGAACCCAGGTCATGCTCACAGCCTGTTTAGCAACACCATCTTCTCAAATTGTTGTTCAATTACAAAGCAAAAACAAACAACTAAAACCTATAAACAAATGACTTGCTGAGCTGAAACACCTATATGGTTGTATGATAGTAGAGTTGGGATTAGAATCCGAGGAACAGATACTGAGTAACTTGGGTGTTCTTATTTTGCTTTCAGTGTACCATCTTACCTCACTATCAACCAAAGGCCCCAAGGAACACATTTTCTAACATTTTGTGACAATTATATATGAAAGCAAGAGCACCTTTCTCATCCTCAGGTTCCTGCCAGGGTAAGGAGGCAGCTACTCTTTTGTAAGCCTTCTATGAGGATTCAGTTGTGTTTAATTTGATTCCTACAAAAACTCAAGGGATGAGAATTCATTATCCTTAGATCCGAGGCCTTCTAACTTCCGAAAATGTCCTCAGGGATGAGGTTGTGGAATTTTGGCTTTCTGTTTTCATGATAAAACAATTGCATTTAGATAACATGCCTATATCTGTGGAAGCCATGGTGTAAGAAATTAATTTTTATGAGATGTTCATAAATTATTTATGTTACAAGCCAAGTAATTATTAGAATTGATGATGGTCCAAGAAACTCTTTTAAAGTTGTTCCAGAAATTTATCCCAATATGTTCTCTTTAAACTGCTGTCCAGTGGATCCACACCTCATGAAACAATTCTACTTTATTGACACGACACACATATTAGCACTTGAGCCCCCAGACTCTGTACTTCACAAAGAAAAATCCAGAAAAACAATTCTGCTCTATAAAATACTTTTCGGGATAAGACTGATTTCTGAGTTTTGTTTTTGTTTTTACTGAAAGTCTTCTGTATTTTAAGAAAAAAGTAGTGAGAAGAATCAAACTGATACCAGTATTAATATTTTAAAGAAAAATGTTATCCCAGTGCTGTTGCCTCAGACGTATAATCCTAGCTAGTCAGAAGAATGAAAACTGAAGATCCAAGTTCAAAGTCAGCATGGAGAGGATGGTCTGTGAGACTCCTGTCTCTAATTAACTAGCAAAAACAGAAGTAGCCTTGAGCAAAAACAGCCTTCAACTGCCCTATAACCTGGAATTTCACTTTCTATCATAATTATAACAAAACTAAATAATCGTTGCGCAGCCAGGCGTGCTTTCCCTCATCTGATTCCGTTAACCTCCTCCATTTCCTGCTGCCGTTCAGTTCAGTGATAAGTATAAATAAAGATTTTGTTTGTGCATGTTGGTTATGGGGCTTGAATTATGGGCCTGGTCACTGTTTCTGAGCTCTTTTGCTCAAGGCTAATTCTCTACCACTTTGAGCCACAGCATCACTTCCAGTTTTTGTATGGTTTATTGGCAATAAGAGTCTCAGGGTCTTTTCTACCCAGGCTGGCTTTGAACAGTGATGTTCAGATCTCAGCTAGGACTATAGGCGTAAGCCAACTGGCTCCAGGCTGATTACAGGTTTGTTGTTGTTGTTTTTAACTAAAGCATGGCACAGCAAAGGAATTAAAACAAAATAAACTTTTTAAAGCTTAATAGACAAAAAAAAAATCTGCAACAAACATGTCTATAAGAAATCCACATTTTTACTGATAGGGATTTTCTCATACCGTTTCTATCCCATTTCAGACATGTAATGTTTTAGGTCTGCCTATTTTTTTGTGAATCCCTAACTTAAACTACAAGGAAGGATTGTTGTATTTTTGAGGAAGATAAAATGGACAAATGAATTTTGATGGAACTATCGTACCATGAATCTAGAATGAAAAATTGAACATATAAAACTGTAACCCTAGGCCGGGAGTTTGGCCTAGTGGTTAAAGTGCTTGCCTAGCATGCATGAAGACCCGGGTTCGATTCCTCGGTACCACATACACAGAAAAAAGCTGGAGCTCTAGCCTTGAGAAAGTCCAAGGACAGTGCTCAGGCCCTGAGCTCAAGCCCAGGACTGGCCAAAAAAAAAAAAAAAAAAAAAAAACCTGTAACCTTTAAGAAACAAGCTTACTTACTCTTATTATTTATTTGAATTGAAACATAGCTCTACTGAACTAGAGATATAGCTCTAAAAATTGCCTACAAATTTGTAGGCCTTAAAGAAAAGAAAAAAATGAGCATTGTTATTAAAGATGCCATTATTAATTCTGACAAATCTTCCTTTGAAAAGTTTATATTTCAGCCTTTGAAGCATAAGAGTAGGTTATGTAAGTAAAGCAAGGTTAATGACATTCACTGATTGAAACTGATGAACGTTTTTAGAAAGTTTTTCATTTTGTTTTGTTTTCGGTGCCATTCATGGGGCTTGAACTCAGGCCTTGGTGCTGTCCCTGGGATTTTTTTTGATCAAGGCTAAAGCTCTTCCACTTCAGCCATAGCTCCACTTCTGACTTTTTGGTAGTTAATTGTAGATAAGAGTCTCATGGACTTTTCTGACCTTGGTCTTCTGAGCATTTTTTTTTTCCTGGTCCTGGGCCTTGAACTCTGGGTCTGGGCTTTGTCCCTGAGCCTGTCTGTGCTTAACAGTAGAGGTCTACTACTTAAGCCACAGTGCCTCCTCTCTTTTTTTCTCTGTCATCACCTGTGGTTGAGGAATGGAACCCTCAGGACTTCATGCAGGCTTGGCACATTCCCAGACCCCAGATTATATTATCATTTGTTCAGTCAATGGTTGACTGAAATTTTTCTTAAGTTGTAGTAGTTACCTAAGACCTTGCATATACATATATCAAAAAGAATCTATCTATTAGAGATACAGTTGTTCTGAAACTAAATTTCCTGTTTAACAGAGTTCCTATATTTCATAATATATTCATTTACATACCATGCTCATAATATTTGTGCTTGAATGGGAAAAAATATTAGATATTTTTCAGGGGAAATTATGTTTTAGTATTGAGCTGAAGCCAAATGAAATAGTATTTTAGCACTTTAGTTTTTCATTTCAATTTCTTCCATTAGTTTTAGGACCTAGGAAATGGTAGATGTAGAGAATAGTCATGATATTGAGAAGAGTCACCCTGCCAAGGTGGAATTTTTCTTACGAATTTTGTATTTAAGTACACAATATAAGCAATAAAGTGAGTAGCACAATGATCAAGGGAATATATTTACAGATGGATATGGGATCAAGTAGTGTTATATTATGAAAGGGACAGGGAGGCCATCTTGAAAAAGAATGAACAGAGAAACCTTCCTTAAGAAGGTAAAGTTTGATTTACATCTAATAATAAATAAGCCAGCTTTGCCAAGATTTAAAATAAGCAAGTTTCCAAGCAAGGGACTAAATTGTAGAGAAGAAAAAGGGTTTAGAATGTGAATGGACAGAAAAAGAGGAACATGGCTGGCACATTGAGAATGAAAGAGGAACGTACAGTAATATAAAATGTTTTCTCGGCCAAACACAATTGGGAAGCCCATTGGGAAATTATACTCTAAGTGTTGTATCTGAGTTGTTGTTGTTATTGTTTTGTTTTGTTTTGTTTTTTCTGGGAGGGAAGAGTTTGTTTGTTTGTTTGGTTGGTTGGTTTTATTCTGGTCCTGGGTCTAAAATTCAGGGCCTAATTGGGGGTGGAGGGACTCTATCTGAGATATTTTGCTTAAGGCTAGAGCTCTACTATTTGAGCTACATTTCCACTTCTATGGGTTGTTATTTGGAGTGACAAATACTGGCCTTGATTTGCATTTTTAAAGGTTTATTTGACTTTTTATGGTGTGTGTGTGTGTGTGTGTGTGTGTGTGTGTGTGTGTGTGTTGATCATGGGACTTAAATTCAGGTCTCAAGCGCTGTCTGGGAGGAGATCTTTGTTGTGAAGTCTATCCCCCTTCCACTTGAGTCACAGATCCACGTCCAGCATTTTCTTGGTTAATTGGAGATAGAGTCTCAGGGACTTTGCTGTCCCAGCTGAACTGTCACTCTTAGAACTGAGCCTCCTGAATAGCTAGGATTATAGGCGTGAACCATAGGTACCCAGGTTGATGTACATCTCTCCATGCGCAGATGGTGCTGCATGAGGAAAGAACGGGCAAGAGCTATGAGTTGAAGCAAAGAAACCAAGCGATTCATTCCAGCAAACCCCTTTACTGGGAATCTTCTGTGTGAAATCTCATTTAAATTTTGGAGATGTCATAGTTCATACAACAGATTTACAAAGGTCAATCAGAACACTACAAATGGAAAAGGATTTAGAGGTGTTTCATTCTGCCCCTGTAATATAATATGTGCATCATTGAAGCAGAAAATAAAATGCTGGGTTTTTTTTTTCAGCTCTGAATTTATTTTTAGCTCTATTGTTGCAAAAGTTGAAGGAAGAGAGTTGAAAGAAGAAAAGAATGTTTATCTATTGCCTGGGTTCTATAAGAAAGTCTTTTCTAAGGCATCTGTAAGCATCACAATGCTGTTTTGAAAACTAAGACATTCTTCACTGAACCCCTCTATGGCTCACATGCTGCTATCACTATGGAAAAATCAACTCTTCCTTCAGGTAGATTGGTCTGTAGATAGACTAGGTAAAATGGAGGGAGTTGTACAGGAGGTGACAAATCCAGACAGTGCTCTATAGACCACACACAGCTAGTGGAGCAAAGGATGATACAAAATGGGAATTACAATCAAGCAAAAAGAAGCAGGGATGGAAAACAGAGCAGAAAACTTCATAAATGATAGATCGCCATTCGAGCTACAAATGGTAGTTGATAGGGCCCTTGCAGAACCTTTAAAATGTCTGTCATCTTCATGCCTCCCAAGCTGTACAAGGAAAAAAAAGTACAAAAATATTAAAATTGATTATGCATAAAATCCACATTTACTGTAGCTGAAGAGATTTTCAAAATAACAAATTATTCACAAAGTGGCAGTATGTTATCCATCAGCTAGATGGCACTCCTTCAGTCTCCCTGGATAGAAATTGCAGGTGGCCAAGGAGAAGCTCCATCTGTGCTAGCAATCCAGGAAATAACAAGCACAGTAGCAGATAACTCTAGACCCCAAGAGCTGGGGCCCTATTTCCCCAGGCCTTAGAAGCTAAAGATTCATGACTTATCACACTTGGCTTAAAAAGTACCAATGGCCCTGCCTTTGTTGACTGTTCTGATTCTCAGTAGAAGGTGGTAGCAGCCTGTTAGTGACCCATTTCACATTCTAGGACCCATAGCCCTCCAGTATGACGAGTGTTGCAGCTCTGTGTACTAAGGTATCAAAGACAGCTCTCCAATATTTTTCCAGTGAGCTTCAGTTCTTCAAAGCCCACTGTCTCTGTTGACAGGTCACTCTGGAACTAGTCAGATGCCCTTTCATCATTTTACTCTGCCACTGGTGCTAGTGCACCAGCCACTGCCTTTTATGACTGCTCTAGCTCTGCTGCCACCTCTGTCATCCTCTTCCGCTTACTTCCTTACCTATTCAGCCCACTCTTCTATTGGTAACAATTTAAAGGTTACTCAAGAGGGTAACCTTATGGGGTGCAATGCTGCAAGACCAGGGGGAAGCAAAGAAAGTTGTCTTTCAGTGGCCTCACAAAGAGAGTTAAACATCATCATCATCATCATCATTTTGTCAGTCCTGGGGCGCGAACTTGGGGCCTGGAAACTGTCCCTGAGCTTCTTTTCTTTATGCAAATGAGTTCTTTACAACAATTATAGTAAAGTTTTTATGCAAATTAGGGAATACATTTGAACCAATCACAGTAGTCCCTTCTGCAATGAAGGACCTTGTTTCTACCAATCACATGACTAGCACAAGGCTACCTGGGGAAAGGTTCACCCTCTGGGTGATGTGAAAATAGCTTCAGGGTGACTTGGGCTTTACAGCAGCAAGAAGTTTCAATTACTTTGTCTTGTAACTGAAATTCCTCCACTGATACAAGAGAAGAGCCAAATAGCTCTCAATTAAGGAGTCAAATTGCCCTGGCCCCCAGCCAATTAACTTATTTAAAAGCAAAATAAACAGTAAAAATGGCACTTACAATTAAGGCTCACAAGTATAAACAGTGTTTTAACAGTGTTTCAACAATGCTTGCATCCTTCTGCAGTGCCCCAGAGAGAGTCCCTTTAATCTGTCTCGGTTATAATTTACTTCCTGAAAGTTAATATTGTTTTAAATCTTAAGGTGTTTGTGTTGTTAATCCTTCCAAAAAACCCACAAAATATCCCTTGAGAGCCTATGACTTGATGCTTGCACTATTTTTCCTTTTCTATAAGAAAAATTTTTTTAAAGAATCTCAACAAGTTGTTAGTAAGAAATACCAATGAGGACATAGTGTGACATAAACAGTTCTACAGGGGGAAGTCACAGGGTATTTTAAATTGGAAGCATGCTTACCATCCAAATGTCATGAATTCCTTATTTAGCTGATATAAGAAATGTGCCCCACGCAGCTATTGTTTAAAATGAAGTTCTATTTCTCCCTATAAGAAAGAAGCACTAGCCTGTGCGGTGGCTCACATCTGTAATCATAGCTATTCAGGAGGCTGAGGTCTGAGGATCATGGTTGAAAGCCAGCCTGGACACTAAAGTCCATGAGACTCTGATCTCCAATTAACCACCAGAAGATGGGAAGCGGCGCTGTGGCTCAAGGGGTCAGGCAAGTAGCCTTGAGCTGAAGAGTTCAGGGACAATGCCCAGGCCCAGAGTTCAAGTCCCATAACTGACAAAAAAAAAAGAAAATAAGAAATGAGCAGTAAATGATAACTGTAGATAGTATAAATGGGTAACTTTAAATTATATAAGATTTTAATCCTACACTGAAGGTTTCAGCAATTATTCTTATTCCCCTCAGAAGTTCCTTTGGCAAAAAAGCGATGTAGTTCAGCATGAGAGAAAAAAGCCAAACAGAAGGCCTATGTGTTTCTATTTGTCATTTTAAAAATTATCATATTCTCTTAAACTGTATGTTATTAAGAGTCCAAGACTCTTTTCAATATTAATTTGCAAAGTAACCAGGTCAAAAATCCTTGTGTATATTTTTTCTAAGATAAAAGTGCCGTGCTGTATTACAGGTGATGACTCGTGTGTGTGTGTGTGTGTGTGTGTGTGTGTGTGTGTGTGCTTCACATGCATATCTGTTCACACAGGTGAGAGTACTTTTGCTGACCCATGCATGCTTTCCCCACATTACTTAGATTCTAAGAATACGTGGGTTATACTACAAATTACTCTGAGACAAGCTTGGAAAAATGAATTCAATTATTCCTCAGACTGCTTTTTGAATAATTGAATTATATCAAGTTTGAAGAATTTTTTTTCTTAGTACGCAATAGTCAGTACAAGCTTGGGAAGTTTCTTATGACTGAACTTCATACTTATATAAAAATACTTCCATCAAACTCTTTCACTCCTTCTCTCTCCCTTATTTCCCTTTCCGCTTCTTTAATCAGCTCTGATACATGTTCCTGTTTTCTTTCCACACATGCAGAGAAAACTCTTCTATTCTATGACCCTTACTCAACTGCTTCATTGGCCTTCTCTTTTCCTGCTGATGCTTTTCCTTAAGATAGCTTGTTTTACTTTCCTGTGATTCATGTTCCCTATTTTGTAGCATATATTTATTACATACAGTGGTTTCAAACTGGCAAGCCACATGTGTCTATATTTTAATTTAGCCATCGATGGTTCATTTACCACATACCTCTGTGTTGCTCAATAACTTATTGACGGCTTCTTGATGCCCTCTTTATGCATTCACGCCATGTATTTTAGTATTATTTGTCCTCTGTCTTTCTCTTTCCCTTTATCTCCCTTTCCTCTTCTGACGTACAAAAAATGCATATTTTAAAAAGTAAAAGTTTAAAGCCAGAAGGGGAAGGAGCGTGAACTTACTTCGTGAGCTTTTGGCCTTTCTTACCAAATTGTCTGGTCCTCTCCCTCCACTGTTATCTACTCTCCTTCCAGTCTTCTGAAAAATTAGAAATATTTCTTAAATCTTAACCTCATCAACTTCACATTTTACAGTTCAAAACCTTGTTCTATTAAATTTTCTACCATCTTAAAGGATCCTTGTAAAACAGATAAACCAAATAGCAATGTCTGGTTAGAGGAGAGGCACTGTCAGTCTTTGCTTTAAGTCATGGGAATGACATAGGAATATTAGATTCAACAATATTTGTCTTGTATTTTAATTTAGTATTCTAGTAGTGGGTAATGTCTCATCTCTAATGTGAATTGATTCACTTATCTCTTTCTACATATTTTTAATTTTCCACAATGAATTATTAGTCCTCGTTTGACCAATTGGAAACCCATTTTAAAATCAACAGGACATTTTCAAAATATCAATTTCTTCAGCACCAAATTATTACCATCAAGGCAAGTTTAATCTGGTCTAGTTTCGCATGTCCTTAGTGAAGTTTTTTTTTTTATGGCTGAGTATCAAATAGATGATTTGTGTTTGCTGAAATAGCAAAACATGTAAAAAGTTTGTTTTCAAATAATACTACTAAAATTTGTATATTAATATAACTGGACTATCACTGGTATACTTTAATATTCTTCTAAACAGACCTAGTCTTCTGCTGGATACAAATCCTTAACTACTTTGTAGTTTGCCTTTATCCTTTTCCCTTTTAATTTTTTGAATTCTGTTATATTGTTCTGGTCCTGGGGCTTGAACTATGGGTGTTGGGATCTCATATAATTTCTTTGCTCAAGATCGATATTCTACCAATGTTTATGCCGATGTTACATCTTTGAATCTCAATCCTTAAATCCCAACCCTCCTGTGTATCTGAACTTACAGACATGAACATCATGTCTGGTGCCCTTCCCCCCACTTCTAGATAGATAGATAGATGGGTACATACATGCATACCTATATTGATAGATATATTTCCCCACTTCTCTGCTACTCGCATTTCTGCCAGACAAAATATCCATAGATTGAATCTACTTTTCTACCTCAGATATGTATGTACCTTAGTTGTCTTATTTGAACACAATCTTTTAAAATGAGCATCATGCAGTTTGACCTTCACTATTAATCTGTATTCTAGAAGCAAACCCTTGAATTAGCTTTTCCTTTATATTGTGTTTTCATATTATTCATTTGTTTTGGTAGGACCCAATAGGAAATCTTGTTTACATCCAGGCATGCTTTCTATACTTCCATTTATTTTCTCAATCTAAGTGCATTATGAAGGCAAATTAAATGAACAAAAGAAAAGAAACACCCTAGTCTGGTTTTAATAAACTCATACTGGCTTGCTAATATGCTTTCCTTCTAAGTTTACTACACAAATTTAGCATTTCATTCTAGGTACAATCATGTTCTCAAATAATATACCTCATAGTTCATCTCTCAACTATTGTATTATTTCTTCCATTGTTCTGTTAGGCAAAAATGATTGATATTGCAGGACTTCAAGACACGTTCATCCATATGCTAACATATCTATTTTCAATTCTAGAAATATGAAATAATATAGTGTTATTCTGTATACTTTTATGTTATCTTGTATCACTTTGACTTTTAGCTTCAGCTTCAAGATATTTTATCCTGGAATTTACTTTCCTGGAAAGAAAAGATAAACAAATAATAAATATATCATCTGTTAGTATCAGACCGTTAACCTTCATGACCAGAAACTTGTATGTTTTATCTGTTTCCTTTCTTACTCAAAACCAAGGCTTAAGTCTGTGGAAAGTGTCTAGTCTGTTATTTTTACTCCATTTATTTTAATAAGGCTCCATTTTATTCATACTTGATTGAATGCATTTTATTTTATTTTTTGACAGGACTTAATGATACATAAATCCCATTGAAAATTCAAATCCCTATTTTTCTTACTGGTGCATTTTATACATACATTTTAAACTATTTTAGTCTTCTATCACTTGGAATAAATTCTGTTATATATATATATATTTCTCAGTATATATTATTTTATACTATGTTCTGTTTTATTTTCCAGATAATTTTTTATTAAAGTGATGAGATCACCTTTTCCTATGACTTTCTGTTTTGCCTAGCAATTATTTTTATCTTGGTAACAGTTTGACACAAATAATGTGGTGTAGACATACAATGGAGTCTTAAGAGTAAAGGAAATTGAAGCCGGGAGTGTGGCCTGGTAGTAGAGTGCTTGTTTAGCATGCATGAAGCCTTGGTACCACATACACAGAAAAAGCTGGAAAACGTGCCGTGACTCAAGTGATAGAGCTCTAGACTATTGAAAGCTCAAGGACAGTGCTCAGGCCCTGAGTTCAAGGCCCAGGACTGGCAAAAATAAGAAAGAATGAAGGAAATCTTGTCATTTTAAACACGACTGGACCTAACAGTTATTATAGTGATTGAAATAAGCCAGACACAGACAAATATGACATGATCTCAATCAGCCATATGTGGTAAGTCAAAAGCAATAAAACAAATTCAGAGAGTGGAAGGGAAGCTGCAAAGAACTAAGAAAATTCTGGAGATCTTACATAAAGCATAATGCCTATAGCTAGCAGTATTAAATTATATATTTAAGACTTGCTAAGAGAATAGATCTTATGCTAAGAGTTCTTACCTTACAAACCTTAATATTAGTATCATTTTAAAGGTAGTGTGAATAATCTTGGGGAAGGGATGGATATGTGCACAGTTTTTGCAGGAATGCTTATGCCTAAACACATTGAGTTCTATTTGTTAATTTTGTACTGTTTTCTTTTTTTTTCATGGATGAATAACATGCTTTGGGTAAAGTTTTTATTGGTTACCTCTTCTAATTTTTAAAAAATGTTATTAGCAAAGCAACATATTGGCTTAACTCTTTTTTTTATCATTCAATGAAAGGGACATTGTTTCTGAAATCATCTTTACACAGAAACGTGTAAGCGTTGAGAAACTGAATTGAGAAGGGGAGAAATATGTAAAGCTAAACTGAATTCCTACTTTTTTATTATGCTTTCCTTGAGTCTTCTTCCACCTTAAAGTTCAATTTTCTCATCTTTAATCAATGAGACTGATAGGAATCTCTCTCCAAAGATAAGATGATACGGTGAGAAGGCTTAAATAATGCCTGACATAAAAAGTTATTTGTCAACACAATACCTCATAAGGCTATATTAGGATTGTTTGTAATCTACTGCTTTATTTTGAATAATCTTTTTAGCGAAGATTGCCATTTTTACATCTTGCCATTTTTAGTCAATTATGAACCATGAAGCCTTGCAATTATACCTATAAATTTGTGCTTGTCTCCCCTTGTTAAAATCAAAATACTTTTTTCTTGATCACAGATTCTTATTTTATACTACAAGCACACCAGAGAAAGGATTTCTGAAGCCCTTGTCTGTCACGTTACTACACAAAATACTAAGCACAGCTGACTTGATTGCACTCTCTTTGTCATTCTCCCTATCTTTCTTGATATCTGGCTTCATAATTTTATCCTGGATACTTTCCCACTCTCTGATTACAATTTAGATTTGAGTTGTATTAATGAAATTGGAAAGTCTCCAAGCAGACATTGTCTTTCTGGCCCTCATTAGAAGCTCTCAGGTGTTCTAGCCAAGTGACTATCACTCTGGGCTTATTCGTGGAATAAAAAACCAAATCACATGAAATGCTGCCAGCCCAAGATCCAGCCAGATAGATAAGCTCCTCAGCATCCTTGATCTTACAAAATCTCACCTTCATTAGAATCAAATAGGAGAGGGCTAGCTGTCTTTGATAATTATTAAAATGAAAGCACTGGTAATGATAAGGCCTCTATATTTTTCTTCTGTCACCACACACAAATACAAAAATCATCTCTTTTAATGATTTTATTTTGTCAAGTAATTTATTTCCTCTTATTAAAGATAGTGAGTTCAAGTCAGGCACCAGTGGCTCATGCTTGTAATCCAAGCTACTAAGGAGGCTGAGATATGAGGATTGTGGCTCAATGCCAGCTATAGCAAGAACATCTGTGAGACTCCAGTTAACCACCAGAAACTGGGTAGCTCTGTAGCTTAAAGAGATAGAGAACTTACTTTGAGCAAAAAGAGTTCAGGGATGGTAGCCAAACCCTGAGTTCAAGCCTTAAGACTGACTCCCCTCCAATAATAATAATAATAATAATAATAATAAGAAGAAGAAGAAGAAGAAGAAGAAGAAGAAGAAGAAGAAGAAGAAGAAGAAGAAGACAGTGAATTCAGGTAGGTATCATTGCACTGAAATCAAATGAAACAATGAAGGAAGAAATGATTTTCCCAAAGTCCCACAGGTAAAGGTTGATCAGATGTACCATCCATTTCAAGGTTTGTTCTTTGTTCCCAATGATTGTCTTCTCAACAGAGAAACTGCACCATCCTCACCATACTTCCCCACCTGATAACCAGATCATCAGTTTCATCTAAACATTTGCATCGGGGAAACTATATTTATGAATTTCCAATTAATTTCCCACTGTTGTTACTTCTCTTGAGCATTATTTCTCTTGAGCCCCTCCTCCACCAAAGTTTTCAAAAATGGAAAGAAAGGAATTGTGCTATTGAGCTCAGTCATTAGACAAGTAAATGTAAATGTGTGCAGAGGTAGAGGCATAACACTGTGGTGGTGCTTATCTAGGGTATATAAGGCCCTTTCTTAGTATCCCAAGACTGCAGCTAAACAAGAAAACAAAAAGGAAACAGTAGTGATTCTTTCAATGTGTGTGTGTGTGTGTGTTTTTTTACTCATAAAGAACTAATCTTAACAGCAATGTGTATGGTCATACATCACCAGATTGATTTTGATCTAGAATCTAAGGAAGATAAGTACAATGAAGCACCCTGTTTTATCTGGAAATGCAGCATATGTTAGATGGAAAAAAAGAAATCCTGCAAAAGAGAGATGTCACAAAATCTCCAGCATAACTGTAATATCAAATCTTTAGATTGCTTTGGCAAGTTCAAATGCCTAAAAGAATACTAATATTTTCTCCTTTTTTGTGGTAAGTTTTTTTTTTTAAGAAAAATGACATCTGGAGCTAGCTCCTAACTTAAATATAATATCCCGAATGAGAAAATCTCTAATGTGTTGAGGATTATCTGTGACAGTTGTCAGTTGGCTTTCACAGTGAAACTAGCTGGCCTTGCCACCTCCTCAGCACTGCTCTCTAGAAAATGATCATTCATCTGAGAGTTTGGCCCAAGAACTGATAGGCCCTTTGTAAAACCCTGTTCTGCCACGAGTTTTCTACAGCTGATAATATGTGAGATATTGATAATATTTCACACAAACCCAATATACATTCTCATCATCACTGTAACTTCTATCTATCTGTTCATAATGGGGCAGAGCTAAGATGTCTGCACATCTATAGTCCTGTAAAACTAAGACATGAGTTTGGATCATGAATGTACAGTCTGTTTCTGCTCTAGATAGCATAATATATAATCCTTTTACTGGTTTCATTGTTTTAAGCATTAAACCATGCAACTTTAGTCAGCTTACAGATTTTTTTTTCCCAAATACAAACTGCTCATAGTATACTTTCTGACTTGATACTTAGCTACATATGCAGTCTTTTTAAAAAAAGACTTAGTAAAAATACCATATGTAGATTCATAGGAACTGTATTATTCATAGTGAATGATAATTCATGATAGGGGCAGATTGGTAGATAAAATATGATGCATGATTCATAAAAATGTTTTACACAAATGATATTTTGTGTCTCGATATATACATATATCTAGCATAGATACATTTATTTTATATTTCCTGTGCTGTTAATGAAAGTAAAATATGGCATTTTTCCCACTTTCTTCTTTTTACTTAAACTGGCACATCATGGCAAGCACTTCTGCCTTTTTAATAATTATGATTAAGACCTCTCTTTTAACTTATTTGATTTGAGGTTTTGTTCCTTAATTAACATGTGCCTTCCGGGAGGAAAGTACTATAAGAAAAAGAGAATCAGAAAATATAGTGAAAAAAAATTTTCAGAGGGGATACACATTTTCACTCTCCACGTGCAAAGCGTGTGTGTATATGTCTAGAAAGGGCCATTCTAGGTGTGCAGAGCCGAGGACTCCCACATCTGGGTGTACAGGATGAGCGGCTGTCACAGTCTTCAGAGTCTTCTAGCCATGGATCCAAAGCCAGGGATGCTGCCTGCAACTCTCCATTCCCACCATCAAACGTTAGCAGTGACTGAGGTGAGCTCTATCTCTCTCAGATCCCACCCACAGACACCTGGCTGGTTGTGGAGGAGGAAGACCCAGAGGGAGAGGAAGGAGCAGGTCAGAGGTGGTGACTTCCTTACCTGGAGGACAGCACTCATTGAGCTCCGTGAACCTCAGGAAGGCAAGAGTTAGGCTATCCTTTAAAACAATCCAATTGCGGATTATTTGTGTAGAGAAGATGGATACTCTCAACAGACACTGTGGAAGGCACACTGGTGCTTCACTTCTTATACCCAACAACGTGTGTGTGTGTGTGTGTGTGTGTGTATGCGCGTGTGTGTGTGATAACGTTGGAATTTGGGGCTTGTGCTTGGGTGCTGGCCCTAAGCATTTTGCTCAAGGCTGACACTCTACTGCTTGAGCCACAGCTTCAGTTTCTTTTTTCCCCACAGCTTTTTGGTGGGCTAATAGGAGGTAAGAGTCTCCAGGACTCTCCTGGACTAGTTTCAAATCTTTATCCTCAGCATTCAGTGTCCTGAGTATCCATGATTATAGGCATAAGACCCAGCCCCAAATAACTTTTGAGTCACTTTTTTCTAAGTATTTCTTCTTTTGACCAGAAAGTCTGTCAAATTCTAACATTCTCTTTATCTCCCAAAGTAATGATTGGTTATTTTAGTGCTCTAGGTAACTATTCCTTAAACCAGGAGAGTATTCAGAATAAAAGTGTTTTTTGTTTTTTGTTCTTTTGTTTTTTTTTTTTTAATCAACATTACTTGCAAATCAGCCTGTGCTCAAACTGCCAAATAATGGTTGCATTTCTATTCTCATTTACACTCTCTGTTTTGGCAAATTTTAGCTGTGATTTTTAAAATAATTTTTTATTATGATTAATAGAAGGGTTACATTATATTCACCAGATAGAAGATGCATAACTTCACAAACATTGATACCCTTTCTCATGACATGGTCCCCATTTCCCCCCACCCTCCCCCCTGTTTATCTTGATTTCCCCCCATCCCTATCCAATTTCAAATAACCAATTAAGCACATATAAAATATATCAGATAACAAGGTGAAAAATTGTAACAGTATGAGATAACCAAGGGATGGCAAAAGAGATGAGCGATAACGTAGTACATTAAGGAAAACAGTCATTCATTATATGGCTTTTATTTCCTTATCCTGGAGGTCCTTACATTTAGTGTCATACTATTTGGCCTAATGTCTCTAGATTTTGTTCTATTGTAAGTCTCTGCTAGGAGAGCCCAAGGTTTCAACTGATTATGACAAATGAGGGAAACCATTGAGCCTATGTTCCTTTGAGTCTGGCTTACTTCACTTAATAGGATTTTTTCTAAGTCTTTCCATTTCCTTACAAATGGGGCGATGTCATTCTTTCTGACAGCAGCATAGATTTCCATTATGTATAAATACCACATCTTGTTGATCCTCTCATTAACGGAGGGGCCTCTGGGTTAGTTCCATATCTTTGCTATAGTAAATAGTGCTGCTAATGGATTTAGTATGTCCTTGTTTCTGGGCGATTGGGTAAATGCCAAGAAGTGGAATTGCTGGGTCATAGGGGAGCTCTATGTTTAGTTTTTTGAGGAACTACCATAGTGCTTTCCATAGTGGTTGAATGAGTTTGCACTCCCACCAACAGTGTAGTAGTGATCCCTCCTGGCCACATCCCCTCCAGCATCTGTTGTTATTAGTTTTCTTGATCATGGCCATTCTAACTGGAGTGAGGTGGAATCTTAGAGTTGTTTTGATTTGCATTTCTTTTATGACCAGAGATGCTGAGCATTTCTTCATGTGTCTATAGGCCATTTTTGTTTCTTCTTCAGAGAAGACTCTCTTTAAGTCTTTGGCCCATCTTTTAATGGGATGGTTGTTTCTTTGGAGATTAGTTTGGGAGTGATTCAATTTTTTTTATCTGTTGATATATTTTAGATATGAGGCCTTTCTCTGTTGTATGGTTGCTGAAGATCTTCTTCCATTCTGTAGGCTTCCTAATTAATTTACTAGCCATGTCCTTTGCCATACAGAAGCTCTGCAGTTTAATGCAGTCCCACTTATCCAGCCTTTCTCTGATTTGTTGTGTTTCTTGGTCCTTATTGAGAAAGTTTCGACCTGTGCCAAAGAGACCTAATGTGTCTCCTATTCCTTCTTGTAAAGTTTTCAGTGTGTCGGCTTTTACTTCAAGGTCTTTGATCCATTTGGAGTTAATTCTCATGCAGGGTGACAAAGAAAGATCCAACATTAGTTTTCTGCAGGTGCTTAACCAGTTCTGCCAGCACCATTTATTGAAGAGGCTATCTTTCTTCCATCCTATTTTTTTGGCTCCCTTGTCAAAAATTAGGTAGCCATAGGTCTGTGGTTTAATATCTGGGTCCTCAGTTCTATTCCATTGGTCTTCAGGCCTGTTCTTGTGCCAGTACCAAGCTGTTTTGATTATTAGTTAGCTGCAATTTTTTTTCTGTCATGCTTTCAACTAGTTATGTTTCCTCATGCTTCAATCTTTGTTGTGTGAGTTTATAAATTTTGAATGCTGCTGCCTTGTTTAGTTTACCCAATGAAAGATGAAAAATAATTCCCTCTCAAGTACCAAGCTTGAAGAGTTTCCCTGAACTTCATATCCTTCCTTTGCCTCTAATCCTACATCTTTAATTAACTTGTAAATAGTTCTATAAGAACAGAGAGCAAAATATTACTACTTATTTCCTTCAGCTTCCTAATTCTTTGAAGACCATTTTTTTCCCTAGGTTCCTTATGGTTTGAAGAGCTACCCTGCAATTGGTAATGAATTGTATGACCTTGAGAAGGTCACACTTGCCGAGCCAAGTGTTCTGAGGAAATCATCAAAAATCAGCGACACATATAAAAACTTCACTAACTGAATCATGGCCCTCAGACAAGCGCATTTGCATCATAGACACACTTTTCTGAAGAAAGTTTGCTCTTTTGAAAAGTGAGAGCCACTGGCATGCCTGCTGTTGTTTGCTGTTCAAAAGTCAACACACTGGTTGGTATTCTCAAGTCCAGTGCCAGTCACATCAGAATATAACTGAGGAATTTAGAGCCAACAGGACCAGCTATGCTAATGTTGCATGATGCCTTTGTTTGGCACCTTGAGCCAAACAAATATCACATTTCTATGGCAGAATCCAACAATTAAAGAGCTTGTCTGCAAAGCTGAATTTTTTAGATTGATTTTTGCTCTAGCAGTTCCCCCACTTGCCCTCACCCCTCAGCCTTTGGGCTCTATTATGGAAATATTTTCAGATGCAAGCATTTCTCTCACATATTTGTCTACCTTTTCATCATTGATACTTTCCACTAAAATCCCATGGCTAGTGGGCAAACATCCCCACCCTTTAGAGTAAATGGATGATACTTAAAATTTCAAGTTAGTCTCATTTTTCCCCACTCTATACAAGATATATTTATGTAAGTAAAAAATTTGGTCTTATATTTTTAAGAATGGTGTGTTATTATGATGATCAGGAAAGGAAATGTTTATTATAGCTCACTGATACATTTAGTAATTGTGTGTGTTTGTGTGTGTAAAGCACAATGGTTCATAGCACTAATTAGTGAGTATGATAAACAAAATTGTATATGATCTGTTCATCTCATTACCATCTATAAATACAGAAACACTTCAAAGACATTCAGGGGCTTGATCTCTGGGCTTGGGCACTGTCCCTGAACTCTTCAGCTCAAGGCTAGTGCTCTACCACTTGAGCCACAGCACCACTTCCAGTTTTCTTGTGGTTAACTGGAGATAAGAGTCTCACGGACTTTCATGTCCAGGCTGGTGATTGTCAGATCTCAGCCTCTTGAGTAGCTAGGATTACAAGTATAAGCCACTGGTGCCTAGCTTTAAGTGATTTTTTTTTAGGTTAAACAGGTAATGGATACATAGAAAGTGTCTTATAATTTTTGGAAGACCATTAAAAAGCAGAATACAAAATTATATAACTTGTTGCTTATTCAGAAATAGTCCTGGGCCAGGAGTTTGGCTAGTGGTAGAGTGCTTGCCTAGCATACACAAAGACTGGGGTTTGATTCTTAGGTACCACATACATAGAAAAAAGCCAGGAGCGGTGCTGTAGTTCAAATGGTAGAGTTCTACTCTGGCCTTGAGGAAAGCCCAAAGACTGTGCTCAGGCCCTGAGTTCAAGGACCAGGCCTAGCAAAAGAAAAAAGAAAAAAATAGTCTCAATTTCTTGTTTTTAATTACTCTTATTGCAAATACTAAAAACAGTTTTCCCTCCCATCCCCACTCACAATTTTATCCCCCCAAAGGTGTTGTATGGAGGGAGTACAGTTACATTTGTCAGGTAGTGGGTTCATTACTTCTTGAACATTGTTACCCCTTTCCATGTTTTTCTCCCATTTTTCTTCCACTTACACCCATCTCACTCATCTTCCTTGTTTTTTTTTTCCTTTCCTCCCTATTTCAAATGAACAAATAAACGTATATACAATATATCAGGTACCAAAGTCAGATACAGTGGCAACATGAGATAAACCATAAAGGGAAAAAAAGAGAAAAGACATAACTTCACATAGTATATTAAGAACAGCATGAAGATAATCCTCTTGTTTCCATATCCTGGAGTCTGTTTCGCTTTGTTTCATCTTATATGGTTATATGTACATAGCTTTTGAACTATTGTGAACTCTTTTAGGAGAATTCTAGATGTGTTATAATTATTACAAATGAGGGAAACCATGGAGCCTACTCTTTTGGGGGTCTGGTTTATTTCACTAAATATGATTTTTTTTCAAATCTTTCCATTTCCTTACAAATGGGGCGATGTCATTCTTTCCGATGGCAGCATGGAATTCCATTTTGTATTAGTACCACATCTTCTTGATCCAGTCATCTACTGAGGGGCATGTGGGTTGGTTCCATATTTTAGGTATGGAAAACAATACTACAATGAAGATGGTTGTGTTGTTAGATTTAGTGTGGCCTTAAGTATGTTTATGGACATTGGGGTAAATGCCCAGGAATAGGATTGCTGGATCATAGGGAGCTCAATGGTTAGTGTTTTGAGGAATCATTATAGTGCTTTCCACAGTGGATGAACAAGTTTACACTCTCACCAACAGAGTAGCAGCGATCCCTTCTGGCTACATCTCCACCACATCTATTGTTATTAAACTTCTTGATAATGGCTAAGAGAATTTTGACCCATGCCAAAGAGCTTAAGTGTTTTTCCTATTTCTTCCTGTAAAAATTTCAGGGTATCTGCTTTTACCTCAAGGTCTTTGATCTACTAGAAGTTGATTCTGGTGCAGGGAGATAAATAAGGATCCAATGTAATTTCTACATGTGTTTAGCCAGTTCTGCCAGCACGATCTGTTGAAGAGGCTGTGTTTCTTCCAGTCAGTATTTTTGGATCCCTTATCAATGATTAGGTGGCCATAGGTCTGTGGGTTGATTTCTGGGTCTTCAGTTCTATTCCAGTGGTCCTTAGGTCTGTTCTTGTGCCAGTACTGAGCTGTTTTTATTACTATAGCTCTATAATAGAGTCTGAAGTTTGGTATTGACATTATTCCAGGGCTGTTCTTTCTGCTATGGATTGCTTTTGCTATACAGAGTCTTTTATTGTACCATATGAATTTTGGGGTTTCTTCCTCTATTTCATGAAAGAATAACGTTGGGATGTTGATGAATGTTGCATTGAATTTGTAGATAGCCTTCAGCAGTACTGTCATTTTCAGGATGTTAATTCTTCTAATCTTGGAACATGGAAGATTACTTTCTTAGATCTGCTTTAATTTCCTTTTTCATATTTCTAAAGTTTTCATCATAGAGATCTTTTATTTCCTCCTTTAAGTTAATTTCTATTTAATTTTCTTTGAGGCTATTGCAAAAAAAATTGCTTTCCTGATTTCAGCCTTTCTCTTCTCACTGTTGGCATATAGAAAAGCCGTTGATTTTTGAGGGCTAATTTTATACCTTGCTACCTTGCCAAAGTTTCGAGTTAGCTTGAGTAATTTGGGAGTGGAGTCCATAGGGTTCTTTATATACAGAATCATGTCATCTACAAAGAGGGACAGTTTTATTTCCTCTTTCCCTTTATGTTTGCTTCTTGACTTATAGCTCTAGTAATTCTGATACTATCTTGAAGAGGAGTGGAAAGAGGGGCCATGCTTTTCTTGTTCCTGATTTTACTCAACAGGTTTTATACTTCACTTTGGATGTAGTATAAAATAAATACCACGTTCTGCATTTGTTCACTCCTTGTCCCTTCATTTCTGTCTTCCATTACACTCTCCCAAATATTACACAAGCAAGACAAAAAGAAAACAAAACAAAAACAGCAAAAAAGGAAAAATAAAACGTCTTGTTTCCGTTTCCAGGAGTTCCCTTTGATAAGTATTATTTTATTGATCAGATGCACATAAGTAAGGAGCCTTTGTGTTCTTCTCCTAAGACTGTCCTCCTTTGGCCTCACTGTGTGTGATTGCTAGAGAGCTGTATAGTTTATTACATTCTAGTTGGTTCTACCTTTTACGTTGCTCATTCTCTACCCATAAAATATTATTTTTATTTATTAACTTTTTATCAGTGCATATTTCAAAATGTAATTCCACTACCTCTTGTCTATAAATGGTGTATTAAATAATCACAGCAAGAGCTGGGAGCATAACCAAGTGCTCACATAGAATGCACGAAGCCATGGGCTTGATTCCCTGGTACCACATACACAGAAAAAGCCAGAAGTGGTGCTAGTACTCAAGTGACAGAGCACTAGACTTGAGCAAAAAGAGTCCAAGGATAGTGCCCAGGCCCTGAGTTCAAGTCCAGGACTGGCCAAAACAGAAATCATGGTGAAAGTGAACTAACTTGGTGTCCCGCCAGGAGCTTGCTGCTCAGGATGCTTTCCAGTGCTGTCTCAAACACCAAATTCTATCCTTTTGACATACTTATGTCACCCTAACATCTGTCTAATGGATCTAGTGTTCTTTATCTTTGGGTTTAACTTAAAACCCTGTAATGTTCTAACTCACATGGGTTCAATCATCTTCTGAATAGCCTTTCTGCCTCTAATCTGAAGCATTTCCAAGTCAATTCACCACCAGGCGTATTTCCAAAGTGAAAATCTATTTAAATAAGCATGCTTTTACTCCCCACCCACACACTCCCCACCCCCAGCTGTCCCAAACTTTCTATTTCCTACAATAAAACCTATCTTTCTTTGAATCATTGAGGGGATTGTATCCAATCAAGCTCTGATCTGCCTTTTCAGTTTCATCCCCTGCCACTTCTTTCTATGTTGGAGAATCATCCACCCACACTTCCCATTCATATATGTAATTCTCATGGGGTTTATTTTTCCAGACTGTCATGAGGCAGTGCCTTTCTCAGAACCTCATTAGTGCTCTATTCATATGGCTCTTGAAACACAGCACTTACAAATTTCATTTTTCCCACATGTTCCCTGGATTCCCTCTTACATGGACTCACACTCCTGGGAATATAAACAGGTCTATTCTTTTTTTTTTTTTGCCAGTCCTGGGCTTGAGCTCAGGGCCTGAGCACTGTCCTTGGACTTTCTCAAGGCTAGAGCTCTACTACTTGGAACTCAACACCACTTCTGGCACTTTTTTCTTATGTATGTGGTACTGAGGAATCGAACTCAGGTCTTTGTGCATGCTAGGCAAATACTCTACCACTAGCCCAAACTCCCAGCCCAAACAGGTCTATTCTTCCAATGTTTAGCAGAACTCCCACCTCTAGTACACACAGTCAATATTAGTTCATTATGCAGTGAGCTTGTGAATCCTCTAGTCTCTGATTAAAGCACTTTATTTTATACTGGAAGTCCAGAGATCAATAAATGCCCTTCTGATGAAGATACTAGTTATAATAATCATAGTAATAAAACTTTACATCTGTACCTCAGACATCAACACTCTGGTAGAATAAGAAATTAGTTTTGAAGATAGCATTTTGAAAGATAAGAAAATTTATTAAATGCCCTCAATAGTTCCTTATAGAGCTATAAAATGGAGGAAATAATTCTCCATTGTTCTTATTTTGCTCAGGCATTTGCAATTATTTTGCTGAGTAAAGTCCATATGCACAATGAAGTTTCATATTTCCATAGTAAACTATAAAATCTCAGATGTTTACTAAGAATAAAATTTCTGTGTAGATTCATAGTCTGGTCTCAGAAAAAATCCAGGTGAAGCCATTAAAATACCTTTCTGCCTAGTTTCTTAGATGTTTGGATGCATACACAAGCAGAAAAATGAATAGCCTTGTAATTTTTCAGTAGAGCAATGATAGTTTATCCAATGTTTGTTCTAGGAAATGAAATCAGACTTAAAACAGCAAAATAAAATGAAAGCCAAAGGAGAATATTAAGAAAGAAAGGTGCTTTCTAAAACTTTATCTCTGTTGCAAACCTGTTATAGAAGTGCCAGTAGGAAAATAGTACAGGCATATATTCAATATGTGGATTAGAATCAAAAGTAACAATGTCAGGACTTCCTCAATTCAATAAGAAAAGCAAGAGGCTGGCAAAGTGGTTTACTTTAGATAGTGGATAAAAATGTCAAGGACTGAAAAACAATGATTTTGAGAACATTTCATTGTATTATTAGTCTCTCTTATTTATAATAATGTAAATTCGTATTTCTTTCATTTTGTTATATTTTCCACACTTTTTTCTCTAAAATTCTTTTATATTTCAAACAATTCTGTTATTTAGTGACCTTTAAAATCTCCAATTATTTTGTCCCACAAATTGGATTTTGTTTTTCTTTTTTTGGTGGGGCTTGAACTCTGGGCCTGGGTACTGTCCCTGAGCTCTTCAGCTCAAGGCTAGTGCTCTACCAGTTGAGCCACAAGGTCACTTCCAATTTTCTAGTGGTTAACTGGAGATAAGAGTCTCACAGACTTTTGTGCCTGGGCTGGCTTTGTACCAGGGTCCTCTGAACTCATCCTTCTAAGTTGCTCATTCTGTAATCCTAGCTACTCAGGAATCTGAGATCTGAAGATCTTAATTCACAAAATTCCTCGAGACTCTTAATTTCCTCTTACCTAGTAAAAAGCCAGAAGTGAAGGTGTAGCTCAAGTGGTACAGCTTCATCTTTAAGCAAAATTTCCAAGGGAGAGGCCGGGAGTTTGGCCTAGTGGTAGGGTGCTTGCCTAGCATGCATGAAGACCCGGGTTCGATTCCTCGGTACCACGTACATAGAAAAAAGCTGGAAGTGGTGCTGAGGTTCAAGTGGTAGAGCTCTAGCCTTAAGTCCAAGCCCAGGACTGGCAAAAAAAAAATTAAAAAAAAATTCCAAGGGAGAGAATGAGGCTCAAAGTTCAAGTCCCATTATTGACACATATGCATACAAAAAAAGTCCTACTTTGTGTGTAAAAGTGTCAGTGGAAAGATTCATATAAATTTATATTAGTTGACTTATGCTGGTGACCACTGAAAATTGTGAGATTGGCTCAGTCAGAGCTGGCTATGGAGTGAGTGCTAATCACAGCAACAGAGCCCACACAACTTTATTATCTGCTCTCCTGAACTGGCTGAGTAAAAATACCTTCCTAATTTCTCTTGTGAATCAAGAGGTAATGCCTTTGAAATATACTTTGTTTCTTCTTCTATGTTTCAAAGACCCAGTATTACAGTAAAATACATCTTTTAGTAGTTAATTAACTAGAACTTATGTGCCACATGGGAGAAAAGTCAAGCGGTACTGACTTCTGCTCTAATCAGAAAATAAGTAGGGCTGGTCTCTGTCATATTTTAATCTCACAGGTGGAAATTTTAGAAAGCGCATGCTGTGAGAGTGCGGGGTGGGAAATTTATGCACTGCATCCACAGTCAGAACAAAAACCTTCTACTCTCTCCACTTCTTCCTCATTGAAGCTCACCTGCCCATTTCCACTCAGAGACAATTTGAAGTCTCCTGTTAACGTGAACCTAGCACTTCCTCTGTGGGCCTTTTCCTGTATACACTGCCTTTGGTGGGCTCCTTCTTGCTCTTTGTCCTCCCCACCCCCAAGGAAGGCTGTAAGAGACTGGAGCCTCCATGACAACCTCAGGGCTAGGAGGTGAAATCTCTTCCTCTTTACAAGAGTTTCCTCAATAGCACAGTGTTGTTGTATTGTGTTTTGTTTCTTCTAGCCACAGGACATGAAAAACTATGTTCAACAAACCTCATCATTCCTCTGTGCTTTCTTCAGCTACAGTGACCCCTTAGCTCAGTGGCATTTCAAATCAGGCAGAGACTGCTTCTGGCTATCATTGGGGTGTACCATGCACCGTAAGATACCTACTGAGTTCAAGGTCACATTGCAGTGAATCTAAATTCTTCAGTCATTGAAAGTGTCTAGATTACACTATGCCAAATGCTCATGGTCTGTTTACATACTCACCGACATCAAATAATCTCAAGAAGCTGGGTACAGCCATGTTTTACCAACATGAGTCATTCTAGAATCAATGCCCTGTATGATATTATAGCTAAAATACCATCACTATGAAAAACAATTTCAACTTATATCTCTCTGCAGTTATCCTATTATTAGAGAAAGTTTTCTTTCACATCACCTCCTGAGTTTGTTACAGTAAAAGTTGGGATTAAAATCCTTTGATCAGTCTAACTCTTGAGATTTAAATAGAGATTATAGAACTTAGAAACTACTTTTATCACTCACAAAGACGGCCTTTACCAGGCCTCTTTGATTCAGAGACTCAAAGAAATCAAATATGACAGATAAATGACTTTGCTTTGCAGTTGTTCTTTGGCTTCTGAACTATGGGACCAATGGGCAAACAATGCTAAGCCAATGGGTACTATTTCAGAGGCACAAAAAATGCTTACAACATTTAAACATTTACTAAAATCAATAAATTTGGTTTACAGACTCCAGGAGCATCCTAACGATTATTCACTTAATATATGGTAATTCTCAAGTATCTCAAACCACATTGAATTTCACAGAGAAGAATAAATAATTATGCTGAAATATACAGTATAATGATTTCTTTCTTTCAATTAAGAGGCATTTAATAGTGATCATCATTATTAAATGAGATAAATATTTCATATGGTACAGTATACAAGCCTTTCATTAAGAAATGTTGGTATTTTTGAAATATGTATTGGGCTTTGAATCATGATGTTTTTAAATGTTTGATTTTAATGAGTCATTGAATATGTATTAGCTTTATGAGATGCACATATTTGGAATATGGCTGTATTTGTCAGCATAAGGATGATTTAAATTTTCTTAAAATAGACCATTAGGATGCCAATGTTTCTGCTGACAGGCACTTTCAAAGAATTAAAAACAGACAAAACCACAATACTTTTTGAAAATTTACTTCTGCTGTCTTTATTCCTGTTAAGTTAAACAACTTCCCATTATTTCACAAGTGCAGTAGTGATAAAGCCATAAGTCTATCATATGCATGATAATTTAAAACTATAGCTTTATCCAAAATGAAGAAAAAATACAGTAGCTTTTTTGTTGTTGAAAATACTACTACATTATCTCTCAAATAAAAGTTTATGAGGGCCTCATGGTGGAAAGGCCTTTACTTGTGTTTTAGGTCAAGTTATTTTTAAGTTTTATTTATTTTTTGCTATTTAGTTGAGTTCCTGAAAGCGTTTATATTCGGGTACCTTATCTGAGATACAGATGGTGTATATTTTCTTCCATTCTGTAGAATATCTCTTCACTCTGTTGCTTTTTTCCTTTGCCTTGCAGAACCATTTTATTTTAGTTTAATGCCATTCCATTTGTGTATTTGTACACTGCTATTATCTGTGTTTTTATGGTCATATCCAGAAAATGACTGCCAAAACCAGTGTCATGAAAGAGTTCCTGTGTGTTTTCTTCTAGTGATTTTATCATTTAGAAGCCTTAATCTATTCAAGTTTACTTTTGAAACAGGTGAGCAACAGAGGTGTAGCTCCATTCTTCTGCATGTGGGTATCCAGTTTTGTTAGTGCTGTGCTTCTTGTGTGCTTGAGGCATTTGTGTCAAAAACCAGTTGGCTATAACTAAGGGGATTTATTTCTTGGCTCAGACTCTGTCCCATCCCTCTGCTTGTCTTTTTACACAGTGCAGTTTCACTTGTGTAGCTTTGAGTGTATTTTGAAGTAAGGTGTTTTAGACTCGAATATACTAAGTATCTTTAACTTTAGTACTGACATGTGATTTTTCTATTTCATAACAGCCTTATGAATTTAAACACAAATTATTAATCACATTGATTCAAAATTTAAACACAGAGCATAATGGGTGAATCTTCCATTCTGTTTAGTTGTATTCATAAATACTTTTCACTGACTTTCTCATTGATGAAAACCTGATCTTCACAGAGGTACCAGCAAAGAGAAAACAGGTAGACAAGCTTAGTTTGTTCTTGTATTTTTAATGCCATTAAGAATTTAGATTGTGCACAACTAAACATTCACAAAATCAATGTATGAATTCATGTAACTTACCCCTCACTTCTGTAGATTTCCAGTTCAGGTAAACTATATGACATCTGTAATTGAACAGTCTCGTTGACTATGGAACTGTTCACTTACAGGATTAAAGGCTTCTATTAATCTTTTACCTTCATAAATGCCTTTGCAGACTAAGATTTGGTTAAGTGTATGACTTCTGCTCAGATCTGCAAAAGCCTTATTTCTTAATTTGCTCAGAATGCCATGCGTGCCAGTTACTGTAGCTCAGCACAAAGAAAGTATGTTATATACAAAGTTAAAATGATACTTTTACAGGTAATAAGTGCTAGACATTAAATGAAGTAGTAAGTTGTAGAGGGAAAATTGGAAGGCAAAATTACATATAAATGGTGAAATATAGATATGCGGGCAAAAGGATTTGGTTCACATTACATTTTAGGTAAGGGACAACTGTGAAGACAGAAAACAGACGGCTGGCTTCCCAGAGCATCAGATGAAGGATTAGGATGAAGATGAAGGGGTCTTGTGGGTGGGCAGTTCGATAGCTCATTCATGGTGGTAGTTAGAAGACTTAATGCCTCTGTCAGAACTTGTAGAAGTCGTGCTGAACATGGCCAGTTTTATACCACATAATTGATCACTAGAAGAATCAGTGAAAGAAAAAACTATGTTTCTAACAGGACAAAATGAGCCAAGGTCAAAGTCCTGAGACCTAGGTATGGCATGGATGCAGGCAGAGACTTCTGGGTGATTCTTGCTATCATATAAAAAGGTAATTCCGCCCCCACAGAACCCAGAGAAATAAAGATCAACATCGTGTGGATATGTATGCTCCTTCCGTGCTACTTCTATTACTAAGAGAAATTTCAGTTTACTGTACCATTCCATAATGAAAGTGTCAAATCTGATCTATCCAATAATAACTATTATTATCATAATCATACTCTCTGTTTGCATAGTATAATGAAATCATTGTGCTCACGCACACACTTCCTTTGCTTTAACTCAAGGCATCCAACTCTTCCTTAACATGTCCTTCAAGGCTAGAAATTTACACCTTGAACTACACTTATACTTCCTGGTTGATACATCTTAAATGTAATTTTTCCCTTCATTTGCTCATAGTTTATATGAGGAATATAGTAAGTCAAAAAGTAAACACCACTTTATTCCTTTACAATTTTTATTTGCAACCATACTGATTTTTAATTTTATTGACCTTTGGTCAAATTTGCATTCTACTTATAGGTACCATCAGTTGATTGACATTCATATAAAGAACATTAAAGTTACCATATTCTAGTCATATGTCAAATTCAAGGATGATTATTTGAGTGACTATTTCTCTGGAGCAATCCTATGGCTGTTTTAGCAGGTTATTCAATCATTTTCTTCCAATAGGAAGATAAAGGAACAAAGTGTGAGGGGGAGTAAATAGTAAACCATTTAGAAGTAAGGGAGAACTGAAGAGATGAATTATGAAGCAGTTGTGCTTTGTGGGAAATATGTTAGAAAAGACAGAGCTTAGCTAGACACTGGTAGCTCACACGTGCAATACTAGCTACTCAGGAGGCTGAGATATGATGATTGTGATTTGAAGACAGCCCTTGCAGGGTAAGTTCATGAAAGAACTTTCTTTAAAGAAACCACCAAAAATCTAGACATGGAGCTGTGTCTCAAATAGTAGAAGAACAGCTTCCAGCAAAATGGCTTAAAGACAGCAGAAGCCCAGAATTCAAGCCCCAGTACTAGTACACACACACACACACACACACACACACACACACACACACACACACACACAGGAAACTCTATAGTAGTTCTTGATTAAAAATATGACAATCTATCTCATTCTTGTTACTCATTTGTAAAGTGTGAGTAAAAGTGATACTTGAAGAGTTTCTTTTTGAAAATAAAATGAGACACAGCATTTGACACTTTGCCTGAAATGCATTAACTGTTGATTCTTATTATCACTGAAGGCAGCACATTGAGCTAGCTCATTAAAATGTATCTGATATTTGTCCTCTGTGCTAAGTGTGTGAAAAAAATCTGAATGAGCAAGGAATATAAAAATATTAATTCCTTAAATACATTACTGGAGTAAAGATCACAAGAAGTCAGAAGGAAAAAAATGTCTCCAATTGCTTTTTTGAGACTGCTTAGCTGACATACAAAGGACTTTGATGTCAGGGAGATCAGGGCTCAAATTCCAGCTTTTGACATTTTTCAGCCCTGTGATCCAGAGAAAACTTGCTTAATCTCTAAAGCTCAGTTTCCCTTGCTGTGTAATTGGAATAATAAAATCACTGCTTTCATGTGATAGTTCTGAGAATTTAAAGAGGGGTTGCATAGTATGGTAAATCAAGTCAGACTGTGATGACAGTACTGGCTTGCTTGAGAATGTGAAACTTGCTGTAGAACGCTGAAGGGAAACAGATTCATGCGCATGTGCCATTGTTTCTGTCATTGCAGAATTTACTGTTCTGATAATTGACTGTCTGCTAAAGGCAGGAGACGGGGGCCAAGAGTTTGGTCAAATGGTAGAGTGCTTGCCTAGCATGCACAAAGACCCAGGTTCGATTCCTCAGTACCACATAAATAGGAAAAAGCTGGAAGAGGTGCTGAGGCTCAAGAGCTTAGGCTCTAGCCTTGAGAAAGTCAAGGACAGTGTTCAAGTCCAGGACTAGCAAAACAAAAAGGGGGGCAGATAGAGGAGACAGGGCTATCTTCTTTGGTTTAGACACTGAACTATACATGGAGTCAAAAACTTTATTTATTTGTTTGTTTGTTTGTTTATCTATCTATTTATTTATTTTGGTCAGTCATGGGAATTAAACTCTGGGCCTGGGCACTGTCCCCGAGCTCTTCAGTTCAAGGCTACACCCTACCCCTTGAGCCACAGCGCCACTTCTGGTTTTCTAGTGCTTAATTGGAATTAAGAGTCTCTCAGAAATAGGAAAGGGAAGGGGGGGAAAACAAGATGATTGGGGAGAGATGGAGAGAGGCAAATGGGGACAAAAACATGAGAAGGGGTATCAATGTGTGAGAAGCAATGCACCTACTGTAACCCCTCTATACATTACAATAAAACATAAACAAATAATAAAAAAAAAAGGAATCTCTCAGACTTTAGTCCTCGGGCTGGCTTTGAAACTTGATCCTCAGATCTCAGCCTCCTGAGTAGCTAGGATTACAGGTGTGAGCCACCACACCCAGCAAGGAACCCTAATTTTTTACAGGAATTTTGTATCACAAATTGGCTTTCCCATTTCTGTCTGGAAGTTTCAAGCTCTTGCTGTTTCAGGCTCTGTTTGGCCCTTGATAGGCATGGAACATACACAATCTGCATGGCTGAATTCGTAGATAACAAAATATGGAATAAGATGTGATAGCCTTGAAATTCTTATGAGAATCATTCAAAGGTTCTGGAGGTCATTATTAAAAGAGTTTGGGAAAATCATTCACATTTTTTCTATTGATTGATTGATTGATTGATACTCCTGGGACTTGAACTCTGGGCTTGGATGCTATCCCTAAACTTTTGTGCTCAAGGCTGATGCTTTATCACTTGAGCCACAGCTCTAGTCCCAACTTTCAGTGGTTAATTGAAGATAAGAGTCTCATGTTCTTTCTTTCCCAGGCTGGCTTCAAACTATGATTCTGAAATCTCAGCTTCTTGAATAGTGAAGATTACAAGCCTGAGCCACCAGTACCTGGCCATAGTTCTTATTTTAAATTGTGGAGAGATTTTTCTCTTGTTCATTTGAATTTTGTTTGAGGAGGGGTACATAGGCACAATTCTGTTTAAACATATATGAGTCCCATCCGTAGGACTTCAGTCTTCTGAAAAACAAGTGTTCCAGTCCTTAACACTGAGTTTAAATCTTGATGTCGGTAATTTTGATAGCATGCCGGAGTCAAATGCCATGTAGAAAGGATACTTTTTTTCTAATAACAGTGTTATGTTTTACTTATTTCTGTGGGTCTTCAAATTGTCTTTAGAATTACAATAAGTTCCAGTTTAAAATTCTATAGACATTTTAAAATGTATTGCCAATCTATTTAAATTAAAAAAAGTCTTAATCCAGGTGCCAGTGGCTCTGGCCTGTAATTTTGGCTACTCAGGAGGCTAAGATCTGAGAATCACAGTTTAAAGCCAGCCAGAGCAGGATAGTCTGTGAGACTCTCGTCTGCAATTAACCACCAGAGACCTGGAAGTGGCATGTGGCTCAAAGTGGTAGAGCACTAGGCCTTGAGCTAAAGTCTCAGGGAGAATGCCCAGGCCCAGCATTCAAACCCATTTATCAACCAAAAAAATATAGTCCGATTTTCTTTAAGTAGTTGGACAAAGTGGTTATAATTCCGCATGTCTTATTTAGTACATGTATCTTGATCATAATTCTCCCCCATCTTTCTCAACATTACCTATGCCCTCAATTTTTTATGTGCTAAGTAGATAATATAATAATATAGGTACTTCTCACATTTGCTTAGAATTTTTTCCCTAGAAAAAAATATATACATATATATATATTCACTGTGGAAATAGATAAAATTAATCACTTGCAATTCTCCTGTCACATACTTAAGTAGAACCTTTATTTCCTGCTTTCAGAGTGGGTCAGTGTGGAAATTAATTCTATATGGGCAGCTGAATGTGATGAGAATACCCTGTCAACTTCCTGTCAGAATGAACAACTGTTCCCTGCTGTGATAGCATGCACATTATCGGAGAATTTCCACTGTAGATGGTAGAAACCATTGCAAATCTTGTAGAGAAAATAGTTTAGCCAAGTTTGTAACTACACAATGGACAAAATGGCAGGAAAAAACGCCTTCAGCTTTCTTTTACATATAGTTCCCTACCCCCAACCATACTGCAGGTGTAAATCATGACAAATGCTGTAGTAGTTCCCATGGTGATATGGAAGTCATTGCCATATTTACTGTATTTAATGCTACCTTCGGTACAGCCAATAACAGCAAGACTAATGCCAAACCCTACTCTAACCATCTTACTCACATGGGCATGCTCAACTCACAGCATTATGCCAGCTACATCAATACAGACATCTTGATGTAATATTCTTTTGCTAATTTCATTAGAAGATTCTGAAACTAGTTCTGAATGATTGAAGGACCCATGGAGCAACACAAGGTCTGTTACACTGGTAGGAGTTCTCTAACATATTCATAAGCCAATCAGATAATTGATCAAAACTGAGATGTTTGGCTTTGTATGGATTATCTTGCACTTTCCCTTTCATATTCATGGACTACACTCTTCTACTCAGTGTAGACGCATGGCTTTGACTTCTGCTTTTAAACAAGCCTCCTTCCATGGCAAAGATAAGTAAGAAAGTTGAAAAGGGCACAGACTAGTCTGAGGTAGGCATTTCTGGTACCTCTTCTTCAGAGGGCTCTAGGATGGCGAAGCCTATAACAAAGATACAGCTGTCAGGCCTCCAACAACCCCTAATCCCTGGGCTCTGCTGGACCATAGTAGAATTCCTTTTATTCCTAGATTATGCCTTATCAAATGTAGTCTTCTTAAACCCTTGCTATTCCCTCTTAAATAGGTTTTTTTTTTTGATTTTGTTTATCTTTTATCTTCAGATAGTTCTACTTAGAGTTTTCAATTTAGGATACTGGATTGTGTATAATGAATCTTAATCAGTGTCACCATTCCAGTAACCTTGCCATCTATTCCAACCCTGTTCATACCTTCAAGTCTTCTCATTCCATTTTCACAGATATACATTGAATATGTTTACATATATAGAGGCATACTCACATATGAATATGTATATATATATATTCATTCCCTAATCTCCTCTCCATCCTCCTTACATTCTTTTCAATTACTTCAGTTTCAATGTGATAATTCCTACCAGGAGGCTCTGAATCTCAGATTCCTTGCTGTAAAATAATGACAAAAAAATCAATTTATATGATTACTACGCATTAATACTCATGAACTACTTAGATAAGAAAGCTACTTAAATTACAGTATAATTAATAAGGCTCCATATTATCAGATACAAGTCTAGGAAAAATACATATTGGTTAATAAATACAGATTCTCTAAAGAAATTATAATTATTATAGTTCCTGGCCCTAAATTATATCCATTTGAAAATGGATCAAAAATTCAAAAGCAGTTTTAATGCTAAAACATTAGGAAATTATTAAACCCACTAGTTCAGATGTTCTTGTCTTACAATATAAGTTACCATGGTTTAAATCAAAGTCCTACATTAAATGGAAAATTTGAAATTAATCTGTGATATTAAGAGACCAAGGTTATAGTTGATAAATTAGTTACACAAGTTGCATAAGAGGCTAACATTTTATTAATTGTTTAGCCTGCCTTTTTTCCACTATTGCAGAGAAACAAGCATTAGTAAAAACCAGTCATAAATAAATTACTGATAAGATGATTTCTTGACCAATGGCTGCCCAGTAGAAGAAAGAGGAACTTTGAAATCTAATTATCTATCTATCTCTCTATAATTTCTTTCTATCTAACAAGAATAAAGGTTGCCATTTTTAAAAATTGTAAGTGTTGTTATTTGAGTAGAAAGTACAAGCTACACTTTTATTCAGAGAAGAGAAAACCATTAGAGGATAAGCAGTAGAGATTCTAAGGAAGAAAGGAACTAGGAACACACACACATACACTCACACACACATACACTCACACACACATATATACACATGTATTCATATCAATATATATATACACATATATATATCAATAACTGAGTTTTACCATCTCATGAGGATATGCTGAAGAAAGCAGATAAAAGATGGTATGAGGAAGAAAGCAAATATGTGGACCATTCTCCTGTGTGCAGGAGGCAATGCAGGCAAGTCTATAGCTGATGTCATCAAACTTCCCTACTGAGTGTCTGCATGGGGCATTTCCCAACAGAATGCTGTCATTCTGAAGCAGGGCTGGACTTTTGGGAAACAAATGATAAAATTTGTGATTGGCTAAATTCATGTGAAAATCAAAGCAATACCAGTGTAGCAAAGGGCAGAGCCCGAATTCCCCAGGCTTGTTCTGTTTCTTCAGAACAAATGAAACTTGAGATCATGACAGGGTGGCAGTCCCTCCCCTTTTCTGGAGAGGTGATGGCATGCTGGGCCAAAATTTGTCTTTCCTATTCAAGGTTTTGTGTGTAAATGAGTAGATAATATAGACAACACAGTGCATTCATTTGCCTCAGTCACACTATAATGCAATAAACCTGCTTTCTTCTGGGGACAGCCACTCCTAATGTCTCCTTTAGCTGTTTCTATGGCACTGGAGTCTACAGAAACAACTCCCACCCACTGGTGTCCACAGTCTGTGACAGGGAAGAGGAGGGATGGAGAGGCCTCAGTATGAGTAAGAGCCTGAACAGGAAGAAGGGCCTTCTGCTCCTTACAATTTGATGTTCTAGGACTCTCTTCGGTTGAATCAAAGAAACACATGGCTCCCAAAGAGGAATGTCCTGGAAGGCCAGGACCTGTTATGTGCCAGTGACTGGAGCACTATGGTTAGGTGACAGGGCTGAGGAATCACCTGAGAGCTGCCATCGTGGGTTTGTGCCAGACATGGTAAATGACCAGGGAAAATATGTGAACCAGGAGAAGGACTGAAGCACGATGAATGAGAGAACAGCAACAAGATGACTGAAAGATGGACTGGCTTCACTCCTCATTCCCTGGTCCTGTCACAAGATAAGCACCAGTGCAAGATTTTTATTTATTTATTTATTTATTTATTTATTTATTATTTTCTGCTAGTCCTGAGTCTTGAACTCAGACCCTGGGCACTGTCTTTGAGCTTGCTCAAGGCCAGCTCTCTACCACTCGAGCCACAGCACTACTTCTGGCTTTTTCTGCGTATGGGGTACTGAGGAATTGAATCCATGGTTTCATGCATGCTAGGCAAGCATTCTACCACTAGGCCATGCTTCCAGCCCAATGCAAACTTTTAACATAACACCCAGATGTTTAAAATACATCCATCCATTATGAAGTATGTCTCTACAATCAATGGTTCTCTGACACCCCTAGGCTTACTGTTCAATACAACCTTGTCAACTCTGATAATCCAAACTCCCTAGTAAACAGTGTCAGTTTCCAGCACAAGACTTAGAAAGTCTTCCAGATAGTTAATACAAAGTTTCCTTTCCTCACTGGATTCTGCCATTGTCAGTATCCCAGGCTGAGCAGCGATGGCAGAATATATTGACCAGATACTGACAGCCTTTAAGCCAGTCATGTTTAGAGTTAACCTAATACATACACAACCAAACTTCAGGACAATAGCCTCTCAGTGAAAATCGTAGATGAGGATCTGGAAGGAGAGTAAGATGGCAAATATGATAGCAAGTGTCAAAAGACTACAATGGTATATGATTTTTATTTGCTATGCAACACACAAAGAGTCAGATGGTGAGACCCAAAAGTCAAAGAAAGAGAAGGTGCTGGTCTTCTCTCATCTGTAGTTTGTCATGAAGAAAGTTAGTCTCTGGCCACCTGATAAAAGCAGGCACAGAACGTCCATACACCTCCCTAAGTCCACTGAATCCTTGTTCTGTATCTGCGGAAGCTCTGACAGCACCTCTGATGTTGACTTGATATATTGGCCCTGATGCTTCCTAATACTTCAAAGCAATGCTCAGATGGCCACAAAGTCTGCCACTCAGGTTCTTCACGAAGACCCAACATGACCCTAGCTAGAGTGACAACCCAGAGGTCATAGGATGATTGTTCAGTTCTTTGTACCCTATTCCTGGGGGGAACAAGGGCTTGAATGTCTACCCTTTCTAGTACAAATGACAGCACCAGCCATTTCACCATGGGAAATGCTATTAGTCAGGATCTTGGTATTGCCTAAAGAGAATAATTCTTTAACTATGTGATGGGCTTTGTTGTTGTTGTCCATTTTAGTAAAAATTAATTCGTTTTGCTAACACAACAATCATTGGGGATGGTTTCATGAAGTGAGATTATTTATTTATTTATTTATTCATTCATTCATTCATTTATTTTTCTGCTACCCAGGCTCAAACTCAGAGATACTACACTTACTTAGCTTGTTGGCTCACAGCTGGCACTTACTGCTTGAGTCATACCTCAAGCCCAGCTTTCTCCTGACTCATTAGACATGAATCTCCAAGTTTTTCTGCCTGGACTGGCTTTGAGCTGCAATCCATTAGAACTCAGGCTCTGAGTAGTTAGGTTTACAGGCCTGAGCCATTGGCACCTAGTAAATTCTTATGCTTATTAGGCCACTTTAAATTATATATCAATATTGTTCTTTGTTGTGAGTAGATATAATTTACACACAGGATAACAAAAAACAATCTCTTATTTTGGATCTGTGATCTTGCTATATTACCCATGATGGCATCAAACTCATGCACTTAGCTAACTCTCTTGCCTCTACCCCCCCCCCAAATGCCCGGGTGCTTGGCTTATGAAAAATATTATCTCCACTTAGATTGATTTTCCTTCTCTCACTAGTCATGATTTCTCCTGCCTGTTACGCACAGCTACCTCATGTGAGAAAGTTGACTCTGCAGTTTGTTTCTGGTTCCAGCTGAGGACCACCCCTGAGAAAATAATTTTGTAGTACTTTTCTTCATACAGACTGTGTGTCCCAGGTTTTCATTAGGAAATGAATGTACAGATTACACAGTGCCCACCAAGTTGTGGAATAAATAAATGAGCTAGGAATTGACTGCCTGCAATGTCAGTATACTGTCAGTAAGCCAGGCATATAACCTTTAGGATAGAGCTGAAGGGAGAAAGACCTTGAATTCCAGGCTAGCCAGGACCAAGTTGGAGGGAGAGTCTATTTCAAAAGGGGGGGTGTAGGAGCTGGGAAATACTGCTCTCCTAGTAGCGAGCTTACCTGGAATTTGTGAGGCCCAGAGTTCAGTTTTCAGTACTGATAAAATATGATTCGTAGTCCAAAGGATGTGACATATTTCCGACTTCCTATCTCTTTAAAGGTATGAAAATAAAATAACTTTGATTCAGCCTGGAAAATTTTTCCTGAGCCCAAGAAATGTCAAGTTCCAATGAATACAAAACTTCTTGAAATACTGATACAAGAAAAATAGTTGCCATAAGTGTTCTGGGTACTTTTCATTAACCAGTGCTTACTCAAATTTAAGTGTTTTAAGTGCTCACTGAAATTAAGACAGAATCCTGGATGATGATTTACAGTATAATTTCAATACAGGTGTTTCCTTTTTTGTTCATCAAAACTGTGTCTAGATTTTTAATTGGGAGAATCAGCCATGTAATTTAATGGTCCTGTGGATGAGCTGAGTACAAACTTGAGGGAAGTCTTTGCATTTGTTATACTTTAGAAAACTTCTTTTTAACGTTTCTCAATGAATCAGTGACCACAGTCTGTGATCTTGCTATATGAATGAGCAAATCTAATGAAAAGATTCTGTCATTTTTCTGACCTGAAGAACGTAGATAGTGATATCCTCCTCACAAAAGGTATTCTGCAAATGTAACTAACATGTATTTGTTATTATTATTATTATTTTATTATCATTTAGTACTAGGAATTTAATCTACAGTGTCACATTTGGTAGGCAGATTCTCTGACACCTAGGTTTTTTGTTTGTTTCATTGCTGAGGTGTGTCTCACTAGCTTTGATTGCATTCACCTGGAGCTTGGGGATCTCCTATCCCTGCTTCCTCACTGCTGGATTGCAGATGTGCAGTTTAACAGATTAACTTTAATACAAAGCATCAAATCTTATTTGCATCCAGCATATAATATTACTCATAGAGTAAAATAACAGCATCTTCCTTTTCCCTTTCAAGTAACCGTGGTCGTCCTATGAAGGGAAAAATGAGGACATTGGTGACATTGATCAAGATGAACTGTACTCCTAAATTGATCACTTGTTGAACAGTACCCCTTTGGACATCTTCTTAAAGAGAAAATAACAAAAACATAACTTTAAAATTGTCTTAAAAATGAATGACTAAAAGCCAGGTCTTCTCAATCCTTTCCCCCAGTCCATTCTCATGGTTTCAGGCAATCACTTGCTGTTCTCTTTGATCTTTAAAGGTACATGAACATATTTGTGCATAATTGACTGGTTGTGTTTACTTGTTTCAGTAGTTTAAAAGTTTTTACTAGTTTTCTTTTACACTATCATCTTACTAAACATCCAAATATATCAAATATCCATTTTCCTTATGGAATTTAAGTTTGTTTTTTTTATTTGCTTAGTTTTTATATTAGTAGTTATTTCCAAACTTATCAGCAAAGACTGTTTGGTACCATCATGTTTATTAAACCACTGATATGCCATTTCCCTGTCTCTGGGTCTGTCTGTCTGTCTGTCTATTTAATTTGTTCTCTAAAATGTCTTACAACCCATGTTCCTATCTAGATCATTCTGTAAGTTAGTCAATCCGAAATATTTTTTTCTACCCTTGTCTTTATCTATCTCAAATATTCTCTGAATTATTTTGGATTCCACATTTTCCAAACTGTATGTCATCTTCTTCTTTTCATTCATTTGCTTCCCTTTCCAGTGGTCTATATTCTACTCTAGTATGGACATGAATACATGGAAGGTAAACTCCTTAAACATTTTCATTTAAAGATATCAGTCTTTCAGTCTAATCTAGCACTCATTTGTAAAACCTTGTGGGTAGTATTCAGAGGTTTTGGGGTCCTGGCTGGTTTTCCTCCCGACTCTGTGGAAGTGAATCTGATGCCTTTCCGGTGTTTCTCATGTGTGAGAGTTGCTGTTCAAGGTGCTGAAAGCATCCCAGGTCTGACATTTCTTCAGTTTCAAACTTTGTTTCCCCTCAGCTCCATCTACCCTTTGACTTTCTCCAGTTCCCGTTGCCTTGGTTTCTGCGATGTTCAGATTTAGCAGAACTTTACTGTGCAAATAGACTTCAGTTTTTGCCCTTTACCACCTATTTCTCCAACTCAAAGCTAATCTTTTACTTGAAGCCCTTTCTGCTCTACTAAATCAGTTATGACTCAATCTGTTTTTCAGGATCTTTTTGTTGATGTTCCTCTTTATTCCTGGTATCTCTTCTACACTCCTGGAACAAAGGAATTTTGCTCTGAAGATAAAGGGGTTTATTGTTTCATTACTGGAGTTTTGTAATCATCTGTAGCTTCTATTTGGTCTCCTACATTTTTCATTTAATGTCAGATGATACTGTTTACAATAGGGTTTTCCTTCTTTGTTATTGCTATATTTTTGTAGTGGTCTTTATGTTGTTTTTTAAGTTAATAACATTTTGTTAAATAATTGTAGAATATTTGTATAACTTTATAAGTGCTGTTGATATAAGTATATATACATATAAACATACATATATGTGTACATATGTTTATTTAGATGCATCAACTTTTTTTAACCTGTTGTTTGGGTAATACACTATTAGGTTTCTAGTTTATCCCTCAAGTAGTTTATGATATCTTAAATTTCAATAGTGGACATGTAATTATGCATTTATCATTATAGTTTCAATTCTAAAGAGAATGAAATTGGAAGTGCTCTCTTTTTACTTGTATATGTATTATGGTGAGAATAGAGCTTGAACTCTGGACATGAACTCCCTTAGCTTGCTTGCTAACTTGGCACTCTACCACGTGAACCATGCCTCCAACCTAGACTTTTGTTGCTTCTTTTTGTACATGGACTCTCACAGCTTTTCTGCCTGGGCTGTATTGGAACCTCAATCCACAAGACCTCAATGGCTTGAGTAGCCAGCACTATGGCATGAGCCACCATGACCTAGCCCATGTTACTTTTCAGCTAATTTAAGCTCTCAAAGTACACATGTTACATGGATTAATTTATAATCTACTAGGCTCAGTGCTTGGATGCAGAGTCTTTGAAATGCATAATTACTGAGCTGTGCCTCTACCTAGATGAAGAGTGACATTGTGACAGCAGGGTTCCCCCCATGTGAAGACACATGCCTACCCACATGGACCAGCAACCTCTGGGCTGACTGACAGCCACCATGGCATCAGGACAGTGTGTGTGCACAAAACTATCGATGACAAATAAACACTAGCTTGTTTATGGCAGTTTGGGAAGGTCAGGGCAACTCCATACTGATCCATTGAAAAGGAATGTTTGGGAATGTCTCAAAAAGTGTTTTTACATTGGGAGATTTAAGAAAGTCAGCTGTTAAAATCTATATACCATCAAGTTGATGAACATTTCAAACTATAAATTGTCCTCACAGGATAGATAGGAGATAGGATCTGGTGTGGGTAGAGAAAGGCTAGGACACCCTGCTTGGAGTTGTGTTTGTCCAGATTTAGGTGGTTTATTTTGATTTATAAAGGAACAGCTGGAGCAGAAAAACAAAGGCAAATTGCACACACACACACAAAACCATCACCACACCCATTACAGGTGCTTGAGATGCTTTAATGCTTTAATAAATAAAATGTCACACTGTTATAAAGTACTTTTGTTTAGCATATTTCATCCTGTTCCTAGGAATAACCCTTCTGTGCCTTCTTTATGCAGCTATCAGTCATATCTTACTAGTGCTGGCTGGCTGAGTCATCTGAAGTTTAGACTCTTTATTTCCTGGCTTCAGATTGTTTTTATTCAACTTTGCATGTGACATCAATTTATTTCTTACTTTAAGAAATTCTTATAAAGTGTGTTTGGAACTTGTCATGGATCTTATTGCTATAGCATGTAGTCCTCACTAGCCCAACAACTTTCTTGGGGGAAAATGATACAATTGCTTGTTATTTATTTTTTTAAAGTACTAGGATATTAACTCAAGGCATTGGACTTGCTAGCAAGGCTCTCTACCACCTCAGCTTCTCGCATAGCCCTACAATTGTTTTTTTTTTTAATTCTATTTTCTATGCTTAATCTATTTTCTCATTTAACAAATATTTATGGGAAAGGTACAGTGATTGTGCCTGAAATTACAGTTAAGACAGGAAGAGCAGGCATGGAGACAGGAGAAGAGTGGTCCATGTCCAGTCTAGGGAAAAACATAAAGCCTAGTTGGACAAATAAGCAAAGAGCCAAAGGACTAGAGGTGAGTTCAAGTGATAGCATGGTTGCCTGGGCAAGAGTAAGTTCCATCTCTAGTACCCCCTCCAAAATAAACCAAACCAAATATTTATTAAGCTACTATCTCCCAACTCAGGTGTTAGGCATTGGTACTCTTAGAATTTACTGATTAATAACAGTAGATGAATTTGTAATCTGTTATTGTGCTCAGTAAGATCGAGTATGGTACAGGCTTGCCTTCAAAAGTGGAAATGACATATAAGAATATATAATGTGTGAAATATAGATGAGTTATCAAATATCAGCTTAAACAATGCCGGGAAAATTTGAGTATTGAACACATTTCCATTCATTGTTGTCAAAAGAGTAAATATTGTCAACAATAAAACTATCTTCTCTAAGGGACAGGATTTGTAGGTCTTAGCAAGTGGTAGTCCACAATTCTGCTTCTTCCTTTACAAAGTACTTCCAGAGATTCACAACAGGGTTCAGTCTGAATTTGTCTATGTAGTTCATTTTCCACTTGGGGAATCCATTCCTTACCCATTTGTCCATAGCTATAACTAGCAGATACAGAATTCAATATAGCAAATGTGTCTGCAGCCAATTCAAAATCGTCTCTCATCTGTCTGTGAGCAACACATAAATAACAAAGGAGACATTTAAAAGTTCATTCTCTTTTACTTATTTCTCTGAAATAGATCTTCCTGAGAAAGAAATGGTTTGAAATGATTATCTATTCAGTAGTCCTGCCGAGCGCTTGGAATGAGATTGCCATTTTACCTCCCCGAATTTCAGTATCCCCATGAGAGAGAGAATCATTTTAGACTTTTTCCTTCATAGTAGTTGATTCTTAACCTCTCGATTTTTTTAATGTGCCTATAAAGAAAGGAGCTGAGAGTGTCAAGAATATGCCAATTTGACAGTCACAAAAAAACAGACTTAGTAGACAAAATGTTCCCGTTTAGAATGAGGAGCTGATCCTTTTAGCATAGGAAGGAAAAAGTAAAACAATTCAAGACAAAAATATTGGAGGCAGAGTGAACTCAAATGCATTAAAAGTTACACTTTCCAACACTTGGAATTTTTATTTAAATGAGACTTTTTAGTTTTGATGTTTTGCTTTCAAATCATTTTGAATATCATTGGCTTGTAAAAGATTCACAGCATTAATATTGGTGGCAGACTTCAAATCTTTACTCAATCTAAAGGCTTGTAATTTTTTTTTTTCAGGAAAAAGATGTCTCTTATTGTGATGGCCTTTTAAATGTCTTCTTTTGTCTAGTCTATATTTCATTTGTGTCTTCTTTGATTTTCTTCTTTCCTTCTACAAACTTTGGATGTAGTTTGTTCCTATATTTTCCAGTTGCTTAAGGTACAAGGTGAAGTTATTTAAAATTTCAGTTCCTGGGATTAGGATTGTAGCCTAGTGATAGAGTGCTTGCCTAGCATGCACAAAGCTCTGGGTTCGATATCTCGGTACCACATACACAGAAAAAGCTGGAAGTGGTGCTGTGACTCAAGTGATAATGAGCTACCGTAGAGAAAGCAAGACAGTGCCTAGACCCTGAGTTTAAGACCTAGGACTGGCAAAAAGAATATTTACTTCCTTTGGATTTAGGCATTTATTGCTGAAGACTTCACTTCTAGGCCTGCCTGTTAGATATCTTATGGAATTTACTATATTGTGTTTCCATTTTCACTCATACAGAGTTTGTAATAGCATCTATTTAATTTCTATGTATTTGTGAATTTTTCCAGCTTCTCATATTACTGATGGATAGTTTTACATATCTCTGACATGTTTATTGCTATGGTTTTAATATTTTGAAATGTGTTGACATTCATGCTGTGGCATGCAATCTAAAGAATGTTTAATCCATAATTTAGAAGAAATTGGATAACTGTTGGTCCATTTGATTTAGGCAGTAGTTTAAGTTCAATTTTCCCTGTGTGATGATCTGCCCCTTGCTTCAGATGAGATGCTGAGATTCCCTTCTGGAGTTACAATACAGTCTCCCTTCATGTCTTTTTTTAAATAAATTTTTATTGTAATGTATAGAGGGATTACAGTTACATTCGCCAGATAGTAGGTACATTACTTCTCACACACTGATACCCCTTCTCGTGTTTTTTCCTCATTTCCTTCCCCTTACCCACCCTTCCTTCATATTTATTGATAGCTGCTGTACATAGTTTAATATGCCACTGTTGGGAGCATATATGGTTACAGTTCTTGCATCTCCTTGGCACATTAACTCTTTTATCACATATTTTGATGGAAAGTCTATTTCTTTTCTCCTAAAATGTGTTATTAACCATGCTTACTTTTGGTCTCCATTCACATGTGATATGTTTTTTCTGACCACTTCACTTTCAGTTTGCATGTGTCTTTGTAGGTGATTTCAGAAAAGAATCGAGCCATTTTTTAGGCATACATTAGGAATACTGGGGGATTTCATCATGACATTTTCATATGTACACACATCTTCATTCAGGCCTACATCCTTATACCCTCTATTGCTCTCCCTTACCTGCTTTCCCTCCTCCTCCTCCTTCTCCTCCTAACAGTCTCAGGTCCTTTTGTGCCCAGACTGGCTTTGAACCTTGATCCTCAGATCTCAGCCTCCTGAGTAGCTAGGATTACAGGTGTGAGCCACCTTGCCCGGCTCTATTTTCATATATGTAAAAAAACTTATTTGATCCTATTAATCTTTATTCACCCACTTGAGTCTTCCTGTATAAATGTTTTGTTTTGTTTTTGTTTTTTTCATATATTTTTATTGTAATTAATAGAAGGGTTACATTATATTCACCAGATAGAAGGTGCATTACTTCACATACATTGATACCCTTTCTTATGTCTTGGTCCCCATTTCCCTCCCCCCACCCCCACCCCTCATTTTGTTTTCCTCCCTTCCCTATCCCACTTCACATAACCAAATATGCATATTTTTTATTTTTATATTTTATTTTTGTGTACTGAAGGTGGGAGGGACTTAAGATTTATTTTTTTTCCCAATGATCCAAATAGATGCTGTGGCATTCAGTATAGCGATGGGAGTTAATCCAATTTTGAAAGTCAGTCAAAGAATATAAAGCCTAGATCAATACATACACTTTAATTGTGACACTAAAAGGAATGAAAGTAATGCCAAGTTATTTTTGATTTCCCACTCCAGAACATTTTCCCTTCATGGAAATAGCCATGGAATTATATTCTCACAGCACCAGCACCTTATCAACCTAGAGCTATGGTGCTCATTTTACATTCTATTTTTCTGTCCTTAGCTTTTGTCTAAAGCTCAGGTACACTTGGGCATATTACCCGACATATTCCTACCATCATACTTTTTTTTTTGCCAGTCCTGGGCTTGAGCTCAGAGCTTGAGCACTGTCCTTGGATTTTCTCAACGCTAGAGCTCTACCACTTGAGCCTCCCCACCACTTCTGGATTTTTTCTATGTATGTGGTACTGAACCTGGGTCTTCATGCCTGCTAGGCAAGAACTCTACCACTAGGCTAAACTCCCGGCCCTAACATCATACTTTTGAAAGCTCCTATTTCAGATGTATCTTTTATGGTGCCAGCAGAAGTATGATTACACAAATTCTTGCAGGGTGCAGTTATGGCTTTTTCTTGCACGGAATTACAGTTTCCTAAACTGCTTTTTCTCAGTTATGTCACAATGTCACAGCTGAGGTGAAGCAAGGTGAACTTCCATTCTCCATTTCTAGATTGATCCTTAGAAAGGAAGTTCCCTAATGCTCTCTTCTCCCATTGCATGGATGCTACGGGAGTTCGCAAACCTGAACTAGGCTCTTAGCACAAATCACTTTCCAGGGCCCACAGTGGACTCGAGTAGAGCAGCAAAATAATGCATCAGCCATGATATACAGAAGCACAGTGCTTTGCTTGCTTATTTATGCAGTTCTTTAATCTTTTTCTAATATTAGTTTTTCAAGCAAGGCTGAGAGAATAGTAGAAACAGTTGTCTATCAGTCCAGAAATTACTAGTCTGACCCTAAAGATAAAATGAAGTTGACTCCACAGAAGATGTGATAAAAATCTCACCCTGCCTTAGTTATTTAAGCACAGGGAATCAAATGTCCTAATTTCACTAGAAAAATAATTGTAAAACCAGATACAATTTTGAAGAGTAATTATTTGAACAGAGGACATACATGTATGGTCTACTTTCTCCAAAGATGCTGAAAGAAGATTCAAGCTACATGATTAATTACCACCTACCCCAGGTAATCCTAAGGCTTGCATAATTCATTTAGGACATATTTCTCCTCGTTTCTTTTTAGTCGTGTCTAACATATCTGGAAGGCCACAGAATTCTGAAGATAGGCAATAAATTTATTTGAGATGATAAATAGATATATTTTTCTTCCCTTTAGTATGAATTTTTCTCATGTGAAATCCTTAGAATCTCCAAACTGAAAAGTATTTATCTTAATACCACCTTTAAAAAGGAAATACAAGCACCCCATATTTATCGTAACTGACTGTGCCAGAGATGATGTCTGGTCTGTGGTAAGGGTATAGAGTGAGATCTCACAGGGAATGAGAAAATGCCTATCAAGTCTCCTGAAGTAAAGGAACAAATCCTAGAATGTTCAGCTCTTGATACTCATTTAACGAAGACAACCAGGTATCTAGGTAGAATGGGACGTCATGTGTGGTCTATGCTGTTTGGATTTGAGAACTCCATAGCAAATGACAATCAGCCAGATATAAGTGTTGATGACATGAGGTCATAGAAGAATTTTTGGTGTTCAGATGAGTAGGGCTTTTGCTGTAAGATTTGGAGTCAACATGATCCAACAGGAGATACTTTTTTTTTTGTTAGAATTGTATCTATTTCTGCCAATATGTTACTGCCAGCCGTTTATACTTGTTATGTCATGCTTAATGAGAGAAGCTGAGATGAATATTATATCAAAGGACTGAAGAAGAGATAAAACAAGATGCATAAAGTTTTGCAAAAAATCCTAGCCTTTGGTACTCATAAAATCCTAGCATTCAGTAAGGGTTATTATTTTGCCTTCCTGCTGAAATTGAGGGATAATAACTTGCATATAGACATGTAATGATAATGACAAAGCCTGTACTTTGTAATGAGCATAGGATAATACTAGTACATATGTATTCAAACACTTTTTTTTCCTGAATTCAAATAGTTGTATTAACGAATCTGAATCTCCACCTCTCAAAGTGGAGATAGGTTATTGAATATGGATACATAGTGTTTATAACTTTAATTCCCAGTGCCTACTATGGTGCATGTGTGCGCAAATGCAAAGAGGGTGAGCAATCTTAATTCTATTGTTCAAATCACTTAACAGAAAATGGACAATGATACCAAAGAAAAGTGGCAAACACACTACAGCAAACAGCAATCAAAGCCAAAACTCCTGAATGCTAAGAGAAGGGTAAATATCTGTTTAGATAAGGCTGACCCACCAATGGTCTGGGTTTTAAGTCAAATGAAAAACATTCTCAAAAGACATCTTGAGGATTGAAGCAATCTCTTAGCTATTTTTTTTAAATCAGAAAAGCTCCATTTTTATTTATTTATTTTTTTACAAGTCTCGGGGCTTGAATTCAGGGCCTGAGCACTGTCCTTGGGCTTTTTCCTCAAGGCTAGTGCTCTACCACTTGAGCCACAGTACCACTTCTGGTTTGTTTATTTGTTTGTTGTTTTCTATGTATGTGGTACCAAAGAATTGAACCTTGGTCTTCATGCATGCTAGGCAATCATTCTATCAGAAGGCCAAACTCCAGGTCAAAACCTCTGCATTTCTAACATTTAAAAATATGGTGAGCTATGAGAATTGCAATCTTGCTTTGAAGACAAGCATTCTTTGGTACTGTTGCATAGTATTATTGAAATGTAAATTAAAGGGCATTAAACTCCACCTGTGTATTGTTTCTAGTTTTTGCTGATAACTATATAAAATCAACTCTTATTGGTATGATATTGCCATATAACCTTTGGTATGAGATTTTCCGATTAAATCAACCCTTATTTCATTTTTTTCCCAACTTAAATGGCTGGATAGAGAGAAAAAGGTTTCTGAATGTTACTTCTTACTTAGAAGGTTTCCTTCTTTCTTTCATTTTTATGCCTTTATCATAAAATTGCATTAACTTATAATCTACCACATAATGGTTTCTTGCGGTGTTTAATAAAATAGCATTAAAGATAACAGCTACTTTCCCCCCCTAAAATTAGGATGTAATATTGAATAGACCCCACAGTGGGAACATTTTTACATCTTGGAATGGATGCTTTGCTCTAGCAGAATGAATGTGATCACAGTAATGGAAATGTTATAGTAATGGCCCATTAAAGCTGGAAAGGGTATAGAAAAAAAAAGTCTTTGTACATGTTTTCAAGTACTGGAAGCAGAAGGAGCAAAAAAGCTATATCTCTAGACAAAAGGAATGCATTGTTCTTTCATAACAATTCTTAACTTCTGGAAGAGAATTGTTGAAGCAAACCAGGAAGTTCACGTCCAGGTTCCAGCTGGGGAGAAAGCAGCTTTACAGCAGTACTGAAGGAGGACTAGACAGATTTTCCCAGGTCTATGTTGTGACATTTTCTGCTGTTGCTAAAGCTTTGCACCTATGTGTTTTAAGTGAATTATTTTTACCTTTAGTTGATTCATATTTACTTTTCAGATATGTGTCCAATCGCTCCCCAAAATATTTTGCTTTTCAAGTCGATTCTCTTCCCTTTTCTTGCAAAATTTAAAATAGGACCATTTAGATAACTTCTATCAACTATTTTTATATATGATTCAGAATACAAATGTAATTTCACCTTATGTCTGATTATCTATCTAGTATATATCTACCTATCTGCTATTTATCTATCTCAGAAATATTGATGAAATAGTCTATTATTTCTTGGCCAATACGTAATGCCACCTTTATCTTAAACCTCCCAGCTGTCAGCCATTTGCAGAAACCACATAATGGGGATTTTTGAACTCTTGATATCTTAACCTTTACTGAGAATCTTTCCATTATTACAAGTAAGTTGACCACCTCTAACATGTTATATTGTCAGAGGAGCTAATCAAACTGTATTAGTGATTCCTTTCTAGAAGCAAGCATAAGTGTTACCCACTTGAGTAGATTTAATTGTTAATGTGATATTACTTAGGCTATCACTCTTGTTCTATTATAGCTCTTACCCTGGTTGATATCCAGTAAACTCTAAACTATTGAACACTGTAAGATAGAAGTGTTGGCTTTTAGTGGATGACAATACTCATCTGTTTTGCCAAATCTCCCCTATCTCTAAAGAGACTTCACACTGTTTATTGACATAGTTGGGCCATTTCTTCCTCCTTCTCTCTGTGCGTTTGCAATTGCTCCATTCACCAAGCAATAAAGTCAATTAGGTGCAGAAAACTCATTGCAAGGACACAGCAAGGTGTGGCATAGATACAAAATGACTTTAAGATCTTCAGGCTATAGTGAAGAACATGAGTGCATGTCTAGGTAGTCAGGGGCAGAGAGAAAGAGGCATAGAAAGTCAGAAAGAAATACTTGAAACAATTAATAATAAAAGGAAAAAGCTGGTTGGGCATGGTGACTCACACTTGTAATCCTAGCTACTCAGGAGGCTGAGATTTGAGGATGGCAGTTCAAAGCCAGCCGAGCACTAAAGACCTTGAGACTCTTACCTCCAATTAACCACTAGAAAATGTGAAGTGGGGCTGTGGCTTCAGGGGTCGAGTGGTAGCCTTGAGCTGAAGAGCTCAGGGACAACACCCACGCCCAGAGTTCAAGCCCCATGACTGACAAAAAAGTAAAAATAAAATAAAAAACTATAAAAAGAAAAAGCTGGTATATTATGTTCATTGGGAGCCATGAAATATGTCATGAGCTTTGTGTGGGGGTTACTATCAACAATGATTTGGAAGGAAATAATTAATATCTAGGCATAGCCATAAAAATCAAGCAATGTATTCTGTACAAATGTATGCTTCATACCTTCTTCACACATGTATACTTGAAATTGTCTATTATTTGGCTCTTACTGCAAGTTCAGTCAAGGAGTTAGCCATTAGTGGGATTCTGCCAAAGAAGGTATTTTTTAAATTATGTATTTGTTATCTTTAAGAAGTTGTACAATGCCTCTTGATTAGTGTCATCTTTGTCATCATTTCCCCAACCTAAGCCCTCCCGACCCACCTCCTGCCTTCAATTTTCTTAGTGTTATAGGACATACCTGGAATATTCTAACAGCATTCTCCCCTCTTTTCCTCTCGTCATTTATCTACCTTTTCCTCTTTACCCTCCCCTCAAAAAACACCATTCCAGTGCCAGTTTCTTGTCATTTACTAGTGATAGATCATTACATATCCACCAGTTGTGCAACACAAGAATGGAAATAGCTCATTGAGAAAATAATTTTTGATGCTTCTACTGAAATACAAGTTATGATTCATAAGAACAAAGTGTGAGCATAGAGACATTAATGAAACATTTGTTATCAAACATCATACAAAGTAGAGGAAAATGGTGTATCTTGGTATTTATTCATGTATTTATTTATTTATCTATTGTGCCAGTCCTGTGGCTTGAATTCATAGCCTGGGCACTGTTCTTGAGCTTTCCGGATCAAGGCCAGCCCCCTACTAGCTGAAATACAGCTCAAGTTTTGGAATTTTGGGTGATTAATTGGAGAAAAGAGTCTCATGGACTTCCTGTCTGACCTGGTTTCAACCAGAATCCTCAGGTCTCATCTACCTCAGTGATTAGGATTATAGGTATGAGCCACCAGGACCCAGCTTTATATGCTGATTTTAATAGCACATTATATATATATATATATGTACATGTATATATTAGTATTTTTGCTTCCTTAATATACATATTATACATATATGCTCACACATCTATGCATATACACGGTGTGTATACATACATATAACTGAAACAATGTCTTCACTAGATTCTTTCTGATATAAACTTAAATTTAGAAATCCTCATTTTTCTTGGTGCAACTCAGCACTAATAATTGCTTTTTCTGTCATTCTTTGACTTATCACATCCTTTCTTCAGCTCTCTGAATCAAGACCATGACTTTTATTACTTGTACAGAGAAGAGACTCAGACCTTTCTCTTATTGTGACTCTGTTTAAAGTCAAATATGCAGCCTGTAGTCTTACTAACAAAGAAAAGTTCTTTATAAAAGGAAAGAACTAGAATGAGCATAAACTAAGTGTATGATAGTAGAGCTAAAAGCATAACCTTGAAGGAGAAGATCAGAGATGTAGAATGCAGGATTCCTCAAGCTGATGTTGGAGGTGAAAATGACAGGAGAAATCTAGGGATTCAAACCTTAAGAATGTGGAGGTTGCTATAAGGAGGCAATACAGATATGGCTGTTCAGTGTGATACTGGCTCATAGGGTGTCCACTGTCCAATATGCTGGTGGCATGCTACCAGACAACATGGTTCACTGTATAATTCTTGAAAACCATAGCAATGTTCTTTGAAGAACTTTGTTTCCAGGGCTCATGGCCTACCAGGCCTTGCTGGCTTCATCTAGGGTGTGAAGACTTGTGTGTCTTCACTTCCAGTCACACCTGGGTTACACATTCCCTTCCTGGGCAATCTCATGTACATACATGCCAATGTAATCGTGCCACTCAGGTTAAGAAAAAAAAAAGCACACATCTTTCTGTTTGCAAATAGCTACTATGCTTTCTTGAGACCTGGAAATTGTAATAGGTTTTTTTTAAAAAAACATTTTAAATCGTATTGTAGATTCTTGGTAAATGTCTCTAAAAGAGACCAGTCGGAAAATTGAATAATCTTGCAGTTCTGTGCTCTTGTCTGTGTGGTATGTGTTTTGATTAAACTATGACCCCAGGTCCCTTTCATAAAGTTCATAGTGGTCCTTTGAAATATGGTACAGTATTCAGAAGAAATAATGCTTTCTTTACTGTAGACTCTGAGTCTTTTTTAAGCAGTCTACAGAAATTATGACATCCAGGGGTTAGTCAAAAGCTTATCTACCATCGGAGACCTATAGATGAGAAATTTCTTTCTTTCCCCTTTTTTTTTTGATAGAAACTTCTTGAAAAGAGTAATTGCTCTCTCTACATCTCTACAAACAATAGATAAATCCTGTTTGGAAGAAAATGTACTATCTTTTTTATCCCCCCAAACTCTCAGAAAACCCTTTAATTTAATACTGAGATTTCAGCCAATCTGAGTCTAGTATTCTAGTCTAATGTTTGAATATGGTAATTTTCCTTCTGAAGGCCATAGTTCGCTCCTTGCTCCTTAGCCTCCTAGTGCAGAAAAATCCTTTGCTTTGGGCGTCCAAGGGTGACACCAGCAGCAGGAGGTGGGGGGGGGGGGAGTCTTTCACCATGTGCTGAGAGGCAGCTCTCAGGCCCTCCTTCTCCGAGCTTTGCATTTAGAATGATTGGTCTTCCCTACTATTATTTTAGACAATTACATTTATCATGAGAAATTAATCCTTGAGGGATCAGTGGTGCATGGTTTTCTTTAGCCCACAGGAACAAAACTATTCTTCATTTTCCACTTGACAGAAAGTGACCTGTGAACCTATTTCCATTTCCATTTCCTCACTGGCCATGGCAGACAAGCCCCTTGCCAATCCTTGGCCTTGAACGACCTGTACAGACACAGCCATCACCCAGTCCCACAAAGCTCGTGCCAGTAATGGATGTGACCATTGGCAGAGCTCTAGGAACTTAAATAACTCCTGTCAAGGTGATGGGTGTAAAGCGACCAGTAACAATCGCGGTGACCTACACCTGAGTGGCAAAGGGAGAATTCAAAGGGAGGGGAATGTTGAGGGGTGAGATAGCTTGCCACTGGAACTTTTCCAATCTGCCTTTAAAGGCATATTTCATTTGACCCCCTCTACCCTGAAGGCTGGCTTGGGCTGTCGCTGCCACACCTGGCCTCATTTCACTCTCCTGTGTGCCATGTCCCATGATTCTTCTCCCTGGGGAACTGAATGCAAAGGACAAGTGCAGATAATATAATGGTGGCTAATGCTGAAGGACAGATGTGAGCCCAGCCAGGGGGCCTGGGAGCAGAGAAATGGCTCCTGCCTTCTTCCAGCTACTGCTGGGCTGTGAAGAAGCTGTTTGTGATCTCACCATCTGAAAAGGGAAACTGCGTCATTCTCTGGGGATTGGGGACAAGCTAAATTTTGAGTCCTGAGATCACCCCAGGGCCTTGCAATCCATCTCTGAATCTGCTGAAGACTTGCAGTAACTAAAGTGTTCTGGGAAGTCATGAAGAGACTGTAAGCAAGCAAACACAATCAGTGCTTATTGTCTTGATCAAGATTCCCCTGGAAGTGATAGGTCAGTGTGGAGTAGTTAGTTGTGTCACTAGCTTGTAAAACTGTAAATGCTCTACCTTCATTAATATATTATACTTGAAGACAGGGATCCTATATTTTTATTTCTTCCCCACATTTCCACTTACCACCAAACCAACAGATGTTTCATGAGTAATTGTTTAACAAGTGAGAGAAATGTGTCACCATGAGTCTGTGGTGATTTTTTTTGTGTGATTTTTTTGTGTGTGATTTTTTTTTTTTGCCAGTCCTGGGCTTGAGCTCAGGGCCTGAGCACTGTCCTTGGTCTTTCTCAAGGCTAGAGCTCTACCACTTGAGCCTCAGCACCACTTGCGGCTTTTGTCTATGTATGTGGTACCGAGGAATCGAACCCGGGTCTTCATGCATGCTAGGCAAGCACTTTAACCACTAGGCCAAACTCCCGGCCCTGTGTGTGATTTCTTTCTTTCTTTCTTTCTTTCTTTCTTTCTTTCTTTCTTTCTTTCTTTCTTTCTTTCTTTCTTTCTTTCTTCCTTTCATTGCTTTAACATATCATCTTGTTGATAATCGATTGTCAAAAGACACCTGCCAACGTGAGCTCAACTCTGAGTCCACAAACCTCCCTCCAACTGAACAAGAAAAGCTTCAGATTATCTGGGTTTGAAGGCTTTAAAGGTTATCAGTACTGCAGTCTGTGGACAGCTGCTCTAGGCAAAATGAAGATGAGCTAAGGGACAGGAGACTCCAGTGAGATGAGTGTTAACAGCATAGAATTTTTAATGAAGGAGATCTTAAGGATAATTGAACTTGACATTTCAGACTCACCCCAAGTCCTCTCCCCAGAATAGGAGCCATTGGACATCCCCAGAACAGGAATGATGGAATACTTTGGGGTATGACAGGTGTATTACTAAAATTAAAAAGGTGAGCATAAAAATCCAATTTAATGATTACTTTGGGGAGAAACAGAGCTGGCATGCCAAGGCAGTGAAGAGTATCCCATACTTCAGCAAAGGGTAATCCATGCAAAACAAAATTGTAGTAACATTTTCTGTGACAAAATCCACGCTGTTTTCTTAACTGAGGAATCAAATGAAACACCAGTTAAAGAATAGGTGACCCAGCTATGTAGGAAGCTGAGATCTCAGGATCTAGGTTCAAAGCCAGCTCAGGCAGGAAAGACTGTGAGACTCATATCTCCAATTAACCAGCAAAAAGTCAGAAGTAAAGCTGCGGCTCAAGTGGTAAAGTGCTAGCTTTGAGTAAAAAAAAGCTGACGGACAATAGCTAGGTCCTGAGTTCAAGTCCCAGGACTGGAACACACCCATTCACACACACACACACACACACACACACACACACACACACACACAAACATACACACACAGAACAGTTGAACCAACATTTTTCTAAAATGCATCTAGTCTTGTTTTTTTGTTTTTCTTTAATTTATTTTTTTCATATATTTTTATTGTAATTAATAGAAGGCTTACATGATATTTGCCAGATAGAGGTGCATTAATTCTCATACAATTCTCATACATTGATACCCTTTCACATGTCTTTCCCTTGTGGTGTAGTGGTTAGGAGCTGACAGCTAGTCTTGTTTTATTCTTAGTTTTATGATTATCTGAATTAAGAATATAAATATATTTACTTTTCTTTGTTCAGTAATTTCTTAATTCCAGTGGATGTTACAATTTAATAAGACCAAAAAAAAATTAGCCCAGTCTTAAAAAGTCTCTGCAACAGGTCAAAACTTTCTTAATAAGGACCCAGAAACACAACAAATCAGAGAATGTCTGGATAAGTGGGACTGCGTTAAACTGCAGAGCTTCTGTATGGCAAAGGACATAGCTAGTAAATTAACTAGAAAGCCTACAGAGTGGGAAAAGGTCTTCACTAATCATACAACGGATAAAGGCCTCATGTCTAAAGTATACCAACAGCTCAAAAAATTGAATCACTCCAAAACTAATCTCCAAAGAAACAACCATCTCATTAAAAGATGGGCCAAAGACTTAAAGAGAGTCTTCTCTGAAGAAATAAGACTGGCCTATAAACACATGAAGAAATGCTCGACATCTCTGCCTATAAAAGAAATGCAAATCAAAACAACTCAAAGATTCCACCTCACTCCAGTTAGAATGGCCAGGATCAAAAAATCTAATAACAACAGATGCTGGAGGGGATGTAGCCAAGAGGGATCACTACTACACTGTTGGTGGGAGTGCAAACTCCTTCAACCACTATGGAAAGCAGTATGGCAGTTCCTCAAAAGACTAAACATAGAGCTCCCCTATGACCCAGCAATTCCACTACTAGGCATTTACCCAATTGTCCAGAAACAAGGACATACTAAATCCATTAGCACAATGATGTTCATTGCAGCACTATTTACCATAGCAAAGATATGGAACCAACCCAGATGCCCCTCAGTTGATGAGAGGATCAACAAGATGTGGTATTTATACACAATGGAAATCTATGCTGCTGTCAGAAAGAATGACATCGCCCCATTTGTAAGGAAATGGAAAGACTTAGAAAAAATCCTATTAAGTGAAGTAAGCCAGACTCAAAGGAACATAGGCTCAATGGTTTCCCTCATTTGTCATAATCAGTTGAAACCCTGGGCTCTCCTAGGAGAGATTTACAATAGAGCAAAACCTAGGTACATAAGGCCATATAGTATGATGCTAAATGAAAGGACCTCCAGGATATAGAAACAAAAGCCATATAATGAGTAATTGTTGTCTTTAATGTACTGTGTTATCTCTCATATCTTTTGGTGTTCCTTTGTTATCTCATATTGTTACAGTGTTTCACCTGGTTATCTGATGTATTGTATATATGCTTATTTCGTTATTTGAAGTTGGATAGGGAAGGGAGGAAAACAAGATGAGGGGCGGGGGTGGGAGGAGGGAAATGGGGACCAAGACATGAGAAAAGGTATCAATGTATGTGAAGTAATGCACCTTCTATCTGGTGAATATAATGTAACCCTTCTATTTTTTTTTTTTTTTTTGCCAGTCCTGGGCTTGAGCTCAGGGCCTGATCTGTCCTTGGACTTTCTCAAGGTTAGAGCTCTACCACTTGAGCCTCGGCACCACTTCCAGCTTTTTTCTATGTATGTGGTACCAAGGAATCGAACCCGGGCCTTCATGCATGCTAGGCAAGCACTTTAACCACTAGGCAAAACTCCCGGCCCCTGTAACCCTTCTATTAATTACAATAAAAATATATGAAAAAAGTCTCTGCAAGAGGAAAAAAAAACTGGTAAATTTGTATTGCAACCCTCTTATTTTCAGTGTTGTTTTTATATACTGCTTCAAGAATGACTGCTAGCACAGCTGTAGGAATGTGACCCATGCGGTTTTTGCTATCTTCTCCTTACATCTGATTTAATAAGTTTAACATGGTCTTATTTTTTGACCTACATATTTGGAAAATAAAATAGTCTGTGTTAAATGAGAATGCAATTACTTTAGAGTTCTTGCAAATACAATGTATAGTGCTTAAATTCAATCAGACAGTATTTCAACAGGGTGTGTGCTTATACATATATATATATACACATACATACACATATATATATATGAAATGTCACATGATTGAGAAGTTGATTTGGTGTTTAATTATTTAGATTTTAAAAATTGCATCACAAAACAATTAAAGCATCACTATCCTAGTTCTGCCATTTTGAACATTGTATAAGGACCTGATTTACAAAGAGACCATTTGAAAGCTCACCTGTACTCTCAGGGAGACACCAGTTTATTTATTTCACTGTATTAAGCAAGACAGGATGATTTTTTATGTTGAGTGGTTGCCTGGTGGAAGATTAGAAAAGTCTGAGCAGGAAGGCTCTGGAAAACAAGCGATCTGGCTTTACTGATCTCCAGCAGTGCAGGTGCTAAATGAGAAAATCCATGAACTTGGACTTGATTTATTAAGGTCCCATTTGAAATCCCAATCGGAATTGAAGACTTTCTCCACAGCCTCAGTCCACTACTCTTGAATTAAAATAACTTGTTAGTGGTTTTATTTTGAATACTGTCACCTCAATCAAGAGCCAGACTTTACTGAGCATGTTTGAGACAATAGAACTTACTGAAAAATGTTAGTAAAACATGAAGAATTTCTTATCATTGTCACTGAACTAAATGAAGTATTTCTTCCTGCTGAAGAATAGCCTGCAATTAAGCTTTCCTTTGGGTTGTCTTTAAAATTGCTTTGTTTAAATTTAAATTCCCAGATGTCTTCAGAGAAGACAGTGAGAATCTAAAACAAAGGTATGCTCTATTTGGAGCTTTTAAAACCTAAGCACAGCCTCGTTTGTTCAAGGTAGCGATGAATACATTTCTGTGGTAAGACTCATCACATAATAACAAAATAACCCCAAAGGGACCACTTTTAAAAGTATGAAAGAGGAGCCTGATGTTTGACCTGGTGGTAGAGTGCTTGCCTAGCATGCACAAAGACCAGGGTTCAATTCCTCAGTACCACATACATAGAAAAACGCCGGAAGTGGTGCCAAGGCTCAAGTGGTAGAGCTCTAGCCTTGAGAAAATCCAAGGACAGTGCTCAGGTTCTGAGCTCAAGCCCAGGACTGGCAAAAAAAAAAGTATGAAAGAATCTTATCCTTAGAAGTCAACTTATCCCTATGAAAAAAATTGTTCAGTGGTTATAGAAATTACTTGGGGCATGTTTTAAATTTGGGAGCACATATTTACTGCATTTACTGAATATCCATTTATGTTTGTTTGGTTTTGAACTAGTACTCTCATACTTGCCAGACAAATACTCTACATATAATCTATGCCTCTTTTCCTTCTTGCTTTAATTATGGTTGCAGTAAGGGATCTTGTACTTCCTCTTGGGATTACAAGCGTGTAATTATAAGCCTGGTTTCTCTGTTGAGATGAGATCTTGCTAAATTTTCTCCTGGGCTTCCTTCAAACTGTATTCTTCCTGGTTCTCACGTCTTGAACATGTAGGATAACCATCGCGAGTCACTGTATTCAACTTTCATCTTGTGTTCATGTACTATAGAGTTCCATAGGCTTTCTGTTAAGGTCCGGTTGCAAACACTTTAGTTTTGAGTAGTTAGTAAAACATCAGACTCAGATCCTATGCTAGACTTCGCCTCCTTTCCTGGTGTCAGTCTTTGGAAATTTCTACACAGAGATGTATGAATGTCTGTATCCCACAAAGTATCATGGACAAAAACAGGTGACTAGCTGGATTTGTCGGGAGCCTATTGTGTCCCACTTGGAATGTGTTTTGTTTAGACATTAAGTTCCAAAAATTCCTACTGAACTCTTGTCCAGGAGCATTTAAAATAGTCAAGACCAAATAATTTTATTCATATTTTTTTATAAGAAGTAAATCATAAGCCAGCTATCAGTAGCTCAGGAGGCAGAGATCTAAGGATGACCTTTGCAGCTCGCCTGGGCAGACCTTTGCAGCTCATCTGGGCAGGAAAGTCCATGAGATCTTTGTCTCCAACAAACCCACAAAACCAGAGTGAACTCAAGTGGTAGAGCCGCCAAATCATCACCAGAAAGCATATAAATAAATATCTACAAGGAGGATGGTATGCAACATGCAATGTGTCTTAGATAATAGATGAAAGGATTACATTTGCACAAAAGAGTCCATTCTGTTTTGTGGTTGTTGCTGTTTTTTGTTTGTTTTCAGTAGGGGACACATTGTGGGTACAGGAAGTTCTTGATCAGAATCTGGACAGATGAATTTGAAAACCCCACCATGAGCACAGGAGAGGACAGTCATTTTCTTCCCACCAATGTTGGTCTCTGGGCTACATGAGGTTCTCTGATTGCAGAGCAAATATCCATAATCCACTCTTTTAGAGAGGATGCTGGAGCTGTGGGCTGGATAGATGAACAGCCAGTTGTCCCACGTGGGTTATTCTTTCTTTAAGTCACCCAGGATTTTTTTCACAAGACTGTGCTGCTGTGTGCTCAGAGAACGCGTGTTAAACTGCATTTCCCTCAGGGGTGTCACTGTAGCTTCACTAATTACAACAAGTTTGTGTTAATGAATAGAAATAAGGGCTGAAAATGTTGAGTAGAGGCAGATGTTGGGAAATTTTGTCTACAAGGATAGTTGAACTTCAGTTAGAAAGTTGAATTCTTAAGAGATTTTGACGCTAGAGAAAGATGATTAAAATGTCGGTTTGGGGAGATGGAATCTGCTGCATGCTGACTGGAGAGGACTACAGGGAAGTGCTTGACCAAGCTTTGATTGGAAGGAGAAAGATTAAAAATAATGAGGTGAAACAAGGCACAGTGGCCTCACACCTGTCTATTCATAACGTCCTGAGAAGCGAAGAATGGCAGGCTTGTTGCTCCAGACCAGCCAGAGAAAAAGTTTACAAGCATCTCATCTAAGGAGAAAAAGTTTGCATGAAGACAGGTAAATAGGGGGATTATGCTCCAGACTGGCATAGGCAAAAAGCAAAACTGTCCCCAAATTAATCAGAACCAAAAGCCAGAGTTTGGGTTCAAGTGATGAAATCCTTTCTTAGCTCAGATTTAAAATCCCAATCTGGAGAAGAACACAAAGAAAATAAAAGCAAAAAACTGAAAAAAAATCCATTATATAATAAGATGTAAACTGTTGATAGCTTTGTCAGAGGTCCAGGATTTTAAGGTTAGGATTCAAGTGGCATTTGAATGAGTCCACACGTGGTGGAGAATTTGGATAAACACCTGTGGAACCAGCAAGATCTGCAGTAATCCAAGTGTTTCTATTCAAATATTCTCAGGTTTCTTTGAGATACAATGTGCTTACATAGCAGTAGTCCCCACAGGTCACTTCTTTCGGTGAGGAGCAAGTGTGTGAAGAAGCAATTGTGTGTCTGCGGTGTGCCTGATGTTTGTTCCCCAAGGCCTCATGGGAACATCTTCTGGAGCTATCTGTGCTGGGAAAGCGATAGAGGCACCAGATACTTGGAACTGGCACTAACCCTGACTCAAAGCTCTTATAATCGTATTTTTCCTCTGCTTGATCTTAATGTGGTCTATGCAGAGGTGAACAGGAAGTCATTTTCTGATCATCTGAAAGGGGCAGTGGCAGTTTCCACTCTTTTGCATCTGATTAATCACATGTGGATTACAACATTTAGCCTTGTAGATTTTGTCCACATGTGTGTGTAAATTTATATATTGAATGCATCCTGCCCAGGTGCTCAGCTTATGTCTAGAAGCAGCTGCTCTGGACTGGGTAGTATATGTGTTGATTGTAGAATTCATCCATTCATTCACTTTTAGTAGCTTTGCCTGTAATCTGATCTCAGGTTGGGAGACATTCAGTCCAAAAACCTAAAGTGGTAGATTTGAGTCACTATAAAGGTCCACTCTTACCCATTCTTTCTGAAGACAAATTCTTTTTGAGGTTTCTTTGATGAAACAGTACAGGCAAATGTAATGCTTTGCATTGGGCCCACTTTAGTCTTTGTTATCTTATGTGTAACAAATAATTTTATAATTTCAAAGTAATTGTCCTGTGCAACAGTCAGTAATATTAGCTATCACCTACTAGGCAATTGTTGTGATCCAAACTAAGTAGCCATTTTCATTTCTTTCAACCCCAGAAGAGCCTTGCATTTTACAGATGAAAAGTTCACAACTTCAAGTGTCAAAAACAGTGAGTCAGGGCAGAGCCCACAGAGAAGTGCAGATGTATTTTCTCCTCATTTTTCCATGCTGTGGGATGACTTCTTTCCTTTAGCCAGGCAACTGCAAACTGGTTCAGTAGCCCTGAGAAGATTCTCAACCTATGTGGACCACAGAAAGTTTTACACTGAGGCTGAGCACTGTGGTTCATATGCACTGAAGGAGCAAACCCAGAAAGATGACGGTCTGAATTCAGCTCCAGGAAAAACAATGTGATACCCTATTTGGAAAATAACTGACGCAAAAGTAGACCAGGAGTGTGATTCTAGTGTTTAAGGGCCTGCCTAGCAAATGTGAGACTCGATCCTTAGAACCACAAACCAACCAACGACTAAATAAGACTACTCAAGACATAATCAAATGTGGGAAAGTACTCTCTTGATCTCAGATCTGGGAGATACGGAAAATGGTTAGACATAGTTAAGAACAAACATAAAGTCAACATCAAAGCAGTCTGCTGGACTGCTAAAATAAATGCCTTCGACTAGGTTGTTTATCAATGGCCTTCATGTATTTCTGAGTCCTGAAAGCTGTGAGGTCCAAAGTCAGGTGGCCCATAGGGCTGGTTCTGGCAGGAACAGTTTGCCAACCTTCAGCTTCTTGTTGAATCCACATATGGGGAAGGGTGTGATCTCTTCAGCCCATTTTATAAGGACATATATTCATCCCCTAACAGCCCCATGTTTTCATATCACCACGTGGGCTCAGGATTCCAGTATCTGTATCCAGGGCATTTGTCTGCCATGAGGATATGCTTACTTTGATATTACAACTTGAATTATATATTTTAAACATCATGCTTTTCCCAATATGTGCCATTTTAGGTCCATCACTACTGAATTTGGTACAAAAATAGTATCTTGAACTTTAATAAACTAATATTAACAATTCTTGCAATGAGATGGTAGATAACTTCCCCAATGAATTAACATATAGCATATTCAAACTCAAGTACCACATGAACAAGTACGAGCTTATTTGTCCTTATAATAATTTGAATAATATGTAGCATTGATTTTAGTAATGATACTATATACTATGCACATGATACTTGTACATGTTTGGTTCTAACCAGACTTCTGGAAAAAGGCTTGCATTCCTTAAATACTATTATTGTAAGAAAATATAATTTAAGTCACTGAATTTAACCTGAGTCTTACACGGTAATGACCATTTAGGTCTCCATAGGTGTGACAGTATATCTATAGAAGGGAAAGTCTAATACAAAAGAATTATTTATTACCTGTATATCAACCAGAATAGCATCCAAGACCAAAGAAAGCAAGTGATATCAACTGTTATTTGCCAGAATGACCATGGCATAACCTATATTTTTCCAGGCATAAAATGAAGAGTATTATGGATTGAGACTGCTTCTGCCTGGTGAGAGTTTGGGGCCACAGGACTGTTCTCATACTTTCATCCACCTTGACATTTGGGAGCACACTTCTGTCTGAATGAGGAGGTCCAATGGACTTGCTAGATTACAGAGAATTCAAAGGGCTTCCTTGAAAGAAATTCAATTTGGGAAAACCTTTTCTTCATTATGAACTTGAAGGCAATCCTATTAGAATGGAATGTTAGAGGGAAACTGACTTGCTTCGTTCTCCTGGCTCCCTATTTCAGAGTTCTATGAAGTATAAGTCAGAGGCCTCTTGGTCAAAGGTTCTTACATCATGAAATGCATCATTCAGTGTGGCACTGTCTTATGCAGTAGTGACTGTTTACCTGTGGTTCTTTAAATGTAAATTTCTCAGTTAATCTGGTCATATTTTAAGTTTTCTATAGGTACTGGCGGTTCGTAACAAGTCAGGATAATATAAATATAAGTTACGTGTGCATGATGGCAAGATTTCTGATCTTTCGTTTAGGAAGACTGTTCTATTTCAAGTCATGCTGTAAGGCAGAAGAAAATTCTTTGCCTTTATGTGTAGTGAAAAGACAGGAAAGTTCAAGGGAAAGCCATCAGAGAAGTATTTGTTTTGAGATAGCTAAAAGAGACAACAAAAGCAAACTGGGAGACTGGCATGGTACGTGACTGTACACCCCACTGTTCAGGAGGTGTACACAGCAGGAATGAGATTCCAGGATAGCATGCATTTATTTTATTTAGCATGTGACAGCTGCATGCCCAGGGTTTTGAGAAACATATGCTCCTGCTGGTCAAGTTATGTCTTCCAAAGCTCAAGTGATGATCCTGACAAGTTTTGTGGGTTGCTGAGATACATCAGTAGAGCTCTAGCACAAAGATTCGTGTGACTACGTATGTTTGGTTTTATTTATTTTTTTAAAAAAAGAGATTGAAAACTGTGCAAAGGAATTGAGTTCTGTAAAAGATAAAATGGGAGTAGGTATAGAAAATCGTAAATGACTCGAGGCACTGAAGCAAAAAGCACATCCCTCCACTCTTTCCTGCTGTAGAATGAGATCTCACAGGAGCCTTTTATACTGCACCAAACGACTCGTTTATAGTTTACTTTTTCCAAGTAAGGGATTGGGGGTCTTCTTTGAATTGAGCCTGTGTAAATCCACTTATCGTTAGGAGATCAAAACCAATCTGGTGTGTATGCTGGCTTGCCACTTTGCTGTTCCACCACCAAATGTGGCCGTGCAGAACCAATATGTCAGCGAAGGAAGCTGAGGTCTGCAGGGCTAGGTCTGCCTCTACCAGGCACTGTACAGGCGCATGCCAAGTCCTAAGCAGGGAATGCTGCTTCACAGGCCCAGCTCAGCAGGCAGCCTGGCTGATCCCGCCAAGGACCGAACAGGAAAAAAAGGGAAGGGAGGGCCGCCTTAGCTGTAAGAAATTTGTATCCGAATATATGGTCTCAAGGTTTTCTTCTAAGTACAGTCTAAAACACTGTGGTCCTGGCTTCACCCACAGGAACTCATTTAGAAGGAGGGTTTATGCCAGGTTCAGGACAGGGTGCCATGTTTCCTCTCATACATGTAAGACAGACCTAAAAAATGAACATATGCATAAACACAGACAAGTGCATAAGCATAAATGATAGATTACGTATTTATATGCAAATCATGTATATTATATCTCATATTTATATGTATATATTACATATGAATGCAGGGATATGCTACACATATCATATATCTCATATATATGATATATCACATATATTTATACAGAAATTATTGATACAGGATCATAACACATATATTGCACTATATATACATATATATTCCTGTGTGTCCTAATGAATATGAGATTTGTGTGTGTTATATATGTATATTTATGTACATTCAGTAAGTGTACATAAAACATTATATATTTATAATATATAAATACATACAGATCTTTGAACTCAAAACTTAGTACTTCATTAAAGACATAACAGTTGAAGGACTAATCCATGCTGGCTTTTGAAGACTCCAAAATAAATAAGGAAATATCCTGTCTTGCAAATTGCTCTTGGGCTATTGGAGAAAAGAAAAATAATAAATTATAGCATCATATTGCAGCAAGAACATGATTAAAATTATTGTGATTAAAAATGGAAGGATCATTTTGAAAAAAAAATTCTATTTAGTCTGAAGTTTGAACTGGAGCCACTCAGAGAATCACGTCTGTCCCCGGTTCCCGGGAATCTGCAGAAGAGGCTCCATGGGCTTGGAACCAGACTCCTCTCCCAAATCCAACCCATCTCCTTGGCGGTAAAGATGGGAACATCCCCTTGCCTCTCATGCTCTCCAGTACGTTTGGAATCCTTAATGTTTAAATTTGTTCCCACAGCCTCTATGGCTTCTTTTAATACTATCTGTTCTATCCACTGACAGACTTCCACTTTTTCAAACTATGACTACTATTATTTTTTTGACCAGTCCTGAGGCTTGAACTCAGGACCTGGGCACTGTCCCTAAGCTTCTTTTGCTCAAGGCCAGTGCTCTACCACTTGAGCCACAGCACCACTTCCAGCTTTTTCTGTGTTTGAGGTGCTGAGGAACCGAACCTAGGGTTTCCTGTGCTGGAAGCAAGCACTCTAACACTCAGCCACATTCCTAGTCCTGCGACTGTCTTCTTATATTTGAATCTTAAAAATATTTTTCGTTTTATTTTTGTTGTTGTTGTTTTGTTTTGTTTTCATAGTGTGGCTTTTTATTTTATTTTTTTCATATATTTTTATTGTAATTAATAGAAGGGTTACATTATATTTGCCAGATAGAAGGTGCATTAATTCACATACATTGATAGCTTTTCTCATGTCTTGGTCCCCGTATCCCTCCCCTCCACGCTCACACCTCATCTTGTTTTCCCCCCTTCCCTATCCAATTTCAAATAACCAAATACAAATATATCCTATATATCAGATAACAAAATGAGATACTGTAACAATATGAGATAACCAAGGGACAGCAAAAGAGATGAGAGATAACATAGTACATTAAGGACAACAATCACTCATTATATGGCTTATGTTTCTATATCCTAGAGATCCTTTCATTTAGCATCCTACTATATGGCCTTATGTATCTTGGTTTTGCTCTATTGAAAATCTCTGCTAGGAGAGCCCAAGGTTTCAACTGATTATGACAAATGAGGGAAACCATTGAGCCTATGCTCCTTTGAGTCTGGGTCTTATACTTCTTCTCTCTGGAATATTGTGATTTTAACAACAAAAAGAAACCAGAAGTACTGGAGACTGAACTCAAGTCCTTTGTCTTTCTCTTGAGCCATGTCCCCTGGCCTTTGGCTTCTCATTGTCCCTAGAGAGTTCTCTACCAACTTGAGTGAATCACATCTCACAGCCACAATCTCAGTACTGTGATCACAATCCATACTCTTCACAGTCATTGAATCTGTCTACTCTTATTTCATATCTTTGTTCTTTCTTTCCTTTTGTAATAAGTTCTGGAAAGTCAGCTTTTCCTCTTTCTGCTTTAACCCTATAAGTCTTGAATCATAAAAAGAAAAAATCATTTCTTTAGTGCTGTTACTCGGGTTTAAACTCAATGCCTCACACATTTGCTTGGCTACGTTTGTGGAAACCTGGCACTTAGCTTCTAGCTATATTTCTAATTCTGCATTTTGGTGGTTAACTGGAAATGAAACTCTTAAAGTGTTGTCTATCCTATGCCTCCCCTACCTGGCTGCATTTGGACTTTGATCTTTAGATCTCAGCCTTCCAAGATGGGAAGGATTATAGGCATGAGTTACTGGCATCCACTTGAAAAAAAGAAATCGTTATAAATTTGCTGAATGTCTCCAATCTTTACATATGGGGTAATGTAGAAATCAATGTAGGTATTGTTATTTGAAGGTACCTAAAAGGATATGGTTAAAAAAAAAAGAGGAAAAAATTCATGCAAGTTCCATGCAAGTGGAACTTTCTTTATTACTGACTCATTAGAGTAGGACTTTAAAAGAGACCTCTAAAATAAAACTCGAATTATAAAGCCTTAGGACTTTTATATGTTTTATGAGCATTTAACATGGTTTAACCTCAATCATAATATGTCATTTGTCTCCAGGTGAGGCTCCTCCAGGGATTCTGAAATAGTCAGCGTTTTCTCCAGGAATGAAAATGGTTCAGGGAAGAGGTTGTTGAGAATATGGACGTTTTTTAAAAAATAATATTTGAGGGGTCAGGAGTTTGGCCTAGTGGTAGAGTGCTTGCCTAGCATGCACGAAGGCCCAGCTTCAATTACTCACTACTACATGCATAGAAGAAAAAAGCTGGAAGTGGTGCCGTGGCTCAAGTGGTAGAACTCTAGACTTGAGAAAAGTCCAAGGACAATGCTCAGGCCCTGAGCTCAAGCCCCACGACTGGCAAAAAAATATAATATTTGAATTATCTTTAAGTAGCTGTACATAATGGTTCCATTCACCAAATCAGTTTATAAGTGCAATGCATGTCAATCAGTATCACTCTTTTCATCCTTCTAAACCAACCTATCCCTTCCCCTCAATTTCCTTACATTCATAAGAGGCCCATAGGATATGCACTAAATATCATGGTTGTAGTCTCCCTGTCTTTCTCTTTTCTCTATCTACCCATCCTTTGGCCTCCTGTAAATCCATTGCATGTCTCTACACATCTGGATTGTTTCTATAACTTGGTATGGTGAATAGTACAGCAAGGAACATCACTGTTCAAGTGTCTTATTGTATCTTGATTTCAATCTTACAGATAAATACCCACCAGTGTTGTCCTTCTGGATCACAGGATTTTTCTACATTTAGTTTATGGAGTAATTTCCAAGCTGCTTTCCAGTTAAACAAGTTTACATGCCCACCGACTGTGACATCCCTTTCCTCTGACATCCATGCCAACATCAGTTGTTATACGTATTCTTGAAGATGGCCGTTCTAACCAGAGTTAGAAATAAGAAGTGTGAAATAGATGAAGTAGCCAAGGAAAATAAAAAGGAGAAGCAAGCCTGGTGGATCGAAGGGAGAAAAGGGAAACAGGAATGCCGTAGAGTTGGTGATGCTGAATAATATAGTCTTAGGAAGAGGGCAAAACAAAACACAAGAGAAAATTTTCAAAGACTAGTCCATCATCACCACTAATGCTATGGAAAATTACGAGAGCTGTATAGATCCCTTCTGTTCAGCAACAAGGGCAGCCAGCTGTCTTTCATCAATGTAACTCAAGCTGCAATAACCAAACCTTGAATGACAGGGGTTTACAAATGAAAGTTTGCTTCTCACTCACAGAACAATCAGAAGCAAATATTGTTGATTGGCAGGCAGCCTTCCCTAATGAAGTAAGGAACTAAGAGCTTTCCTTCCTTTGGTCCCATCCTATCTATCCTAAGGCCGGAGTGTTCCCTGTATTCTTGGAGAAGAGAAGGCATGACTGATTTGTAAATCTCCAACACTAAATGCCACACATTCATTCTCCCTGTATCCCTGACTCTAGACACAGAAACATGACCAGGAGTGTAAGAAAGAGATGAAAAACAAATGTTAATTATACAGGAGGCTAAAAGTTGTTATTAGAAGACAGCTTGGACAAAAAAAAATTCTCCTCAATTAATCACCAAAAAGCCAGAGGTAAAGGTGTGACTCAAGTGGTAGAATATAGTCTTGAACAAAAATATAAGGGAATTGCCCAGGTCCTAAATTTGAGCTGCACTATCCCCCTATTCACACACACACACACACACACACATCTCAAAAATTATCTATTTTTTATTTTTAATTTATTTAATTCTTTTTTTGCCAGTCCTGGCTTGAGCTCAGGGCCTGAGCACTGTCATTGGACTTTCTCAAGGCTAGTACTCTACCACTTGAGCCATAGCACCACTTCCATCTTTTTCTATATATGGAATTGAACCTTAGTCTTGGTGCATGCTAGGCAAGCACTCTACCACAAGGCCAAACTCCCAGCCCCTATTTTTTAAAATTCAATTTTCTTGTCAGGATGATGTACAGAGGAGTTACAATTACATATGTAAGGGAGTGAGCAAAAAAATTATCTATTGAGTGCTTCCTGGAAATAGGTCCATTTTGTGGAAGAAGAGGAACATGATGGAAAATCTGTACAATCAAGTCGTTTTCTTTCAAAAAAATGATAATCTAGACATTCAAATCTATATCATATACAATTCCCCTTCCCAAGCAATGACAATGTATTAGAAGAGTTGGCATGCTGGGTGCTAGTGACCCATGACTGTAATCCTAGCTACTCAGAGGCTGGTTCAAAGTCAGCCCAGGCACAAAAGTTTGTAAGACTCCAATTAACCACCAGAAAATCAAAAGTAGAGCCGTCGCTCTACTTGAACTAATAATAATGCTCAGGAACAGCACCCAGGCCCAGAGTTTAAGTCCCATGATCGACAAAAACAAAGAAAGAAAAAAAGAAGAGAGAGCTAGCGTACAAGTTCCAAACTATGCTTTTATTTTGTCATTCGAATTTTGTGATAGAAAAGTATAAAAGAAGATGGACAAATCTGTCTTGCTGGTGACTCAACTGGTTTGAGATTTTCAGGTTGCAAGCCCTTGTACAAATAGGTCTGCTGTAAGACAGCAGACTTGGAACCTTGTAAATATATGCACCTCAGTGTGACAGTTGGGTCTTAAAAAAGAAAAACAAAACTAGAGTGGTTTGTGTACTTAAAACCATTTATTCCTCATTTGTGTTGTTTTCTGTGCTTTTTAATCTAGGAAACATATTTCATTTTCATCACTGTCATAACAGTGTGTGTTCTGACTTACATGCTCTGTCATAAATACTGTCATTTTAGCAGAGGTTGTAGGTGGAGGAAGAGCCAAGGAATGTTCAATGCTCATAAATTATTGAGTGAACAATTAACTTACGGAAGAGAAGTGTCTGAAAAAGACTCAAAACTAATTATTAGGCTCAGATACTTTCATTTCAACTGAAGTAGATGGACATAATATCACTAAGGAACTATAAAACATTGTCTTAAAGAAGTACCCAGCGGGTGAGGATATTGGTAATAATCTCTGCCCTGAGTGCTCAAATTATAATGTTATTACAAAGCCAGACAGAGATACAAACCTAGACGAATGTGTATGTGAATGAGTACTGATGTATTCCAATATAACTTCACCAACTGACAGTGAATCTTATGTAATTTTTACATTATACATATATATATGCACTTATTGTTCTAATTCTTTCCCACCACTTAAAAATGCAAGTGGGCTATTTAAAACTAGATGATGGGCTAGATTTTTGCCCCAGGACTATAATCCATGAACTTTGTTATGTACAACAATTAAAATTTAAACATGATTTTTAGCTCTACTATGCCTGTTCATTTAGGGTAGACTTTAATCACGTATCAGTGAACATTCTGGGATATGTGAATTGCAAGATACAGATTATGAACATAGACTGCATAAAAATTTGAAGTAAATATTGACAGGTTTTTTTATTGTTTATGTGAGTTCTATATTATGTTATTTACACAAATGAAAAGTACAGGAAACAACTAAAGGGGAAAACATTGTCCAGTTCCTCCTATCTCTTCTATCTCTTTGGGGGCTTGAATGTTCATTTAGGTAATTACTGGGCACTGGGAGAAGGACAGGTCTTCATATGTGTATGTGCTGGTATGTGTGTGTGGGGGGCTGAGTGGGAATCCTGATGCTGATGCTCTGGTGTGTCAGACCTCTCCTGGTTCCCTTTAGATGTTACTAGCTCAATCACAGAGGGCAATGGACCATAAAATATTTATGTATCTTCTGCTTGGCTTCATGCTCGATGCTTCTGATCAGACACAGCATTTCATTTCCAATATCACAGATGACAGAGTCAGATGCAGAATTTGTTGCTGCAGAGGTCCAGAGAAGAAAAAGACAGCTCTACCTCTGTGTATGGATTAATAGAGATTGAAGGTCAATGCCCATTTCCAATTCTTGGGTCTTGTTTAAGTTCTATGTTTGATATCTGTTTGCTACTGCCTCCACCTCTCCAGGGGTTATTTGCATAGATTACAAAAGGAAGAAATGATTATAAAGCTGTAGAAAAAATGCTGCTAGTGGTTTAACTCAGCTTCATTTTTAAACCAGGAAATATAAAGTGGACTACGAACATGATGTATATTAATAGTGGTATTGGCTAATTACCCACTTGTAATAGTGGAGTGATCAATTATAATAGCATGTGAGAGCTTTTCTTTGTCTATATCACCCCTTTTTGCCTACAACTACTAATTAATCATTTCTGGAATGTATATAAATGTCTCTTAAAATGTTACTTTTCCATAGAAAAATTCATACTTACAATAGGTAGGAGTTTGAAACCTGGGAAAAAATATATTCATTTCTATGTGTTTACCTCTGAAGCTTTGTTTACTTTCTTACTCCAAGTTTCACACCTCCGGGAAGAGGTACTTATAAAAAGTATGAAGGCTTAGAAATCACAGGCAATACATATATGCACCCCCCTCCTCCAGAGCAAACAAAATTCAATTGTGGACCTGAAACCACACTGGTTCCTGCCTTAGTGAGTTATTTCTGCACCTGATTCCACATGCAACTTCCTACCTAATTCATATTCTCTCTGTAAAACTGAGTTTTCTTTTCTAGGAAACATGAATTTGTACCAGTGAGCCTGAGCTAAGCATAGTAGCTTTGATTCTTGTCCATTGGACAAGAATCTCCTCAGTCTATTAATGATGTCTTCTTTAGGGCTGTTTAGGAAGAACTCACCGTTGGAGTATGTGAGAGTAGAGCTCTACTTAACAGCTGAAGAGCTGGGAGGGCAGTTTGTATCCATTCTACATATGCAAGGACTGGCTAAATGGTTGATGGCTGGTTCTATCCAGAGGAGCCCTAATGGTGGAAAAAGGGATTATTCTAGATAGACTTGTATTGCCAAGAGAGATGAGGAAGATACAAGATGGCCCTTCCTCTCCCAAAGCTCCCAAGTTTTCTCTGTCCTGAGCTTTTAATTGGTAAAGGAATAGATGTTAAGTTGGAGTGGGTTGGGTTATATTCAAAGGACATACTCCAGGGGTAGATAACAGGCTTTCAAGAAGAAGTAAAGATTAGGATCAGTGCAGAACAGGCTTTGGACAGGATGATCGTGTCATTTCAAGCATCAGAATCCTGTGGGTCTTTTTTTCAGTTTCCTTACACACAGAATAATGTACATATACACACCTGAAGGCTCTCACTGCATCAGGCTTTCTCCATACATGCTATCCATCTAATCATATGTCTTGCCTGGGTTCTCTCTGGTCCCCCGAGTTGATAAAGGACATGGTTCCCTGAAACATTGTGCACAAATACTGTGAACAGTATCTACGTGGAAAGTTATTTTATTTGAGATTTGTTGTGTTTTGCCAATAAAATGGGGAACCATGAGAAGACGTAAATGCATGTAAATAATCTGTCCTGTTCCTTATCCATCTTGTTTTTCTTCCTCCATCACTTCTATCACATTAAAAACTCTGAACTCACAATTTCATTCATCATTTATTCTTCCATCCTAATTCCTTTCCTAGTTCTGTTGGTCTGTTTATTATTTCCTTTATCTTTTTTGCTATTATTGTGGAACTTAAAGGTATTTGTGCAGATTGCTTGGTGCTCTCTTTTCTTTTTGTCCTTAATTTGCAGCTTTTAGGTAAGTCAATTCAAAGAGTAGCTTTTTTACTCAAGGATGGTACTCTACCATTTGAGCCACACCTCCATCTCACTTTTGTGGGGCTCATTGGAAATATGCCTCTTATAGGTTTGCCCCCTAGACTGTTTTCAAACCGAAACCATCAGATATCAACCTGCTAAGTAGCTCAGAGAATAGGTGTGAACCACCAACAATGGGTTATTTTCTGCATTTTTTTTATTCTCCCTTCTTTTCATTTCATGCTTTTATGGTGTCTGGTTCATGCAAGGGGCTGTATGAAGACGCTGTTTTAGCATGTGGACAACACAATCCACCACTAAAAAGATATAGTGATAATAACAGAAAGATCAGTGTGCTGCCGTTTAATAACTGGAAAGGCTCCCTTGTCCCCGTGGTGTGAATCAGTTAAGCGGCTTTACTACCTCATTATACTTATTTTCTGGGTAATATTGCCCTCACTTCTATCTTTTCTTTGCCAAAAGATCAAGAGCCTTGTGAGCTCTTCTGGCTCTCCCATTTTCCCCAGTGTTGGCTGGCAGTGGAAACCCTGTAAATCAGTATTACTTTCTGACAATTTTGCCTGCTATCAGCTAAATGTAATGCTTTTGAAATGCAAGCACAGTTCTTTTTAAGCAGACATTAAATTTTAGTGGAATTTGCATTTGACAGTACCGATTCATGTGTTCCAACATCTGAGAGCTAGTGCGCTCTTTGAGTTCTAATGGAATGAATATAGTGAAATTAACCTTTTGCCACGAAAACATACTATTCTAGACAAAAGCTTTCGTACTGTTTTGATTCAGTTATGTGCAGTTATAATAGACAGAGTCCTCCTAATTTAATTCACAGTGGTGAACATGGTTATGAGAAAAAGAGCATAAACACCAGGATTCCTTAATTATTCTGTGGAGCGCTATCAATAAGTATAAGCTGCTGACCTGGAAATAAGCTCATTAATACCACTTAAAATTATCAGTAGTGATAGCCTGGAAATTCACAAAGTACTTAAAAATGGGAAGGTGCTGGGGGGGGGATGCTTGGTGCTTTCTCTTCTGACTTTAGGTGATTTTTAAGTCAATTCAAGCCATGGTCATCAGAAAAATTAACCACCAACCAAGTCAACAAGTTTTCATGAATATTTCTCTTTGAAATTAGAAACCTTGTGTAGGAATATGAGTCTTAGATTTTAAATATGTAATATTTCTTTGAACAATATTGAAGTGATTAAATAAATATCTTTGGCAAACCATCTATTTGTAAGCATGTATCAAATCTGGCTTATTAGAAAACTATACCACTTTTCAAGAAAAAAACCATAAATATTTAAAATTCATTAAAATTTTGATCATTTCCTTTAAAAATATTTTTCCTAGAGTCCAACAGGTACCCATTAAAAATAAAAGTTAAAGACATTTTTACCTATATTTTGTCATTTTTATTGCCAGTTCTTATTAGGAATTGGCTTTTATCAGGTATTATATGATGTTTCTAATGTAGAACTTACTGGGATAAAAATTGCTCTAATTGAAGAAAAAAAATAATTTCTTAAGTTATATGCCAGGGAAAGAAATAACATTTGAAATATAAACTGATACTTTTCTACCATTATGCTCAATATTTAGCAGCATAGCCAGATGCATGAGGCCCCACCCCCGGGAGGTTCCTCTTTGATGGGTCTGGGAAGGCCAGCGGTATTGTGTTTCTCTTTTTATCAATGATGATGCTAATGCTACTGGGAATTGGGGACCCATCCCTCCAACGGAATCTAATCATTTCTTCATCAGCTGTTGTCCTGTGTTACTGAGACATAAATACTGGATTCACAGAATTGCCTGTGCAGAGCATAGCATTGTGACTGTGAGTTTTCCATAATTTCTGAGGATGGTGCAGCCAGTTTACAGCATTTTACATAACAGGCATGATAGCATCACCTATGCAAAACCCACTCTTGGTAGTCACATAGTATGATATTTAAGTTCTTAACAAGGTGACTGGCATATGAAAAGAAAGCATTAAATATTTCAGTAAATTATCTTGACAGTTTGGGGATATTTCACTAAATTATCTCGACAGTTTTGACATGGAACAAAACCAAGAAGTAAAAGAATTAAAAACAGGAGGTTCTTTTTAAGATAACATTAAATACAATACAAATTAATTTTAAAAGAAAGGTTTTGTTCTTTTGAAAAGTGCCTCAAACAAAGTTGGGTGCAATAATCCTAGCTACTCAGGAGGCTGAGATCTGAAGATCAAAGTTCAAAGCCATCCTGGCACAAAAGGACTTGAGACTCTTATCTGCAATTAACCTCTAGAAAATGGGAAGTGGGGCTTGGCTCAAGGGTAGGGCAGTAGTCTTGAGCTGAAGAGCTCAAGGACAACGCCCAGGTCAAGTTCAAGCCCCATGACCCAAAAAAAGAAAAGAAAAGAAAAATGCCCCAAACAATACTTTTGGTATTGTTTTTATTTAATGTTGGCTGAGATGACAATTTTTGAGTTATTTTATTAAAACATCACTCATTAAAAAAAAGTCATCAATTAATTCTCACTATACTTACTTTAATTTCTATAGGAAGAATCTATAGTTAGTAGTAAAAGCAAAATATAAACAAATGAAAATAACAATATTTGACTCTGACGTTGTCAATACTCCTACTGACACATTGTGCACTATGAGACTAAATGGATAGTGTTAAAGATTTTTAAAAAATAAGAATAATAGAAATCAAGGTAGATTGATTCCAAAAACTTTAGATTAATTTACAGTAGAGACATTTTCCTGCCTTGTTTGTCCTCCAAATCTTTGGGATAACTGCATTACAGGGTCATGGTGAAGGTAAATTCATGTCTCTGGTATATTTTTCAGACTATTTCCTCAAAATAACTCACAGAAGAATTTGTCATAATCATGGAAAATGATAAGGACAAGTAAAAAGGTATTTTTTAGTGAAATGACCTTAGAAATTGAAACTCTATTGATCTCAGTTTTATTGCTTATTGACGTTAATAACTATCAAGTGCTAGTAGCAATCTTTAAGAAGAGAATAATGATAAAAATTCATATATGATAAGCTTTCCTTAAAGAACCCAGAAGAGTAAGAGACAGAAAGTACTCCATAAGTTGCAGCTTTTGACCAAAGGCTCAAAATCATTTTATTTTCTCAAGATCTCTATTTCCTTTCTCACCAATGGGTTCTCATTTCCTGAAATTTTAAGGTTTTGCTCTAAGTTCAATTAATACATATTATCTACAAGATCCACTTTTAATGTACATATTGTTAAGGAATGAGGAAATACCTCTAAATGTTAAAAACCAAAAATGCAGAGTTACATAAAATGAACAAGGCATTTAACTAGGGTATATTTTGAATTCTGAAATTCAAGTTATCATGGGGAGAAGAAACATTTTAAAAACTTGTTAAATGGCTTTTGGTAAGTATTCAAAATAAGAACCAGGTATAACCTTTTTACATATGGATTGAGCATAGACTTTTGATCTTTTTTTTTTTTTCCGGATCATAGGTAGCCACCATTTAGGTTCTGTTTTCCACAAAGGCAGAAAATAACACATTAAATCACTCTCTAAGTATCCGTTTGAGCCCAGATCGTCTAAAATCTTTTGAAAGGCTTGCAGTCTTTGTTAAGAGTCAAGAATAGGGTTTACCAGGTTCTGTGTTGTTCCTGACTAAAATGACTTATTTGGGTACAGGGTATTTCTTAACTTGCTGGGAAGCATTGAAACATAAAATAAAAGCAACTACTGTTATCTTGGAGCAGATGAAATGGTTTAACATTGCTCAATAATTGTTCAAGATTTTGATCTAAAGCTTGGTCTAGACCACGAGTAATACACAGGCCGAAAAGAATTTAGATGAAAAATCTTATCAGATATCATATAATAAAACCGAGGTCATTCGGATTTCCTCACAGTAATAAAGGGCGATGGCACCACAGCCTGTTCCGCATAGGCGCAGAGCCATCGCTGGCTCCTTACCTTGGCTGCAGAGACACCCACATCCTGTGGGGTGAATTCTCTTCTACATGGGGCCTAGTCTTTTTCCAACTCCCTGAACTCCCCCTCTGCCCCCCCCTCATTGGACAGGGTGAAGGGCTTCTCCTGGGACGTGGACAGGTCCATGTGAGAAGAGAAGGACAGGAAGGAAGGAGTCAGAATAGAGAGCATTCTTCTGGGGCCTTCAGTGGACCTGAGGGACAGGGAGAGACTTGCCAGGGCATCTAGACCAAGGCTGTTCCAGAAAAAAGAAAAAGAAATCAAAGGAAGTGTTCCAAAGGAAATTTCAAAGTGGAAAAAAAATTCCTTCCATCATTAAGAGCTGTCAGGTCACTTGTAATGGTGTGTACAGCAGACTCTTCAAAATTAAATATCTAATTTTGTCTAACACTGTCCTAGCAACATGCAGACTGGCCTCAGCCAGTCTCTCCCTCACCTTCTTCCCTGCTCAGACTCAAACAGCTCTTCTACCTGTCTATCACCAGCCCTGCTAGCAACTTCCCATTAACTTCCCATTGGAAATGGAGCCAAGGTACACACAAGATCCTTACTGTAAAATTGGGAACAGTATTAATCTAGGCCATGCAGCTGGGATGGCCTGATTCTTCCAAGAATGAACTTTCCTTCTTGAGTGTCATGAATTCCTTTCCATGTGCAAAATTAAAGAAAATTCATTTGTTTCTAAAACTGTACTTCAAATTTCTCCTCAAATAATATATATCTTCTTTATGTTGGCTATATTGACAGAGATCTGAAATATAGGAAGCCATGAATTATTAATCCATCCTATGTTAAAGAGCATGTCCTTCATGGTTAAACAATTCTTTTTTTTTCTCAGTCCTGGGCCTTGAACTCAGGGCCTGAGCACTGTCCTTGTGCTTTCTCAAGGCTAGAGCTCTACCACTTGAGCCACAACACCACTCCTGGCTTTTTCTATGTATGTGGTACTGAGGAATCAAACCCAGGTCTTTCTGCATGGTTGGCAAACACTCTACCACCAGGCCAAACGCCCAGGCATAGTTAAACATTTTAACCATCCATTTGGCTCCTGAAAGCAGTAATACATTTGAAAGATAGATGAATTATTTTTTCGCAACGCTACTCTTTTTAAACATTTACTTTTTGATTGAAGAGCATATTTTGTGAAGTATTTTGTTGTTGTTGTTGTTTTGTGTTGGTATGTGGCTGAGAATAATTTAGTTTTAAAATATTCAGGAGACATCATTGATTTAATGAAAGAGGAAATGATTGTTTTAGATTACAACAGCCCTCTCTGGAAAGACCACAAACAATTTGAGTGCTCCCAAAGGTTGTTTTGGTTCATCTGAATATGGTGCCTCACTCAAAGGATTCTGGAAAAAATGGGCATCCCCCAAGAGTCTGTTCTGTTTTACCATCTTCACATTCTAAGCAAGCTTACACTACTCCATAAGTAAGAGAGTGACAAATAACTTCTATCAGTTTAATAAGAGAGAATAGTAAATTATATATAAATTAGATATTCTAAGAGAAAAATAGGCTTAAGAAAAAGCCAAATGCATTCAATAGAAAAGAAATGAAATCTAATCAGATCTAAAATGAACATTTATTATAGTGGAAGTACTGGAATTCTATCTGCGGGCACAAGAGAGTATATTTGTATCCATTATTTAACTTCAAATATCATTAGTTTTATGTTAAGATTAAAAATTTGTTAATAACAAAACCAGACAGATAATTTAATTTTAATATAAAAGGAAGGACATCTGATTTGTAGTTAGCATTTCAATGCTATTAAAAATAGAGATCAGGTGGGGATATGGCCAGGAGGGATCACTACTACACTGTTGGTGGGAGTGCAAACTTGTTCAACCATTATGGAAAGCAGTATGGCAGTTCCTCAAAAGACTAAACATAGAGCTCCCCTATGACACAGCAATTCCACTATTTGGCATTTACCCAATTGTCCAGAATCAAGAACATACTAAAGCCACTAACACAATGATGTTCATTGCAGCACTATTTATCATAGCAAAGCTATGGAACCAACCCAGATGCCCCTCAGTTGATGAGTGGATCAACAAGATGTGGTATTTATACACAATGGAATTCTATGCTGCTGTTAGAAAGAATGACATCACCCCATTTGTAAGGAAATGGAAAGACTTAGAAAAAATCCTATTAAGTGAAGTAAGCCAGACTCAAAGGAAACATAGGCTCAATGGTTTCCCTCTTTTAATAGAACAAAACCTAGATACATAAGGCTACATAGTATGACACTAAATGAAAGGACCTCCAGGATATAGAAACAAAATCCATATGAGTGATTGCTGTCCTTAATGTACTATGTCATCTCTCATCTCTTTTGCTGTCCCTTGGTTATCTCATATTGTTACAGTATTTCACCTTGTTATCTGATATATTGTATATATGCTTATTTTCTTATTTGAAATAGGATAGGGAAGGGAGGAAAACAAGATGAGGGGTGGGGGTGGGAGGAGGAAATGGGGACCAAGACATGAGAAAGGGTATCAATGTTTGTGAAGTAATGCACCTTCTATCTGGTGAATATAATGTAACCCTTCTATTAATTACAATAAAATATATGGGGAAAAACTGCAAAATAAAAAAAAATAAGTAATGAAAATAGAGGTCAGAATAAAGGCAAATAAAGACAAAACTGACACCCTAGCACCTACCAAAGCAGTAGCTCATTGAGGCAAGCCACCTCAATGTTATTAGACCGTTCCTAAAAATACCTTGACATCTAGTAGATTTTTTTTTGTCAAGATTGTTAAGGAAAATAGAATTCCATTTGAATAATCAAATTCATATTTTATAATAATAAATTTTCAATAAAGGAATATATTCCGCAATTTTGTGGATACCTAAGCCTCTCTGGAGACTTAGCCAAATTCCTTAAAAGAAAGTGCAACCTAGTAGTGAGAATTATTCAATTTTTTGCTCATAGGAACAATTGGGTACATATTGAATGAGGGAAAATGCTGAGATGGTTGAACAACAAAACTCAAAATGATCCTATTTCTTCATTTTCCATGTTGTTATGGTGATTTGTGCATTCAGAGCCTAACAACGTGAATGGCATGAAGGATAAGTGATTATGTACTGCTGAATGCCTTCATAGGAGTTCACTAGGAAGAAATTACTACTTCAGGATAAATGCATTGTTACTGCTTGAATGATGATAGCTGTACGTTTGTCTCTTTTCTCTACTCAGCAAACACTATTCATTTAAAGGTTTTGGTGTTATATCAAGCAAAAGACTCCAACTGAGAAATGGTACTGTTATGTATACACACAACTCCCTGGAAACATTTCTGCTATGAATCAATACTGTGGCAATGTTATACAGTGTGAATAGCTGATCCAGTCTTTCAGATAAACATGTTTGGTGGAAACACAAATGCTTTTGTGTGTGTATTGTTATGTTTATTTTAAAGAAGGCAAAAGTCAGAGGGACTATAGACTTCTCATCTTTCTCACAAGTATTTTTAGAGATAATAAATGATAATTTTATGTCTTAGGCATATTTGTCAGGGCATCTATCCTAAGATGCAAATCATAAGAAGAACACGAGGATACATATAATTAAGAGCAACATGACATGGATTGAGTTCCTAAATAAATTTGTGTTAAGACTTTGCTCCCTAAAATTACAAGAGATGTAAATAAATTAGTGTTTTCTTTCTAGGATAGAAAAGTATTCCCTATGTTATGACAAATAGTTAACCAGACTTTCGGATGTTGGTAGTTAAATTCTCATGTTCTATTCTCTGCATAACATGCAGATTCAAATAACTGTGGTGAAGAAGTCCTAGGTATATAATTAATATTTAAGTTCATTTAAGTTATATATGTGTGGGCACAGCTGTTATATAAATCACACCTTATTACTACAGTCTTGAAAATTCAGGCTGCAATCTAAATTTTTTTTTTAGTTGCTACTGACATCTTGAAGGTCACAGATTCATTACTGTAGATGAAAAGGAAAATAATTGCAAGTGAAAAATATCTGAGCCTATTCAATGTTTCCAGGTCCTATTAGACAAACCCTTAACTTGAATTTACCAGGCAGTTAAACCACTGTACCCTATTGCATATCATCTATCTATAGGATCAATATTTTCAAATCCAAGCAATGCATGCATTGTAGACAACTTTGGGGTCATTCACTTTCTGGAGAAGACAAATGTAATAATGGGAATAATAAAATATGTAATAATGGAAATAATAAAACCATTTAAGCTTATTATATGTATCCATTTCCTCTTACTACAATAAAATAGTGAAGCTAGGCATTTTGTTTGCAAAGAGGTTGTTAATTTAGCTCACAGGTTTAGAGACTCTTGAGAGTATGAGATTGGGTCTAAGGTCCTAAATGGCAGAGGGCATCCTGGTGGAAGTATCTACAGATGATCACATAGTGAGACAGAAAGCCAGAGATATCAAGCTCAGGCCTGGTCAACTCTTCTAACAGCCCTCTTGCAACAACTAGTGAGTTCAAGGAGAAATGCTCCATAAATTGCTTCTAAGAACAGTCCCCATTTTCCTAATGCCATGCACTGGATTCCTTTCGTAAACAATCCTGCCACTTTTCACATTGCTACACTGAACACTGAGGCCCCAGCACATTAGCCATGGGAGCACTAGTGTGGACATGCTGGGGAAATGTCCAGTCTACAGGAAAAACAGTAAGCAAGAAATCTCAAAATCACTTAGTAACTAGTGTTAAGTACTGAGGAAGCTGGGTTGTCATTCTGATGTTTTTTTTTTTGTTTTTTTATTTTTTTTGTTTTTTTTTCTCCAGTCCTGGGGCTCAGGGCCTGGGCACTATCCTTGAGCTTCACAAGGCTAGCACTCTGCCACTTGAGCCACAGCGCCACTCCTGGCCTTTTCTGTGTATGTGGTACTGAGGAATCAAACCCAGGGCTTTGTGCATGCTAGGCAAGCACTCTACCACTAGGCCAAACTCCTGGCACCTGACTCTTTTCAAATAGCCAGTGTTCTGATACTTTCCTCATTTTTCTCAAGCCCAGTGCAACTTTTCTTACTTTGTGTTTCTACTCACAGATTCTGGTCCCTCTTTAGGAAAATAATTTTGTGCATTGTTTTAAGCATAGCTCAGTCTTATTGCTCCTATTTTGAGCATTACTGCTGAAGTTCTATTAGAAAGCCCTCATTTACTTTTCAAATCTGTAATTTTAAAGATTTGACGAATTCTTGAGTGTAATTTTGGGATAATTGGGAAAGCAATTTTTCAAGCTGTATACAATTTAAATTTTATAGTGACAATCACATGAAAAAGAGAAATATATTTGGTAGCAAATTTTGGAAATGATTTCTTCTAAACCAGTAAATGATAAAACATGATTTGGGTATGTTTTATTTTACTTTCTTAAGATTAAACCATGCAGCTGTTTTCTGCCACATCAAGAATTCAATCAGTATTCTTTAGATTGTATCAGACAATTCTATTATAAAATGTCCATTTTTTCATGTCTGACATTGTATTAAACACTTTTGATACAGTTATGAGTATTGAAGTAATCAATTCAGTTAACTAACAAATTATTTTTAGACATGATTTTCTCACTGTGCTTTTCATTTAAATGTGTTTAATATCCTTTTTCCATTAAATACCTTTAATGAAGCACTTAAAAATAATTATCAGCTCTTAACAGTTTTCTAGCTATGTAGAATAATTGAACATAATGTTAAGATCAAAATACCAACATTAAGAAATCACCAGAGACCCTAATACACAGAAATGTCCTAACTTTTGACATCCACAAAATGAAAGGTTAGTGGGAGATCTTTCCTTCCTCCTTCCTTCCTTTCCTACTTTTATTTTTCTTTCCATCTCTTCTTACTTCCCTTTGCCTCTCCTTTCTTTCCCTTCCAGCCTTCTTCTTTCCTTCCTCATCTGTATTTTTTCTCTAAGACCAGTTACATAAACATGTCTTCTATGTACTGATATTTATATTTTCAAAATATCTTGACCTCTTCAAAAAAATGTAAGACTATTGGATCAGAGGAGTAGTAGTCCAAGGTTTCTAGAAATCGTACTACCCCATTGAGAGATGTATAAATATTCTGAAATCCCACCCCTCTGCACTAAAACCTGTTAGAGATTTAATAGGTTATGAAATGATGATAGAATTAACCAAAGAGAAATAAAAAGAAAGAAAACAGTGGAGAAGAAATAGAAACTGATGTAAGAGTTAAAAAAATAATACTTTCAAATAGATTTGTCTAGTAGTACAAATTTACTGGTATAAAAATGGTATTTAGTGATTAAAAATACTCTATTACTAATGAAAAATAAAATTATTGAAATTTACAAAACATCTATGTTTAAAAAAGCAAAATTATAGAAAGAAATAGCCCAGAACAAAATAATAATAATAATAATAGCAGAAAAATAATGGCAGATACATAAACCAACTTGACAAATATTGAAACAATGGAAATCCTAGAAGAAAGCTAATAGGATAGACTTACTTATAAAATATTTTCATAACATCTTTCTTAGCTGTGGAGTATATTCTCAGAATGAAAGAGACAAACAGAATGTCCAGCCAAGTGGATGGAAATATACACCGACATCAAGACACATAATTATAAAACTTCAGAAGACTCAGCGTATAATGAAGTTCCACAGGCCTCTGATAGAACTAACAAATATAAAACTCACCACATACAAAAAGCTCAGGAATCAAATTGGCTTTGCATTTCTCAGCACAAGTACTAGGGACAAAGTGATAATTGCATACTTCTTTATAAATTTATAAAGAGAAAAATAAGCCTAATCTACAATTATATTGCTAGATATTTCACCTTTCTTTCTATTTAAAAAAAAACTAGCTGATTCATAAAACATGTATATACTTGTGCAACATATCATGTGATGTTTGATATGCACATTTGTTGTATAATTTTGGAGTCAGGGTAAACATGTCTGACTAGCTTATTACTAGCAATTTATCCTGAAAACATTCAAAACTTTTTATAAACGTACATTATATAAACATACAGAAGCATAATATATAAACCTATATCATCATCCTTTATTGCTGTACTGTTACACAGTAGAGCAATGTGTCTCTAACATCCAAGTATAACTTAGAACCAGCCAACCAGCTTTCACCTGCCCTCTCTCCCCACTGCTTATCTGTCTCAAGAAATCATTTACCTTGCATGTGAATAAATGCAAACCTCCTCCGACATTGTGAGTGTCAAAAGCTTCACCTCCTTTTCTTTTATGTTAAGGAAGTCACAAGAGTATAGTCTCTGTGACTATGTATTTCTTATACATAACATAAATTTATGTCTCACAGTTATAGAGCTTGAGAAGCTCAAAATATGGCGTGTGGTGAGGGACACTGGGTAGTGAGGGATCATTTTCTGGATGACAAATGATGCCCTCCACTTCTTGCCTTACTTTGGCACAAGAAATTGTTGAACTCTGGGGTATCTTCTGAAGGACACTGCCTTGAGTAAAAGAATTCCACCCTCAGGACCTGAACACATCCTACAAGACTCAAATGCAATCACCCTGGGGTTTGGACTTCAACACCCAGATTTGATACAAAGCCAAAGATTTACTGATAGTTCCTTATTTCCTCTTTCCTTTTTATCTTGCATTCTTTTGTAACTCCTTTCCCCTATTTGCTTGTCAGACAGGTTTTGGTCTATTGTAGTATCTTGCCACCTGCAAGTTGTATAGTCTTCAGATCACTGATTGAGTGCTTTTCTATTAACTCTTATCAATATAATAGTCTGAGTCCTTAGAACAGGGAGTGCAAGGCAAAGAGAAGGCAAGCAACCTTGCAGAACAACAGAAAGGGGACCATACTCATTTGAGAAAACAAGTTCATATACTGTTGGAGAGGCTAGTATGGTACAATCTGATAAATTATTTCTTACTATATAAATGAGCTTGAACTTGTTCATTGCTTCAGACCCTCCAATGCAATGAGCAGGGAAATATGCAGTGCACAGAGACACACTAATGGCCTTACTTTCTTCTACATGCATTGATCTAATCATCCCAACCACATCTTTACCTGTCTTCAATTTTATAGGAAAGGAAATGGAAGTCTATGGAATGGAATCGCTTCCCCAAGGTCACCTAACTATTAGTGCTTTTGTCAAAATAAATGGATTTGACAAGATCACAGATGACACTTGAAAACTCATTATTGAGTGAAAAATGCAAACAAGTTGTAAAGTGTCCCATAAATGAGGCATACACAATCAATTTTGGTCCTGTTTTCAATACATGACAGATACCGATCAAAGGATTGGGGAAATAGCCTTCCTTTTACTCATCTGAGTTCTAAGCTGGGGCAGATCTCTATGATCAAAAGACAAATTAAGAGGAGAAACAAAATGATTCTGAATATGATTATCTTACACACACATGGAAGATACCAAGAAAGATAGCTGGCAGTTCAAGACATAAGTTACATGCATGTGGAGATTTCCTATCTAGAGGTAAATTTCCCAAGCCAAAGTGAAACTTCTCTTTCTGTCCAGTTTCTCAAAATAATTCTTGCAAGATCCTCAGTTGGGAGTGGCATGTTTTTGCCTCCCTCAGTATCACATACTGGGGTCATGAGAAGGAGCATGATAATCTTGGCCATTTTCTATTCTAGATTCTCCAACTGGAGTCCTTTTTATTTAAAGATTAGATAAATGAAATAAAAACAAATAGAAATGCATCAACCCAAAGGGGTGAAAAGAATCAAGCTTATAAAATATCCCAGGCTTATTTAGGGCAAAAGGTCTTGGGCTTCTGAGTCAGGGAAGGCAAGTTATGGGAAAATGATAGGAAACAAAGATTGTTTGGTAAGGATTGTTTTTGGAAATTTGAGATGTCTCTTTCATCCATATCAGTTACAAAGCATTCTCCTCTTCTTGGTCTAAGCATAAGATACTACTTACAAATGGAGATTTCCTTCATGTATGTAAATTTAATTTTGAAATGGAAAACTTGTGTCCTGTGTTTAGAGCTTTACTTTTAACCAGCATCTGTTAGGTTCAAGTGGTCATTAGCTCAGAATCATCCTGATCCCCAAAAGGCATATTTTGGGGTAAATATATTCTGACAATATGTATGCTCTAAGGAAATCCTCCTTTGCTAAAACAAAACTTAACTTATTTTCTCTAAACAAAACTATCTTCTCTACTGTAGTTTGTCCTAAAGTATAAGAGAACATGAGAAGTACCTCCATATAAAATACATGTACATGCAGTTCTAATCATCTTAATTATAACAAATAAATAAAATAAAGTTTTCACAAAAATTTTTGGAGGAGAGCAGGGGGCCAGTGGCTCACACCTGTAATCCTAGCCACTCAGGAGGCTGAGATTTGAGGATCATGGTTCAAAGCTAGCCTAGTCCGTGAGACTCTGATCTCCAATTGACCATCAGAAAACTAGAAGTGGCACTATTGCTCAAAGGATAGGGTGGAAGCCTTGAGCTAAAGCGCTCAGGGACAGTGCTCAGACCCAAATTCAAACCACATAATCAACCAAAAATAAATTATGAGGAGAAAAGTAACCTGACATGGACTGATTAAATAATTGGCAGGAATATGCAATTTGTACGTGATCTCAAGCATTATCTTGGCATTTTTTGCTCAAGGCAGATGCTCTACTCCTTGAGCCATACTTCCTGGTCCATGAATATGCTATTCGAAACTGCCAAAGTATATGCTCATGTCATCTCATTATGTTTCCTTGCACTATATTCCTTTAAACAAGTAAATGCAATAATTTATTGTGAGATGTAAAAACATCAAACAAATAGTAGATCACTACTCTTCTGGATCTCCTCATGAATTGAATAGAATAAATAAGCTGCATTCAACCTGATTAGACTCATGAAATTCAATAATATGAGTAATTATATAAATGTAACTTTCATATAAATATTGGATATCTTAAAATACTGGCATATATTTGCATTTTATCTCTATTTTGAGTGATTCAGAAACAATTTTAAATCATTTTAGCTAAGGAGAAAAGCACAATCACTTTTCCCTAAGTAAATTTCAAAAAATACTATCTTCAAAGGCTTTAGACATAATGAAATATTATGCAATAAAAAATAAATGCACTTCTCTCTGCCATCATTAATTGAAAGAAAAGCTAAACTTCTAATGAAATAAAATAGCTGCAGGTTTCCCTTGCTGCTTCGTATTAGAATTAATTATCATGAAAGGTGTCTATTAAATATTTCAGTAGGCAGCAAGGTACCTTAATATTATTCAATATGAAAATACGTTATTTAGGGGTATCTCCATCATTTAAACAGACCCAATTATGCCACCCCTGAACTTTCTATTGTCCACTCTTATTTGAGATCCATCAGAAAAGCATTCTAAACATACATTCACATTCACAAGGAAGAAAGGACGTGTTTGTTAATCTTGGTTGTAAGTGTTCAAAGGACCTGCTCAAGTAAAGAGTAGAAAATAATAAGATCCAATTAGGTTTAAGTCTTCCATTATTTCTAACATATAATAGAGAGACAGCCGTAATTTTGGTGCTTTATTTAAAAAATAATTGAAGAAGAGACAAGCTTCTATGATGATTCCTTTTTTAAAAGTTTAAGCTTTAAAAAATTACTAAATTTGGTGTTGAATGTTCCTTGGAACATTTCAAAGGATGCATGACTCCTACTCTAACTGTAGTATGGGAAAAATGATGTTTTTTACTCTATTCATTTTTGGTTCATTGGCTAGGCTTCTGAAAATTAAATGAACAAAAGGTAGAGTAGTAAAAGAAAAGAGAAATCCATTAACATACTATGTACACAATAGAGGTGCCCTGTCAAAAGTGATTCAAATGAGGGTTGAGAACTTGGGCTGGTAAAGCATTTTAGTAAAGAAAATTACTTTGCAGGTTAGTGACAAGACAAAAGGAAAAAACACAAAGCTTTGTAAGGAGAACAAATTGTGAAAATTCATATATATAGGGAAAAGAATTAGATAAGGGCTGATAATTGATGTCTGTTTACAGTGACTTTTTCTCAAGGTCCTTTAGTCTCTATAATAAAGCCATTGCCTTCTTATTGGCTAAGAGGTCAGGAGAAGTATGGGTAAAGGAGAAAAATACTTCATAAGAGAGAATTTATGTTCTGTTTTCCAGTGGATGAGTTAGAGTTAAGAGGTTATTCTGTGTCAACTTCCTGTCAATAGCTTTCAGCTCAAAATAATTTTATACCTAAGTGGAATATTTTTGGATGATTTTAGTCTGAACTGCAGTACCAAAAACGAAAACCATATGCAAAAGTTTTATAAAAATTTAAATTATGCTTGCATATGAAACATATGCATTCAGAACTATACATGAAGGTAGCATGAGTTTCAATATCAAATGTGGCTGTGAGTCTGTCACCAGATTAAAGTCGGTCTGCTTTCTACTTGAAAGGCAGTTCAGAGGAAAGAACAGTTGGTGAGAAGGAAACCAGGTTCTGTTACACCATGATTACTCTGAGAAGATGGGGAAAAGTAATGTCCCAAAGCTTCATCTTCAGGAATGAGGGTACAACAAAGAGCTATTATGAGAAAGAAAGATAAGTAGTGGATTGAAGACTCAGTAACCATCTCTATCATTCAGGAATGTTGACTTATTTGTCAGTCCTGGTCCTTGAGCTCAGGGCCTGGGCACTGTCCTTGAGCTTTCTGGAGTCTAGAGCTCTACCACTTGAGCCACAGCATAACTTTCAGTTTTTTCTGTGTATGTGGAACTGAGAAATCGAACCCAAGTCTTCGTACATGCTAGGCAGGCACTCTACCACTAGGCCATAGTCCAGGCCCCAGGAATGTTGACTTTTTCTGTTGTAATATCCCTGTAATAATAAGCAACCTTCCTCTCCTCAGCCAGTTTCTTTCATTATTAGACAAGGACACCATTTCTCTACAAATGCGACATCATTCCACTTACCATGAAAATACAGAATTTACAAGTGTTTGGTTTTTACTTTGACTTTATCCGAAGTTCAGATTTTGAAAAAAAAAAAAAAAACTAAAAAAACAAGGAAAAGTTCTTGGGGAAAAAGGCTCTTTGTCCTGAAGCAGCTAATTCCAGCATAGTCTCACTTAGCTATGTAAAGATGATTTTCACTGGAATTTAGAACACTGGAATTTAGAGGGGAACAATGAATAACTTTACAAAGGGCAATTTGCAAAGCATGCATAATAGAAGAGGCTGACATAAGATGCAATGTTGTGGCCATTATTGCCAGGACAGGTTGTGTGATTGCACTTTTTGCTTTAGGTTTGCCGTACCTTTAGGTCTATGTACGCATACCCATCCAGTGATTGTTCTTACTTTACTTATAAAACCCCACATTTTACAAAATGTTGTTGTCTAAGGGAAGCACTGATTAAAATCTTAAAGGAGTGTCATTTCTAACAAAATTAGACTTATCAGATGGCCGAGTTTGGACATAGGACATAGTACATACATATACTGGACTTTGTCCAGTATATGTATGTACTTTGGCTGCAGAATTGTGTATTTATTTCCTTTGGAGTTTTACTGAATTAATAATTCCTCTTTGAACGGATGTCATTTGTAGCCAGTGGACTTTTCAAGCTGTGTTTTTCTTGAATTTGCAATTCAATTGAAAGGAAGAAAATATATTTAAATATGGATTGCTTTAGACCAAAAAAAAAACAAGGCTTTTGTTTTAATGGGGGAAAACACTACAGAATAGCTCAGCTCCACATCTTAGCAGAATATATAGCTGTCCAGTTCCCAATATTAATGAGAGACTTAAATAAACACATAAAACCTCTTGAGTCTCAGCCTGTATAATGTGAGAGGCAAGATAAAAAGGTTAGCAGTGTGAATTTGGGGCACAATTTTCCCACTATTACCTCAAGGTCAGTTCAGATTTTTTTCAGCGAATATAAAAACACACAGAGAAACACAGTGAGATAAAAGTATATATGACTCCATCCAATGCAAAGAATTTGGAGAAAGAATACTTCAGCAGAGCTGGGCACACGGGCGTAGGTAGGTCTTGGTTCCTGAACACTAGTCTTCATTAGTGGATTCGGTGTTATGGCTGTGAAGGAAAAAAAAAGATACATTTCAGCATTGATAGAAAGAAAAGTATATGAGTCAGAAGAATCTGCCAGTAGCAGATAGAAAAAAAGTGTAAAATATAAGAATTGAACTTGAGGGTAAGAATTGGAAGGGGGAAAATGAGAGTGGAGGAGTCAAGATATACAGTATTCATGACCTGACTTATGAAATTGGAACCTCTTTGTACAGCTAGCTAATGATATTTTTAAGTGCTCAAGAATGATGCAAAGGATCTCCAAAGTACATAGAAATTATACCACTTGTAGAAGGATTTATTAGGCCAAATCAGTAACAATTTGAGCATTAAAATATGTACTACTACCAGATCAAAACGCATCGGCTAACCTAGGTATATTTCAGTTTATGCTCTTATGAATCAGATGAGTAAAGCAAATGGACAAGAAAGCTTTCCTTGAAAGTCAACTAATGCCAACTAATCAGAACAGGAGGAAGGCTGGAACTAGAAAAATCAACACAGTGACTGTTGTAACAATAATCAGTTCTGCCAAGGAAAAGAGTCGGTCTCAAACTTAGTAGGTGAAATTGTGAGTAGAATATTTGTATAATCTGAATGTACCTCCTACAAAAATAATTATTAATTGCAAAGATTAAAAAATTGTCCTTTACTAGAGAAATTAGTAAAAGACATCAGAACTGGTCCTTGCTGATGAGATGACCTGCCGCGAGTTTCACCTGGACCCTCTTCCATTGTCTGGTGGAAACGTGTGTTTAGTTCCATTTGCCCTTAACTCAATATCCATTTCATCTTACTGCCAGTCTCACACACTATCTACTGCTGCCCTGTCTTCATCTACACCTTAAGCTCTTCATCCCCTGTCTATTTCTTCATCTCCAGGATCTAACTCTGTTTCCTAGCTCGTTACAAGACTCTGGTTCTTTATGAGACCTTCCCGTCCCCATTCACCCAGGTCATCCGAATTCTGGGAATATTTCCAAGGCATATTCTTAATACAACGGATTCAGCAGATAATCATGGATCGTCACAGAGTGGTATCTTACTATTTAATTCCATTTCCCCAGTGGAATGTAAGGCTGTGGAAATACCTATCTCAGCATCCACCACCCTGAACTCAGGGCTCAAAGCTGAGAGTGAGACTCGTATCACGTCCTCGGCAGGATGCTTTGTGTTTTGGTGAGATTTTTGGATGAAGTAATTAATTTCTGAGAGGTACAAACTAAAATTGAGAATGTACGTGAGTGAGCTAAATCCATAGCTTTTGGGAGCAAGATGAGTTACAAATGGAAAGAGGAATGTCTGTGGACACTGGGAGATTTTTGCTGATGTTTTCTCAGACTGGCCCTTAGGTATCATGAAATGAACTCATTGAAACCATCTGTATATGCTTTGCTCATTTTAATGTAGCTTGCTCTATATTTCTCAAAAATACTTTTCCCAGCAGGATTCATACTTCAAAAATATCATATCACACCCCATGCCAAATCGGTTTTGAATAAGTTAATTTTTCCAATTAAGCATATGTGTGATGTATGTCTCCATTTATAATACATTGTTCTATTCTATGAGCAGAGCTTCATGATGTTTTATATTATAATCACTGCCTCCACATATTTCATCAGCCACCATGGAAATTTTTACTACTTTTATTAACAAGGAATAGAGAGGTTTTATTTTTCTAAGAAATAAATCATCTCAACATTATTTATTTAACTCAGTGTAGAAGATATAGCCTAAGCAAAGAGAATCCATGTACAGTCATTTTATTTGTGGTTCAATGTCATGTTCAAATCTGAAAACCTAGCTTCCCAACTGGCTGCTTTGACTCAAGTATAGCTGAAAACACACTGTGTTCGATGGTTTGACCTAACAAGTTCAGCAAAACTAGATGACTTTGCTGCAAAAAGGGCTTACCAGGAGTGAAAATTCTCAGGTCCAAGTAAAGGGAAATGAGACAGAGGCATAAATTATATAACCTTTTCTAAATCTGTTCCTTGAGATTCTGAAGCTTTTCATAAATAGTATAAAGGAACATATGCTCCTAAGTTATTATTTTCTGTTGATGGCTCTAATTGAAATGCCTGACACATGAATACATAATTTTAAGATTATAAATTCCAAATAGAAAAACAAATACTATAAAAATGTCATGTAAAAGTTAGTTGTAAATCCTAAGCAATTCACTTTTTCTTTTTATTCTTTCTTTCTTTTCCTTCCTTCCTTTCTTTCTTCCTTTCTCTCTCTCTCTCTCTCTCTCTCTCTCTCTCTCTCTCTCTCTCTCTCTCTTTCTTTCTTTCTTTCTTTCTTTCTTCTTTACTGTTGGTCATGGAGCTTTAACTCTGGGCGTGCACACTGTCACTGTCTCTGAGCTCTTCAGTTCAATGCTACTGCCCTATCCCTAGAGCCGCAGGGCTCTAGCGGTTAATTGGAGATAAGAATCTCATTGACTTTAGTGCCTGGGCTGGCTTTGAACAGTAATCCTCAGATCTCAGCCTTCTGAGTAGCTAGGATTACAGGTATGAGTCACGGCACCTGGCTTCTAAGCAATTCATTTCTAAAATAATTTTAGTAAATCAGTTAAGCTTAAATGAATATTGTTTGTTGGCAAAGTGTACCTTCTTCAGTCTCTGTCTCTGTCTCTCCATCTCACTGTCTTTCTCTCATATGTGTTTTAACAAGCAAATGAATGATCAAAAATAACCTGTATCCAATGCAGAGGTAGAGTTTAAAGAAAGGAGGATGACTTACATGTTGGCTTTAAAGTCACCATTACAATCTGGGTCTGAATGGTAATTTGGGATTAATTAGGATTCTGGAAAGGCCGAGAAAACCTGAAATTCTTAGGACATTCCTAACACTCTTGCAAATTGCTTTACATTCTTCTGTCTCCAAATCCAATGATAATTTTTTTTTTAATTTGGTAGCCAAAATGTTAGCATTATCCAAAAAGTGAATGCTATTATTTGAAAATCATCACCCTAAAAACACCATAGCCTATGACACCTAAAGACTCATTTGCTTCAGGAAGATGTAACCATGGTGATATAGTGCCATTGGCTATACTGGAAAAATGAAGCTCACTGATGTCAGGCTGGTGGACAAGTCATAGCAATTCATTTTTTATGTTAAAATGAGCTTGAGTTATATAATTTCTTTTATATTAATATAGCATTTCTCATGCCTCGTTGTTTTCTGATATGGTGTTCCTTTGAATTTGAGAGCAGCAAAAGCAGTAGACATTTAGAAACTGTAAAAATATAGAAGTTCTAGAAGGTTCACATGCCATCTTCCTTCTACTTTCCCTGTAATCAAACTTCAATTCTGATTCCAGTGTATCCTGCCACCACAGCTGGCCCAGTCAGCATCAGAGCTCTCCCTGCCTTCTTAGAAATGGTAGACAAAACAATGAAAACTTTTTATTGTGAAAATATCTCATGATACAAAGATCTCTCCTTGAACTGAGAAAGTACTCAGCTTATCACCAAAGCTTGCAGAAGGAGCGTATGTCATGAGAACGCTGGAAGTTTGATCGTTTTCCTATGTGAGGAAATTAAAAGCAGGGTGTCTTTTCAGAAACTATCTGACACATCAGTGCTAATTAGAGGAGAATTTACTACTCTCATAACTGGTATAGTCAGCAGTGAAACAGTGAATAATGAAGCACTGAGCAAAGAAATGTAACTTGGAATCGAGTTGCTCATCTGTGTCACTGGTGAAAGGCCAAAATATTTACTGTTCCAAGTTCAAGTTCGATGTGATCTTTACTTAAAAGGTAGCAGGAAAGCTCAAGAATGAATTCCACACCTTCAAGGAATCAAATTTATTTTTACATCTCTTCTCTGACCCATTATAGAGTCTACTATACATAATCTGTAAAGGAATACATAAAACCATGTAATCAACTCTTATGTTTCAAATTATCATAAATCTATGTAAAATACTTTTTCCTCAGGTATTCTTAATTAAAATGTGTTACACATAAAGGACACATATCAAAGTCTTGAAAATATACTGCATGATGGTCTTAGCTTTTTTTTTTTTTAAAAAAGACACAATTTTCTTAATTTCCCAGAGTTACTAAAATTTAATTTTCAAATTACTTTTTATATATAAGGCACGCTGGCACCAGGAAGCTTCCTTAGATGGCTCTATTTCTCTGTAGAAAATTTAGTCTAATAAAGTACACAATAGGGTATCAGGTTAGCTGATTATTTTGCAATGGAGAGCTAAGGTTTAAGATAAAGGACACCGAGACTTTAGAATTGATCTCTGTGCAGATAATTGGGAATCGCCAGTTACCTAGGACACTGCACAAAGGTAAGCTGCTTGCTGCGAGTCCATGGAGAAAATGTGTCCAGCCCAGGACAAGTGGAGGCTAAGATGTTAAAAGACTGACATTTCAGATACTCAAGAAAATTAAGCCAGGTGTAGTCACAGTAATATTGTGCTAATTCAATCAAGGTAAAAAAGAAAAAAAAGGATTGTCTGTGCATTCTTTTCTACCATATCTAGGTTTAGATTGATTTATTTAGGCTGTTTTCTTTTTTTTCTTTTTTTTTTTTTAGTACCTCCATGTATACTCTTCTATCACATTGTTTTATCATGTGTTCTCCCACCAGCTTTCTTTCTCCTCTCCTTTTCTTCTCTCCTCTTCCCCCATCATTGTTCATTTCATATGAATTCTATTGTTTCACCTGAGTAGCATGTTTATCAACTGGAAAGGGCAACAAGACAGACTTTTATCTTATACTTATTTTTTAATTTGTTTTTGTTCTGTTTCTGGAGCTTGAACTCAAGTCTTCTGACTCATTTTTTCCCTCTCATATCTTATGCTTTATTACTTGACTATGCTTCCAATTCCAGCTATTATTATTATTGTTGTTGTTATATATTGTTATAGTTGTTATTGCTGCTGTTATTGCTCTTGTTATTTTTTGATGGTTAATTGGAAATAAGGATATCATGGATTTGTCTACCAGGCTGCCTTTGAACCTTGATCATCAGAACATAGCCTCTGTCTTTTCTTTCAGCACAACATTAAAGAGGTGTCCTTTGTTGTAACACCAATTTCAGCAGCTTTCTCTACTGAGGTCTATGCTAGTAGTTTTAATTATGATGTGTTTTTTCCTATTTATGTTCTGACTGTGATTTTACCTTCAAGGGGAAAATACTATGAAAAGCTTAATGAAATCATTTTAAGTAGATATGAGTTTGATTCAATTTATCTTTATGGTTTTGTTATAACATTTCTAACCCAGCCTTTATGATTTTTAAATACAATGCTTGCTTCCATTAGTCTTAGGATATGTGAGAATAACAAACTGATTTGTTTTCACTTAAAAATTCTGTTCACAATGAACGCTTAGGTATATATTGCAAAATGTTTAAATGAACACATGGGTCATGTAGAATCAATGAGCATGTATCACAGATTTATTTAACCCACTTGTAAGAGAGCCAGCAAGATGAGAGAGCTGAAAATACAAAAGAATATAATGTATGGTCCATGAAAGAAAGATGATAGTTGAAATGGAATTTCTCAGATAATTGTATAGTATGACTGGCTAATTATTTTAAGACAATAAACCTATAACTAGTCAAGTCAAATATTAGCCACTCTGTCTTTAGAATGTGAATTGATCAAATACCATTTATGCTAACTTACTCCTGTGATGTTAGTAATGGTTTCCAACTTGCATTATAAACAATTCACTAAGATTAAACTCACTGACTAATTTGATTGGGAAAAGAAATAAAAGACAAAAAATTAACGGGCAGTGTTTTCCTTACCCATACTTCAGAGAAAATTGTGGTTTTATTTTTTGACAAACTGAAACTGTACTCGTATTTCTCTTGTGAAAATAAGAGTTGCATTACTTCAAAAATGTCTGTGAAACACTTCAGACTTAATAAAAGGTCATATACCATTTGAAAGATTCCCTCATAAACACTGGCTGTCGAAGCCAATTAAATGAATAGTAAAGCGTGTAGCTAACAAGACACGAAGGAGAATTTGCTCTATAAATTCTGATGAGCCTGATCAGTCAGAAGCAGGCTAGTGTCTAACAATGATGAGCGATGGGGATGCCTTTCCAAAATGCATTTTGATCCTCTCCCTCGAGAGCCACAGTTCAAAACAGAAAGGGCATTGAGACCCCGCAGATGGAGCTCAGCACTCTCGCATTAGTTTGAGTAACCCAAACTTATCTAGATTGCTGTATTACCAAATTACCTTTCAGTGACCATTTCAGAATTGTATTTGAGTAAAAAAAATACACAGAGGTTGGAGGCATGGCTCACTTGGTAGATTATAAAAAGTATCCAACAAGGAAGTGATTTTCATTGCCATACAGCCAGCATAGCTGAGTATGCAATCATATTTCTAAGAGTTCCTGTTTTCTAGTGTGCTTCTATCTCTTTCAACATAGCTCTTATTTGATATATAACTTTCTGACATTAAGAAAAGATATGAATGTTAGAATGGAAAGCCCTCCTATGTAGATAGCTCATAAACTGGCACAATTACCAAAATATTTTACAGCAAAGTGAAGTAAGCATAAAGTAAACTCAAACATCAAAAGGATTTGTGTTAACATTTATATCATTTTTTTTCTGAAAGACTCTCTTTAAATGTTAAGTTCTAAAAGTGTTTAGTATAGCAGGCAACATTGCCAATATTAGAATTGTCCCTTTGAGGTTAATTTTAAGTAGATAGTGTTAGCTACTCAGTAGCCATTTATTTGGCCTGTCGTTTGTAAGGCAAAAGTCTGGATTTCAGGAATAGAGATAAATGTACAGTGGAACTGTACTTAACATGGCTTACATGGACTAGGAGAACAAGACAAGCATGCAAAGTCTTAAGAATGTCAAGCTTCTGAAGGTAGTTGCTACAATGAAGGCCCCACAGTTAATTAGTTCTTGTCAAAATTGAGCAGAGAAGGTAGTTGTTCATGTAGATGAATGATAGAATTTTATCAGGAAAAGTTTTAAGTGCCAAAGGCTCTGGTTATAGAAAACAGCTTGAGAAGTGGCCTGAATGTACATACAGCAATTAGGAGAAAACAATGGGTGAAATGGCAGGGGTGACAGTTGATGCCCAAGAGATATTAGGCTTTTCTTGTGCCATGGGTGATTGTGAAAGCTAAGATGCCTTTTATCACACTTGATGGCATCAGCCCTTAGGGAAAGCTTTTAAATATTCATGTAAACTGCTTTTAGAATAGTTTATGTGCAGCTCAATGGCAAGGCACTTGCATAGCAAGTACAACATCCTGGGTTCAATTCTCAGTAATGAAAATAGAAAAGATGAAAACATATACTTAAATCATATTTTATGTGATCTAGTCTAAAATATTTTTTTCTGTGGTTCTGTAGATTTCATCAGAATCACGAGAAACGGGAGTCTGAATGCCTAATTAAGATGAATGTCACGGCAGGATAGGGAAGTAATAGAATTAAAGGTGTCTGTCCGGGATGATAGATGTGGCAAGATGCACCATCACCTTGACTTTCCAGCTGTTTTATTGAACATCTCACAGGACCACTGGGCCAGGCTTCTTTGTCACATGGAAATCTCCTCTCTTCGAGTTGACCCTCTGGGAGACTTCATCTCCAAAATAACCAACAAAAACAGCAACGGCCAAACAGGCTGGAGAAGTGGCTCACATGATAGAGCACTGGCTAGGTGAGCAATCCAGACAAACATGAGGCAGGACCTATCTTCAAACCTGGGTACCTGAAGCAGCACAAACCAAACCCTCAAACACTATAAGATGCAGATTTTCATAGAACAAGAAATTATTGTATTTGTCATATAATCTTTTCCATTCATTTTCATCATAAGTATAAATTAGCTAGTATTTTCCAGACATTATTGCCTCCCTTCTCTTCCTTAACCCCCAGAATCCACTCATGAGCGAATTGTACTCATGAGCCGGATCATTGGATCTTCACCAGGTGTGTTTAGCTAGGAGCTGGCTCTCCTGCCAGACATTCTAGTGACTTGCCTTGACTTCTAGGCTTCTGCCTTTGTTGGTTTCAAGTTTCCTGCCACCCACCTTCTCAGCACCTTGTAATCCTCACGTAAGATGAAATGGACTCTGCATAGTGCCAGAACGTTTACTTGTTTGTTTGCTTACATTCAAGAAAACAAAGCTACTCTCACAAGACTTATTGTACACACCTCGAATAATTGTGTGCTAATTTGCATATGGAGAGTCTATATTCTTCTAGTTCTTTCTCCAAATATTCTATCATTTAAAAAATTAGAATTTACATTTCTACAAGCCAATCTCTCAATACAGTGCATCTTGACCAATGTTACTCTTTTTTTAATGTTTTTCTGCCTGTTCTGGGGCTTGAACTCTAGGCGTAGGCACTGTTCTTGAGCTCAAGCCACAATACCACTTTCAGCTTTTTCTGTGTGGGTGGTACAGAAGAATCTAGCTCAGGGCTTCCTGCTAGATAAGCACTCTACCACTAGGCCACATTCCCTGCCCAATGTCACTCTTTCTTTCATTCTCACCCATTTTCCTCTTCCCATTCCTACCCCCAGGTTACATAGTTCCGTTTTATCATAGTGATCACTGAATATAATGATTGAATTTTCTCATATTCTATCTTGATCCAAACTTTACGTTAGTTGGGAACATCATATCCTAGAAAACGTAAACATAAATATAGTTTTCAAAATTTCTTCTCTGGTTTTCTTGTGTGCTTATCATAGAGATTTAGTGTCCAATATCTGATCTAATGATAGTTGTAAATTAGTGATAGGAAATAAATTATTGTGCAGTATGGGGAGAATTAAAACTGCCAGTGAAAGATTTTCTAAGCACATTCTACAAATTCGTATCTTTAGGTTTGGAAATGAAAGAAAACATTACTTTTGGGGTGGTGTAGCATGTTACATAAATACAAGTGAAAAACCCCTGTATGTCAAAATGGTGCAGGTAATAGAATTAATTTGGCATATCCTAGAGGGTAGTGTTAATTTTGTGGCTTTTCTGACTGCACTTCAAGTGTGTAGGATGTTATATTCATTTGCTAGGGAAAAGATACAAACTCTGGATTTTATCTTTTCAACCTCTTTGTGACTCTAAAACAATTTTTTAAAATAAAAGTTAAGGTGAACATTAGGTCAACTTATAAGATAGTCGTGTGATTATAAGTCTCTATAGCTCTCATTCTATGTCTGTATAAATATTGCATATAAAGATGCAAGGCAGCTCAAAATTTTTGTGGCATAAAAATCTAAAAGTATTTACATCGAATGCGATTCTTTCCTTAGGGAGGTATGCCACTTGAATGCAGAGCCTTGGAACTCATGATGTCAGTCTTGTTAATTCATTCATGCTCTGCTGGCTACTTTACCATTTGAGTCACACTTCCAGCCCTGCTTTTACTGATTCATTGGAAATGGAATCTCTTGGACTCATTTTTTTTTTGTACCTCTGCATAAAAGCTTCCTGACTGTGTAGGATTAGAAATGTGATCCGCTCTAGTCAGACTGCTTGGAACTTCTTGATACATATGAAATCAAAGACTGGCTCCTAAACTATACAAGAAAGCATTCTGACATAGAAATATCTGTCTGAAACTTCAACAGATCATTTTTGGGAAGGAAAAAATGACAATAGAACATTACTATCAAAACTAGATAAATGAAAGGATAGAAACTGAATAGTATGACTTTGTTTCTGCTTATAGATTGCAAGAGTTCTATGAAATAGTAATAACTGGGAAACACTTTAGGAAGGACAGGTTTCATCTACTTATTCAAATTCTTGTTCAAGTTTATGAAGAAGAATTTTTAAATTTTATTTTCCTAATTGAAGAAGTGTTTATAATAATATATAAGGTTTCACATAGTATTTGGTTTACGCATAAGTATCTTTTTTAGTATTATGTTTTATTCCATTTAATTTTTATTTCCTCTGAAGGTGTTACCATACATTTTGTCATGAATGATTCCATGGGATATTTTCCAAGACCTGTTCATTAAATAGACCTCAACAGTTCCATTTTATTCTCTGAGTAACTTCATAACAATTAAGGCTTGACATTCTCTCTCTCTCTCTCTCTCTCTCTCTCTCTCTCTCTCTCTCTCTCTCTCTCTCTCTCGTCTTTCTTTACTTCTTTCTTTATCTCTTTCTTTTCTTCCTTCCTTCCTTCTCTCCCTCCTTTCCTTCCTTCTTTTCTTCCTTCCTTCCTTTTTACCTTTCTCTTTCTTCCTTCTTCCTACATTACTCAATGTACAGATTCCAATTAGGCCCTAGTTCATTTTTCCTTTTGTAAAATTGACTAACCGAATCTATTACTTATTTTCTTGATCCCAGTGAGCCAAAAAGCCACAAAATTATTGCAAACATGCATCCTCTATCACATCTAATTACTTCAAGGATTTGAATAAAAAAGAAAATGTTCTGAATTACATTTCACTTCAAGATGTTTAACGTGCAGAGCTCACTTATCTTTCATGTACCCTATCCTCTCTGTCTTATCCTCCCCATCCCCTGCTTTGGTGAGGAAACTGTGGTAGTCATCTACTTGATGTTCTAAAGTATTCAGTTCCAAAAGGAAATCGAAAATTTTTATAGTATAGCTTCAGAAATACCCATCACATTGCAAAAGAAAATCTTTCATGATTAAAAAGAAAAAAGCATTTAAAGCTGCAAATAGTTCCTGCAGGTTTTATCTAAAAGGAACCCTACGAATGTATCTGTATGGTTCCACTAGAATAAATATATTTGTTCAGCTCAGTCAATTCTGCTAATTTGTTGAAAAGAATCTGTTAAGTGAATCATTTAGCATCCCATAAACAAAACAAAGGGTGATAATTGTGCAAATGCCTCTTTTCAACTTATTGAATTGGCAATATGGGAACAAAAGCAACCTCTGCCTATATTTTGGGTGAAGTAATTAAACTTGCACAGATTGAGATTTTAATTTAGAAAGATTCCTGTTCAGGTAGTATATAAGTAAAATACACAATCAGGGAACCAGACGTGGTAAAGAAAGAAGAGCTCTCTGGGAGAGAGAGGGAGGCTGTACAAAGAGCATGCTCCTGACAGCAGAAGGAAACTTTTTTTTTTTTTTTTGCCAGTCCTGGGCTTGAGCTCAGGGCCTGAGCACTGTCCTTGGACTTTCTCAAGGCTAGAGCTCTACCACTTGAGCCTCAGCACCACTTCCAGCTTTTTCTCTATGTATGTGGTACCGAGGAATCGAACCCGGGTCTTCATGCATGCTAGGCAAGCACTTTAACCACTAGGCCAAACTCCCGGCCCGGAAACTTTTTTTTTTTTTTTTTTTTTGACCAGTCCTGGTCAGGGCCTGAGCACTGTCCTTGGGCTTTCTCAAGCCCTACCACTTGAGCTCTACCACTTGAACTGCAGCACCACTTCCAGCTTTTTCCTGTGTATGTAGTACCAAGGAATGGAATCCAGGTCTTCATGCATGCTAGGCAAGCCCTCTACCACTAGGCCAAACTCTGGGCCCAGAGGGAAACTTTTACACAAGTGGGAAGAGGCTCCAGATGTGAGGGAGGGCAAGGAAGAGGGAGAAGAGCCACAGATGTGCTGGAAGCTCTCAGCCTGGAGGACAAAGAGGATGGAAGTGTCAGCAAAGATGGTCAGGGAGGAGAGTAAACAGCAGCCTTCACTTTCCCTCCTTCCTGTTAAGTTTGAATCCCCCCTACCTACTCAGTAAAGGTGTCTGTTAAAAACTGGAGCAGAAATCAAAATCCAACTCAGGGCAACAGATGTATCTATCACTCGGTGGCTTAACATTTGGATTAGAATGACACCTTCTGTAAAGGTGAGATGTCAGAGGCTTCTAGTAGTCTCAGGAGACAATGGAATCTTACTGGTATTTTAATTTGATCTAATGAATATTGATGCTGAAAACTCTAGGGTTTGATATTGAAAAGTTATTGGAAAGGTGAAGTTAGTAGAGACAAAGTTCTTAGTAAATTTGGATATTAGAAAACTAGGAGAATTCTGAAAAGACACATTTGCAATTCAACATAGTCTATGAACTTTTGGAAATTCAAGTTGAGAGGTTACAATCATTGTTGAAGTTTTATGCATATATTTGTCAGTCAGCATTCTGGACACAAGCAGTTAGTAATCCAAAAGGATTCATCTAGACAGAATATAGGTGAAGAACAGTACTCCAAATGTATCTATGTTTACAGAATCCAAGACATGAGGAGACATAAAACAGAATGGCAAACTCCACTACCACGAATAAAAGAGGCCAGTGAGAGCTGGGACCAGGGCTGCCAGGGAAGAATGAGTGCTTGGTGGTTTGTATCACTGGACAGATGTACCCACCCAACCCCAGCAGAAGGGAGCCCAACAGTCCAACTCAGAGAGTCAACACCACCATTACTCAGAACCTCATGACATCCAGCTTCTCTGGAAGCAGAAAGTGATGGAGGATGTATTCTTGTACAACTGATGTTTGTATCTTCTCAGATGTGAGTTAGAAACAATTATTAATCCATAGAAAAATTTCAAATGCTTGATGAAGGTAAGGGAGAGATGATCACAGATCAGACACATAGATTGAAGGTGATGATCAGCTATAAATACTCAAGTGAAATTCCATAATCATGAAAATGGTGACTGTTATCAGTGATCTTTTCAGTTGCTGTTTCCCAAGAAAGACCAGCAGCAAGCATCTACAGAAGAGGAAAGAGAAGGGACAAGGAAAGCAGTACAGTCACTTATTTGAGAAGAATCGCAACAGAAGAAAGGAGATAATTAGATCTGGTAAAAATGGAGGAGCATAATACACAAATTTGAGATTTATTTCCATTAAAAATACAGCCTAAATTTATGGTTAAAAATTAGCTTCTCTGGAAGTGGTGCTGTGCCTCAAATGATAGAGCTCTATCCTTGAGAAAGCCCAAGGACAGTGCTCAGGCTCCATGACTGGCAAAAAAATTTAAAATAATTAGCCTCTGAAACCCAGGCAATGTTATGTACTTTTTCTCTTGCTCCATAATTAAATAAATCTTACCAGATATTAATCACATTCAAATAGAAAAATGGTTAAATATATATTTATATATAAGAGTAAAGCTATTGTTAATATTCAAACAAGACAGAATGTTTACAGTTAGAATTATTTTCATCTCATGGGATAAACGTATCCAAATGGAACATTTCACATTTTGAAAGACAATTTAAAGATGGCAACTTACATAGCTGTTACTCATTCTCACCCTAAATGCACCTTGATTGTTTCGTTGCTTGCATATTTATGAAGGCATTTGGATGTTAAAAGATTGATTGCAGGTATTCTCCAAGGAGTATGTTCTCCTTTTCATTGGCATCAAAGCATTTCAAATACTCAGGAAAACGATGTCTGTAGAGCATAACCAGAGGGCAGTGCACTTGCTCCTGCCATTCTCTTAACACTACAGATCACTGCTACAGGGAGCCCGTGTGGGTAGGGCTATTCAGGTCTTGCCTATAATTGAAAATTGTGTTTGCTCAATCAAGTTTTGTCATTTTTTCCCCATGGGTCTACATTGAAGGACACTAGAAGGAACCCCTTACGATATCTATCTCTGTCTTACAAAGTGTTCAACGTTCCTGATGTAGTCACATTTCTTTTACATGAGAAAATGCGGAATTTCTTTCCCAGGACCAGCAGCATTCTGCTACTTTAAGCAACAGTTGAATTTTATTTATACAGACAAGATGGGCCTTATGGCTGGCGGCTGTCTCCATGTGTAGGGTGATATGTCAGGAATATTAAAGATGTTTTTTTCAGGAGCAAATGCATCCAGAAACGTTTATTCTTAATATCTCTCTAGACATAGAATATATATATATATATATCTACTTTAATCAAGTAGCATAGTAATAATTTATTTTAAAAATCACAAGTTTCGGGCTGGGAGCTTGGCCTAGTGGTACAGTGCTTGCCTAGCATGCACGAAGGCCTGGGTTCGATTCCTTGGTACCACATACATAGAAAAAAGCTGGAAGTGGTGCTGAGGCTCAAGTGGTAGAGCTCTAGCCTTGAGAAAGTCCAAGGACAGTGCTCAGGCTCTGAGCTCAAGCCAGGACTGGCAAAAACAAAAAAAAATCAAAAGTTTCAGGCCAGGCTTCAGTGCCTTATATCTTTAGTCCTTGCTGTCTGAGAGACAATGGTAAACAAGACTGTGGGTTGACACCAACTCAGGCAAAAAATGATGAGGGGCCACATCAGCCTGGTAGTGGAACAAGGTGTGCATCCTCTTGGCTTTGTCCCAACTGGACAGAACGTTCACAAAAATCCCATCTCAGAAGACTGAGCCTTATATGGCGGTGTGTATCCATGCCAGCAACAGCAGGAAGAACAAAATAGGAAGATCATGGCCCAGGATGGACTGGGAAGAAATCATAACACTATCTCTCAAAAGAAACCAGAGAGAAAGGAGGTGGGCAATGTAGTCATAGCATCCAATGCATATCCTATGACACTGAAAGAATTCAGAGTACAGAAGATAGGGTGGTGAAGGGACAAGAATGACAGAGGATAGATATGGATTACAATGCATTGTATTTATGAACTGAATTGTCAAGTGCTAACTCCTGTAGACAACTTCTTAAAGACAACAAAAATATAATTTAAAAAAGCTGCCAGAGCAGAAAGGGATGGCTGAAGTGGTAGTGCATCTATCTTGTAAGTTCAGAGTCATGGGTTCAAGCCCCAGTACTGCCAGATTAAAAGGACTATCAGCAGTTTTCTCATTTACCAGCTCAGAAATTACCTCCTGACTAACTTAATCATGGACCAACTAGAAGTTACTTAACTCATTTTACCACATAGGACTAATTTTACATATTATATAAGACATTGTAGTGTTTTATTGGTTATAAAATAACATCCTACTCTGAAGGACAAAGAGGATTGAAGATTACTGCACAGAGTGTCCAGGGAAATATGATCAGAATTATTCTGATTGAAAGAAATCCATGATGAATCCTTTGATGTGAATTTCAAGGCAAAGTGAAGTGAAATTGTGGTGACAAAATAGAGGAAATAGGTGCCCTTGGGTAGGGAATGTTTTGGGCTGAGAAGAGGGCCTGAGAAAGGGTTCAGAGGAAAGAAAGGTCCTTGGCTGATAAAATATTCTGCATATTGATAGAAGATGGTAAATTCATGGATAAATGCCTTTCCTAACATCAAGCAAACTGCTGATTTAAGATCTTTGCATTTTATCATGTATCCCCATACATGGGACAGATTGAGAGAGAAGAGATAGTTGATAGACAGACAGACAGACAGGCAGGCAGGCAGATAATAGAGAAAGGGTAGCCGTTTTATGCAGTGCATGAAATGAAACCTATCATCTCAGGTTCGTTAGTCAAGAGCTCTAACTACAGAACTATACCCCAGGCCAACTCCTCCACCAATGTTGTCACATGGGGGAGGGAGGGTTCCTCAGTAGTGTTGCCTAGGTTGTACTCAATCTTCCTTCCTCAGTGTGTGACACTATGTCCAGCAAGTTCCTATACCAAAATTGTCTCCAACTTTTTGAACAAAAGCATACTTTCCTCTATAGTCTACAATTTCATTGGAAGATCATACATAAAAGAGTGGGCATATATAATGACAATATTTGATACATGGAGCTGTAAAATATAAAATGACAATATGCAATATCATGAGTTTTATTGTATAAACCCAGAGTTTTCATAAGCATGATCTAACACTGTTACACATTTATCAGATCAGCTTCTCTTTTCTTTGATGCTACAAACCCGAGTCTCCTGAGCATGAAGCAAGGACTGGCTAGTGGAATGTGTGCTGAAAGAGATCCTCGACATTTTGCGTACCTTCCTCTGGCTTCTTTTGTGTTTCTGTAGTGTTCTTGAAGATGGCAGGTTGCGGCCAATGAGCTTGACTCCCAGAATGAATGTGGAAAGCAGAGCCTCTCTGCTCTGCCCTCTGCTCTGAGCCTCTGCTCTGAGCCTCTCTGTCCCTTCTGTACTAACTGATCTGTGATGTGAGCAGGGCACAGTCATGTTCTAGAAAAGGAATTAATGACATAAAACTACCTGTAATGTAATTTGTTATACTCAATACTGGAAGGGAATGGAGAGGAGGGAAGGAGAAAAATATTCCAGGATACTTATGTGGAACTACTGGATTGTGGAGAAATAAGCTATATACAGCAATTAAAACCATTAGAAAGTAGCTAGGATTACAGATGTGAGATACCAATTCTCGGCAACATATATTTTTATTCATTCCTTTAATCTGTCAGCAAATGTTACTGGCCACCAACCACTGAACTGAGGATATCCCATAGAGAGGGTCTTAAAAGGAATCGTCCCCATGTTCATAGCTGACCTACATGCATACCTAGGAACTAGAAGGCTAATCTAAAAGCTGATTCACTGACCACAAAGTAGAGAAGGGACTGCAAAGCCTAGGATTCTATGAGCTACTCTATAGGGCTGGCACCTGAGGATGGTGGGATGTGACGGGGCCCCTCTATCAGTATCTAGCCAGAAACACCCGATGAGCAGGGACTCCAGATGCAGAGAAGGGACTGGGAGGGCGAAAGTCAGAAAGATTCATGAGAAGGCTTTTATTCTTTCTGTCTCAGTGGGGAGAAGAATTTAACTGGGAAACTCATAGGAAGGCTACAAAATGGAGAATCTATTTCTCCATTTTTTTGATGTGAGTGGTTAACAGGGGAAAAATAAGATGTAAAAATCTACCAAGAAATAAAAGTTCACCTAAAAAGAAGTTTCTATGATGATCAGTTTCATGACATCCATGTCAAAATTAGAAATAGATGTTTCTATTGCAGGAGAGATACTTTATAATTTAAGTGGCATCTCTCAGAAGAGAAAACATGTGTGATTTCCTTGATGGTTTTTCTACCATGAATTCCTATCTTCGCAATCTTGTCTACAATACTAAGAGGTCTTTCTTGGTTCACCTACACAACATCCAAGGGAAAAGTTTAGGTATATTTTTAACCAAGCAAAATATTTCACTAAGCTAAAAAACACTCATTAATTTACAGCAGAATGTGGTACTCATTAATTATAGGTATCTTGAAATATGTGGCTTTAATGAGGTTAGAGTATATTTAGTTTCTTTGCAAAGTAAAAGTTGTATTTCAGACATTACAAGGATAAGTTTGAAGGGAAATATTCGTTCAAGCATTATGTATAACTAATGTCTCCTTTCCTATACATTTTCCCTAGTTCAATAAATTATGTGCTCCAAAGAGTACATCAAATGCTTTCGCAATGTTCACTAGTTTTTAAGTACCGAATGGCTGGAAAGTTTTTGCTGAGTGTAAACTTTTGCATAGTCTCTGATTTGAGGTTTACCAATTCAAAGATCATCTCAGGAGAAATGGAGATGAAGCTCAGTGAAAGAGCAGCTGCCTCGTAGGTATATGGCCCCAGTTTGGTCCCCATCACCATAAGGAAAAAATTTCTTTACAGTAGAGCCAGGAAAAAAAAAAAACTACAGCCATATCCAACTGCCCAGCTCTGGTTTAAGCCTGTTCTTCTAACATGTTTAAGCTTGGAATAGTTTGTTCATTTCACGTATGTTTTTAAAAAAATTTTATTAAAGAAAGAATATGAGACCGAACTATGTAGCACGTAAATCTAAAATATGTAGTGCTTATTACTTTACAGAATAGACTCACCTCCTTACTGTTTGAGCCAGGAGAAATACTTAGCATAATTGGTAGAAATTTTCAGTTATTAAAACTTCAATGATGCTTAAATTACTGTAAAAAATAACCTTATGAATGACTTATGCTATGTTCTAATTCTCCTTGGTTTGGCCCATTTACAGAGTGATAACTGTAATGTTAGTCCTGTACCTTGGAGTTGAATATTTTACTGTTAAAAGCTTCCTATATTACATAAATGCTGTGCTAACCAAATTAATTCTAGTAAAAAGTACTCCATGCTAAGCTTGTACCCACCAGCCAGCATGGAAGTTGGGCTCACTTGGTCTTCTCTTCTTTCAATGAGACATTTGTCTACCTACAATGCACTTACTATTCTGTAATTTTTATTTATTTTTATTTAAAAAAATTTTTTTTTGGCCAGTCCTGGGCTTGAGCTCAGGGCCTAAGCACTGTCCTTGGGTTTTTTTTCTCAAGACTAGAGCTCTACCACTTGAGCCTCAGCACCACTTTTGGTTTTTTCTTTTATCTATGTATGTAGTACTGAGAAATCGAACCTGGGTCTTCGTGCATGCTAGGCAAGCACTCTACCATTAGGCCAAACTCCCAGCCCCCTATTCTGTAATTTTCATCTACAGGAAGGGTACATTTTATTTTCATTTTACTTTTGTTCATGGGACCTTGAACTCAAGGCCTGGGGATCTGTCTCTAAGCTTTTTGCACTAAAGGGCAGCAGTCTACCACTTTGAGCCACAGCACCACTTCTCGTTTTCTAACTGGAAATAAGAGTCTCACAGGCATTCTGCGCAGACTGGCTTTGAATCACAATCCTCAGATCTCAGTTCCTGAATAGCTAGGATTATAGGCATGAGCCACTGGTGCCTGGTGAGGATGCCTTCTAAGTAGTAGTAAAAAGAAGTTCTAAATTTCTTCCAACAGTTTGATTTTTGATACAGATTTCCAGTTTGGCTAAAATAAAAAACATACTTTAAAAAACTAGCACAACAATGTTCATTGCAGCACTATTTACCATAGCAAATATATGGAACCAATCTAGATGTCCCTCAGTTGATGAGTGGATCAACAAGTTGTGGTATTTGTACACAATGGAATTCTACGCTGCTGTCAGAAAGAACGACATCGCCCCATTTGTTAGGAAATGGAAAGACTTAGAAAAAATCATATTAAGTGAAGTAAGCCAGACTCAAAGGAACTTAGACTTAATGGTTTCCCTCATTTGTCATAATCAGTAGAAACCTTGGGCTCTCCTAGCAGAGATTTTCAATAGAGCAAAACCTTGATATATAAGGCCATATAGTAGGACGCTAAATGAAAGGACCTCTAGGATATAGAAACAAAAGCCATATAATGAATGATTGTTGTCCTTAATGTACTATGTTATCTCTCATCTCTTTTGCTGTCCCTTGGTTATCTCATATTGTTACAGTATCTCACTTTGTTATCTGATATATAGGATATATTTGTATTTGGTTATTTGAAATTGGATAGGGAAGGAGGGAAAACAAGATGAGGGGTGGGGGTGGAGGGAGGGAAATGGGGACCAACACATGAGAAAGGTATGTGAATTAATGTACCTTCTATCTGGCAAATATCATGTAACCCTTCTATTAATTACAATAAAAATATATGAAAAAAATAATAGTACAAGGGCCATGTGAAACGTAATTCTTATTTTGTAGGCCAAAGACAGCATAGTGATGATCACATAAAATGTTGCAAAAATGACATCTTCCTTTTCTTTTAGTAAACAGCCCTGATCAAGTTTTAGGATGTCTTACATCAAAAATACAGAAACTGTTGGCTTGGAATTGGGCTTTAGGATCTCCATGAAGAGAAATAAAATATGCTTACAAAAGGGATCATAAATCAAATGTAGGGCCAAGATGTGGTATGCTACTCATTACCAATGAAACTCTAAATTTGATATTCAAATATGCAATACAAAATATAAAAAAGAAATGTGTTATACCTAAATTTAAAAAACCCCCTCATATTTCAAGTAGAAATTTACTAGATTTTGATAGAACATTATCTGCAGGTCCATCCATTTCCTGAAGATGACAGATTTAATTCTTCTTTATGATTAAATAATACTCTAGTGTGTGTGTGTGTGTGTGTGTCTGATTTTCTTTATCCATTTATATGCTAATGGGTATAAATTGGGCTGTCGTGAATGGCACAACAGTGATTTGGGATGTGTAAATATCTCCATTGTGTTCTGACTTACATTCTTTGCGATTATATACGGCCAGGAACATTGGAGCAGGATTGTAAGTCACTTTATGCTTAATGCATATTAAAATGCATATATGATATATGCATGTGCATATACATAGAAAACAGTGTCAATGATATGTGTGCAGTGCCTACCCATAGTGGCATATGGATGGGTTTTTATTGATAGATTTTATAGATTACAATTTTCCCCAACTGTACTTTTATAGAAATGCCATGGGAACAAAAGCCCCATCCCTGTTGTTTCTTATTGTAGGTCCAGTGATTTGGACATTATCTGTTCCTTAGTAGGCTTTCAAATATCTCCTGTGTAAATGAATAGAGGAGTGACTGAATAAATGTATGTCTGCAAGGATAGTTTCAGCCCAATTGCTACCACAGAATCTCAGTGAGTGAAGTGCCAACCGCTCCCTGGTTCTACAATCATGTTTGCCTCCCTACAATCCAGCAGCTAAAGAGAGGAGTCTTGGAGTGAAATGTCTTTAAACAAAAATCTAGATGCTAAAAGAAAGAGGAGAAGTTAGTAAACATGGGGAGATGTGTTCAATACATTCATCCATTTCCCTTCCTCTGTTGTGAATGCCTGTGCTCCAGTAATGGTAATCAGGCCCCCATCTTTCTTTCCATTCGTTCTTCTGTCAGAGGATTGCACTGTTTCTTTTTTTTCCTTTGACTTCATCATGACTTTGTCCTTCAATCCTTTCTCGCCCATCTTCTCTCTCCAGTAGGATCCTCCAATCAAGACCCTCATGAATATGACTTCATTTTTTAGCCACTTATATTAAAAGGCATGCTGAAATATTTTATCCATCATCAGAAATTGTGATACTTACTGTGCTTTTTTTTCAATGTAGATACTTTGTTCCAGTGGGATATTTGTTCTATTAATTTATTCATAGTTATTTAATTATTATGACTACTCCTGTTTTTCTCGGGGAGAAGTATGTGGAAAGGGAATTTAAACTGAGGTTTAGAAAAGTTCCCCAAACACGACATTAATACAACCAGAGCTAGGGAAAACACCTATTTTTGTGTCAAACTAGGCTTTGTCTCCTCAGTCTCCTACTCCCTTTTGCTTTATCTTACCTGGTACAGTTAAGCAGAGGAGCTCTTTTTTGTTTCATCTGGCATTTCTCTTACCAATTGGGCCATGTATGCCCATAGTTCCTTTAAATCCTGCCCTTTGTAATGTTTTTTCATATGTATTTTTAGGCCTCGGATAATTGCAAAAGTCTCAAGAGTCAGTTCTGAGGGAGTTTTGTTGTTGTAGCTGTTGTTATTATTAATAGTCTGGAACAGCTGCATGCTAAGAATTCATCTTCAACTGAATATTGGGCACTTTTGTTACTTGGGAGAATAAATTTTAGGTTTGTCTCTATACAATCATGGATTTAATTCAGGTAATTTTGAACAGAAATTCTCATTGTTCTACAATTTGAAATCAGGACACCTAGTAGAAAACTATATTACAAATACAGCCCTGATAAAACAGGATAATTAATTCAATTTGTTTATTCTTGGAAAGGTAGAAATTGGCTAGAGAACAAAGAAAGGGGAAAAAATCTTAATGTTTTCATTGTTAAAGTGTTGTCAACCAAATGTGCAGCGGCTGCTGTATCACACTTTGAGAGCCACTGCTCAAGTAGTTGTGTATCAGAAGTGACTGAGGAAGGATGTAGCTATTGCTGAAAGGTGATGATGAGACACCACTCACATGTCATGAAGAACAAGGCCACAATAATGATCACTAAACAACTTCTTGATTTCCATAACACAGAATTGTATGTATGACAGCTGACAGCCTTTATGCAGATGGTTGGAACCATGTTGAATCTGGAGCAAACTCCAACACAATTCTTATAGTTAGCAATTGTTGTATGTGTGTTGGTTTTACTTTTTAATATTGCCCGGCTAGTCACAAACTTGTGCTCCTCCTACCTCAGATTCTCAGTACTGAGATCATAAATGGGCATTAGCATGACCCGTGTCATTACAGGTCTTTTAAGTAAGACTAGAGAAGGCACATTGAACAACAAACTTCAATTTGCAAATGTGATATTTCTGATATTTGTGTGACCCTAAGCCAGAATTTCCCCATTCAACACTACCCTGTGCTTTTGTATTCAAGACATGTCCTTTGCTTGTTACTCATGCTTTACTTTTTTTTTTTTTTTTTTTTGCCAGTCCTGTGGCTTGACCTCGGGGCCTGAGCACTGTCCTGGAGCTTTCTCAAGACTAGAGCTCTACCGCTTGAGTCACAGCACCACTTCCAGTTTTTTTTTCTGTATACATGGCACAGAGAATCCAACCCAGGGCTTCGTGCATGCTAGGCAAGCATTCTACCACTAGGCCACACTCCCGGCCCCCTCACCTTTTACTTTTTTAAATTATAAAATAAAATTCCTGGTGTTCCATAAGAGTAAATTTAATTACCTGAAGTTGATAATAGTATGGTTTGTCATACTATAGTACTTAGATGGATTTTCATGATTAAAATGATATAGGTTTAAGTATTTTATGCTTAAGAGATCTAATACAAAGATCTTAATGACTACAATGATCTCATGCAGAATATCGCCTTAAAAACATGTGCTAAGACAGGACAGCTAATGCACATAGGGAGTTTAAACCACTGATGTTTAAAATAGCACAATCTCTCACCCATAGAATTTGTATTTTCTAAAATAAAATGATCTCTTAGGAAAAGAGACTCATATAGTCTATTAGTAGAGTCTCTTATTAGATTGTGGTCCTTTTGAAGATTGACTCTGTATTGTCTCTATGTCCTCATGGTTCTCTTTGTTACATATTATATACTAGATATCAGAGCTTGTAGATGAATATTAGATACATTCTGAAAAAAAATCATTTGTTCCCTCCTTAAAAAAAATACTCTGCCTTGAGAAAGTCCAAGGACAGGGCTCAGGTCCTGAGCTTAAGCCCAGGACTGGCAAAAAAATAAATAAATAAAAATAATAAATTTTGGGGGCCGGGAGTTTGGCCTAGTGGTAGAGTGCTTGCCTATCATGCATGAAGACCCGGGTTCAATTCCTCAGTACCACATACATAGAAAAAAGCCGGAAGTGGTACTGAGGCTCAAGTCGTAGAGCTCTAGCCTTGAGAAAGTCCAAGGACAGGGTTCATGCCCTGAGCTCAAGCCCAGGACTGGCAAAAAAAAAATACTCTGAAGCATAAGACTGAGAAAGCATAAACCTTTGATAAAAACTTCTGTTATGAAGAAAGTGTGATTAGCATGTATCTGGACAAACTAAGAACTAGATATCCATACACACATATACACAGCTGTATCTTTGGATATATGTATACATGCACATGTGTGGATATACATATGTGGGTGCGTGTGGATGTACGGATATAGATGTATATATGTATGTGGGTATATAAACATGCACACATGTATTTGTGTATATGTGTGTATGGATGTATAGATATAGATGTATATGTGTGTATGTGGGTGTGTAGACATGCACACATGTATTTGTGTACATGTGTATACACATGTGTGTGTACAGGTGTCATGTACTCTTTTCAGACATAAAAGGTGCTATGAATACTTGGGGACATATCCCCTGTGTCTGTTCCAGTGAAAGGTTCCTCTTTCCTCCATAGCCAGACATGTGATCTCCCCCTGAAAGCTGATTTTTTTTTAAAGCAATAAACACTCTCTTCAAGTTGTCTACTGCAGAATTTCAAAACCAAATGGTGTGACTCCGTTTCAACATCTTTAACCTATGGGTAGGTTTACCTATATTAAAGGCCCTATGAATACTTCACTGCTGGTGCATGGAAAACAACTTGTTTCCAAACCAGAGAAGTCAAGGACTTAGCTTCCCAGTGGTTTATGGGGTGAGACTTAGCTATCCCTGGATAAGAAAATAGGAGTTTCTTTTTGCACTTAGGGGATAGGGTTGGTTTTGAAGAGTTTTCATGATGTGTCCCTCCCATGTTTAAGATGTCGTTTCATCTCAGTTTTTCTTTTCCTTTTTGCAGGCATTCCCTGGGAACATGAACTCAGACAGTGTGGTGAGGCACGAGCTGCAGCACACGGTCATCGCCCGCTACCTGCGCCTGGTGCCCCTGGACTGGCATGGAGAAGGCCGCATCGGGCTGCGGGTCGAGGTCTACGGCTGTGCCTACTGTGAGTGCCCTGGGGCCGGGTCTGCCCTGACAGCCTGCCCTGGGCCTCAGCCCTGCGACCCCTGCTTTCCCAGAACCAACCACCACATATATGAACACACAGAGAGATATATAATCTCTATATATCTCTATAAAACACCCCTTTCTACAATGTCAGAACCATAGTACGCTAGGTCTCATGATTCTGCTACCTACTGCCTTGGGGCAGTGTTGAAAAGGCTCCTTTTGTAGAAGAGGAAACATTCACACCCTCACTGAACCCATGGAAGGCCTGAGTATGAAAGAGGACTCTACAGAATATGTGCTTTCCTATACTTACTTGAAAACATGCATATATATGTATATATATCAATATAAATATATATATTCACAGACTATGCATACTGATGCATAGAAAAACGAAACAGCAGACAACAGGTGGAGAGAATTACCTTGCCTTCTTCCCCCTTGTTTCTTTTTTCCTTTTCCTCTCAATCTTCCACTCTTGTTGCATTTCCTCCTCGTTCCTTTTCTTGTCTTTTTCCTTATTCTCCTCATCCACCTGCATTTCCTGTCCACATCCCTAGGCTCTTCCATCACAACGGTGACCTCAATTTCATCGTTTCATCTGAGAATCTTCCCTCAGAACAGGGAAGGGAAAAGCTGCCCTCTCCCAGACAGAACTTTTCACTGCTTATTTTTTTTCTACTAAGCCACACTAACAGAGGGTGATTTTCAAAACTGCTTACTTTTTTAATAAAAAAATATGAAATAATGTAATTCATTTGGAAATGAATTGATCTTCCACTGCCAGCATGGTAGAGCTTATCCCTCCCTTCAGAACTGTGAGGAAACAAATTGCTCTAGTTTTAAAGCACCAAGTTTGGGGTGCTTTGTTAAAGCAGCTATATTAATGCAACCATAAATGTCATTTTACAAGTAAACATTTTACACAAAGATCTCTGTAGCAATGCTGTTAAATATAACAACTTTCTACAGATATCAGTGTTTCATAACTATGCAAAAGTGTCTTCAAAAGGCTTGAAATATAACTAAGACAACCAACAAAGAGCCATTTTTTAAAAAAAATAACTTTTATTCATTTGAATTTGAATTGAAATATGTGATCACTGGGTGCCAAATTGGGGAATACACTTAGGAGAAAGCACATTTACTTCCTAATATTTTCCTTCCTTACCTTTTATAATATAAAATAAAACATATAATGTTTATTTTAAAAGTATAAATCTAATCTTGGGGGAAAGGCATCAATTTAAATATTCTAGAAGCTGTCTTCACTATAAAAGCACAGTGACTATTTATCTGCTGGCCTACACCAAACATATAGATTGGACTCTCTTTTGTCTTTTTCTTTGATACATACAAAATACACTTATTTCTTGGCCAAGATATACACATACAAATACATGTATATATATATGTGAATATATACATATATATGTTAGTAATATAAATAATAGGTTGCATAGTTTTACTGTAGACAACTTTCTCAAAGCCACTTTACCTGTACTGAAATCTACACTAGACTAGACCCTGAGATAACTATATTTTCTTGAGCTTAACAATCTGTGACCTCAATAATCGTCCTTGAATTTCTCACTTAGAAAAGCAAACATGTCTTTGAGTAAGGCACTAGAGATCAGACCCACCACATTCCTGTTTGGTGCTTTGTGCTGTAGTGTCTCAGCAAGCAGGTACTTGGCCTTTGTTTACTTCAGTGGGAGAAAAGCTCTATTTCTTATCTTTGCAGAAATTTCTTGGAGGCTTGTCTGGGATCTTTCTGACAACCACATGACTGGAAATAATCTAGTACTTTCCTTTAGCATTTCCTTGATGACATGGGGTTGGCACATTGCAGCTTGAGTTCCTGTGTGACTGTGTGCCTTCAGAAATTCCCTTTATATTTCTCAACTCTTCTCTGCGCAAGCGCTGTCATTTCAGAAGTTAGGTACCTTACAAGGAGTTTGCTCTATTCAAAGTGGAGAAGTTCAGTTCTAGGCCACTTCTTGCAAGTCTTTACGATTGCACTATTTTGTATCGTGGTGTTGAATGAATATGAATTCCCATTTCCATGCACCCAAAGTTATGTAAAAAAAAAAACAATACCGTATTCCTTCTACATTTGGCTTCCTCCTCTAGTTTAGCTGAAATGAGTCAATGCTGTTATTTTTCAAAACTTTGTGACATGCCCATGTCTTTAACTTAAGAAATTGAGAACACATCTGCTTACCTTCTCACAACACACTGGAAGGACTGCATAAATCTAAAAGCAAAAGTCTGAGTTTAATAATCTGTTTAAACATTTAAGGCTTACCTTCCAAAAACACTGATGTCATGTATTAATCAAAGTAGGCATCATTTATGCCAGCAGATATTAAATTTGCTTTTATTCTAAACCTTCATTTCAGTGAGATTACCACCTGGAAAAACCAAGGTATAAATGATCATATAAGTAACTAGTATACTTAACTGCAATTTGGATTATTGGTTCAGAAGGCTTTGCTAAGGTTAGAGAGGTGGGAAATCCATGAAGTGGAGACAGAAGGATAAATATTTTAGGATCAGAGCATTGTCCTGGCACATCTGCTCTCCCTGTGAGAACATCTCCTAGGGAACACAGTTTATACCCACAGTGATATCCTGCTCCAGCAGAAAACACTGGAGAGTAAACCTGAATTTCTGTCTTAAGGCCTTTGTAACAATTTCCATTAACTGTGGCATGAAAGAAAAATTCTGTCATACTTTGGAGGACAGAAATCCTAGATTAAGTTGTTAATAGAGTCCATAGATTTTAGACGCTTGCTTCTGCCCCAGTGTGTGGTGGTATGCAGCAATGCTCTTCTTCCCCTGGAAATCTGTGGTTCCAGTCGCTGCTTCTGGAAGCAGATGGCTTCTGCTTGCTGTGTGTGACCAAAAGAAATAGAAGCATTCTCCAGATCAGAGATAGTTTGAGGTGACCGCTAAACTTATTCATAACTTGAATTTGTTTTTATATCACTGTAAATGTAATTTAGGTGAACTATTATAATGTCTTTTATAAGATTAGTATATGGTAAGAGTCATCCATTTGATAAACCATTAGTTTATTCAACTCAGTATGTAAATCTGATCACATTGTGTGTATTGAAAACACTTCATGATATTATATGGATTAGAAAAAAATTTTAATCTAATTTAAATTTTTTATTGTTGGGGAGAGGAATTGGTTACATTCACCATGTAATAATTGCATTGCTTCTCACACATTGATACCCCTTATCATGCTTTTGTCCCCATTTCCCTCCCTGCACCCCCTCCCAGTCATCTTGTTATCCCCCCCTTCCCTTTCCTCTTTCAAGTAAACAAGTAAATGTTCATACAATACACCAGGTAAAAGTCAGATACAGTAATAATATGAGATTAACCAAAGGGCAAAAAATAGAAGAGAAATAACATAGTACATTAAGAACAACCATCACACAAGATAAAGCTGGAGATCTTTTCATTTAGTCTCATCCTATATGACCTTATGTACCTAGATTTTGCACTATTGTAATCCTCTGCTAGGAGAATCCTACATGTGTACTAATTATTACAAATGAGGGAAACCATTGAGTCTATGTTCCTTTGGGTCTGGCTTACTTCACTTAATATGATTTTTTCCAAGTCCATTTTCTTACAAATGGGGCAATGTCATTCTTTCTAATGGTAGCATTAAATTGCATTGTGTATAAGTACCACATCTTGTTTATCCACTCATCAATTGAGGGGCACCTGGGTTGGTTCCATATCTTTGCTATGGTAAATAGTGCTGCAATGAACATCATTGTGCTAGTGGATTTAGTATGTCCTTGTTTCTGGACATTTAAGTAAATGCCAAGAAGTGGAATTGCTGGGTCATAGGAATCGCCAAACTGCTTTCCAGAGTGATTGAACAATTTTACAACAGTGTACTATGAATCCCTTCTGGCCACCTCCCTGCCAGCATCTGTTGTTACTAGATTTCTTGATCCTGGCCATTCTAACTGGTGTGAAGTGGAATCTCAATGTTGTTTTGATTTGCATTTCTTTTATGGCAAAGAGATGTTGAGCATTTCTTCATGTGTCTATAGGCCATTCTTATTTCCTCTACAGAGAAGTCTCTCTTTAAATCTTTAGCCTGCCTTTTAATGGGATGGTTGTTTCTTCAAAGATGTGTTTTGGAGCGATTCAAATTTTTTAGGTGTACTTTATTTATTTATTTATTTATTTATTTATTTATTGTGTTCATGGGGCTTGAACTTGGCCTGGGTGCTGTCCCTGAGCTCTTCAGCTCAAGGCTACCATCCTTACCTTTAGCCAAGGTCCACTTTCCATTTTCTAGAGGTTAATTGGAGGTAAGAGTATCAGGTCCTTTTGTGCCCAGGCTGGCTTTGAATCTTGATCCTCTGATCTCAGCCTCCTGTGTAGCTAGGATTACAGGTGTGAGCCACAGTGCCTGGGGTAGATACATTTTAGATAGGAGGCTTTTGTCTATTGTAGGGCTAGTGAAGATGTTCTCCCACTCTTCAACCTTTCTATTTAACTTGCTAGCTATGTCCTTTGCCATACAGAAGCTCTGCAGTTTAATGCAGTCCCATTTGTCCAAGCCTTCTTAATTTATTGTGTTCTGGGGTGTTTATTAATAAAGTATCAATCTGTGCCACGGAGACCTAGTATATTTCCTATTCCTTCTTGTAAAGTTTTGAACTAGAAAAGTTGAAACATAATCACTGCCACCAACCCCAACCAGCTGATGTACAGTTTTATGTTGTATTGTTTTCAGTTATGCTTTCTGACCTAGTTATATTCAAGAACTTTTCAAAGCTAAGTTGACTTATAAAACCAACAGCATTGGTTTAAAAGAGAATTACAGGAGAAATAGGAGAGAATGATAGCAATTAAATCACATTTGCAGTTCTGAATTAAGAGCAAAAGTGAGTGTCTATTGTGGAACTCAAGATAATGTCATTTTTTATTGTACACATTACCGCAAATCTCTTTTTATAAGATAATTTTTCCAGGAAAAGTAAATATTAAAACAGAAGGCAGTAACTTACGCCTGTAATCCTAGCTACTCAGGAGGCTGAGGTCTTAGGATTGGTGTTCAGAGCCAACCTGGGAAACTAAAGTCCAGGAGAGTCCAATTAACCACTAGAAAATGGGAAGTAGCAGTGGGGCTGTGGCTCTTGGAGTAGGTCTGTAGCCTGGATCTGAAGAGCTCAGAGGCAACGCCCAGGCCTAGGTAGGGCAGTAGCTGAAAAACTCAGGGACTAAACCCAGGCCCAGAGTTAAAGCCCCAGGACTGACAAAATAAAATAAAATAAAAATGAAACAAAACAGAAAGATGCACATACATGGTGATTGCTGGTGTAAGATAAGAATAAAATAATGAGAGAAAGTCCAACGTACTTGAGAACTTCAACATAGTTTATAAATAAGATGTTTTGAGTAATACAAAAAAAGCTGCATATGTAGTCAACAAGAAAGCTCATGCTGAAAACAGTCCCCAAAGTCTTTCCACCCTGACCCCTTCTTTCACTAAGAAGGAAATGGAAGTTCAAAGGGACATTCTGATATTCTTATTATTTACTTACTTATTTGTTTACTTGTTTTTGGCAGTCTTAGGGTTTGAATTTGGTCCTGGATGCTGTCCCTAAGTTTTTTGCTGAAGGTTAGCCATCTACCACTTTGAGTCATAGCACCACTTACGTTTTTCTTATGGTAAATTGCAGAGTTCCAAGGCCACTTTTGCTTGGACATGATCCTCAGATCTCAGCCTCTGGGAGCTGGGATTACAAGTATGAGCCACTGGCTTCATTTTAATATTTTAATCTCTAACAAAAGTCTCCCTCTCTCCACTTCCCCTTTTCCTCTTTTCTCTTCTCTCCTTTCTTTTCGATTCTCCTCCCCTTTCTCCCCTCTTCTATCCCTCTCCTCCTTTCCCCCCTTGTCCTCCCCACTGCCTTCCTCCCCACCCCCGCCACTCTCTCTTTCTCTCTGTTTCTCTGTCTCTCTGTCTGTCTCTCTCTGTCTCTGTTTCTGTCTCTGTCTCTCTCTGTCTCTGTCTCTCTCTCTCTCTCTCTCTCTCTCTCTCTCTCTCTCTCTCTCTCTCTCACACACACACACACACACACACACACACATTTTATAACCTGTTCCCTTCTGTTAACCTTTCTGTCTCTCAAGGACTTTTGATCAGCCTCAGTGCTGTCTAACAGAAAATATTATTTCAAACATTCTAATGAATCTAAAATTGTCTGGCCCATCAGTTATTGCTATAAAGCCATAGGAGATTAGATATTTAGCAAGAAAAATACCTCAATAGTGGTGCACATTCCACATGTCCAAGAGGAACGTTTAAATGATCAATCTTTTCAAAATGCACTCATTTAAAAACAGGGAAACAGTTTCCCTTGCATTTGGATACAGAAAATTTCTCCACCTCAGGCAGTGCTTTGCCTCAGGCAGTCCGACCTCCTGAGAGTTTAGGTACCTGGTACAAGGAGGGTCATCCTTGTTGATACCAGTATGTTGATTGCAAAGAAGATAAAAAATTATGGTAGTGATTCATGTCACCTTCAAACCTTGGTTAATGGGGGAAAATAACTAAAATTTCAAACATGAAAAATATAAGTAAGATTTCTTTATTAGCTTCTATTCCTCACTTGCTTCATCTTAATTATCACCTGTGCAAATTAGCTGAGCTAGGGAGAAAAGAGCAAATATTTAAGATAACACTTATCACCCATGTCAATGAAAAGTAACAATAATAAAATAATCTTTTAGCATGCTGACTTTTTCAGTGCCAGATACTATGTTATCTGTATTGTATATATGATAACCTTTACACTAAAGATACAAGATACTGTCATGGTAATCTGTATAGAGTTGTGGTGAACAAGGAGGAGCTAAAGAAATTGGCTTATGTCCCATATTGTGTCAGCTGATGGGTAACATAAGGCACTCAGGTTTGCAGAGCAAGCACCCTCATTTCCTAGATCATTTCTAGGAAATAAATTTAGAACTGATAACTCCTGTATGAGATGCCTAAGTAAAGCATGAGCATCTATGGGTTTGTGATTACAGTTCTCTGTAAAATAACTCATAAGCTGACCCTTGAGTTATTAAATGGAGATGATTCCCCAATGTTTCTGGGGGAGAGAAGCAACAATACAGCTTCTCATAGATTTTTTTTCTAGTGTCCCTGGCCAGACAGAACACATCTGACATAGAAAGAGGGAAGCTAAGGAGCCATACAGTGTACCTGCTCACATGATTCCTTTGTATTTTGCTTGTCCCTCCAGTCATTGCCCAGTCTCCCTGGGAGAAAGGAATGTTCTTGCATTAGGTTGATGGGGATGACACACCTTTCACAAAGGAGAGATGAGATCAGGAACAATTTCTTTGGCATGGCCTTTGGGAGGGATTTCCTCCTGCCTGTAGGATCTATTTGGGAGCAAAATGAACAATCACGAGCAGCGGGATGCAGAACTGGAAATCTATCTGATTGGAAATGTTGGAGTTGGAAAAGGAGAGACATCAAGCATTTATTCAGAGTGTATTTTGTCCTTATAAAATTATTGTAAAAATAGGTTGAAGTATCTCCATTTCACAAATAAAGTAACTTAGCCTTGCACTGATTCCTATCAGAGCACTGCAAATTTATGGTAAGAATTTCAGTAAAAATCACTATTTTTATTATTACTATAATTATATCCAGTATATTTTGAGCATTGACTAAGTGTCAGATAGTGGGCTGAATGCCTTATTTATGCCTTGTAATACTGGTGCAGTTTAGTAACCATTACTGTCTTTTAGCAATGAGAAGCTTAAATATTAAATACATTTTTATTCATTCATTCAGACAGTGAGTATAAAATCCAACAGAGTGATGGCCCTGTTTTTATATTGGCTGTTTATTCTCAACTGAAAGAGAAAAATTCCTTTGGGCCTATCTGGAGTAGGATAAGTAAAAATTAACATTTTTTCTGAAGTGTAGTTATTTGAAATTTATGAGAAAAGGGAAGTAAGTAGTTGAATAAAGTCTATTGAACAGATCTAAGAAATTACCTGAAGAACTGTTCATCATAACAAAATAGCATGTATATGTGTATGATTTATATGCTACAACCTTTTCTTCCCCCTTCCTCCAAAGTACTGACTATTCCTTCTACAGTAGATGTGGGTGTTGGAGCTAGTTCAGAAACAGTGGTTGACCCAGTCAAGTCACTCCCAAATAGTAACCAGCTACCTTATTTTGAAAGTATGTGAATAGATCCAGTTCCTTAGTGCTTATAATTCAAATCCTCCTCTTTATGAAATGACATCTAGAAAAACCAGTAGGATACTTTCACATTATTATCATTCATGTTATCATTGATTTGATGATATATAAGATGCCTGACACAATGATGAAGACTATATTGTTCATAGAGAGAAAACAGTACCCAATACACTATTCAGACCAAAAGAGTAAAAAGCACATCCACAGCAAAAGGATACATCTCCTACTTTACTATCAATTTCCAAAATAAGTAATCCATGCTTCAGTCAATCTCTAAAAGAGCCATATGTGGTTTCCTGTGTCATAGACACACATAGAATTCATTTGCAAAAATTTGTGTTTTAATGTCACTGCTTCAGGATTGAACAGAATATGTACACACAGGGATTATTTGTGCTAACCATGCTTCGAAGTGTAACATTATCCTTTACGATTAGTGATATGATAAAATGAAAAGATATGGTCCTCTGAGCTTAGATGCAAAGTAAATGCCAGGCTTATTTAAAGGGTGATTTGAGACAGTGGCTTAAGCATTCCAAATCCCTGTCTCTGCCTCCTTTCTCACAGTCGAGGCATTGGTGCTTAATACAGATTTGTCATGGGGATTAAATAAACATTAAATAAATATAAGGTGCTTAGCACTATGACTGGTTTAAGTTATACACACCTACCTATTATCTATTTTGTGTTGCCCCTGCTGTTGTTCACATCATCTAATTCTTTACTTTACAAGACCATAGTATCTGATTCTAGTAGGCTCATCTCTGAAATGAATTTTGTTATTTGGCATCTTCTCTTAAGAAGAAAGCCTGGTTCAACACCAGTGAGGCATCATACATGAGATCTTGACGCTCAAACAAGGTTAATAAATGTATGTCAGGGTTCTCCTGAGAACTTTCATGGAGTTGTACTCATTAAGCAAAAGAAATATATATCAGAGTGTGGCAGTCCACGTTCTATCATAAAGCTTCTTCACTATGCAACACGTGCCGGAGGACGATTTGCCTCTCATCTTTGAAACAATATAGAAACCGCTCCACCAGCTCACCTCATTCTGTAGAGATCTGACATTTTCCCTGGGCCTCACATAGTATTCTTCAAGAAGGCAGATGTTGCTTGGATCATCATGAATACACACGAGCCTCCTGTCTCTCTTCTTCTACCCTCTTTCCTATTTTCAGCCCAAAGTTTCTTTAATACAATTTTCCATAACTGTTGCAAAATACTGGGTTAATCAGATAGGAGGCAGTTGAATGTCAGCATATCTTTCAGGAAAGAGAAGATGAATAAGAAAGCTCTGTTTTGAGTGAAAAATGATTCTTTCCATTTCCAACAATATTTCCTAACCATATTTCTTCTAAATTGTAAAAAAAAACCATAATTGACTCCATGCTACTCATTTTTAATCACCCAAACTCTGTAAAGCTCACACCAATGTTTTAAGAGTCTCAGAGCTCAAATAAAAAAATCATGAAAATATTTAATGTGCCCAAATGAAAAATATAATATGGAACCATTGAACATCTCTGAAATTAAATTCCTGTCTTCTATGTCTTTTCTTCCTCTATTTTTTGCTTTTGTTTTTATTTTTTTGTTTTGTTTTGATGCTGGTGAACTCAGGGATTGCACATAGTCCTTGAGCTTTTCGGCTCAAGGTCAGTGCTCCAGTACTTAAGCCAGGCTCAATTCCACCTTTTCAATAGTTATTTTGTGATAAGAAACTCATGACTTCTCTGCCTAAGCTGGCTTGGATCTGCTCTCCGCAGATTTCAGCCTGTAACTAAAATTACAGACCTCACTATTTTGTTGTTGTTTGTTCCTTTTTCCTTTTTTTTGCATGCCATATATCAAAATTTTATGTAGAATTAACCGTGCTTTGTCAGTGTGTTATTCCAATAAAAAAACCACAATTCCTTGAAGACCTGAATTGTTTCCTACAAAGCATTCCTGACCTTTTCAGCATGCAAAAATGTAAATTGCACAGTGCAGATTCTCATATTTACGTTGAGGCTTTTTAAAAGTGCAAATGATTAGAAATAGATCTCTAATTCCATTTAGAGTTCAGCAGATATTAGAGTTGAGAGTCTATAAGAAAAAAAGAAGCAATGATTTTTCTTATAATCCTGATTCATGGTTTTTATATCTACGTACTTTCCAAGCCCTAAAGCAGGACTCCAGGGTACAGGCGGGTTTATAGGGGAGCATATTACAAGTTAATGCTGAGGTCTAAGAACAAGTCTCTTATACCTGAAATGACGTACAAATACCTTTGGGCAGCAAAGGTCACCCTGACCTGTTACTAAGGTAGGAGAGAGGAAAACACCTGACAATGATCCATAGCTGTTCTTTAAAGCAACAATGTCAGGAGGCTATAACTTCTAGTAGATTCTCACCAGTGCTTGAGGATTTTTCCACTGAGATCTGATAGGACAGCCAAGTTACAGAAGGACTTAAAACTCCCACTTCTCATTGCCCCAAACAGGTGAGAACGATGCATGAGCACTGTACATCACTGGTGCTTGTTACTTTGTTACTTGTAAGCTTCTTTAAAAGCTCAGCAACGTCATGTGCGGATACTGATTTTTTCATGTGTGTACATTTATTTGTGTCTTGTATCAATATATCTGTAGTTGCATGTATTTTTATATGCTTACATGCACACTTTTAATGATGTGTACACAATGTATCCATTTTATATAGTATACATATTTAATCTATGTTTAGCACTCTATTCTTTTACCACATATATACATATATACACATATGATATGTAGTAAAGTTTATTATACTTAGTATGCTTTTGGATTCCATAATTTTTTTGTGGGTCATAGGGCTTGAACTAGGCCTGGGCATTGTCCCCCACTTCCCATTTTCTAGAGGTTAACTGGAAATAAGAGTCTCAGGTCTTTCTGTGCCCGGGCTGGCTTTGAAACTTGATCCTCATATCTCAGCCTCCTGAGTAGCTAGGATTACAGGCATAAGCCCCCAGGCCTAGCTATTTTTTTTTGTCAGTCATGGGGCTTGATTCTGGGCCTGGACACTGTCCTTGACCTCTTCAGCTCAAGGCTACCACCCTATGCCTTGAGCCACATGCCACTTCCAGTTTTCTAGTGGTTAATTGGAGATAAGAATCTCATGGAGGAGCCGGGAGTTTGTCCTAGTGGTTAAAGTGCTTGCCTAGCATGCAAGAAGACCTGGGTTCGATTCCTTGCTACCACATACATACAAAAAAGCCAGAAGTGGTGCTGAGGTTCAAGTGGTAGAGCTCTAGCCTTGAGAAAGTCCAAGGACAGCGCTCAGGCCCTGAGCTCAAGCCCAGGACTGGCAAAAAAAAAAAAGAATCTCATGGATTTTAGTGCCAGGGCTGGCTTTGAACTGTGATCCTCAGATCTCAGGCTCCTGAGTAGCTAGGATTGCAGGTGTCAGCTATAGTTATGTTCGTCTTACTGAAGATTTAAATTTGAGCAAAGTCACAGAATATGAGGAAATAAGTATGATGGAAATTTAATATAGTTAAATAACTTCAATATTTTTAAAATTAACTCTGTACTACATGTGCTTTTTCTCCTTTTCTTTGTTTTGCTTGCAATTACTGTCTTTGACAGTCTAGACAGATATAACAAAATGCCACACAGTGAGTGGCTTGTACGGAGCAGAAGTTTATTTTTCACAATTGTTTGAAAGTAGAATCTAATGTCAAGCATTAGCATTCTACCACTAGGCCAAACTGTACATAGGTTTTGAGTTATTGTGATCCTCTGCTAGGAGAATCCTAGATGTGTACTATTACAAGTGAGGGAAACCATTGAGCCTATGCTCCTCTGGCTTACTTCACTTAATATGACTTTTTCAAGTCTTTCCTTACAAATGGGATGATGTCATTCTTTCTGAGGGCAGCATAAAATTCCATTGTGTATTAATACCACATCTTCGTGATCCATTCATCAACTGAGGGGCATCTGGGTTGGTTGCATATCTTTGCTATGGTAAATAGTGCTGCAATGAACATCATTGTGCTAGTAGCTTTATTATGTCCTTGTTTCTGGACATTTAAGTAAATTCCAAGGAGTGGGTTTTCTGGGTCATAGGGGAGCTCTATGTTTAGTCTTTTGAGGACTCACCACACTGCTTTCCAGAGTGATTGAACAATTTTACACTTCTACCAACAGTGTAGTATGAATCCCTTCTGACCACATCCCCTCCAGCATCTGTTGTTGTTAGATTTCTTGATCATGACCATTCTAACTGGTGTGAGGTGGAATCTCAAAGTTGTTTTGATTTGTATTTCTTTTATGGCAAAGAGATGTTGAGCATTTTTTTGTGTGTCTATAGGCCATTCTTATTTCCTCTTCAAAGAAGTCTCTAAGTCTTTAGCCCACCTTTTAATGGGATAGTTGTTTCTTTGAGGATTTGTTTTTGAGAGATTCAATTCTTTTAGCTGTAGTTAAATTTTAGATATGAGGACCTCGTCTGTTGTACGACTAGTGAAGATCTTCTCCCACTCTGTGGGCTTTCTGTTTAACTTCCTAGCTATGTCCTTTGCTATACAGAAGCTCTGCAGTTTAATACAGCCCCATTTATCCAAACCTTCTTTAATTTGTTGTATTTCTGGGACTTTATTAAGAAAGTTTTGACCTGTGCCAATGAGTCCTAGTATCTCTCCTATCTATTCTTTTGTGTAAAGTTTTGAAGATAATCTGCTTTATCTCAAGGTCTTTGATCTTTTGAAATTAATTCTGATGCAGGGTAGCATATAAGGATCCAGCTTTAGTTTTCTACAGGTGCTTAAACAATTCTGCCAGCACCATTTTTTTAATGGAAATCAATGCAGAACTAAGGAAATGGAAAAACTTCCCATGTTTCTGAACTGGAAGAATTAACATCACAAACATGGCAAATTCAATGTAATACCCATTAATATTGCCATGTTCATTCTGTCTTAATCTTCCATTAAGGGAGCCAAAAAAAAATAACATGCATTGTTTCTGTGGATCAGGAGTCCAGGTATAACTGACCGTCTGCTCGGGGTTTCTCACTTTGCAAGTGGAGTTTCACTCGGGCTGTGATCTCATCTGTTATGAAGCTCGTTGGCAAAACAACTCATCTTTTACCTGTAGAACACCTGGTGGCTCTTTGTTCACACACACAGGTTACGGTAACTGTTGCTACAAGTAGCGATCTCTACATCTCGACTTAAAAGGTTCTCCTGTTGGATCCTGTGTAATAAAGATGGTTGCCCTTTTGAAAAGCAAAAATGAACTGAGAAGGGACCTGGAGTGGGAGGTGGGAGGGTTATATGTGTCCTCTGGGCAGGGTTATGATGATCAATTAGTCGACCAAAGAATAATGTAAATATTACTTTGAAAAACATTATATAGATGAGATTCATATCCTTAATAAATTGGCTTTAAGTGAAGTAGGTTATCTTTAGTAATCTTCATGGCACTAGCCTATTAGAAAGCCTTGAGATGAACTTTCACTCTTTTTTTAAACAGAAGGGCTACAGTTCCATAAGTGAGGCAGAGTATATTTTCTTTTGAACAATCTCACCTCTTTCCCCATTCTCTCCTAGCGTCCCCCTCTTGACCGCCCCTCTCAGTGAGTACCACTGCTGCATTTTTTCACCCTTTGTTCCTCCATTTCTGTCCCCCGCTTATACTTCCAAAAACATATAGACACACAAAGCAAAAAGAAAAGAAAACTGCAACATATGCATTAGGAAATAAAATGTATGAGAAAGACTCTGGGTTTGCAACTAATGTGGAAGAAAAACCAGCAAAAGAAAATCAGAATCATTATATTCTACTGACCAAATCCCACATCTTTGACTGAAAACTGGCTCCCCATCCTGTATGCTCCTGATTGTTGAGTATTCCAAACTAAGAACCAAGACTTGGCATTTTAAGAAAGAAAGTTTAATAGAGAAGAGATCTTTTTTTTTTTTTTTGGTGAGGAAGGAAAAATATCATTGCCCGTGGACTGGGCTTCTGCTACCTGCCTTGTCTGACCTTCCTGTCAGACTGTCATCTAGATTCCAGAATTTCTTAGTGTTGCTTAACAATGAATAAACCTCCCACATAATTTTGACATAATTTTTCTTCAGGGGGGTCCCATCCTGATACAAGGCCTTAATTTGCTTTTCTAATAACTTCTACTCAGTGGAGAACCATTAGTAGGACTCTGTAGTATGGGAGATTAAGAACATAATTAACAGATGACAAAAAGGAAAATAAAGTTTGGTATAGCATGAAGGTGAACGAAGTCTAAAGTGTTGACCTATATTGATCATTGTATATTTAATGCCCCAAACTCTACTGCTCAGCTCAATGGTGCTTGTTCACTCCAAGCCCCTAACCATATGCAGCAACTATACAGGTTACTGTCATCAGTAGGACTCAGAAACTAAATAATTTTTATTTTATTCTTGTTGTTTTTGAAGTGCTCAGGAATAAACCTTAAAATTTGTGCCTGTGAGACAATTCTCTGCCACAGAGAGCTTTGGCCCTTTATATCTATCTATCTATCTATCTATCTATCTATCTATCTATCTATCTGTCTGTCTGTCTGTCTGTCTGTCTGTCTATCTGTCATCTATCTATATCTATTTATTTTTGAGACAAGGTCTACTTTGTATTTTAGGCTGATCATGAACACACAACCTTCCTGGCACAGGGATTATAGTAGTACAATATCAGACAAGACCCTATATTATATAATTTTAACTAGTTGAAATATAAGTTTAAAGAGCCACATTTGTCTGTAATATTAGACAGTACAGTTCTAGAAGAATAATCTCCTTGGCCCTGAGAGAATTTTATTGGATCCTTTATAAGAACTGGCCTCACTATAAATACAACCTATGATAGGTCTGCAGTTTCAGCATTTGTTTTATTAATGCAAACCCAGAAAACAATTTACCTGAAAATTTCCCTTTAACTTGAAACAAAGTAGACCAGTTTATTACTAGGATACTCGAATATTGCAATTTCATTTGCTTGACTCTATGCCTTCAAGACAATGTGTTTTTCTTAGCTATAGAGAGAGAAATTCAGAATTTGATATACTCTCTTTTGCACAGAAATTGTCACCTTTTGAATGGAACTAAATTTACCTGGCATAATCAAATAAAAATGTAAGCAAGCATGCTGAAGCAGAAAAAGTATATGGCTATTAGAGGGGAAAATGACCTAGCAATTCTTCTGAAACCTAAAACATATAGGAGAGATATCCATTTCTTTTTTCTTTTATTGTTCTCTTTTATTTTATTTTATTTTATTTTTGCCTTCTGGTACTAGGGTTTGAATTCAGAGTCCCGTGCTCACATGGCTTGTTGCTCAGCAGGAATTCTATGACTTGAGCCAAACCTCCAGGCAGGCTTTCTGCTGGTTTTTGTGGCAATAAAGTTTACCCAGTGTGGATATTTAGTTCCTGATTTTTAAAATTCTGTTTTCATTATCTTTAAGTAGTTGTACAGAGAAGTCATTTTAACAAAGCTATTTATGGAAATAACCTGAATGTGGTTGTACTGTAAGGAAGACTCAGGAGATCTCCCAAAACTTTCTGTTTTGCCATTCTATTGTAGAGTCTTATATGCTGGGTGAGGGGTGGGGGAGGCGAGGACTTGGAGGAAGACTTGGATTTCATTCATGTACCCCTTTCTTAGCACATTTTTACCCATCTGTCAATGTTGCACAAATATCTCTTGAATATACTACTACTCGGGGCTGAAGCATTTAAAGTAAAACATGAAAAGATTACATACTCCAGTTGCATGGTATTAGGATACACTGATTACACTGATTGAAAACTAAATAGATATCTGTTTTCAAAAGCAGGGCACCAAAGGAAACTGATCATACCTGTGTGCTTGCTTGTGTGTATGGGTGTGTGTGTGGGTTTCTCTGTCCATGTATGCTTGTGTGGAGCATGCACATGTATGTGTTTTGTATGCATGTGCATGCCCACGTATGTTTCTCTGTGTGTGTGCATGGGTTTCTCCTCACAGTCAGGCCTGGAGTGCATGGATCAGCCTCAGAGACCCTTCCAGGGCCTCATGACTTCTCCCTCCATGCCTTCAAATTTTGGGGAGCTGTGTGCTGGACTTCTTCCAACTGGTCCCTGATAACCAGATCCTCTCTACCCTGTGTGTGCAGCCATCCCACGAAGCCTTGTAATTGTAGCTCTGGGCCTTATCCTCTGCAAATGTTTAGTTAGAGTTTCTCCATAAGAGAAGGTCTCCAGGAGTGTTTGAAGATGGTAAGTTTTTCTTCTTTCTTGTAAGTAAAAGGTGATACAGTCCAAGCTGCACAGTGAACAGGTAGAGAACAGATTGTCCCCATAGACAGGCTGTGTGCATTCCTCCAATCACACTCTGTCATCACCACAGCAGGACTCTTCCGTGCATCATCCAACAAGCAGGAGGTGCATCCCTCTGTGGTGCCATCTTTACTGTGCTTTAATTATCTCTCTACATGACTGCAATCTCCAAATATGAAATGAGTTCCTCGTGGCAAAGAAAATTGTGTATCAATTTTTGTAACCCCAGGCCTTCGTAGGCTGCCTGGCACCTAATTATAGCAATCAATAAATGCTTAATAGGGTCATCATTCATTTAACAAATATTTCCTGGCTATAGACAGAAAGTGACATTTCAAGGAAGATCTGTGAAATGAAGAAGAATGACACATGTTGAAAGAACACAAGGGTAGTTAGGCCTGAGGAAGTCCCATAGAATGAGTGAACTAGCCAGTTAATGGATGATTGAAAAACACTGCCAGTTACATTAATAGTCAAGGACTATAATACTTTGTTTCCAGTCATTCTTGGGAATTCTGGCTGCCTGTTTTAGCAACTTGTGTTTGGTAATAATATTCTCTATTAAATCAAAATGATTGAGAGAAACCAAGCAACCTCATTTGTAGTAATTAGAATGTACCTATAAATTTACAACTAAACACACTGGATATTAAACAGCAAAAAATTTCTATGTGGACATGATAAATTGCACAATTACTCTAAACATTCACACAGTGAGACCAAAAGAGGATATTCACATGAGTGTGTCACAAGGGGCCAGGAGCGATGAGTAGATGATCCTATCAAATCATGGTGACTCAAATGCAGTCCAGGAAATTGAAATGGGAGGTTTTTTATTTTACTTTTTTGTGATTTTTTTCTTGTTTGTTTTTGTTTCCTTGTTTGTCCCTTTTGTTGTTGTTTTTGATTTCTGTACATTTGTCTTGTATGTACGTTCATCTATTTAGGGGAGGGGAAGGGGAAGCACAAAAACATAGGACAACTGTTAACTCGGCAGTGATACTCACTTGAAAATCAATTGAGGGAGAGGTGTTTGTGGGAGAAAAATGAGGAAAGAGGTGACCCTGTTCCAAAAGAAATGTTCTCATTACCTGACTTATAACAGTAACAAATTTTAAAAAATGGAGACGAGAGAGAGAGAGAGAGAGAGAGAGAGAGAGAGAGAGAGAGGCAGAGAGAGAGAGACAGAGAGAGACAGACAGACAGACAGACAGACAGAAAGAGACAGAGAGGGATGGAGGGAGGGAGAGAGACAGACATACAGACAGAGAATGCCATGGGAGAGTACTGAGCTTCATAGGAGATAAGGTGGCTGGCAGGTATCTAGAGGACAAAGAGCTGTAATCAGATGGAAATGGACCCAGTAGTGGGAGCCACTATGAGCTCATGAAGAACCAGAGTCATAGCGCTGTCCTCCAGACAAGTCAGACTGCTGTGGACGAGGCCTTCCCATGACTACTTCTTTGAGAAATGATGAGTGGGATGAAATAGAGAATGTGTGAAAGCTATGAAAGACCAAAAACCAGAAAAGCCATTTCTTAGTCCAATAGTGTTCTACTTCTCTACAAAAAAAGCCATTCCTCTGTTCATGTACCTAAATTTGTTTTTGGAATCAAGAAGGTAGATTAAATTACTCTTTTGTTATTCTTGTCTAATTTAAAAATTTTATTGTAAAGGCGATGTACAGAGGGGTCACAGTTATGAAAGTCTGGTAAAGAGTACATTTGTTTCTTTATTTGTTTTGCCAGTCTTGGGCTTGAGCTCAGGGCCTGAGCACTGTCCTTGGACTTTCTCAAGGTTAGTGCTCTACCATTGAGCCACAGCACCACTTCTGGCTTTTTTTCTATGTATGTGGTACTGAGGAATCGAACCCAGGCCTTCTAGGCGTGGTAGGCAAGCACTCTACCACTAAGCATTCTACCACTAGGCCAAACTCCCAGCCCTACATTTCTTTTTGAAGTGTCACCCTCATTTTCTCTCCTCCTCCCCATGTAATACATGACCCCAGTATAGTTTTTCCATTCCATAGAATTTCACTCCAAGTGAAGAGCCTGAATTTGGATCCAATATTTTCAGTGGCACAAGCCCCAAACTAGCATGTTTCCCTGAAACTTCTGCCGCTCTTCTCTGATAACCTCTGATATTCTCCATCAGCTCTGCCATTTATCCTTGTCCAGGTCTCACTGGGTGATCTCACTGTGGGTTTAAAGAGACACATAGCATACACCCTCAATCTTAGCTACGTAGGAGGCTGAGGTCTGAAGACCTCAGTTAAAAGACAGTCCCAGTAAACAAATCAGAGAGACTCTTATATCCAAATATTCAACAAAAAAGATCAGAAGTGAAAGTATGAACCAAGTGGTTGAATGCTAACCCTGAATGCAAAGCTTAAACTTTTGAAACTTCTGCCTGTTACTGAGCAAGAAAAGTAATGCATGAAAATAAAAATCCAGTCATAAATCTAATTTTTTATGAAAATACTCCATGTATGTAGATTGATATGCATTTTTATATGGGAAACACTACTTGATTGTGTGCTAGCCAAAATAAATGGGCAAGAGCACTACTATTCTGTATGTATGTATGTACACATGCATGTATGTATGTTTGCATGCATGTATGTATGTATATGTGTGTATATATAAACATATACGCAAACTTTTCATAGTGGGGTTTGAACTTAAGACTTTGTTCTGGGTTGGCTGGCACTCTACTTCTGAGCCATGCCTCCAGTCTTTTTTGCATGCACATAGACCTTTCCTTCTTTCTTTCTTTCTTTCTTTCTTTCTTTCTTTCTTTCTTTCTTTCTTTCTTACTTTCTTTCTTTTCCTTTCTCTCCTTCCTTCCTTCTTTCCTTCCTTCCTTCTTTATTTTTCCCTGGGTCTTGAACTCAGGACCTGGGCACTGTCCCTGAGCTACATTTACTCAAGGCTAGCACTCTACCACCTGAGCCACAGCACCACTTCCAGCTTTTTCTGTGTATGTGGTACTGAGTAATGGAACCCAGAGCTTCACAAATGCTAGGTAAGCACTCTGCCACTAAGCCAAATTCCATGCCCCTGCGTGGATTATTTTCAAGGTAGGCTTGTACCTGTACTGTGACCTACCTAGTTCACTGTAGCAAAGATGACAGACATGCCTTCCCAAACCTAGCTGTTCCATTGAGGTGGAGCTTTTCTTTTTTTTCCATATTTTTTATTGTAATTAATAGAAGGGTTACATTATATTTGCCAGATAGAAGGTACATTAATTCACGTACATTGATACCCTTTCTCATGTCTTGGTCCCCATTTCCCTCCCCCCCACACCCACCCCTCATCTTGTTTTCCCCCCTTCCCTATCCAATTTCAAATAACCAAACACAAATGGGTATCAATGTATGTGAATTAATGCACCTTCTATCTGGCAAATATCATGTAACCCTTTTACTAATTACAATTAAAAAATAAATAAATAAAAAAAACAAAAACAAAAAAATATGAAATGGTAAAAAAAATAAAATAAAAGAATACTGACATTACTTAGTAAAATTTGAAATTGGATAGGGAAGGGGGGAAAACAAGATGAGGGGTGGGGGTGGGGGGAGGGAAATGGGGACCAACACATGAGAAAGGGTATCAATGTATGTGAATTTAATGTACCTTCTATCTGGCAAATATAATGTAACCCTTCTATTAATTACAATAAAAATATATGAAAAAAATATATCCAATATATCAGATAACAAAGTAAGATACTGTAACAATATGAGATGGATTTTTTTTTAAAGTTTTTTTCTCCTTGAGCTGTCCTGGAGCAGAGATCCTCCAGGTTTCATCCTCTCCCATCACCAAGATGACAGGGCCCCAAACCCAACTACTGGAGGAGAGATCCCAGGTGTATGCCTTAGCTGGCCTGGAACTGTGATTCTCCTCATCTCAGTCTCACAGGTAGTTTGGATTACCAGCATGAGCTACTTCGTGTCAGGCTAATTTATTCTTATCACATTCATTGATTAAATCTGAGTCCTAAGTTCTCTTGACTGCCACATTGCTTCTGCTTTCTTCACTTTTGTACTCTGGTTTGTCTAAAGCCAAGAACATTCTCCTGGCAGGTGGTAAAATGCACCTCAAATGACACTGTAGTTCATTCATTCCCAAGCTCCATATAGCAGAAGTGATTTGTCATAAGTCTTCATTTTAGTCTTCCTTTTAATATTTTTGAGAATTACTGAAGATGATATCCTAAAAGCATTCCCTACTAGTATGACAATAGATGAATACAGGGAAACCATAAAATTTTAATACAGTATTTTGAAATGAATATATTTCTGGGTAAAAACTTTTAAAGTCATGTTGGATAGGTTGCGTTTTGTTGCAGCAGAAGAACGCATAGATTTTACTCATGAACTACCACTGGACTCATGGATAATGGGTTGTCATTATCTTTTCCTTTCAATTGTATGGAGATTTGGCTGATTTCAATGACTAATATTTAAAATGTAGGCTACCTATGTTCTCCCCTTTAGTGGAAGTTCTGACTGTTTTCCAGAAAGAATGGAAGATTTATAATTTAGAAAACGAGATAAAGAAGAAAAACAGTACTGTCAAGGTCAAAGTAGCAATTTCCATTTTCATGTAGCTCATTCACTCCTAATGGCAGACATTACAAATGGATTACCTTAACCCATCATCTGGAGAGGGAGGAGAATTGTGTTTGTTTCCTGAGCTTCCTTAAAATCTGACTGCTTTCTTTTCCCCCTGGAGGATATTGTGGCAGAGGATGTTTTAATTGAATTAGTTAGAATTTTTTTTTCATTAAGCTTCTTCAAGTACTAATTCTGATCCAGGAAAACAGAAAATATCTTCTTATACTTAAATGAATGTTTTTGTGATTTTTTTCCAGCTTAGCCCTGTGGTGTCTACTGCCCAGAATTCAATCTGGTTTTTCTTTTTTTTTAAATAAACTTTAAAATACTTATTCTTTCTTTTATTAGTTTACAAAGGTAAACTACATTTGCATAATGGGCTATATAATTTTGTTGGCTTTAATTTATACTCTTGGATGTTTGGTGAGGGAGCTCGATGGTAAAATATACTCAGGATCGCATGTGTGAGGGCCTAGGCTCAGTCCTCAGAACCTTAAACAAGAAACAATACAGAAGATGGACTTATGATTTTCCCCTAAGTACATAAACAGAATTGACGAAAGCAGTGGTAGTGATGGGTCATTCCTTTCCTTGGGCTGAAAGCAATATTCCCATATTTCCTGAAAACCCATCCAGCTGCAATATATTTTCTGACTTTTCTCCACATTTTGGACAGCATTGTCAATGGATGCATACCAGAGTCACATTTAATCTAGGTAGTCAGGCCACGTTAGTGGTGAAAAGTGAAATATCTCTAAAGTCAGAGAAGTTACTAAACCTAGGGCTGAAACTACCTGGCTGCCTTGCGCAACTTTCTCAGCCCCTTTGAGCTTCAGTCCCTTCAGCTATCTAATAGCAATAAAAACAGTTTCCACATCCCAGGGAAGTCCTGAGAATTCGATGAGCTAATATTTACAAAGGTTCTGAAGCACACTGCAAGGGTTCTGCAAGTAGAACAGGTTCCCAGTTCAAATATGGCTCCAGAGCCAGGCACACCTGTAATCCTGCTTACTCAGGGAGCTGAGATTTTCATGTGGATTGTCATTCAAAGCTACTCCAAGTAGACAAACCTCGAGACTCTTTAATTAGCTGTCAAAAGGCCAGAAATGGCATAAGTGATAGAGCATCAGCGTTTAGCTAAGGGACAGTACTGTGAGTTCGAGCCCTTTCCCAGCATACACACACACACACACACACACACACACACACACACAAATATGGCGATAGAATACAGAGACTATCAGTAGACAAGTAGATGCGGACATGTACCATATATTCAGTGTAAAATCCTAATCTTCTATGATCTTTTGCATCTTGTTGCTCATATGTTTTGTTGTTTCTCTCATCCATGATGTTTCCTTACTCTTCTTCCTTCATTCAAGGAATAACAAACATTCTATGTGATATTTGTGTTCTTCTCCCACACATGCTGCAGAATTAATAAACTGACACATTTCCTTAAAAATTGGTGCAGAGAGAATAGATTACCACTTATGTAAGAATTCACCTCTGCTACCCAATCACAACCCTGGACAAAGCCACGTTTACTTTCCAAATCAGTGGCTGTTACCTTTCTGCAAAAGAGTTAAGCATGTTGTTGTATCAAATATTCAGTGACTCATTAATTAAAGTAGAACATATTCAATATTTTTTTATTCAGCAGATTAACCAAAACCCACCATGTTCACAATTTATATTCATCCCATAAACTGCATATGCATTAAACATTTCCATCTGGAGCCCCGATGATTGTTTTTTTTCCCATCTCACGCTTGATAAGCTGTTACTGATTACACAGGGAGTTCAGAAGCCGTGGAAAGCCCCGAGTTTTGAAAGCTGTATCACTTTGGTGTTCCATTGTGCTTACCAGATCTTGCTTCCAGTCTTCAGGTTTCTTGTTGGCTATGATCCAGAGAGAAGCTGAGATCTCTTGACTAAGAGTTAGATGCTCACAACCTTATTATGTGGGTCCCTCCCTCTCTGCACCCCAAATTTCTTTCACTAAAAATGAAGGTTTCATTACCTAATTTATTATATATGATTGTCTTCTTACTGGTCTTTGATAACTGGATGAGGAAGCATAATTTACTCTGGCTGGACTCTGTAATAAAACATAACCAGTCTAAGTTGACACAGAATTTTTTTAATGATTACCTGGATACTTCCCATAGTTCATTTGAGGAATTCCTATTAACTCTGCTAGGAGGGAGATATTACTATTACTTCAACTTTATAGTCAAGTCTCAAAAGTGATCTCAAAATCCGAGCAAAGGAAGCCTTAGTGCTCAGTCATCAGCAAAAACATTGTAGGACAGAGCCTGGGCAGTCACACATGTAAACCTACAAATCAAATCTGATGGAATTGAGATTTACCCAGCTAGCTGTCAGTCTGCCCTCCAATGGGGTCAGGAGAGGGAAATGGGAAGGGATACTGTTTCAGCCAAATCTATCCGTGTTCCAATCTTGTTTGATAGTGAACTTGGTGCTTTCTATTGTGGCTTATTCTAAAATCCCCTCTAATCCTGAAGGGGGGAATATTTCAAGGTAATCTCCCACTGCAGATACCAAAGATTATTTTAGATAAACACACCAATGCTCCACAATTATATGGATTGTTATAAACATACTGTACTTCTGGATTACATATCACATGTACTTGTACCTCCAGTAAATACCCCCAAAAATATCCCGGTGGGAAAAATGTCTAAATAGAAAGTGAACAAATAATTTTTGGATATACTGTAAATTTGTTATAGTCAGAAAATGGTATCGAGACTTGCCATAGCTCAAAGATGACATTTTCTTTTCATTATTTATTTATTTTGTTTTATCCTGGGACTTGAACTCTAGGCCTAGGTGCTATCCCTCTGCCTCTCTGTGCTCAAGGCTAGTGCTTGAACCACAGGTGTACATACTACTTTTTTCTGAGTACTTTATTGGACATTAGAGTCCCATGGGCTTTTGTGTCCAAGCTGGGTTTGAACTATGATCCTCAGATCTCAGCCTTCTGAGTAGCTTGGATTAAAGTAGCGAGTCACAGGTGCCCAGCTGGCACTTGCTTTACAATGACCATCTTGTTTGCTGTAAGGGGTGCTGCCCTAAAATGATATAATTATATGCCCTTTCAATTTCATTCCTTATTAGGAAATTCTTTGCTATGCATTAACTTTAGGAGCTTCAGTGCTTGAAGATATAACATCGTATTTTAATTTCTTTCTCACAATTAAGACAGTGGATTCATTTTTTGGCTTGTTTTAAATATAACTTCATTGTTGTTATTATTAAGGTGTGGTACAGAGGGGTTATCATTTCAGAGGTGGGATTCTTATCTGTACATTTTTTCTTCGATTATATCATCCCTTGTGTTGGCATCTTTTTTTTTTTTTGCCAGTCCTGGCTTGAACTCGGGACCTGAGCACTGTTCTTGGGCTTTCTCAAGGCTAGAGCTCTACCACTTGAGCCATAGAACCACTTCCAGCTTTTTTCTATGTAAGTGGTACTGAGGAATTGAACTCGGGTCTTCATGCATACTAGACAAGCACTCTACTACAAGGCCAAACTCCGGGCCTGTGTTGGCATCTTTTCACTGAGTAAAACTAATCCTGTCCCTAAGAAAGCTGAGAAAAATATGCTGAAATATTAGCACTTTAAATATTGTTACCCACCTTGTAGGATTCACTGTTATACTTGCTACAAGCCATTTAGACAAGGCTGGGAAACAGTAGTGTAGGTGATACTCTTCCTAAAATGTACAATTATTTTGAAAGGTATGCAGACAATCAAGTATTTTCAGTATACACTAATTGAACAGCAATATTTCTTTGTGGTATTCTCATATGTACATATATTGTACTTTGATGAATCTTGCTCCTTTCTATTTTTTCCATTTATTTTAGATTTTACTAGATTCAATATGTTGTTTCATTCACACAGACACAGACACACATACACAGACACAGACACACACACACACACACACGCACACTTTAACTCCACTGAAGAGTCAATAGATAACATCCTCCCAAGTGCTGAGATTACAGTTTGATTCCCTGTGTCCTACATAGATTTATTTTTGCTGTGAAATGTAAATAAACACATTGTACAAGCGAGGCTCTGACTGACCTTTCATGGACATCTGAGCACTATGTAATTGCAACTTTACTTCGTGTCGGGTCACCTCATTCAGGTGGCGCTTTCCGTTGGGTCAGTGAGAGACTTGCATGAATCATTCTGGATTTTGGTGATACAGAGAGACAAATGATTAATAGGAATATGATAAATAGGAACGAGTAGCTCGTTTTCATCTACCATTGAATGTCCTTTGCCCTTCTGTGAAATTATATAACTAAGAAATGCACATTCTCTATCTCTGTATCTCTAAGTCAATCAGCAATTTGTGTTTCTCAAGTTCAAATTCACCTTTATTATAAAACCTGGCATCTCATTGTAGCAAAAATTGCCATAGTAGGAAATCCACTGAAATACATCTTCAAAAGCAGATTCTTACTGGAAAATTTACCAAGACATGAGAAAGGGTATCAATGTATGTGAATTAATGTACCTTCTATCTGGCAAATATAATGTAACCCTTCTATTAATTACAATAAAAATATATGAAAAAAATCAGTAAAATGTTTTCAACTTTAATAATAATAAGTAAGCCAGTCAGGTGGCTCACGCCTGTAATCCTAGCTATTCAGAAGGCTGAGATTTGAGGATCAAAGTTCAAAGCCAGCCTGAGCACAAAATGACCTGAGACTCTTCTCTCCAATTAATCACCAGAAAAGGGAAGTGGGGCTTGGCTCAAGGGTAGGGCGGTAGCCTTGAGCTGGGGAGCTCAGGGACAGTGCCCAGGCCGAGTTCAAGCCCCATGATGTCCCCCCCCCCCACACACAAAGTAGTAATAAATGACATGAATTCTCTAACAGGGAAATTATATCATGCATATCCAGATCCAGAATCACATTTAGAAAAGGCTCTCTTTAGGCCTAATAACCTCTGAAAAAGGAAGCTGAAGGGAAAGTTTGCACTTATGCAAGAATCGAGGAAAACAGTTTCACTTAGAGAAGCAAAAATGTAAGTAAAGCAGTTTGGTGTTTGTCAATAATCTCTTGGATATGTCCAGAGAAGTTCCATTTCAGAATTAATCCCTCTTACAAGACCCAATGCTTTCTCCAACACTATCAAATCGTGCCTGCCAGAGAAACAACCATTTCCACCTCGAGTAGGATAAAATCATCAAAGCAAGGCAAAAATCTCCAAACAGAGCGCTGCAGAGGGTCTGCAAGTTAAAGATAAGGTCCTGTTGTCCTCTGTGCCTTACTCGCATGGTGGCAAACCTATTCCTGCCTCTACTATGGTGAGGCCCTGGGGCTTTGATGGGGAGTGGTGTGGGTACCATTAGTGTGACTGGAGCTTTGAACATGTTTGCCTGTTGCTAGTGGGCTCCAGGCTCTTTCCGAAGAAATTCAGAATTTCCAGGGCCTCTTCTCCATGCCAAGCTCTCCTCACATGGAACTGGTTGCTGGAGCCTTTGTTTCCTTTAGTTGTACATCCTCCCTTTCAGTTGTTCCTGATGTCCAGAAATGTGTAAACCTCTTGACATAGTGTTACCGTAATGAACATTCTTCTACTGGATCCTCAGTTATATATCTGTCAGATGAGAACATGGTGGAAGAGGGGGAAGAGGAGTGGGCAAGGACGGAAATATTCACTTCCCTTTCTTTTTCCATCTTTTCTTTTCTTTTGTATTGTATCCTTTCCTGTTTCTTCTCTTTTCCTTTTTTCCTTTTCCTTCCTTCCTTCCTTCCTTCCTTCCTTCCTTCCTTCCTTCCTTCCTTCCTTTTTTACCCTCTTTGAGGATTTGAATTCAGAACCATGCCCTTGCCGAGCAGATGTTCTACTGCTTGAGTCTATCTTCCATACTTTTAATTACTTTTCAGGTGGGGAAGTTTAGAAATGTGATCCACCAAATCCAAGCAGTTCTACTTATTTCTATATTTGACAGTGCTAGGCTTTGAAATCAGATGCTCATGCATAAATAAAGGACAGTTTCTACATCTTGATGCCACGTTATATACAAGGTTATGTGAGTGACACAATACACAGTGGGGATGATTACAAAAGAAAAGCAGCTTCTAAAGTGTGTCATCATATTTGGTGATGGATTCTGGAGGGGCTGAGCTGGGGTCACAATTTTCTCCCTACTGCAGACAAATTAGTTTCTTCTGGTCTGTGGTTAGAGTCCAGACTGCCCTCTTGAGAGCAGTTTGTCCTATGGCTGTAAAGAAGTTTGGTCTGCACCAGTCTGGCTTGGTAACCACACTGGCCAGCTGCTGTCATATATACTTTGATTTTACACTGGAATTAGCTCCATTTTACTTTATCCAGATGTTCTGGGTGTCTGTAGCAGCTGTCATTTGAAACGACCGAATGCTGCCCCTCTTTCAGAGCCTCTGTGTCCATTTGTGCCTCACAGTCCCTCCATATCTATAAATCTATAAATGTTCTCTTTATGTGTCCCTCACACTGTGTCTAAACCTTAAAAATAGCATTCACCATTTCTGCAGAACCACCAGAAAATCACCTATGTCTGCTTTTTCTTCCCACTTTATGTCTGAAAGTTTATACTCTTTTCTTTTATCATGAGTTACTTAATATATTCCTAGCCATAATAATTGAGATTCTTTGTTTACCTTAAACTCTAAAGAATCTCATTGTATTTAGTCATAAAATACAACAATGGGAAGGCTGCTGGTTATCAGTCTAGGCTTTGGGTTGCACTTAACTAAATTTGATAATTTGAAGATATAAAAATTATGTTTCATACATATGTATATTCAAAAGATGTGAAGATAGCAAATTTCTGCTGTTGATATACAGTAGTTTTCAGGGTAACAAATTCATATGGTAGAAAAAAATAAACACAGATATTATTGTTGATGTGGAAAAATCTGTCATGGGGACATAAATTTAGATCTACTATAAAATTTTTTATTGAAGACTCTCTCTATATACACACACTATATATGCATATCTATAGCAGGTATGTATATATGTATATACATATGCATATATATGTATATGTTTAGTAATATATCTATATCTATATCTATCTATCTATCTATCTATATATATATATATCCTCATTCCTTACTTTACCCCATTGTTCTCTCAGGTGCAGGGAGAAGTTATGCCCTCAAATGTCCTGAATCCAGATGCTCTGAAATATACCTAACTCAGTGCTATGAATAGTCAGAACAGAGAAAACTCAGTTATATGTGATCCCCTTTGACCTTCCATCTCTCTATTTTCCAGCCTTCCTTACTGAGAAGAAAATGCATTGCATCAAGAAAACTTAGGACTAGCAACAGGTCAGGAGGTTACCACCAGGGGCACCCTAATTTGTCTTAAACCCATTAATGCCATAACAATTGTCACGACCTCATTAGCTTCCCATGCTTCAGTCAAGCTGTTAACCTTGGTGTTTGGTGTAGAAGTAACTATTCTTCAAATGGTCACAGGCAAGTTTTTCAGCATTTAGACTATGTATTTTTAAGTTGCTTCTAGAGAAATTCAATTGATAGGGCAATCAATGAATCAGAAGATGTGAATATACTCTGAAATTCTAAATGCCTCCATTTTTTGTAATCTAATTTAACATTTTAAAAAATGAAAATAAGTGGTTGCAACCTGGAGCTGAATGGCCAACTACAAGATGACTTAGATAATTTGCAGTTAAAGTAGAAAGTTTCTGTGGTGTGACTTTTTCCTTTCTTTCTTTTAAAGTATTTTTTTTATTACAAATGTGATGCACAGACCAATTGCATAGGCCAGGTAATGAGTACATTTCTTTTGAACAGTGCCACCTCTTCCCTCATTTCCTCTCCCAACCCTCCCCCCCAGTTTTATAGTTCATTTCCAACATAGTTTCTAGTAAGTATCACTGCTGAATTAGTTCCCCATTGGTCCCATCATTTCTGGGCTCCCTTCTCCCCTCCCCCAAACAGATAAACTTACAAGACAAAAAGTATAGAAATCAAAAATAGCAATAAAAGAGGAAAAACAAAAGCAAAACAAAAATCATGGAATCCATTTCTTGGCATTCATTTAGATAAGCATCCTTTTCTATGATCTTTTGCACACAGTATGGAGCCTTTATGATCCTCTCCTAAGAATATCCTCCTAGGTGCTCGCTGTGTGAACATTGAGAGTCCTGTTTAGTTAACCGGGTCCAAGTGTCACTTTTTTGTCTTTTACCACCAGTGTGTTTACTTGGAAAGTTATTGGCTCATTCTCCTTGCTCCCAAGGAGGGAAGCCCTGCGGCCTATGTTTCTCTGGGTCTTGCTTACTCCTCTTATTAAAATTGTTTTCCAAGTCTTTCCATTTCCATACGAATGGGCCAATGCCATTCTTTCTGATGGAAGCACAGAATTTCATTGTGCATATATGCCACATTTTCTTGATTTCTTTCCTCCTTCCACTGTTCAGGCTGGGTAGATGAACTCAGTTTTCCCAAGGACAGCTGGGCCCGGGTCATGTCCTAACCTCTGGGCCAGAGACAGTGCTGTCCTGCGCCCTGCTGGATAGGCACAATGCTGGTTGTCATCCTAGTTCATCTGGGCCAGGAAAAAAGCCAGCATCACTTTAATTACCTGGTAACTGTCCTACCTCCCAAGCACCTCATCCTTAGAATGAAGACCTGCAGTGCCTCTTATCTCAATCAACAGGAACTTGACTATTGATATTTTAAGAACTTTACCAACCCCCTGTAACTTGCAATTGTAACAGTACTGTGTCTGTTGGGCTTGGTAAGGTGCGTAAATTGTTAGGATTGACTTAAACTGTACAAAAAAAAAAAAACGGTCAAATTCCAAACATTGAAAAGGATATAACTAGGCCCTGTATCAAAATGTGTTTTATTTCTAAATTTAATGCCTTCCCAAGAAGCCTCACAAGAAAAACAAGAAAACAAAAAGGAAAGTCAACAAAAACAAAGAAAGTCTCTAAAGTTAATGGGATGACATTGAGTTTAAATAATCTACTTCTTGGAGAGAGTTATAATTTTTATTTTTTGTGGGTCATGGAGCTTGAACTCGGCCTGGGCACTGTTCCTGAGCTCTTCAGCTCAAGGATACCACCTTATCCTGGGCCTGGGCGTTGTCCTAGAACTCTTGATCCTCAGATCTCAGCCTCCTAAGTAGCTAGGAATAGAGGCATGAGCCACGGCACCCCACCCCGCTGAGATTTTGAATTTTATCAGTAACTTTTTAATATTTCTACAAGCTCAGGACTTCAGAAACCAGAAACTAACAAATCTCCTTGAGACCAAAATCTGCTTTATGGCAGGAAGAGAAATTGAGCATATAAATTATACAAAAGAATATCCAAAAAACTTAATATTTAAGAAGTCAGCCACAAATCATACATTGTCTGAAGGTAATTTAGTAGATTATAGTAGATTAGAATTCTCATTCTAGTCACTCTTTGGAAAAAATAGTTTGTTTTTATGTTGCTACTTTAAAGCAGATTATCTCCAAATAAAGTCACGGAAAAAATAGAAAATAATATAACAGTTCAATAAAAGAGAGAAAAATTTGGAGCTCACCATAGGTAGATTAGAACTGTAATTCCAGTAGGAGGTTTCTAAATTCTGGGTCTGCCTGGGCTTCATAGGGAAACCATTTCTGGCCTTTCTTTAAGATTGAAAGTTGTAATAACAGCAGTGTTCACACATCACACTAGTTTTGCCTACAGGTGCCCCTGCCCTCTGTGTATGCTTAACCTTTCCAAGCCATTCTTCTACATGACGAGGGCCAAGTTTGCTCACCATCAGTTAACATCTTTTCCCTGGAGGTTACAGGTCAGAAAGAAATATATCCTTCCAGCTCAGATCCTGTTTAAAAGTGAGCAGAGGCAGATCAATGAAGTGACATGATTATTCTACACCCAGCCAGCATCACTCATTTGTATGAACTGCTTGGCTCCTCTGAGCTGTGATGCTGTGGCTTCTAATTTCAAGAGCCTCGAATCAGTGTTTGCTCCCTTCTCAGGATGGGTTCTCTGCACAAGGAGGTAAGAGAGCAGCATTCATTTAGAGAAATAAATTAATTCAAACTGTTCACCAGGGCCCGAGTGGTGTGAAGATGTCACAGAGTAATGGAAGGCCCCCAAGTTCATTGTGAATCACATCCTTCCCCTGCCCAAACCACTGAGGTGTGTGGATGACCGGCCCATAGAGAAACATTTAGTGTTTCACCTGCCAAGAACCCATTGCTGTAGTGGAGAGGAGAGAGAGGGCCCATGATTTCACAACATGTGTACATTTTGAGCTTTATTAAACCTATTTTATGGTTGAGGTAAGTTTCACCCAAAGGTATGTGAAATCAAACCACACATAACACATAGCGATGTACTACACCGGAAAAACAAACTCCAGATACACCAAGCATATGTTCCAGTCTCCTGCAAATAAGTAAAAGTCATTTACACCAACTCATTTAGCTTCCAGAAAAGCACAGAGAATAAAGTAAATAAAAGTGGCATTCTTTACTTGTCACCTTTCGTGTATTTCTACTTGTCTCCGACACTTTATGAAACATACACAATATGGTAGCCTATTAACACGATAATTTTATAAGGGATGATTTGGGATAGACATTGATAAGGAGTTGGCATTGAGCACACAACTGTGAGGTAGCTAAAAACATGGCACACTTGAGAAAGTCTAAAACCTTAACATAATGTGCTTAAAATGTGATTTAAAACATTTAGTGGTTTTCAAAGTGGAATTTTAGGGATGTGGGGCTAGATTTAACTTCCATTAACATGCTCATTTTCTGATTCTGCATTTATCTTACCATAGAACAAACTGATGACTGTAATTAGTCATCTGTAATTCTTCATCCTGCATAGCAACAATGTATCATCAGGGTTTTGACTTTTCTAATGATATAGAATTCTGTGTGTGTGTGTGTGTGTGTGTGTGTGTGTGTGTGTGTGTGTGTGTGCGCACACACATGTGGGTACCTGTGCATCTACTCTAGTACAGGGTTTTAAACTCAAGGCTTCACACTCTTGCTCAATAGTCCCTGATCAAGGATAGTACCTGAGCTACACTTCCCCTTTCTTCTTTTTTTTTTCCCTTCTGATTAACTGAAGATAGTCTCTCAGATTTGTCTGACAAGTCTGGCTTTGAACCAGGATTCTCGAATTTCAGCTTCCCAAATAGCTAGGATTCCATGTGTGAGCCATTGGTGCCAGCTATGACACAAAAATTATTGCTTTATGGCTTTTGTATCTGAACTACTACAAATCAGCTTCTCTAAGGCTGCTTCCTTTCTCTCTTTCTGTCCCTGGCCCCTCCTTGTAGATACTTTCTATGACCTTTTGCATACCAGCTAAGGAACTATCTTTCCAGGATGCAAGTCTGATTATGAGCCTTAAGAAGTACGTGCCATCACGGATCACACAGGCACACATCATCCATATGGAGCTTAAAGTCCTTCATCTTCTCACTGTTCCTCTTTCTATGACCTACGAGAAGCGTGTATTAAATTCACACAGAACTGAGCTCCTTTTACAAAAAAAACAACAATGTAGTATTCTGTTCTGCCATCTGTCTGGGTTTATCTAACTCAGTCTTAATTCTCCTTATAAAGGAAGCTCATCTGTTAATTCCTTCTTATAACTTACCTCTCTACCCTGGTAACCTTCAAGTCTTTCACAAGGTTATGATTGCAGAAAGTACTTCACTGAACGCTAGTTTGTACCAGACCTTAAATAATGGTTTCTAAAATTTATTATCCAGGAGCTTTGTACAGACATATAAAATAATTTGTTAACCATTCTAAGATCCTTTAATAATTTTAATGTTTTTCTTCTTTCATAAAAAAGGTACAACATTTTCTTTAAGTGCTGTCTAAAATATATTAATAGAAAATGTGAGACAAAGGAAGTCCATCTTATCAGATACTGCCATTGGAAAGATCCATTCCCCCACAATTATGAAGCGTGGAGTTAAGCCAAGTCAAAGGGTGGGCCTGAGCCAAGGGAGGATACAAAATCCCCAGAATCTATCAGGAGCAGCAAGAGAAACAGGAGATTTGGATAAGAATTTTTCTTGTGGTTTCCAGTAAAAGAAATGGGTGAGTTAGGTTTGGGATTGGCTAGCTTGAGTAATTTCAGGGGGCTCCTGGACATAAGAACAACCCCAAGCTGGTTGGTCACCCTTCTGACCAACGGTTACTAACTCACCATGTGAAGACAGAAGGGATATGATTGGTCTGAACACTGGGGCTTGCTGGCAAGTTCACCACTTTGAAAGGTTGGTCTTCCAGGCTCAACAAAGCCATAGATGTCAGAGAATCAGAACATAGAGGATAAAGAGATGACTAAAACTGAGGGAAAATTGGGAATAAGATAGAATAACTTCAGGAAAGGATGAGGCTGGCTGTCCTCTCTCCACCCCACACCTGGTACATCTATACCATTCATTCTTTAAAGACATTTATTGATCTTCTATTCAATATTGTATTACTTCTACTGAAATCATGCATCATTAAAAGCCCTATAGCTTGATTTCCAGCCAACTTGTCATCATCTAAGCTATATAGCTTTAAAATGTAGGTATCCATACTGACACAGCTATTTAAAATTGATTTAGTGATTTTTGGTGTTGATGTTTTGGATTTTGTGCACCTTGCCCGACTGCATTTTCTGGATCACTCAGCTGGTTCTCTATTGCTTGAGCCATGCCTCCAGCCCAGCTTCTTGCTGAGAATTTTTAGAGGTGGAAAATCGTGAACTCTTCTGTCTGAGCTGGCTTTGAAATATGATCCTCTAGATCTTAGCTCCCCAAAGAACTAGGTTTATAGATGTGAACCAGCAGTGCTTCCTGACTTTTATAATTTTTAAATGTATATGGAATAAATGCTGAGAACAACTTGAACTAACTGATAGTCCAGGAGTTTCTTGATGTTTAGTTCCTTTCCACACCTTTTAAAAACATTTATTTGAAATTTGTAATTCTAGACTGTTTTTCTCCTATCCAGAAAAAGAAAAGATTTTGTATGCCCAAAACTAGGGAGCTATTTTCGGTCAATATTTTCACAGAGAGGGCAAGTCTAATATGTTTAATTTTTGATTTATAAAAATACAAATAGCTTCCACATGGATTTCTAACAAATAGGTTTTATGCTAATTTTCAGAAATTGCTTATTATTTATGCATTATCAGATAGAGTACAACCATAGCTCAGCTTAGAGGTAGATTGCTTTGAATTTCTGGGGTCCCATGAAATGTAAAGAGGCAGAATATGGTTAGGCATATCTCTGTCCATGTATGTTAGTGACCACTTGGTGAGGAAGAGTGTTTCTAAAGTTTATTTTCTATTATCTTTTGCTTATAAGTAATATACTACTTTTTCTGTATCTGGCTTTGACTCATGTAAGACAACTACATAAGACATTAACAAATAATCAGACATTGTAGTTTTTCATGATACAATTCAACAACAAAAATATATAGAGTCTCCCTGCCACAGGTATAAACAAGTGAAAGTGGATTGAGGTGGCAAGGAAGATGACAGAGAGTGAATACGGTTGAAAGAGATTATTTGCAGCACTGGAAGTGGAACAGTGATATCTGTTGGGGAGTTTTTTTTGGAGGGTGGAGGGTGTGATAGAATGAGATTGGTAGGAATGCTGTGTAAATGTATGTGGAGATTAAACAATGAAATATCCTACAGTATTATCTAATGTAAGTTAATATATTTATATAGGTGTAAATCCATCTATCACCTCAATGTCAAGAAAGATTTTAAGTTAGTATACAATAGCTGTGCTAAAAGGATGTGAACAACTTCATAACTTTAAACAAAAATGCATTCATTTAAAAGAAAACTATGTAGAAATAACACATAAACTACATTTCTTTCTTGTCAATCCTGGGGCGTAAACTCTCAGCATGGGAGCTGGCCCTGAGCTCTTCAGTACAAGGTGAGTACTCTACTATTCTGAGCCACAGGGCCACTTTTGGTTTTCTGGTGATTAATTGGAGATAATAGTCTCATTTGTGCCCAGGTTGGCTTTGAACTGCAATCCTCAAATCTCAGCTTCCTGAATAGCTAGAATTACAGGCATGAGTTACCATCCAGACATTTAATATAATTTTTTCAAGTTTTTCTTTTTCCTTATGAATGGGGCAATGTTATTCTTTCTGATGGCAGCATAGAATTCCATTGCGTCTATATGCCACATTTTCTTGATCCATTCATCTACTGAGGGGCATCTGGGTTGATTCCATATCTTAGCTATGGTAAATAATACTGTAATGAACATCATTGTGCTGGTAGTTTTAGTATGGCCTTGTTTGTGGTCATTTGGGTAAACGCCCAGTAGTGGAATGGCTGGGTCATAGGGGAGTTCTATGTTTAATCTTTAGAGGAACTGCCATACTGCTTTCCAGAGTGGCTGAACAAGTTTACACTCCCTCCCACCAACAGTATAGTCGTGTAGTTATTCCTTTGGCCACATCTCTGCCAGCATCTGCTGTTATTTAATTTCTTGATAAAGTAGGTTGCATGCTTTCCCACATTTGTAATAACTAGAATATATTTATGATATTCTTAGCAAAGGATCACAATACCCCAGTGGATAGATATGACCTTGTATAATGAAGTATATCAAAATGAACTCCAACAATTGAAAACAAGAGGTTTTTTATTATGTACTGTTTTCAATTTTTTCTTTCTTTCTTTCTTTCTTTCTTCCTATTTTTTTTAGTTTTCTGTACCCTTTGTCCTACATATAAATTTATCTAATTTTTCTGACTCATGGAAGGGAAAGGGAATCAAAGAAACAGCAGGACAAAGGATAAACTAATATGCAACAATGAATCTCACTGGACACTGTTGGAAATGAACCTTAGATCTTGGGGGGAGAGGCAGCAAAGGGAATGGGGAGAAAAGATGAGGGGGTTAACAGTTCAAAAAATCAATGCACTCACTACCTTCCTTATATAACGGCAATACCACCCCATTCTCTTCCAGTCCACGACCCAACTATGCGTCTTTCCTTCTCATTGTGTGGTAATTCCTTTGTACAATCACTTGAAGATAGTAAAAACTATTCACACGCGCACACACACACACACACACACACACACCCCTAAGCACATTGCAATTGCAACTATGGTCCGTGACCTGAGATCCATCTGCCCTGGGCTGGTACACAACACTGCACTCCTTTCTGTGCTGCATTCTGAGGGTCCCTCGAACTCTTCTGCAGGAGGGCTGTCTTACCTGTGTCTTTGCACTGAAGTTACAAAGGCTCCTGGATGGGCCAAGTGGCCTTACAGATAACAGCAGGGGGCTTAACTCCACCCCTTTCCGCATTACCTCTGAAGCACAGCTCTTGTGCACCTCCTCTTCCAGGTAGGGATGTGAATCCTTGGACCATGTCCTGAAAACACTTAGAGCAGCAGGAAGAGACACCGATTCTTTTCCAAGAGCTCCCTGCTTTGTTTGCTCCTCAGCTCTCTGTTGTATTTGGGGGTTACCCTGGGATTTTGGGAACTTGCTGACCCTGAAGAAGAAAGCTAAGGGTGTCCACGACCAGTGGGAACTTGGCCAGACTACAGGCCCTAAAGCCCTCAACATTTGATAGGAGCCAGAGTCAGGACACAAAGAAGGGAACCATCTGCTTTGAAAGGATTCTGGCAGTAGACAACCAACTCAGAATGTCAGCTAGTTTAACCTAATTCAAGCAGTTCTGAGTACCAGGGTGGTGCCACAAGCACTGGGAAAACACTTGATTACTGACTCCTATCTCCCAGTCCAGTGTGGATAGGGCCTCAAGCCAGCCATAAAGCTGTCAGAACACTGACTCTTTCAATGGAGAGGCAGCAGGCGATTGAAATGGTCTGTCAATGATTTGGCCTCATCTATATAAATCCCAATATAGAAGCACAAGAAATATGAAAAAGCAAGGAAGCATGCCTCCCCGAGAAAGAAGGACTTGAATAATAATGTAGTTGAAATTTCAGACAATGAGATCAAAGGAGCAATGATAAGAATTGTCAATGAAATTTATGTAATGTGCCTGAATGAATTCAAAGAGGATACAAAGAAACAGCTAAATGAACTCGAAGTAAATTCAGATAAACTTCTCCTTGAAATAAGGAAGGCAATGCAGGGTAGGAGGGGAAAAAATTCAATGAAAATAGAGAAACCTTGAAAAACAAACTAGGGCTATTTTAGAAGTGAATAACCTCAATAACTCAAAAACCTCAGTTGACCTAATAATCGGATGTGTGCCAGTGGCTCACACCTGTAATCCTGGCTACACAGGAGACTCAGATTGCAACTCAAAGTCAGCAAGAGACTCTTATTTCCAACTCACCATTAAAAGGCTAGAAATGGCACCCATGTGAGGGCATCAGCCTTGTAAAAAACTCAATTACAGCACCCAGGTCCTGGTTCAAGTTCTACTACTGGTACACACACACACACACACACACACACACACACACACACAAGTGGAACATGCTGTAAGCAGAGAATTAGGGAAGATAAAGGATCTAGGTCAATCACAAGAAGAATGCCTCAGTGGTCCTGCAGACCTTTGTGAAAAGACAAAATCTGTGAGTTATTGTCATAGAAGGAAAGCAGGGGCAAGTTAAAGGCTGAGAAAAAGTAGCTGATAAAAAAGTAAGACAAAGTATTCCAAAGCTTGAGGAAGAGTTATCCAGCTGTGGGAGACTTCCAGGACCCAAAACATGCAACAGCTTATATAAAATAGATCTAACTAAATATGGGTCGTAAAAAAAACGTATTTTGAGGAGGAGGAGGAGGCACCCAAATAGGTGCAGGAAAGGGTTAAAAATGCCATCATCATTTCTAAAGTGCATTATGTAAAGAGTGAACTGTGTAAGTAGAAGACAGGAAATGGTGGGGAAATGGAGAGGACACAGGAAAGGGTGGCATTGATCAAGAAACGTTGGACTTCTAACTTGACTTATGAAATACTAACATTGATGTACAACTGCTTAATTATAATAAACAAATAATCTCATGTGCTCAAATAAGATTGACTACAAGGATAAAGTCTATTTCAATATGTACAAGCAACAAATGTAAAATGTAACAAATGTAAAATCAACAAAACTGACAAATTTATACTCTTTGCAATTGCTTTAGAAAAACTATTCAATAAGATCCAGCATCTTTTCATAGTAAAACATAAAATTAAGGTAAAAAAATGATATCTCAAAAATACAGCTTACAAATGAAACCTTCAGGCAATATGTTAGATAGATTACCTATTTATGTACATGTATATAGCACACAATCTAAATTTCATATATATATATATACTTGTGTGTATATAATAAGGTAGTGACTATCCCATACTTAAATAGATGAGTTCATAAGTAAATGGATAAAATCTAAAACAGGAACCAATTTAGTGCTCATGAGTAATACTTATGGTTGGGATAAATCTGTATTTTTAAAATTTGTATGTAACGTAAGCCTTTAGCAACACAGATAACAATGTTTGTTAAAAATATAAATAAGTGATTTTTTAATATTAAATCTTTTCCATGGTAAATATTTCTTTAGGTCTTCATATGGACATTCAGGAAGTAAAAACTAACAATAAATTAACAAAGAAAAAAGAAAAAAAAACAGAATGAGCCTCTTGTACCATGATGCTTTGATGAATTGGGCACACTTCCAGCTGTCTGAGTTATTGTTAGAAACTAAAATGTGGAAACACTATGATTTTGCATTCACTTTTTGACTAGCCATTATTGTTGTTCAGATTGCTTAAATAGTGCAACCATGCATATTTAATCACTGCATACCAAACTTAATTCTAGGGAGAGATAAGTAATCAGGATAATAGAAAAAAATGGGCTATCCTAAAATAACCACAACATATTATTAGATATCAAATGAAATTTCAATGCATTTTATAGGAAATAGAACTAAACTCTGATGGATCCTATTTGCATTACAATACTCTATCTTGCATTCTTCTGAAAGCATATGGGTTTAAGTGTAAATATAACAGATATTAAGGAATTTTATAATTTTCAAGCCAGCTCTGATAAAACATACCCAAGGAAACATGGATATTGTGGAAATAATTTGTTCATCAAAGAAGAAACTGATTTTGTAATGGAAAAATTTTGGCTTTCAGAGCATGTGATCAATTTTCAATTTGCTTATTGATGACTTATCCTAGATAAAATTAGACTTGGCTGCATGAATATATATTTTTGCCAGTCCTGGCTTGAACTCAGGGCCTGAGCACTGTCCTTGGAGTTTCTCAAGGCTAGAGCTCTTCCTTGAGCCACAGGACCATTTCTGGCTTTTCTCCCTAAGTATGTGGTACCAAGGAATTGAACCAGGGTCTTCATGCATGCTGGGCAAGCACTCTGTGACTAGGCCGGACTCCTGGCCCATGAATATCTTTTACTTATATTTTTAGTAAAAGGACAAACCAATAAGCCATACTCATTCCTACTTGTCATACTTTCTTATACTATTGTCCTAAAAATGAGGTAGAATAACATCAATATTGGCATGTTACTACTTTGGGTCTAAACTGAACATAAATTTGTATTTAGGTGATGCTTTAAGAGTGGTGATTACTGTATCTGAAGTCCAGGTACTTTTACTTCCTGAGAACTTAATGAGAAATATACCATCCCAATGAATATATGATATATATATATATATCAGAAGTATATAAATCAGCAGTGTTTCTGTTATCCAGTTGCCACTGACATGAAATTTGGTCAGAGTGGACTCTTGTTTTCTCTTATTCCCTTTTCAGGAAAAAATAAATTCTACCAACTGTTAAGGATTCTCAGTTCACCCTAAGATCTAAAAATCAGGTTCCATTTTTAAATTTCATCTCTCAACTCACCTTACAAAGATATTGCCACTGGAGTTCAACTATAACAGTAAAGAAGATGGAGCTAAGTTCTCATTGGTTTGCGATGTTAGCAGTACTCAAAATTTCATGGTTGACACCCCCCCCACACACCCCTCAGTGTTTCCACAGTCTCAGGGAACAGAACTCTGTTGATTAAGATTCCTTTGATGCTCTTTGTAGGACAATTGAAAGTTCAAAGTTAAGTTTTTCTTTCTGAACTTTTTATAATGTCACATTGTTCAATAATCATCTTTTTTAAAGATCAGCATCTAACATGAGACAAAGAGATAGTTTAAAGGATGTATAAGCCATTTACTGGTTCCATCCAGTGAACATGAATGGTGGGTGAAGAATTACTTATGCAACAATTTTCATGTATATGTACATATATATTATATTTATACTGCCATGAGAATGAGGGATAAGTCTGAGTGATAGATTTTGACAGGGGTTGGATTTTGAGTAGGGACAGATTTGGGACAGTTTTGTCTGGATCATAGGGCACATTCTAGGGGGCAGCTAATAAGATAAATAAGGCACTGATCCTGTCCTTTTTTCAATGGCTCTTTTTAGTTTATTGCATGAAGGAGTTACACTAGTGCAAGTTAAAAGCAGACCCCAAATGGTTGCATTATACAAGCTGTGAGGTTTTTTAACTTGTGACAAGGGACAGAAGAGAAATTCTACTCATTGCAAGGAAATCCTCACTTAAGCTTCAGTGAGCCACAAGCACTTAAACCCCATGAACCTTCAGCTGATCGTCCTTAGCCGGTCCAATCTCTACCAGGAACTGGCATATGTCCTTATGCTGGGTCACCCTGAAGCTGAATTACTTCTCCATATTCTGGATGCTCAATTACAGTACCATTTCTTCTTAAATGCCTTCACTAGTTTCTTTTTTATCATAATCATCAGCAATCCCTTGGACAGTAGTAAGAGACCTTCCTGAAGTTTCTCTGTTGAATTCTTACATGGATATAGTCCTCAGTGCCAGCAGAAGGCAGGTCATTATCCTTCCCTGCATCAGCAAAAGGGTCCATGTGCTCAAGTCCTCAGAGCTTTGGGGGATAGGAGGACAGGCTGGTTCTTTGTTACTCTACTCCCAGCAGGTCAGTCCAGGTGATCCTGTCTTTTGATTATTACTCAGAACCTCTTTACTCAAACGTGATAATTCCAACACACAAACCAGCAGTTTTCCGCTGGCATCAGGCTCTTGCATGCACATCATCCACTCACACTCTCTGTATCTTCATAATTGCCATGAGGCTCTAGGGTTCCCACAGGTATTGATGATCTGAAAGGAAAACATAGGCTTACTGTTATATAATGTTTAATATAACTTTATTTACAATTCTCTTTATACAAATGAACAAGAGTGGGGCCAGGAGTTTGGCCTAGTGGCTGAGTGCTTGCCTAGCATGCATGAAGACCTAGGTTGGATTCTTTGGTACAACATACATAGGAAAACTGGAAGTGGTGCTCTGGATCAAGTGGTAGAGCTCTATCTTGAGAAAGTCCAAGGAAAGTGCTCAGGCCCTGAGTTCAGTCCCCAAGTCTGGCCAAAAAAAAAAAGTGAGTAAGACCAAAACTTTAAATGGATCCATAATCTTTTAGAAATTAAGAAAATGTTTTTTGTAGTGAACCCTAGATTGCCCTGTTAAATTTCAGAATACATAAAACATGTAAATTGAGTGCTTTGATTAATATCACTATACCATATATAATAATTACATATTCTTTGTAATATACTTATGTAATATATTCTTTATAGCATCTGAAACTTACATAAAATTCATAATGTATAAATTTATCATCTTAATGTATCAATATATCACATAAAGAATATATGATTTATAAAACTGAGTTATAGCCAGGAGTAGTGGGTCACGCCTGTAATCCTAGCTACTCAGGGGGCTGAGATCTGACGATCAAGGTTCAAAGCCAGCCCAGGCACAAGAGGACCTCTAGAAAACAGGAAGTAGGGCTTGGCTCAAGGATAGTGCTGTAGCCTTGAGCTGAGGAGATCAGGGACAGCACCCAGGCCCAGGGGTAGGGTGGTAGCCTTGTGCTGAAGAACTCAGGGACAGCACCCAGAGTTCAAGCCCCATGACCCACAAAAAAAAAAAAAAAAACCAAACCAAAACAAAACAAAACAACCAACAGATTTGTAATTTTTCTTTCCAAACACTTCTCATGAAGTCCACTTCAGGTTGCATAGTGAACAGAAACAGTGAGCAGAAAGAGAAACAAGGACTATGTTCTCCAAATACTTCTCTTTTAATTGTTCTTTCTTCAGTGCAGGCAGGCCCAGACAACCAATCATAGCAGGACATGACTGAACCAACACTCCCGTTCTGATTCCTTCCTCCCCAGGGGCTGATGTCATCAACTTCGATGGCCACGTGGTGTTGCCATACCGGTTCAGAAACAAGAAGATGAAGACTCTGAAAGATGTCATTGCCCTGAAATTTAAAACTTCCGAGAGTGAGGGGGTGATTCTGCATGGAGAAGGCCAGCAAGGAGATTACATCACTCTGGAACTGAAGAAAGCCAAGCTGGTCCTCAGTCTAAACCTAGGTCTGTTCTGCTACATCCTTTTATTTTTTCCTTTTAGAAGATGCTTCCTCATTCCTGAAAAATATGAACTATGGATGTATATTGAAATGCTTTCTTAAACCCTAGCTGTGGGAATGTATTTGGCTTAGTCGATTTGCCATCACTAGGACCAAAGACCTCAGAGCACAGCTTGGAGAAGGAAAGACTTAGTTCATTTCCCAGCTTTAGGGCACTGGGCCTCATAGCTGTGGTTTCATGTACAGGCAGAATATGGTAATAGAAGGGGATGGTGGGGCAAAGCTGCACCTCAGGGTGGCCAGGAAATACAGAGGAGAAAGAACCCAAAACAGAATATACCCTTCAATTCAAACCCTCTGCTTCCACCCTCAGGGCACATTTCAGACTCAAGGCATTGCACTGATTATTCAAACTGCTGCTTAAATACTCGTACTATACATGTTCTTATACATTGCCATGGCACGCTTCAGGAAACGGATAATACTTTAAACTGATGAGGTTTATGAACTAATGCAGGACTTAAGTGATATGTTACCTAACATCCTTTAGAGCAATGAACTAAAGTAACTTTAAATAATAGGTCTTGTAAAATGGGTAAATACTGGTAGGTTTAAATGCCTTCATAAAAGGCAGTGGCACCAGTGTATGTGCAATGAGGAAATTCCCCTTGAAGGAAATAATATACTATGCAAGCTGAATTGTGGTGAAATGTCCAACAGTGAAAAAAAAGTGACTCATGGGAGTTATTGTTTAAGGTATTTATTATTCTTAAGAGGATAATGTAATAAGAGAGAATTGTTGTGTAAAGCTCAAGGAAAATCTCTATCACTAGCACTACATATCATGAGCCCAGTGCCCAGTTCCAGTGATTCACAATTGTAATCCTAGATACTCAAAGAGCTGAGACCTGGATGATCTTGGTTCAAAGCCAAGCAGGACAGAAACATCCTCGAGGTTCTTATCTTCAATGAACTAGCAAATTGCTGGACTTCACGTGTGGCTTAATTGATAGGGCAGAAGCTGGGAGAAACCAATTGAAGTCAGAGTGTGATGCCCCCTAAGTTAAATTCCAGTACCAGTATTGATATTAATAATAATAATAACAATAATAATCAACTAGAGGTCATGAAAAATAATGATAATATCCTTCCCTTCTTGGATAAAAATTCTAGGTTCTCTGAAAGGATGCTTCAGAATATCATTTGTTCTAAATGTTTTCAGTTGTGATAAAAAAGACTTGTACAATTTATACTATAAAACACAAAACTAAAATTTACATCCTTATGTGCCTGATAATAGGAAGCTACAAAGTGATCCTGTTTACCAAACTACCATATAAATTATCAATATGAATGTCCAAATATTCCTGAGTAAAGCTTAAATTCTATATATTACTTTTATTACTTGTGAAAGTCCAGTATGAAAGTGTAAAACAACTTCAGTTAACTTTTATTTATGCACGGGTGCATCATCCTACATATTTATGCTTAGGTTTACAACTTTTTATGGTCCACATCTAAGCTGAATAAATAAGCTTCCATGAGGAAAAATAAAAAAGGAAAAAATCCATATCACATAATTACACAAAAATATTGAATTTTCTTAATGTTAAAATATCAAAACACCAAAATGCACATGAAAGCCTAGGAAAATCCAAATGTCAAATATGGAATTTTAATGTTCTTCATGAATAATAGATCCTACCAACTCCATAGCAATACCAAGATGCTAAAGGAAAATCTAAGTACTGCATATAAATGATAACTCACAAAAGAAAAAAATAGACATTAGACACACACTGAATACTTAGCCAGACTAGCTATAAAAGAAATGAATAAGAAAATGAGTAATATTAACTTCTGTCAAGTAGGAAAACATGCCTAAAATGATATCAGTGTTGTGTGCATGACCAAAAAAAAAATCCCTTTTTGATGTTCTGCCAAAAAAAGATGTTTTCTGAAAAGCATTTGACAATATATCTTCAGACACTTTAAAATAGGTTGTATAATCTGATCCAAATACAATGTAGGTAAATGAGAAATTATCAAAAAGGACTGATGCCCAACGATATGTTTCCACAGTATTGCTTACAAGGTGAAAATTTTGGCTCATTAAATATAAAAAAAATGAGTTCACAAACAGTTGTTTCATTCTTTAGGCATAAAGGGGATTTTCAAAATAATTCTTTCTTGTTAAATAGTATCATTGCTTTACTAGTTTGAATGAAACATTGAACAGGGCGTTCACGAATTCAGTGTGTCTTATCAGTGTCGCCCCTCTGTCTCCCTTTGGCCCGCCCCTTCCCTTATTCCTCTCATTTCTCTGGTATGGAGAGTGACTTCTTGTATCACATTCTCTCCCTTTCCCCTCCATCCTTCTACTCCTCTCCCCTTGTTTATGCCCTGGGCAAGTGTACCCATTTCCTACTGCTTCTCTTATTGGGCTTTAATTTAATCTTAAAAAGAATTATACTGTTTGAGCGCTCCATAGAATCTATTATACTTCAGTTAATTCGTTTGCAACCCCTTGCTTACTTTCCAATGTGTTTATTTGTAGAATTATAGGTACATTCAAGTAACAACATATGAGGGAAATAGTGAAACCTGTGTTTCTGTAGGTCTCGCTTAATTCACTTAATATACTTTTCCCAAGTGTTTCCATTTTGTATGAATGGCACAATATCATTCTTTTCAATAAAGGAATAGAAATTCCAGTGTGTGTGTGTATGTATGTATGTATGCATCTATCTATCTATCCATCTATCTACCTATCTAATCTAATCTACCTATTTATCTATTTTCATGATCCATTTGTCCACTGAGAGACATATGGGCTAATTCCATATCTTTGCCATAGTAACTGAGCAGACAGAGCTCTGGTAATGCCTGTCTCTAGTCCTCCATCTCAGGTCCTCCTCCCTAACTTTTAATTATATGGGGAAATACTATGTAGTATTAAATACAAAGTATAGATTATAAAAATAAAATAATATATCAATAGTCACATTATAGGTATACTATATATTCTTATATGGTCAAAACGCACACATATATAATTGAATATATGTTTATGTGTTTATATATACACATTTATACATATGAAAAAACATTGGGATAAATTAAATTAGGTCGATCTAACCTGACACCAGTGATTTTCTCCAGTTATACTTGATACTCACGAAGTTAAGACCTAAAATATTCTGGTTCAAAGCCTGCCTGAGTAGAAAAGTCTGTGAGATTCCATCTTCAACTAACTAAATAAATGGCAAAATAAAAACATGGTTTAGTTGGTAAAGTTCCATCTATGAACAAGAAAGCCAAGCAAGGCCTAAACGCATGACAAGGACCAGGAAAAAAAAGTTAAAAATTTAAAAACATAATTGAAATCACTTTTAGAGGTAGAAATACTTTTGTATATTATTTGACTGTTAATTCTATTATTTTATTTTGGTTGATTATTTGTGTATCTTTGTATGATGAACATGTTCATTGTGCTACCTGGGGAAAATGATTTGAAATCATTTTACAAACAAAACCCAATGAGCCAGGTATTGGTGGCCCCTGGCTACAATCCTCACAACTCAGAGGCTGAGTTCTAGGATTGCCATCCAAAGCCAGCTTGGGCAGGAAAGTCGATGAGACTCTTATCTCCAATTAACCAGCAAAAAAAATGAGAAGTGGAGCTATGAGTCAAAGCGCATAGGACACCAGCCTTGAGCTCAGAAGCAGGATTATGGAGAAGAAACTGGCACCAAAATATTTTCTGAACGATGTGCCTGCATCTGGATTCTGTCTAAAGTCATGTATTTTTACAGGTCTTTATTCTTCCTTTTTTTTTCTCACAAATGAAACATGCAGAGTAACCTTTTAAAACCAGCTCTGGTTTATAGAGGTGTGACATTAACTTTCTAAAATAAGTAACTGGTCCTATGACCTCACAAAGAAAAGTCCATTACCTTTCCACTGGAAAGTGATTTACTTCTAGAGTTTTATTGACTTCCTGGGTTGTATGACAGGCAGGACAATAGTTTCCTGTGAGTGCCTACCGCCAGTTTTTTTTTTAACACTATTCATACAATAGCATGCAAATCTCTGCTTCTCAGCGTCTAGTATGAGCTTTAAAAGCAGTAATGTGTCTTAGATGTATTCCCCCTTATTTCTGGATTCCTGTCTCATTTCACACACACACACACACACACACACACACACACACACACTCCCAATAAGTATCATTCATCAACCTTTAATTTCTTTATCATAAGTAAGATACTTCTGATCATTTTCTTCATTTCCTACGTGAAGACACAGAGGCGCCATCAATCTCCTGGACGTCAGAACCCAGGGCCTCCGGCTTTGCAGCCACTCTGTGAGGCTGATTTCAGATGTGACTTACCAAGAGTTTGCAGAATTCATGGTACTGTCCAAAAAAAAAATTGAAAAGTGCTAGTTTTTTTCATATATTTTTTATTGTAATTAATAGTTTTTAAAGGAGGCACACTTTGGTTTTGTTTCTTGTGTTTCTTGAAGACAGATCTTGCTCTTTAGTCCAGATGGGCTTTGAACTCTCAATTCTTTGGCTTCCACAGTTATGATATTGATAACTAAGTAAGGAATCATTTCAGAATCAATAGATTCTGATTCCTCAGTGTGGGGCTTACAGCCATGATCTACCATACCAGCTAGAAGAAGAGACATTTCTATTTTCCATTTCAGATAACTTCTCAGCAGTTGGAAACTAAAATGTTTTTAAGTACAGTTCTCGACAGATTTCCCTAGGCTAACCTCAGTGGCTAGAATTTGGCACCGTGAAAGGAAAATCCTCCATGACTCAAGTGGGCTGTGTAGTGACTGGGCTGTTTCTCCTTTGCTCCTGTGTCTCAGGCAGCAACCAGCTTGGCCCCATCTACGGGCACACCTCTGTAATGGCAGGAAGTCTGCTAGACGACCACCACTGGCACTCTGTGGTCATAGAGCGCCAAGGACGCAGCATTGACCTCACCCTGGACAGAAGTGTGCAGCACTTCCGCACCAATGGGGAGTTTGACTACCTGGACTTGGATTATGAGGTAGGCAGGGGGGCGTGTGGGAGGGGGGCAAAGCTGACCTATTTACTAAACACCCAGGACACCTTTCTGTAGGGACCTCTGGGGCCTCTCAACCCTCAAACCCTAACAACTAGTCATCAATCACCTGTCATTTGAGGTCCTGTTCAGTACGTTCAGGGCTTTGTCGACAGAAAGTTGACTAATGCTTACTACCAAATGTTGAACAAGAAATCTTCATTTCTTTTAACATGTCGTTGAAAACTCCATGGCTGTAAATGAGTCTTGTGCTTTGGTCGTTTTCTTTCCTTGGAGATAATTGTCATGAAATAAGCAGAGTGAAACATACTAGAGTTTACAGATTGTGTATAAAGGCATATTTTTACCTTCTAAACAGCCAAAGATTAAAGAGTAAAAATTCATGATCATCATGATGTGTCAAATATACCTACATATATGATATATGTATAAGATATATTAATATCCATCGCTCTAAATGTAAACTTTTTCGTAGGCCTGTTAGATTTTTTAAAATAAATTATTTGGATTGCAATTCGCACTTTTCTACATCCATCAAAAGTGTCAGTCATATGTATAGATACAAGTCCTTAAGGAGATATTTATTAGAGTATTATATAAAATTTTAAGGTCACACTATATGTACAACATTAGAATCTCTCTAAAATATAAAGACTAAAATACTATTTAGCTAGAGTTTTGCAAGCTTTCTTAGCCCATGGAGCTGTTAAGAGTTTTACTAGTTTTCCATAGCAAGCCTAGGTATATGAGTTCAAATGGCCCCAAAGTTGGGCCCTAATAATTGGGTAAACTTTGGAAAATGCACAAATGTATTTTCATCTCTGACCCACATATCAGTAAATGCTCGCTTGTGTGAGGAATATGCTTGTACTCAGATATTGGAATCCAATTTAACTGTACCCTTCTCTCTAGTGCTCCATTTTATGCTATTTGATTACACTCTGTTTTTATCAGAGGGGCAGCAAGATATTCAGCATCACAAAGGTCACAAGTTAGAGTAAAGCATTATTTCATACTGGACAAGTTCACCCCTTGAGGTAGTGTTCTGGGCAGCATCCATTCACAGAGTAGTTCCCTATGTTTAACTGTGGCACCCCACATGTCTCCTGTGCTGTCTTGCGTTCCTTGATATCATAGACACATAGCCTTACATTTATGTATGCCACTGACAGTTTTGTGCATTGTTTTTAAATGTGGAATCTGTTCACTATAAGGAAATACATAAGAAAAAGTCAGAATTTATAGCTTCAATTTTTAAGTTTCTTTGTATGTTCAAAGAGCAGCTAAATTTTGTGTGGTATGAATATTTTACATCCACTTGGAAACAGGGAGTTAGCATGGACCATACCACATAAACCCTGATCATGACTTAATTAACATCAAGCAAATTAAAGGTTATTGGTAAATAATTAAACCCCAATATGTTTTCAGCACAAAACGATTATTGAAAGTGAAAAGAGGTAAAAAAAATCACAGCAATCTAGAGCTCCTCTAAATTACTATAACTCTTGGCTCTTGTGAATTATGTCCCAGTGCACAGAGAGCTTGACGATGAATTATTTATCTTCCATTAAGAAACTCTCACGTATAGTAGAAGAGGTAAGAAACTCTGAAACATTACCAATGGGCAAACACAATCCAAATTAAAATAAAAAAAAAACACAGAATTAGAAATCTGGGGTCAGAGACCCCACTGTGCTCGTGATACATCCTATGAATATTCATGCACACACACCACTGTCCACGCAGGGCCTACAGTTTCGTGGGCACTTTACAGCCTGTTTATACAAAACGCTTTATTTGGGAACCTCAGCTGTAGACTAAAATGCCTGGGATATTTTGACAGACACTTGGGAGAAATTTTAAGTTTACTGAGAAAGAATCCAGATAGACATATATTTCTTTGTGTAAAGCAAGAGCCTAGGTCTGGGAGTGTAGCCTAGTGGTGGTGGGAGTGCATGCCTAGCATTCATGAAGCCCCACATTCAATTCCTTGGTACCACAGATACAGAACAGGTGGGAAGTGGTCCTGGGGCTCCAGTGGAAGAGCTCTAGCCTTGAGAAAGCTCAAGGGCAGTGCCAAGGCCCTGAGTTCAAGACCCAAGCAACAGCCTGGTCTTGTTCCTTCCAGACAGAGAAGTTATTGGTATGGGTTGATGGGTTATAATAAATTGAGTGTGTATTTATAACTCTACATATATGTACACATATATGTATATGTATATATACATACATATATACTTTACACACACACATACACACATATATATATATATATATATATATATGTTTGCATGAAACCCAGAGACTCTATTAGCCAGTCTCTCAGTTTCATTCACATTTCATATCTGTACCCATGGAACAACTAGATACATAACCACAGGCCTCATGAATATCAGCTGAAATCTAAAAACCCTTGCATTCCTGCTGAATAATGAAAGTCTAGCCTCAGGGGTGAGGGACCACCCCAGTCTTCGTATTTTCACCATGCTGTGTGCTAGTTCTCTGAAGTTAGTCTGCTTCAAGTCTTTCAGGGTGTGCAAGGCCAAGGGCGTGGAGGCAGAGGGTGGAGGGGTGCTGAGTCTTGCTGCCAGCAGGTTTCACCTCCCAAGTAGAAGGGGAGGACCTGTGTCCTTCTCTGATTTCCATGATTTAAACACAGCACAATTGATTTCATGCTACAAACTTGATAGCATCAGGCAGGAAGCTGAGAAAGGGGTCACTACCACGTGACCGATGTTTCCATCATCAGGACACAATGGATGTCAACAGCCTTCCCAGCACACAGCACAGGAAGTGTAGCCATGAACTCACAGGTGATAGGAACTTTCCTGTGTCATGCAATTTAAGCCTGACATCATTTGATTTTTAATAATGCCTTGGTGCAAAACCAGTTCTTACCTGATGTGAGCAGGATCTCGCTCTGCCTAGATAGAAGGGGATTATAGAAGATGGATATCAGCAAAGAGACACAATGCACGTCTCTGTACTGCTAATAGCAGCCACCATGGAAATGTTTCCGGTAGGGGTATTATGAGCAACGTGTGTCCATCATGATTTCCCATCAAGCTGCCAGCTCAATTGGAGCCTGGTGGGAGGAATGATAAACAGATGTGTTTTCTTCACCTTTTTCCTCGCCCCCCCCACCTCTTTTGAGCCAATAATACCAAACGAGAGGACAATAAATTGATGTCTGGCCAGGTGTCAGTCTATCTGTCCTTCGCTGCAATGTTATTTTCTGCCATTATCTTTTGTAATGCACCTTTGCTTAGGAAGGAGGGAATAATTCCCTGTCTATAGCAGAGCCACACACTGGCTAGGACTATAAAGAATTACAATCACATAGGTGCAAATAGAATTGGAAGGCTGAATCTGGATCCATTCCCGACCCTTTCTGGCAGTGTGAAAGTGGGTAACTCATATTCCCCCAGTCTAATATGAAAAATAATAGTGTCTTTCTCCCTTGGTTATGTAAGGAAGTTGTAGAAAGAAACACACACATCCTAGCTCATATATAAATACAAGCAAATGCACCTTCTCAGTCCAGACTCCTTACATTCCAGTGGTGGCTCCTGGCAGTCCCTTTGTTCCGCTCTGGCATGGCATCCCTTTCTGCTGCACATCACTCCCTAAGAAGGCAGCTTGCATGCCAATTTGCTTTCCAGCCAGCTGAAAGGAAGTTAGATGAAATAAGAGTGTCCCCTCCCTACTTTATGGCAGGTCCTGAGATCACACACAGCCCTTAGAATTAAACACTATGAAGACAAAACTAGCTTCCAAGAGGTTGATAAATGTGTGTGGATATTACCTGGCCACTACTGGGCTGAGAAGCCTTGTGTTTCTCAGAAGAAGAGGTCTCAGTCAGACTTTCTAGCTAATGAAATTGTGACATTATTTGTAAGGCTTTCTATAAGATGGATGAACTTGGTTTTAACCTAAAATATACTTTAAAAAGTATTATCAGAACAATCAGGGTACTCCCCTCCCCCAATTTTTCTAGTTCAACCACATTATTTTACCAATGAAAGCAGATATCTAGAAATAGGATGGGCATACTAATGTTCTATGATAACTGGGACGAGAACCCACCCAAGGGATGAGACTCCCTTGAGTCTCTCTTGCTGCAGCAGGCACCTTCCTAGATTTTATCACTACTGGTTCTGGGGGGAAAAAAGATGATAACACACTCCATTTTAGGGCCAGTATTTCTCACCATTAGTGTAAGAAATACTTAGCATCTGAGTAAGGGTACTATGTAAAGAAACCAGTTCAGATCTACCACTTGGGACACATCTCCTGGCCTGATTTGTGTGTGGTTATTTGCGAGACATTCTCATGTAATTTTCTACCCAGAATGGCCTCAATCTCAATCTTATGGACCACAGCTTCCTGAGAGGCTAGGATTACAGGCATGAACCACCAAAGTCCAGCTCAATCTTTTCTTATATGCTTTTATTTTCTCAGTTTTCTTCTTTCTTCCCCATATATTAATTCCATGGCAAATGACATATACTCAACTAAGCATGATTAATAATAATTAATTTTATTTTAAGTGAAGCCTTTAAAACATACTGCATCATAAACTAACATTAATTAGTCTTTTTCATTAAAACCAATTAAGCATTTTAATATGCCAGGGCTCCAAATTATGGAAAATAATTTACATCTCAAAACCTCCTAGAACCAAAAGCATTTTTACCTTATATTTTAAATATGGTATACTGGCTTTTACAAAAATCCCAACTATGGCTTTGACTTAAAAATAAAACCACTTATAATGATGATATTAAAAACAATAACAACAAAAATAAAGGAACAGGGCTCTAGTGGCTCACACCTATAATCCTAGCTAGCAGAGTGACATAGATCTGAGGATCACAGTTCAAAGCCAGCCCAGGTAGGACAGTCTCCATGAAACATGAGACTCTTATCTCCAGGCAACCACCAGAAAACCAGAAGTGGTGCAGTGGCTCAAACTGGTAGGGCACTTGAACAAAACTTGAGCAAAAGCTCAAGAACTGTGTCTAAGCCCTGAGTTCAAGCCCCAGGACCAACAAAAAAAAACCAACCAAATAAACAAAGGAAAACTAGAATCTGCATTATATGTCTTTTGATTGCAAATATGATTACAAGTTAATATATGAATACAGCATTGTAGTGAATGTTCCTGGCACTGTAGATAACTACTTGGTATAACTGTATACTCTGCAAACTGAATGCTGTAAGGTTTACACAGACAAAAGATGAAGGGAAATGCACATCTCCTATAAGCGATAATAGCTAAAGGGACACATAAAATGCATAATGGCCAATTTTCTATGACTTGAAACACCTCTAATATCTCTAAACCTATATTGCTCTACTTATATCCCTGTAGTCCAAAGAAGTCCTTAATCAATATAGTAATGATATTTTTGAGATATTTCTGTACTCAAGATAAGTTTAATGAACTTTTGGCTCTGGCAATCATTGGACTGTAGTACATCTATGAAGAATAAACACAATGTATTTCTCTACTTTCAGCTGCAGTTTTATTTATTTAGAATATTAGTGTTGGTTATCTTGAGATTACTGGCAGTGTTTATTGATGTTGCATCTTTGAATGATAACCATGAAGAATAATGTTGTAATATCACTTGATAAAAGCAATTTGCTGGGAAAATACATTTAAAATAGTCTCTGAAAAATTTATCAAATGCCTTTAAAGTGACAAAAATGCAAGGGGTGTTGCTATATTATCCTTCAAGCTGTAATCTACTTTCCAGAATGAATGATTGTGAATGCACTTCGATAACAATGTAATGCAATATGCATAGATTTTTGTAGGCAAAACACTATAGGGCTGTACATTTTGATTGAGATAAGATACTTGACATGGTTTATAGTCATAGTTTTTCTGTTTTTTTTTAATGTCATGTAGATATTTTATATTGATTTCCTTTTTTTCTCTCTCTTAAAGATAACATTTGGAGGCATACCTTTCTCTGGCAAGCCAAGTTCAAGTAGTAGAAAGAATTTCAAAGGTTGCATGGAGAGTATAAACTACAATGGAATCAATATAACGGATCTTGCCAGACGGAAGAAATTAGAGCCATCAAATGTGGTAAGAATTTGGATCTTCGGCCCAATACTGGCCTATTAAAAACTCCAAGAGTTTTTTTTATATTTATGAGGTATTGAGCAAGGAGCACCAAATCACATTTTTATCTTGTTTGTCCTGGGTTCTAGAATGGAAAACAAACTTTATTCTTATCTGACATTTGTGTAGGTATGTGATATACCCTGAGACCAGATCATTGCTTTGACATGAGGCAAAACTGACATAATACATGTAGCAGGTTTTCCTCAATTGGCCCACAGAATATTACAACCAGTGTACTTGATTCCTTGCATTTAAAAAAGACAATTTTCAACATACATTTCGCTCCTGCCAATCAACTAAGTTTATATTTTTATATGTTCTTATTTGCTATTTATAGCTTTATTTACTAATTCAAAGACTTTTAAACCATGTGCTTTATGATGTTCACTCTTGCCAGTTGTGGGGCTTGAACTCAGGGCCTGAGCACTGACTGTCCTTGGGCTTTCTCAAGGCTAGAGCTCTGCCACCTGAGCCACAGCACCAAGTTTGGCTTTTTCTATGTATGTGGTACCAAGGAATTGAACCTGGGTCTTTCTGCATGCTAGGCAGGCTCTCTACCACTAGGCTACACTCCTAGCTCATTGATATTCACTTTTAAGTTTTCCAAGATAAGTTTTTTTTGAAGTATGTAAGTGAATGCCCTTTTTCAAAAACTTGAATGATACTAAATATTATACAAGTCAATAAAATTTGATTGCCATACCACTAAAAAAAAATCATGAGATAAGAGGTTCAAAGTATTTTTCTTCTGGCTCTTAGATGAGTTGTTTCCACTGGATTTTAGGGAGAAGAGCCAAACTCAGAAAATGTGACAAATCCTCTTTATTCCATTTAACTGCTGAGGATCTCTCAAAACATAGTAACTTAAGCCAGGCATTCGTGGCTCATACCTGTTATCCTGGCTACCCGGGACGATGAGATTTGAAGAACACAGTTTGAAGCCAGCCAGGGGAAAAACCTGGAAAAAAATCTCTGTGGTCTGAATGGTAGAGGGCTAGAATTTTGTAACACAGCTCAAAGAGAAAACCCACACCTTGAGTTGAAGACCCGGGACCTATACACACACACACACACACACACACACAATACATATGTATGAATAGTTATATTTATATAGCTGTGGGCTCCATATGGTTCTGTGAACTAAGAGGTATTTCTAGACAGCAATGTAGTGTTTTTTTTCCAACAATGCATGAGATCCTGGAGATGAATACACTAGAGAGAGAAACACTGAAATAAATACTATCATGAGCTTTTGAGTGTTTCTGCTGGGTTTCAAAACAACTCAGATGGGGACTGGGATGTAGCTCAGTAGTAAAGCATTTGCCTAGCAAGAGCAATATCCTGGGTTTGATCTCCAGTACCAAAAAGAAAAGACAAAAAAATACAGGTTAAAAAAAACCCCACAAAAACAAAACAAGTCAGATGGCCTAGGAATAAAAATAACAGAAATATTGTTGGATAAATGGATATGGCTTGATGAGCAGACAAAGTTCAGGTTGGAAATAAGAAACCATAAAGCAACCACTTAATACAGTTTAATGCTCCTTTAATATTTTCCTTCAGAACAACAAGGAACTCACACTTATAAAAATTTGAACATTGATGGAAATTTCGCATATGGCTGCAGTGGAAAAATAGTAATGACTACATTTATAGACAATAGATACTGCATTGGGTGTGTTATGAACACCTATTAAAATCTAAGATCAATACAGAAAGAAGTTATAAATGTTCTGTAGATAAGGTTATTATTTAAGCTGGTATAGTAATACACTAAGGTCACTCTGAGGGACAAATGCAAACTGGAGGATCACGCTATGAGACTAACAAAATGATCGCATTCTTTCACAGTGTTATTTTTAATTATCAATAGTATGTGCACAAACACCTTCACTCCCCTCGCCCCCCATTATGGGAGAAAATGTCACCAAGGTCCTTCTGCTTTTGTCATTGTTGTTTGTTGTTGCTTCCACTGTTGTAATTTAGAAATTATTGCATAAGGTGGAAATATATGGAATTTGCATCACTGGAATATTTTTGTTTCTACCCAGACCTTACTGTTAATCTCTAGCGAGATCCAACCACAGATCATTGTATTACCGCGTTCATTTTTCAAGTTCACTTAACTACAGTGTGTTGTGATTATAAATGCTGTTTCAAACCTGAAGTGTAAAAGTATAGGTCTCTGTTTATAAAATATTCATAAAATATTCCTATAAATGTATTCCATTTTCACAAATAATTTCAGGGACAGATGGAGAGGGCTGGCTATACTATTATATCCTAATCTACATACCTTCTGAAAATTCTAGGCAGACGAGAAACAAATAAGACATTTTCAAAGCAGCCTTATAAAGGCAAATGTTTATAGCAAAACAAAAATTCCTTTTAGAACTTTAAGAGGTTGATATTTCAGTAAGAGTCACAGAGGCACTGATCCAAGTCCTTTCCCCACACCTCCATGTCTTCGTAGTGTACAAGTTTGAGTCAGCACCATTACTCAGGAAGAGTGTCCCGTTTCGGGGAGAGACAGGCCCCATGACACAGGCATGCAGGCAATGGTCAGATCTCAGTTCCTTGACATTGGTACTTCTCCGCAGCAAAAGAATGCAATTGCAAAGAATCACCTGCAAGGGTACAGAACCACTTTAATTGGAATATTGATGCAGAAAGACAACCTGCCTAAGACAACCTATGTGCTGACATAGACAAAACAGGTAGACTGGGAATACATATACGCAGTATTGTAATATATGGAATTAGCTATCTAAATAGTATACACATAACATATGCGTGTATACCTACATATGTGTACATACACATATATTTTAGAGATAAAGACATAGAGAACTGATGAGAAAAACATCATCAGATGGCATTCTTTAACAGCCATTAGGACAGGTAAAAATAGTTGGAACAAGCACAGATTTTCAGATCTTTAGAGAGGTATTTAGCTGCTAGAATATATAATCCAGTGTACAAGAGTGGCAAATTGATAGTTTTTGTCCTGAACACACAGTTACTTTACTAGGTCCAGAGGATCGAATGCATTGCTTGCATAAGCTCATCTTAAGGAACCTAAATGGAATTTTTGAGTTGCATAGCAAAATAATTAGTAGTAAACATTATAGTGATGTCAAGGTATGCCAATAAAACCCAAGCTATTTGCTCTGACATAGCCATTTAGTGCCAGCAAACAAATAACCATCATGTACTCTGATACTAGTCGTATACTACTGTGCCTTGGCATGGGTTAGGGAGAAGAAGGCAGGAAAAGGCACACCACCTGTGTTAGCCTGTTATTCCCCCGGCAGTGCTGCTGGCCCAGCCGTCCTTCCCGAGCCTGAGTGACAGGTGTGCACTCTGCATCCACGGTCAGCCCATCCTATCAGCCATCAGCCTCACAGTGAGGGTCTCGGCTGAGACAGGACGCTGGGTGGCACAGGCACAGTCCATTCACAAGGACTTCTCCTTCTGCTTGCCACCATCTGAGCTTTCTACTTAGAGATTCGTTCCCCCATCTCACATGAATGTTTACCTAATACCTATCTGTCTTGACTCATGCTTTTCTTCTCTTCTTTTTATTTTTAGGGAAATCTGAGTTTTTCTTGTGTGGAGCCCTATACAGTACCTGTCTTTTTTAATGCTACGAGTTATCTGGAGGTACCCGGCAGACCTAACCAGGACCTGTTCTCGGTCAGTTTCCAGTTCCGGACGTGGAACCCCAATGGTCTCTTGCTGTTCAGCCACTTTGCAGATAATCTGGGTAATGTGGAGATCGACCTCACGGAGAGCAAAGTGGGTGTTCATGTCAACGTCACACAGGCCAGGATGAGCCAAATTGACATTTCCTCAGGTCAGTGATGGGTTGAAGCAGCTTTTTTATTTCCAATATTGTGTTCAGTTTTGTTTATTAGTGTCACATACTTGTGATTCTACGTTCACTCAGAGGCTTGCCGTCCTTGCGTGGTGGATTTGGGTGCTAACTAAGGGAAATGAAAAGGAAAAGGTTGAGGATGAAGAAAGAAAGGGACTCACAGTGGCCAAGAGGAGCTGAAAAGATCCCTGGAGGTTGCTTCGAACGTAATAGAGAAACCCTTGTTGTTTTAAGGGAGCATTTTATACTTACGATTAAAACATGTTTACCATGATCTGATATGTTGACCTGAAGGCCATTCCAACAACTTTTACTATTAGCAACAGTACACCATAAATTTAATTATAAGTGTAAAGGAATATGTGACTTTTTGAATCAAAACTCCAAAGTGATCCTACTAAAAGTTGGCTAGTTATCAGGGAAAAACAATAAGAAGAGGTCAATACCATGTGGAATGAGTATATTTTATATCAACTAAGGGAACACCGGCTTGACTAAGTGAGTTCATGGTTGGGAAGCCAGTACTGAGTCATGAACACGGGGCCTCAAAGCTCCCAGGTGGCTTTTTCACTCAAGACCAACACTCCACCATTCGACTTACTGTTAGTTGTGCTCTAGGATTTTTGCTGGGTAGGTGGAGCTGAGACGCAGGGACTTTTCTGACTGGACTGGCTTTATATCGCAATCCATCGACCTCAGCCTACTGAGTACTGAAGAATTCCAGGCATCAGCAGTGATGTGAGGAGCTGAGGATTAGGTAATGCTAGATGAGAATTAGCACCAGAACATGCTTTGATCATATTGACACAAGGAACGCTGACATTAGCAATTGAGGTATTATAAAGAAATGATTGGTACATGTGAGATGGGACTTATAAATAGCAAAAATGTCAAATTTGCCTGGGTATTCCTTGTTTTGTTTCTCTAGGTATTTTTGTTTTGTAAAGAACAACTTGGAATAGGGTAGGAAGTACTAATTTTTACTGAGTATTTAGTACACGGCAAATAATGTGAGTGAATATTACTATGGAAAGCTCAGTTGTACAACTGTGAGCTCTGATTCTAAATCTCTGTGCACACACCTGATACCAATCCTAGCACATGATAAATTCTACCCACCATGTCTCCCCCTTGGATTATAAGCATTGTAGCCAAACTTTCCTTTCTTCTATCTGTAACTATCAAGGCTTCATTAGAAAAGAGTCCAACAATACTTGTCAAGTTCAATACCCTTGGTCTTTGAACTGGTTGGTGCTCAACAGAATCTCTCTTGGTGAAGGCTTTATGTTTTCTTGTGCAATGGGCTCTGTGCTTGTGGATGTGGATGTAAGTGAGGAGGATCAAGGAAAGAAGCGTCCTCTTAGATGTATGCCTGGATTCTTGAAATTGGAAGCCACTGTGAACAAATTTGATATTCACTGTCTCTGCATTCATTAGTTATGAGTTTGTTAGTTATCCAAAATGATAATAAACTGTGTGTTGACATGTCTTTCCTACATAAGCTCACTCAAATAGATGTATAGATCTGTAGGGACTAAATAAGATAAACCAAATACACATAAAAATTTACACAGTTGAAGAACCCCTGACTGTTTGGGTTGAAGGATCTTTTCTAAGACTCAACATACAAAGTCATTCTAGTGACCAGTGACTAGGGATCAGAAGATTCTAGGTTCAACTCCTGGCTGCTAGTCCCTGCTATTTCGGGGCCGCGAGTTTGGCCTAGTGGTAGAGTGCTTGCCTAGCATGCACAAAGGCCCAGGTTTGATTCCTTGGTACCACATACATAGAAAAAAAGCTGGAAGTGGTGCTGTGTCTCAAGTGGTAGAGCTCTAGCCCTGAGAAAAATCCAAGGACTGGCCAGGAGTTTGGCCTAGTGGTTAAAGTGCTTGCCTAGCATGCACAAAGACCCGGGTTCGATTCCTTGGTACCACACATATAGAAAAAGCTGGAAGTGGTGCTGAGGCTCAAGTGGTAGAGTTCCAGCCTTGAGAAAGTCTAAGGACAGTGCTCCGGCCCTGAGCCCAAGCCCAGGACTGGAAAAAAAAAAAGTCCAAGGACAGTGCTCAGGCCCTGAGTTCAAGCCCCAGGACTGGTTAAACAAAAAAGTCATTCCTAGTCCTCACACCTGACAGTCTCTGAGAAAATTCAAACCAGCTGGCCATTTTTTTTGCAATGATAAAATATAAACCTAATGATTAAACCATTTGTTTATTTGATTTATTTAGGATTCTTTTTTTTTTAAGCCATCATGGGGCTTGAATTCTGGGCCTGGGCGCTATCCCTGAGCTCTTCAGCTGAAGACTACTGCCCTTCCGCTTGAGCCACAGTGCCACTTCTGGTTTTTCTAGTGGTTAATTGGAGATAAGAGTTTCATGGACTTTCTTGCCCGGGCTGGCTTTGCACCATGATCCTCAGATCTCAGCCTCCTGAGTAGCTAGGATTACAGGTGTGAGACACAATATCCGGCTTGGGATTGTTTTCTAACTGAAGCTGTACTTTAAATAAATTTTTTAAAATTTTATTGTGAAGGTGATGCCCAGAGGGGTTACAGTTACATAGGTCAGGTAACGAGTGTATTTCCTTTTGAACAGTGTCAGCTCTTCCTTTGTACTCTTCCATTTTTAATAAACAAAGAAACAAGGGAATTGGATTTGTGACCACTAATTCATCCTAATGATTTGCCTAAAGATAATAAAATAGACTTTAGAAGCTGCTTCAGTTTAGCCAATCTGGGCATATAAGAGAATGATACGAAATCTGTACATTTCTAAAGTCTTATTTTTAGAGAGTTTAATAAGAATAGACTAATAAAAGTCTAATAGACTTTTTATTCTGTACACATAGAAAGTATTAATAAACACTGTTCAGATTTGAGGGAAGCAACATATGTAGAAACATATTCATTAAAAATACAACATATGACAATTTTATTTGTATGTTGTCAAATTTGTAAATATATATAATAAGCAACAACAACACAGAAAGTAACAACTGCATGCCAATTGGTTATTACTTGTTTCTAGAAATACATTGGTTAAAAACATTTTGAATATGCAGACAATCTGAAGGAGAACCTACCAATAGCCTTTTCCCTGTATATCAGCAAAGTAGCATATGGACTGGTTCAACAGAGAATAGATTTGTTAATACCATCTGTGTTTCAAGATCAAAGCAACTCAATTGACTCAAACTCTTTGTGTGAGGCTGGGAAGGATGGGTAGCAGGATGAAAAGGGTAACTGGATCAAGATGCATGCTACTTACAAACAGATGTGCAGAATGGCAGCCCCTTTGCACAACTATCAGCTTTGTGTGTTCTGTCTTAGATAGTGTTGTTCTCAGGGACTGATTTATCACTAACTGACAAATAAGAGCAGATTTACTGTGAGATTCATGTTTCCCTTGTGCATGAGCCTTCATCCTGAGCTTATTCTTCCATTATCTCTTCCTTTAATGGCAGTGGACTCACTTAAGAACTTAATCAAGATATGGAAATGAGAGGTTTTTCTTTTGTTATTGTTGTTGTTAATCTAATATGTGAAGTTATTTTTCTTTCTTTTTCTTTCTTTCATTTTTCTTCCTAGTCTCTTTTTTTTTTTTCTGTTGTCACTGTTTTTGAATTTGGTGCCTGGTGTCTTCTATATATGTTTATCTGACTGGGGGGAGGAAAGGGGAACAACAAAATGAGATAAAAGACAAACGGTGAACCAATAAGATACTATGTTGAAAATGATCTTTACAACTTCAGGGGCGGGATTCACTGGGGGAGAGGAAGTGGGAGAAAATGAAGAAGTAACAATGTTTGACAAAAAAAAAATGTACCCATTACAGTATTTATGCAAGTGTAATCCCTCTGTATATCACCTTGACAATAAAATTAAATTTAAGAAATTAAATTAAATAACTTAGACTCCAAATACACTTGAGTTTGCAGTTATAAATTGCAAAATTGATTTTAAAATATTTCACTATACTTTGGATAGTGTTTACTAATTTACCAATGCATAATTATGTACTACAGTTGATAATAAAAATAGAGGGAAAATTAGATGACAAATAGGGTCCAAAGAGTAGATAAATAAGAAGAGAATGCTTTTTATTTATCTTTAAGAAACCTGGAGAATGTGGATCTAGAACTGATCTCTCCAAGTGAATTTCATCCAAATACAATAAGAAAGTATTTTAGGTTCCACTCAAGATCAAATGATATGTATGTGTCCATATACATATTTATGATTTATTTATGTGTGTATATGAGTTATATGTATGATTTACCTATATTTGTTCAGGTAAATTACATATATATATATTTTTATATTATACATGTGTGTAATTTTTGGTGAGGGTTGATCCTGGGGTTTGAACTCAGTGCCTGGGTGCTGTCCTACTCAGAAATCACACAGTACCACTTCTGACTTGTTGGTGGTTAATTGGTGATGAGTCTGATAGCCTTTCCTGTTTAAGTTGGCTTTGAATGGTAAATTCTCAGATCTCAGCCTCTTGAGTGACTGAGATTACATGCATGAGCTTTATCCAGATACTTGAGTACTTTAAATGTGATTTAATAAGTATGATATTTTCTCTTCTTTTTATTTCCCCATTAAAATATCAACATGTCCCTCTGTCATGGTTTTATGCCCATGAAACTCTGACCTACAAATTTAAGTGCTGGTATTTCTAACATTTCAGTTAACTAGAGTTATTTAATCCATCATTCCATTTGGAAAACTGAATGTGTCTTTTGAGGATAATTTTTATATCTTACAATAGCATAAGCATTAACACACATTACTTTCCCCTTTATTACTGAAAGCAAAAGACTGACCTACCATCTGTAATCAAGTTTTCATTGCTAAATGCCTCAATTTTATACCACCAAATACAGACAAATATTTATAATAATCTTTGTGATGCGCCCATTCCAATAAGGCTCTAAAATGTGATTCAGCATGTATAAAAAGGGAAGGAGGTGATTTCTAATAATGTCTTATCTCAGCAATTGGAAAAACAAATCAATTCATATTGATTTGCAAACAAAGCTTTTCAGAAAAGTCATTCTGAATATGTCTAAGTCCAGATCAATGGTTTAGCTGAGCTTGGGTGTTCGGTCCTCCTTGTTTTGTTTCGGTCCCTGTTACTTCAATTTTACAATAAGTGTTTGGCATCAAAAACTGCTCAGAAATCTCGCTTCTGCAAAGATCATCATTGTTTGTATTTCCATCTCCAAAGAAAATCTTCTGTGGCCTTGTTTCCTTGACTTTTGTTTCTTAGTGAAATTTCTTCGCAAAGCTTCAAGCTCTACCTGTGTCAGAAAGGCAGGTGTTTTGCTGATCTAGATGTAGCTGAGGGACTCACTGGAAAACACCAACAAGCTCACGTCCCACATGAGCAGGTGCATTTTATTTTTTTTATTTTTTTTTACTTAATTTTTATTGTAATGTACAAAGGGGTTACAGTTATATTCATCAGATAGTAGGTGCATTACTTCTCACACATTGATACCCCTTCTCATGTTTTTGTCCCCATTTGCCTCCCTGCACCCCTCCCAATCATCTTTTTTTCCCTCCTTCCCTTTCCTATTTCAAATAAACAGGTGCATTTTCTTGGAGCTGTCTCTTGACACTACCTGTCCTAAGCAATTAAAGACCCCTTCCCCTAATTCATTATTTTTTTAAGAAGGTAGTCAGGTATAGCTTTATATACTTGTAATCCTACCACATGAAAGGCAAGGCAGGAGGATCATGAGTTTTAAGCCAGTGTGAACTCTATACAGAGATGAGGACTCATCTCCTACTGGTTTGAAGACAGCACAGGCGGAAAAGTCTATGAGACTTTTATCGCCAATACATTCCTCAGAAAAAGCTGGAAATGTTGCTGTGGCTCAAAGTGGTAAAATGCTAGCCTTGAGCGAAAGAAGATCAGGGACAGAGTCCAGGCCCAGAATTCAAGCCCCAAGACTGGCAAAAATTAATTAATTACTAACAACTAGCAACAAAAAACTAATTAATTACAAAAAAAACTAACAACCAAAAGAAGCTAATAGGATAGAATTTCTTTATAAGAATGAATCCATACCAATCTACAAAGTTTTCTCTGAAAACTTCTCCTTTGTGATAAATCATTTCCATCAGGTAAGATAGATTTCCTTTGTAATACAGGGGATGTTTTAAAAATATTTTAATTGCTTTCTTGGAAGTGAATTTCAGCTCTGTGGTTTCAACCTGCTGATTATTTCAAGATTCCTTCAATAAATGTTCATAATTCAGAAATTAAATAACATATAACTAGACAGTCCTCTATGTATTTCAAGTGATTTATTTTAGAGTTGCTATAGGGAAGCAATTGGAGAATTATTTGTTATATATATTTTGTCCCTTCGCTCAAATAAAAGCCATAATTATTAGAAGTTTTAGAAATGCTACTCCCTTTTGATCCATTAAATGTGAGTTATTTCCCTTCTTGAAAATTAAGAGTTACACAGATATTTATCTTAGCATAGATGCAATAATAAAAATAATTGATAATGGACAGGTGATTTTGAGGACTGTATCCTTATGTGGAATACTATTATGTCAGTATTCATCGACTAAAAGTTCATACTGTGGAGAATTATTATACTATGAATAAACATGTTTACAACACTTCTAAGAAGGGGTCCAGGCATGGAGGGCCACACCCACAATCTTAGCACTTAGGAGCCAGAGGAAAGAAGATGAAGTTCAAGACTAACCTGGGATAAATAGTAAGATCCTTTCCTAAACTAAAACAAAACAAAAAGGAAGGAGAATATGGCATTAAATTTATTTTTATGAATATGTAGCTAGTGCAAAGGTTAGAATGAAATAATATTAAAATGATTGCATATAATGAATGGGTTATCAATCCATCTTATTGATTTCTTAATCAGTTTCAGGTACCTATTTTTTACAGTAAATATCAAATTTTGTTAAAGATAAGTGTACTATAAAATAATTGACCACCAGATGCTGGTGGCTCATGCTTCTAATCCTAGCTATTGAGAGGGCTGAGACCTGAAGATCACCCTTCAAAGCCAGCTCAGGCAAATAAGTTCAAGATTCTTATCACCAGTTAATCAACCAAAGGCCAGAACTGGAGGTTTGCTTCCAGTGGTAGATTGTCAGCCTTGAACAGAAAAGTCAAGCGAGAGTTTGAAGTCCTGAGTTCAAGCAGACCTGGTATGCTCCACCCTTTTGGCCCCATTAAAATAATGGAGGTAAGTGTTGCTGGCTCAGGCCTGTAAGCCTATCTACTCAGGAAGTTGAGATCTGAGGCAGGAAAGGTCTACAATAGTCTTATATCTAAAGTACTAACAAAGCCAGAAATGGGGCTGTGTCCAAGTAGTGAAGCATTAGCCTTGAACAAAAAGAAGCTCAGAGACAATACACAGGCCTTGAGTTCAAGCCCTAGGACCTGCACAAAAGGGAGATAGGAGGAATAAAATCACACACACACACACTCAATGAACAACATATCGATTTCTCTCTCTTACGTTGAACCAATGAATCAAATATCACTATTCCCAAATAATGTACAAAATATGGCCCCACACGAAAGTGTTCTGATGGGTTTAAAGGCCTTAAAGAAGTTCTACTCCAGCTCAAAGCTACCTCAAAGATGCAGAAATCAGCTGTGGCTCCAAGATCTCCGGGAGGGGGGGGGGCGGTGATAGGATGGAGAGCTGACAGAGAAGCACTTTCCCCACACGAGGATCCCTGGACTTATCTCCACAATCACAGACATACTCTTAGCCATCTCCCCCTTTGCTGGTTTTATTATCCAAATTCATGAGTAGCCTCGGCGTGGAAGCCACACAATACCCAGGCAAAAGCATTTGAGCGAATGCTATCTTGCCCTTGGGTACGTTTGCCCAATGGATTTTTTACTGTGTTCTGATTCCCACAGTGGCCATACCATCTCCTTGCAAACTGAGTGGAAATCTACTTTTAATTACATTTCAGTGCATTCTGGCACACTTTTCACAATAGGTGCATTATATTCCAAGATGAAAAAAGCCGGAAGGAATGCTTTGGAAAATCATTTTGTCACAATGGGGATTGACTTACTCTTTAGAAAGCAAGGTGGAGACCTTAATTTATAATCATACTCCAGCATTCCATATCTCTTGTAGTTTCTTTAACATTTCCTGGCTTTAAAAAATGTCTTTGCCTTTTCCAGGGAAGATGAGCAAAATGTGATTGAATGCCTCTGTGTTGGGGTGGGGCAGAATGAGAGATAGTTTCTTTTATTGTAAGAGTAGAACAAAATGATAGTAATTTTTGATGGATGGAATGGAAGTTAAACTTTACCGAAGGGACCCAGGTCATGTTTTAAAAGTTCCAGTTTATTGTACAAATAACTAATCAGAAAGACAAAATCATCTATCACCAGAAAGGAGTGTATAGCCTTGAAGTTCCATAGTTCATATACAGAGACGTGAGCCTGGAAATGCCTCCAAAAAAAGAATGCAGAAGCTCATAGACACAAAAGAAATTTGCATCCTTTCCACTCAAATGCCCGACACTTCTCAAATGATAGAGAAGTTGGCAAACTCAAGTTATGTAGATGCATATGAAAACACGGTATCTATGCCAAGCTTAGACTTCTTTTTTTTGTAATTGAGTACCTAATTTTCTTTCAAATATTAAACAAAATATAAAACATGTAGATAATAAGCAATCAGGGCATATAGACCTTGACAATCAGAAAGATGCATAGCTACGTATTTCCACTGGAATCTCCAGCACCCATACCCCACTCCTCCACTCACCTCCTGCAAGTAATCAGTTCAGGAAACTTGGCTTGCACAGGAAATTCAGACTGTGATACAATAGTATCTGTCAGCATGAGTTTTAAACAGTCTGTAAAGAATGCAGGCTGATTGGATTACCTGTTGCTTGGTTACTGTTACTTGCACAATGGAGCTTCATTGTTCCTGTGCGCGCGTGCACGTGTGTGTGTGTGTGTGTGTGTGTGTGTGTGTGTGTGTGTGTGTCCTGCCAGAGATGGTAGAAGTACTTTGAGAACTTTGCAAAGTGACGAGAGAAGCAAAAAGAACGATTTACCTGTATTTCACATAGGGTGTTGAGTCACACGTACCTCTTAGACTCTTGTATTTTTACAAAAGCTCTTTACAAGAAAATCTGAGGAGAGTGCATAGTAGTGTTTAGAAAATAGCTACCTGGTGTTTTGGCTCCAAACATAATATCAGAAAAATATTTATGAACCTGTCTCTACCTTTCAGCATGACTCAGTTCCACATGACATTTTGTTCTGCTACATTTCCCTTGAGAATTTTCTAACCTGAACACAGACCCTCCTTCTACTGAATGAATTCCTACATTTCTCCGGATGTCTTGTTTCTCCTCCATTACCACCACATTTTCCCCTCCCATGCCCCAGGAGCCACTTATTACAATTGGAATTCTACCCAGACCTTTCCTACAGCAATTATTAACGTCTGGCGTTTCCTATGCTTTTCACAAACTCTTCCTTTCTTCCTGTAGAATTTCAGT